>NC_058384.1:34681253-35284715 GCF_018350175.1 Felis catus | reverse complement strand
TCAGGTGGGTTTCCCCTCACCTTATGTCTTTTCTAGAATTTCTGAGAGTTACCTGTGGGAGAATAAAGCTATAGAAACTCACACAGCAATACCCTCCACACCCTTCCACATATGGAATCTTTCAAGCTTGCAGGATGTTGTTTTCTCTTCAGGGAAAAATTTCCCCGGGATATTTGCATGGTTTACTCCCCTATTAATTTCACTCTTTTCTCAGATGTCAATTGTTTAGAGAAGCCTTCTTGGACCATATTATTTCATATATGCCACCCACCCCACCTCACACATGGCTATCTACCACTTCACCCTGCGTTATTTTCATAGTATTTTTTTCCTGACTTTATGGAATACATTGATATTTTTGTTTATGATTATCTTTCTCACTAGACTATTAGCTCTATGAATTTTTGTCTGCTTTGGATAGCGTTGCATCCTCAACACCTAGAAATCTTGGCTCATAGTAGGGGCTCAATAAATACTCATTAAATTAGTAGCCCACGCTAGACAGTTAAAAATACATCTACACGTAAGTATGTTCAACTGATTTTTGACAAATGCAAAAGCAAATCAATGGAGAAAAGGTCACCTTTTTGCCAGATAATGGTGTAGCAACAGGACATGTAGAGGCAAAAAAACGAACCTTGATCTAAACCTCACATCTCATATAAAAATTAACTCAAAATGGATCTTGGACTTAAATGTAGAACATAAAATTAAAAAAAAAAACTTATAGAAAAAAGAATCTAAGACTTAAATGTAAATTATAAAACTATCACACTTAAAAAGATTTTTTAAAATGTTTATTCATTTTTTTCATTTATTCATTTATTCATTATTCATGTATTTTGAAAGAAACAGAGAGACAGAGAGCAAGCAGGGGAGGGGCAGAGAGAGAAGGAGACACAGAATCTGAAGCCGGCTCCAGGCTCTGAGCTGTCAGCACAAAGCCCGACGCGGGGCTCGAACTCACGGACTGTGAGATCATGACCTGAGCTGAAGTCGGACGCTTAACCGACTGAGTCGCCCAGGCACCCCCAAAGTATAACAGTTTTAGAAAAAAATTAGGAGAAAGTCTTGGGATATGTGGCTATGCAAAGATTTTTAGACTTGACACCAAAAACACAATTCACAAAAAGAAAAAATGGCAAACTGGACTTCATTAAAATTAAAACCTTTTTATGTACAAAGTACCATGTGAAAGTGATAAAAGACGAGCTACAGTCAGGGAGAAAATATTTTCAAACCATATATCTGACTAGAGACTAACATCTAGAATAAAGAGCTCTCAAAATGCAACAGTAAAAAACCAAACAATCCAATTAGATAACGGGCAAGGATCGTGAATACACATTTCATTCAAAAGAATACATAAATGGCAAACAAGTAGGTGAAAAGGTGTCCAACATTTTTGCTGTTAAGGAAATGCAAATTGCAAATTGAGACCGCAAGACATCACCGCACACCTATTAGATTGGCTAAAATGGAAAATGGTGACAACCTCAAATGTTGGCAAGGATGTGGAGACACGGGGTCATTCATACATGCTGGTAGTTATGTAAAATGGTGCAGCCTCTTTGGAAATAGTCTGACGGTTTCTTAAAGCTACAAACATGCCACCACTACACGACTCACCAATTGTATTCCTTTTATTTATCCTAGAGAAATGAAAAGTTACGTTCACACAAAAACTTGTACGTGAATGTTCTTATCACCTTTATTCACATTGGTTAAAAACTGGAAACCATTCAGATGTCCTTCGGTAGACGAACAGATAAACACACTAGGGTACATCCATGCCATGGAATACTACGTAGCAGTGAAAAAGAATGACTATTGACACGTAAAATAACTTGAATGGATGTCAGAGGAATTATGCTAAGTGAAAAGAATCTAATCCCAAAAGATTACACACTGGATCCTTCTATTTCTATACACTTCTGAAATTACGACATTTTAGGGAAGGAAACCAGATTAGTGGTTACCAGGGGTTAGGGCTGGGGAGATGGCCAGGAGGGAGGTGGATGTGGTCATAAAAAGGCAACATGAGGGATCCTTGGAGCTGCTCTGTATCTTGACAGGGGCGGTGGATACACAAACCTACACATGTGATAGAACTGTATAGAACTGAATGCACTGAAACACAAGTATGAAAATTTGAGTAATATCAGTGGATTGTATCAAGGTCAAATTCATCCACTCAATAGCTCTTGATGAAGTCCTTTTGTGGTTTGGAGGAAGGAGATAGTGCTTTTGCGTTCTGGATCTTAACCACATTTTCTCATGTTCTCTGTCTCTACCTTGTCTCTAAATAGGTATGTACTTTTTTGACAATTATTTACATTATTTTAAAAGTATTAGGTTATAGTGGAAAACATGTATTTAGCACAGATCCTGGCTCAGCCACTTATTGTTTGTGAGTTTCTTTGGCAAGTGTTACTTAACCTTTTTTGAGAAGAGGGTTAAAAATATCACAGGATTGGGGCGCCTGGGTGGCTCAGTCGGTTGAGCGTCCGACTTGGGCTCAGGTCATGATCTCATGGCTCGTGAGTTCGAGCCCCACGTTGGGCTCTGTGCTGACAGCTCAGAGCCTGGAGCCTGCTTTGGATTCTGTGTCTCCCTCTCTCTCTGCCCCTAACCCACTCGCATTCTGTCTCCGTCTCTCTTAAAAAGAAATAAACATTAAAAAAAATTAAAAAAAAGTCACAGGCTTATTGTAAGAGTAAATGGAAGCATTTATGGAACATGTTCTGAACATAGTAGGTGCTTCATAGAAGGAATGATTCAAAATAGTCTTCTAGTGAATATTTGAATTGCTTGTTTTTTTCCTAACTAATGTTTAGTATTGTCTTGGATTCATTTTCCAAAGTAAAGCAAATTCATGGTGAATTTATTTGCCTTTCTTTTTCTCAGGAAGGTTGAAATTTAATTGTGCTGCAATAAATATTTCATCATGATTTACCCCCTTATCTCTGGGGAGAGCTAAGTACTTTGGATTTTGAACACCTATAATAGTCTGCAGCTGACCTCTGTAAGAAGGTTGTATCCAGGCATTTCTCAAAACTCATTGTCTTGTTTCGATAAACATTAGCTTATCTTCAAATATTACTTCCCCTGAAAGATAAAAATTGTGCATATAAATACTTACCATTCGCTGCTTTAGCCAGCGACATAACACAGGACTGGGTGTATCTATTGGCTGATTTGAACACATTCCAAATATTCTTCAAGCCTTATGGAACCTTCCTCTCTTCATAGTTCACCACTTCCAACCCCTTCATGTCTGGGACTGCTTTCTTGATGCTTCAGGCACCGCGTTCCTTCTTCGAACAGACTAGAATAGCACGGGGGGTGTGATTCATTACGTGTCTTAAGTAAATCAGGAATGACAAAACAGGAACTTCCTACTCAACTATTGCCTGAGGAATGTTTTTCAGGCCAGCCTGTGTTCCTGAGACTTTTCATCCTTCTCATTCCCCACTCAGGCTTTAGAACTTCGGGAAGGAAATTTAACTTTCTCTGACACTTTTGGTTGCATTTGTTTTTTAATTGCATTCTGTTGTGGCCAGACCAAACTCATAAGCGAAGTCACAACTTCTCCTAATGGGTTATGCTTCTCAGGAATAACTTTCTCTCACACTAATTTTCAAACGCCAGTGGGCCTAGGACCCAGCTTTACGGTACTCAAGTTTTGCTTTGAGGGTTGCTGAGCCTGCCCACTCTGAACTAAAAGGCTTTTATTCCCTCCCTCCCCCCACTCAATGCCTTGTGTGTTACTCGAAAATGAATGATTTACATTTCTAGATGGCAACTTCCCACTTCTATCATGAAAACAAAAGACTAGGTTTATACTTCTAAGTACCCTCAGAGTTCCAAGAGGCTGCTTGCACCTGGCATCAACCACCAAGGCTGGAAGAGAGATTTCAAGTGCCCTTTGATTCAGTTGCTTCCTGGAGCCCTAATGTCACCCATCTCTGCTTGGCTTCTCCCGAACTCAGGGCTGGGTCGTGACCTGGACTTTCCCCTAGGGTTTTGTTGACTATTGCACAGCTGAATTCCAGTTTGGCAAACGTGGCTGCCAGTTTACTCTCTTTCTTCCAGATGTTTCCAGGTGAAATCTGAGACCTTTGAACTTCCTTTGGTGCAGACAGGAACCATGAGGCCTGCCCCAGGGAGCCACGCCCCAGCTCTGTGCCTCCTTGGGGTTCTGCCTGTGTTCCTATGCCCAGCCAGCCTACATGGTGAGTAAGGCAGTTACTCACTTAGAGCCCCAGGAAAAAAAAAAAAGAGAGGAGTGCTCAATTAATGAAGACAAAGTCGTTGAGACCAATTAATTCCAAATTGATTCCGTATTAGGAATTTTTAAAGTATGATCAGACTACAGTACATCAAATTTATTCCATGTTGATTCATTTATGACAATTACTTACCAAACTGCAAAATAAATAAATAAATAAATAAATAAACTTTACATTTACAAAATGTCTTACAGTTTACACAGGAACTTTATACACATAACTAATGAATTTAGACTTTAGTGAATTTTCTCATAATGAGTGATAATTATGATTTCACTTTTGCTTTATAGGTAATCAACATGTGACAATCAATTAGAAACAAAAATATCACTGGGAATAAAAAACTCGTTTAAAAAATAAAGGAACTTTAACGGGCACCTGGGTGGCTCAGTTGGTTAAGCATCTGGTTCTTGATTTCAGCTCAGGTCATGATCTCACAGTTTGTGAGTTCGAGCCCCAGATAGGGCTCGGTGCTCACAGTGTGGAGCCTCCTGGGGATTCCCTCTCTCCCTTTCTCTGCCCCTCCCCTGCTCTCTCTCTCTCTCTCTCTCAAAAAATAAATAAACTAAAAAGTAATTAAAAATATATAGGAAATTTAAGCATTAATGAACTTATATTTATCAAAGTGAAGTTACTTGCAACTTATTCTTATCCGTTTACAGGGCCAGATCCCTAGGAATGCATGTCGAAAAACTGTTTTCTCTGACAATAGCAATACATACACCTAAAATTATTAAAACCTTTGAAAATATCTTGGAATTCAATCTTTTCATTGATAAAATGGAAATTGATAAACAATGTATTAATACCATTGATAAAGCAATTTAACTGTTAATAAGAATTAACATTAATAAAACAACTTACACTTCCCTCAAAGGAAGTATAAATTAATCAACATTGAAAAGGTTAGGAAGTACCTATAGGACTCCATGGGGGGAAATATGGCGACTGGAGCATTTCATTAAGTTTTATATAAATGAACATCTATGCATTAAAGGTGATTTTTTACTTAGGCGATGATGATTTTTGTCCTTGAAACATACATAAAACTCCATGTAGCCATCACCCAACTTCAACAATTTTCAACTCATGGTCAATCTTATTTTATCCATCTGTCTCCACTTTGCCCATTCTAAGTTGTTTAGAAGGAAATCTTAGGTATAGTATTTCAGTTCCAAATATTTCAACATGTATGTCTAAAAGATAAGCATTGTATTTTTAAGAACATAACCACAAATCTTTATTGTACCTGAAGTTAAATGAGAAATCTGTAAGATCAAATATGTAGTTAGTGTTCAAATTGTCCTGATTGTCTTATAAATGTTTTTGTAACAGTTTATTTGTTCAAATTAGAACCCAAATAATAGCTGCGCATTGCAATTGCTTGATACGTCTCTTAAGGCCTTTTGAACTTACAGATGACTCCCTTTCTCTTATATGATTTTTTGTGAGTTAACTTTTAACCTGATTCTGAAAATGTTTATTCAGAAATTCCCATACCATCTCTTTCAACATTAAAATACAAGATTTTGAATATTAACGGAAGATGTGCTGATTGATTTCTATGGGCCTAAAGAAATTTAAGTTCAGCTATACTTTTTCAGACTTTTTGAAATGCCTTAATGCCCTGGTGACATTGGGGCAATTTTTCTAAGAAACCATGGAGGCATCTTTCTTTTGGTTATTTCTTCTACAGCAAAAGATGAGAATAATCTATAGAAGGCTGAAAGTTAGGCAAAAGGATTAGTGTCAGATTATGAACCTCTTAATTTTTGGCTAGGAATTGGACCTGGTGATTTTTGATCAGATTTAGTAAATAGTCAAATTCTCTTCTTTTTGTGCACGTGCATGTATGTTTGTGTGTGTGGTGTGTTTATTCTATCAATCTTTCATGTTCGTCATTGAATTTCTTATTCAATGTTGACTAAGTTAACGAAGGAAGGCCATACACCATTGGTCAATAAGTCTTGTGAGTTATTCAGTTAGCTTTTGAATAAATTCCTTTTCATTCCCTTAAAAATTCCTCCATTGTCTATGGAAATACGTCTTTAACTCAATGTGTTGTTCAAAGCCTGCTGTACTCTGATCTCAATTTACCTTTAGAGTCTTATCTCTCAGTTCTGCTCCATATGATTCTCTCATTAAGTTAGTCTATTAACTAACCATGAGTATTTCCATGCATTTCTCCCTTCCCCCTTCTTGCTAATATAATTCTTCCCTAACATAAAAAGCCTTCCACGAATGCAGCTACTTATCTAATTCCAATTCCTGACACCAGGAGGGATTTTCCTGACCTATTTGACTCTTGGTCAAATTTGATTTGATTCTTTCTCTCTTCCTATTCTACCTATTATCTGCTCTCTTTTGACATTTGCCAGGCTTTGCCTTGGTATTCTGACTTAACTACTCATGTGTTATGCCTTAGGATCCCAACAAAATACGAGTATGTGCCTCAGTCTTCTCCATGGAGTTTAGTGCAACAATCTTGTGTCCATTGTGTTAATAAAAGTTTATTTTGTATGAGTCTAGAAAAATGCCATATTGCAGCTCTAAACCTTCTGTATAGGTAACAATATCACCTTCATGCAAATATGTATTTGGGAACTACTCTTCAGAGGAGCATGCAGGCTAAATGCCTGTGGCATGGAGAGGTAGGAAATGTGCTCCTTGCTCTCAAAATGCAAAAGTTATAATAAAAATCTGTCCATTTATGGGCCACCTGGATGGCTCAGTCATTTAAGCGACCGACTTCGGCTCAGGTCACGATCTTGTGGTTTGTGAGTTCCAGCCCCGCGTTGGGCTCTGTGCTGGCAGCTCAGAGCCTGGAGCCTGCTTCAGATTCTTTGTCTCTCCCTCTCACTTCCCTCCCCTGCTCATGCTCTGTCTCTCAACAATAAACATTAAAGAAAAAAAACCTGTCCATTTATTTATCTATCCATTGACATAGATACATACACACACACATCATAATACAGTGGACAAATCAGTGAGGCAAAGAATAGAATTTTGGTAAGAACACAAATTATGGAAGCAAATAGACCTGAATTTTACTCCATTCATCGAGTGACCTTGTGTGGTTTATTTACTTACCCTTTTTATTTATAATTTATTTATTCTGTTAGTCTGTTTCATCATCTGTAAATGCGGATGATAGTAACACTTAATAAGGTTGATCTAAGAATTAAGCTTAACACAATGCTTGCTACATAGATAAATACTTCTGTTTTTACTAACAAGCAGTTTGTAATTCAGAGAAACCAAAGATTGTTGCGTACCAAGGGCAGCCAAGGAGGTTCACAGATGTGATACTGTAGTGTATAAGAAAAACATATATTTGGTCATTCAGGTGACCATTGTTCCTGGATCACAGTTCCCCAAACCCTGGGATTTTCCTAAGTGGTGAGAACAACAAAGGTGTCTTTCGTTATGTAATGACCTTTGTAACGTACCTAAGGAGGGTTGCCAGGGGTAGGACTGAAACTGACTGACTTTCAGGGACCTGAGAGGGGCTAGAGGGTGAATCAATCATTAATGACCGATAACCTAATCAATCATACCTAAGTAATGAAGCTGCCATAAAAAAACAAAATGACAGGGTTCAGAGAGCTTCTGGGTTGGTGACCATGCAGAGATGGTGAAGGGTGGCTTGCTTGGAGAGAATATAGAAGCTCTTGGCCCTTCCCACATACCTTGCCCTGTGCATCTCAGCCATCTGGCTGTTCCTGAGTTATAGCCTTTTCTAATAAACTGGTGACCTAGTAAGTAAAATGTTTCTCTCAGTTCTATGAGCTTCTCTAGCAAATTAATTGAACCTAAGGGGGGTTGTGGAAACCTGACTTATAGCTAGTTGGTCAGAAGTACAGGTCACAATCTGGCCTTGAGACTGGTGTCTGAAGTTGGGGGGAGATGCAGTCTGGTAGGACTGGACCCTTCATTTGTGGAATCTGACACCCTCTGTGGTAGGGCACCCGGCTGGTTTCTGGAGGGTTGCTTGTTGGAGGTATTATGGGGCATGATCTACCTCTCCCCGCCCTCACCCCACATGTTGAAATTGGGTCCAAGAACACCAACAAGAACAGGGAACATGAGAATTGTGTTAGATAACAGGCAGAAGGATCAAGGAAATGGTACAGAGAAAAAATTGCATAAGTAAAGACACAGATGTGGAAACCCAAAGCATGATGGCAGAATGCTCTCTGAGCATGCATTTTCAAAGAGCAAAGCCAGGAAAAAGGTTTTCTAAAAACCTCACAATTGCCTTATGGCTTTAATCTTTTATTTACAGAAATACACAGTTATAAAACCTTTCTCGATCCCGATAGAGATCTTCCCTAAAACCTCTTTTTAAAAAAATTATCTGTATTTACCAATGTACTAAAATATATTACTCAATTCTGCAACAAGGCTTTATGAAATTTGACACAATGTCTTTTCATGTGGGTTAATTCTTATTTCATCACTCAAGCAATTAAAACAAAAAATTTCCCCCCAAGATTCTTTTCTATAAAAGGTTCAAAACCAGAGAGTATTGTTGATGTGTAGGGAAGGAGGTACTTGGGGATTCTGGATTCGTACGGTCCTGACTCCTGACAAGCATTCACAGAACAATGTCTCCTTGTCGCAGATGTTTCTTGAGTAACTTCAGTTTCCAAAAAAAAAAAAAAAAAAAAAAAAAAAGGACTCCTCTGTGGCTGACTCCAAGCTTTATTATCTTATGGTCTTTCACTGTCCCCGAGTAGCTGTTCTCTTAGCTGAGGTGACATATTTGCCGAGTGCATAGGGGCAATGGAATTTATTAGTTTATTCATTTATGAATATTGCTGAATGAGTGGATTAATAAGTTAATTCACTTATTCACCAATATTCATAGGGTACCTACTATGTGCTGGGCACTGTTCTAGGCACTGAAGGTAGAGTCATGAATATTAAAAAAAACATTAAAATTTAATGCAGATATTAACAAGAATGAGGTATTTATATGTACAAACGTGGAAAGATATCCAAAAATATATAAAATGAAAAAGCGTGTATCATATGATTCCATTTGTGTAAGAAATTCTTATGCATCTCTGTATATTACATACACATATACACAATTTCATAGTGATTATCTCTGGGATATGTATTTGGGAGATGTGTAGGAAGAGAAAGTATTTATTTGACATGTCATACTCCTGTAATGTGAGTGTGTTTTTATATATAATAACCATAACTTTATGTATATATAATAGAAAACACTAGTATAATTTTAAAGACTAACAAAAATTATATTTGCAAAAGAAAGTAAAGACAGAGGGCTGCAGTGGCACGTTGGGTTGAGGGGTAGATTAGCTGCTGTGGACAGGGGGTGGCTCAGAGGACAATGGCTGGGAGAATAACATAGGTTTCCTCATAAAGCCGTAGTGGATAAGATTTAGAATTCAGCTGCAGAGAATGATCTCAGACAGGAGGCTGGGCATCTCCATGTTAGAGGGGGACATGGAAAAGATTAAGTACGGATGCTATTTGTTTTTATATGAGATGTATATTACAGTTTCTGTTTTTCCACTTGTGTAGGGGTAAAGAACATTTCCTCAAAGATAGGGACGAAGTAGGGAAGTCTACATTCTAAGGAGGGAAGAGAAGGGTTGAAAATGTGATAGCATTAAGAGCAACCTTATTGAAAAGAGAATTTCCAGAGTCAGAGTTGAAGACCCAGGTGAAGTGGGTACCCATCAATTTATGGTGGTACCAATCTGCCTAACTTTATGGGCTTTTTTCTCCCCCGCAAGAGTTCTGTTGGTTTGAAACGACTGAGCTCTATTTTAAGTTTAAAATTTGTTAGGTGAATACGACAAAAGGGCAAAGGGGCAAAGCAGTTTTAAGATATTGATAAGCGACCAAAATGGTGCATTGACTCAGTCCGAAGGGGGGGATATTGGTAGTGATGTTGGGGGCAACATGTTCAATGGCAGGAAACTATTAAGAATGAACAAACTGGAAAGACAAGAAGTTGCAGTCACGAAATGGCCTTTCTGAAATTTTTTATTCTTCAGGCAAAACAGATCTGGGTAATGACAAAGTCTAAAATAGCCGTTAGAAAGGGTGCTGAGTGAGGAGAATGTCACTAGAGATTCAGAGCTCAAGGAACTGGGAGGCCAGGCCCTAGCTGCGGTAATTTCCCAAACTTCTATCCCTCAGTTAGGAAGCCAGGGCAAGGCAGCAGGGGAAGGCATAGAGTGATGACAGAGAAGGCAGAGTGTCTTTGGTAAGGCATAATTCAAGTAGTCCTGAGTTCCTTGGGTGTATTGCTATTTATTGCCATCCAAATCCCTGTGCAATATCCAATATAGACATTCCTGGCCCTCTGGAGATCAGAACCCTCTGCCTTAGCTCCTGCCTCCTGGGACCTGAACTCCCATCACTAGTCTGGTTGAAGAGTGTACCAAGTCCTCTAAAAGGGGTGGAGGGGAGCTCAGATATTTTTGCTGTAAAGCTGTTTCCTTTATCATGCCATTTACTAGGTTTAGTTTGTGGCCACATTCTATTCCCTGCCACCATCCCT
Organism: Felis catus; assembly: GCF_018350175.1. NCBI lineage: Eukaryota > Metazoa > Chordata > Mammalia > Carnivora > Felidae > Felis > Felis catus. Next base: position 35,273,879 of record NC_058384.1, on the reverse strand, counting down.
CCAAATATGGTCCCAAGAATGGACGTAGCAACCCTTGAGAGCTCATTAGGTGAGGTTCTGCTAGAAATGTTTTCCCTCTCACAGGTCCTATCTCTACAGTCTCCCAATCCTGCCAGGGCTGCTCCTCTCCCAAACTTCAAAGTTTGTATGGGAGGGAAACCTAAAGTCATTGCAAAGCTTATTATGCAATTTCTATCTTTTATGAGTAATATGGGTTCTTGGGATGATTGGAAGAAATGGTATTTTTAGTGTCCTGCCTGATGGGGAAGGTGGAAGAAATTAGTGGTTATACACATGGAACCCGACACTCTGCTCCCGAAGGTCCCCGATGGTTCTGAACGCTATTTGGGTACATATCCAAAAGGGAGTCCTGGCTAATTCTGTTATTTTTTACTTCTTCCAAAGTAAAAAGGATCATGGTAAGCAGTATTTGATGACTGCTTACCCAGAACCTGTCTAGAGATAATCCAAGCAATTAAAGTGCACTTCCTAAATGCTAAGCAGGGCCCAGTGGGTCTCTGGTGATGTGCCCACAACAATTGAAGGATGACAACATCCTTTAGTTCATCACTACCTGTGACAAGGCACCCAGGCCAGTAATGCATGCACCTGCCTCTGTCCCTGTGAGCCAGGAAAATGATCACATTTGAGTTCATAACAGAGCAACTCCCTTCCAGCCCCACAATACCATTTTGGTGGTACAGATACCAGAGAGGCAGTTCGTAGCCTCATTACTTGACCACTATTTGGTTTTTCAGCCTTGTCCCGGGAAGGTCAAAGAGCTCAATGCCTCTTGCAGTGTAATTTCTGTCATTCCTCAAAGCCATATCTAATCACATCTAATCAGAATGACAATGATGATAATGCATAAAAAGAATATCATTGAAATTTATAGTCACTACTGAACATTCTCTTTTAAATATGGGCAGATGTTCTAGATGCAACTCAGGATGAAAAGTCACCTTATGTGCTTTGCATTAAAATTCTATCAGTCAGTTGAAGGATATACACCATACATGAATTATTACAAATATTTCTTATGTGGATTAGTGTGATTAGTGGCTGTTAAACCTATTGATTGTATGCACAGAAAAATGTTTACATATTTAAATAAGAAGGGAAATAGTTTGATAGTTAATACTAAATATCGACAGTGCATTATAGAGATGACTTTAGGGAAAACATAACTTTGCAGCCAACAAACATCTAACAAAATTAAATAATTGTAGAAGGCAAAACAATAGTTTGCATCAAAATGATAATTTTTATGGAATTGCTCGATATAGTAGTACTCATTGTGTTAAACAAAATGATCTTTTATAGCTCTATTGTGTTACTTTATTTCCTTTGGGCCACTGTGTTTTTACACGAGTCCTAGAAGAACTCACCCAAGCAGAATAGAAAGGAGATGAATATCAACGCTGCCATTTCAAATTTGACCAAAAAAGAAAACTTTTCAGGGGCGCTCGGGTGGCTCAGTTGGTTAAGTTTCTGACTCTTGATCTCAGCTCAGCTCTTGATCACGGGGCCATGAGTTCAAGCCCAACGCCTGGCCTTGCGCTGGGCTTCACCTAAAAAAAGAAATGAAAAACTTCCAAATCATATGTGGCATTCCCGATAAAGCATTATCAATCATAATGCAATACATTATTATAAAACAGATAAAGAAAAGAAATTGTTAAGAAAAAATCAAGTAGTTCCCGAACACCTTCCTCTTCTGATTTCAGTGTGAAAATGAAGGTCTCTGAAGTGTCACAAAGAAGCGGCCTAGTAGCCCTAGGAGCAATCCAGCTGCTGGTGGTGCTGATAAATTCTTGACAAATTCTTCTTTGCGCATAAGAATAGCAAACTTTAAAAGTCTGACTATTCAGTTTTCATAATACATTTGCGATACTTGTTTACCCAACATGTTGAAGTTTTTTCCCTCCAGCTCCCCAGTGCATTCCAAGATACTGGTGATAAGCTTTGGCCTCCACTTTGATCAAATATTATGCTCTAACCCTTGGCCTTTCGGCACCAGGCCAAAAGGTACATTCGATGAAACCTTGGAGGCACCCTTTCCAGTGTGGCACACTTCTAACCTTCAAGCCAGACTTTAAGGTTTCCCACAGTTCCTTCTGCTTCCAGAGGCCACCTTGCTGCTTGGCTTAGCTTCACCTCCCAAGGCTCAAAATGTGCATGAAGATTCCTTTCATTTTTTTAAAGTTTATTTTTGAGAGAGCGCTAGCAGGGGAGGGGCAGAGAGAGGGGGACAGGATCCGAAGTGGGTTCTGTGCTCACAGTGGCAAGCCCCATGGGGGGCTCCAACTCACCACCTGTGAGATCATGACCTGAGCCAAAGTGGGACACTGAACGGACTGAGCCACCCAGGTGCCCCTGAAGATCCCTTTCAGCCCCAGGGCTCTCCACATCTGTGTTCACTGAACAGGATCAGACACAATCTATCAAATTAGTCCTGGAATAATTGCTAACAGTTACCCAAAAAGCAGACGATGATAATTGGGTATTGATTTCCCAGCACAGTGGGGTTTTGTCTATGTTACTTTCATCCTCACTCAGAACACACCCATTTTATATCAAGTACTATCTTCATCATTCATGCTTCAACAGGTCAGTGAACACCACCAAAACCTCAGCTTCCTGTAAATTACTGATAGATCTTGGTGGGAGATCTTCAGGACATTTTTCAAAAAGCCACAGAAATGCACAAAACACATTCATTTAGTCACTCAGAACCTGAAGGGGAGAGGCCAAGTCAGTAAACTCATATACTCTCTTCTTGGGCATATGCAAAATGCAACCAAAGTGAGTCCAAAATAGTTGCCACTACTACAGCTATTCCTGTACCCACCCTGAGCCACAGGCTGGGACCAGAGTGACACAAGTGAGGCACTCATCTCGGGCACAAAATGTCAGGATGAACAGTTCTGTAGAGAAAACGCAACTTAGTCTCATTCCTGTTCAAGTATACGGCATCATATGTATTTTGGTCTTTGTCCATGCTCCTGGCTCACAGTTCCCCAAACGCTTGGAGCCTGAGTGATGAGAACAAAGGGAGCATCTGTGGTTATAATAGTTGGTCTCTTGCCCTCAGTTCCTGAAATGTCTTCAGACCTATAAAGGGGAAATGTACGTCTTCTTATTCACAGCCAGCCTTTTTCAATTACAGCTGAGTTTAGGTTAATGAAGTGACTTTTGGCAAGTCCCTAAGGGTGGGGGCTGGTTGCCAGGGAAACCAACCCTGTGATTATGGGGTTGGAACTTTCAGCCCCACCGCCTGACCTCAAAGGAGAAGGGAGGAGCTAGAGATTGAGTTCAATCACCAAAGACCAGTGATTTCATCAATTGTGCCTATGCAATAAAGCTGCCATAGAAACAACAAACAAACAAACAAACAAACAAACAAACACCAAAGGACTGTGTTCTGAGAGCATCCAGGTTGGCGAACATGTGAAGATACAGGGTGAGTGGTGCCTGGAGAAGGCATGGAAACTCCATACCCCGCCCTACATGCCGTGCCTATGTGTCTCTTCCATTTGGCTGTTTCTGAGTTATATCCTTTTACAATAAACTGGTCATCTAGTAAGTTCAATGCTTTTCTGAGTTCTACACACCAATCTAGCAAATCAATGGAACCCAAGGAGGGTATCATAGGAGACTCCAATTTATACCGATTGGTCAGAAGTACAGGTAACAACTTGGACCCGCGATTGGCATCTAGGTGGGGGTGGGGAGCAGTCTGGGAGGACTGACCCTCAGTGTGTGGGATCTGATGCTATCACCAGGTCGATAGTATCAGAATTGAATTGAATTGTAAGGTATCCAGGTGGTATTGCAGGGTTGCTTGGTGTGTGTAAACCCCACACATCTGGTGGAGACGTGCAGTAGTGTCGCAGTGAAGTGTTGAGAATAGAGGCGACACAGGAGAAGTGTGTTTTTCTTTAGTAGCAAAAATGCAAATTAGTCTCATCCCTGTGCGTTTCTATGCTGACATCCTTTAGAAGAACTGAACTCACCAGCCCTTGTTGGTTGAGTCATGTCTCTGCGGAGATTTTTGTGAAGTGTGAATGTATATTGCTGAAAGTAGTGACACCAGCCATCAGAAAGAACCAGCTGGCTGATGAGCCCTTGTGTTTGACGGTTAGAATTCTGAAACCACAGAAACATGATGACGTGACACTTTTCCCTGGAACAAGCAATTTAGTTTTTTTAATCTAAATTTAAACACCCTAAATATACTTCCAAAGAAGTTTCCTGTTTTGGAAAGATACCACAACAATAGAAACAAATAAAACCTAAAGAGAGAACATGAGCAATGTTAAAGAAGGAAACACTTCTTGGAACATAAAAACCAGGAATAAAGTTTCCTAAACAATATTGGATGTTTTCATGAGAATTCATGCCTGTTTCTGTAAAAAGGGACTGCTAGCCTTTGTGAGCAAGATTGATGATAATTTTTACTTATTTATTTATTCATTTATATATATATATATATATATATATATATATATATATATCTCCAAGTTGGTTAGCACATTGTGCAATGATTTCAGGAGTAGATTCCAGGGACTCATACCCTATGTATAACACCCAAGTGTTCATCTCAACAAGTGTTTTCCTTAATGCCCCTTACCCAGTTAGCTTGTCCCCCGCAACCCACAGCCCTCCAGCAACCCTCAGTTTGTTCTCTATATTTAAGAGTCTCTTATGTTTTGTCCCCCTCCCTGTTTTTTTTTTTGTCTTTATTCTTTTTTTCCTCTTCGTTGGTTATTTATTTATTTATTTATTTACATCCAAGTTAGTTAGCATATAGTACAATAATGATTTCAGTAGATCCCAGTAATTCATCCCCTATGTGTAACACCCAGTGGTCATCCCAACAAGTGTCTTCCTTAATGCCCCTTGCCCATTTGCCCCATCTCCCCCCCACAAGCCCCACCCACAACCCCTCCCAGCATCCTTAGTTTGTTCTCTGTATTTAGGAGTCTCTTATGCTTTGTTCCCCCGCCCTATTTTTATATTATTTTTGCTTCCCTTCCCTTATATTCATCTGTTTTGTATCTTAAGTTCCACATATGACTGAAGCCATATTTGTCTTTCTCTGACTGACTTATTTTACTTAGCATAGTACCCTCTAGTTCCATCCACGTTGCAAATGGCAAGATTTCACTCTTTTTGGTTGCCAAGTAATACTCCATTGTGTGTGTGTGTGTGTGTGTGTGTGTGTGTACACACACACATCTTCTTTATCCATTCATCTGTTGATGCACATTTGGGCTGTTTCCATATTTTAGCTATTGTCAATAACATGTCTATAAACATTGGAGTCCATGTGCCCCTTCGAAACAGCACACCTGTATCCCTTGGATATATCCCTAGTAGTGTAATTGCTGGGTCATAGGGTAATTCTGTTTAACTTTTTGAGGAAACTCCATACTGTTTTCCAGAGCGGCTGCCCCAGTTTGCATTCCCACCAGCAGTGCCAAAGAAATCCTCTTTCTCTGCATCCTGGCCAACATCTGTTGTCGCTTGAGTTTTTAATTTTAGCCATTCTGACTGGTGTGAGGTGATATCTCAACGTGGTTTTGATTTGTCTTTCCCTGATGATGAGTGATGTTGAGCATTTTCTCATGTGTCTGTTAGCCATCTGGATGTCTTCTTTGGAGAAGTGTCTATTCATGTCTTTTGCCCACTTCTTCACTGGATTATTTGTTTTTGGGTGTTGAGTTTGATGAATTCTTTATAGATTTTGGATACTAACCCTTTATCTAATGTGTCATTTGAAAATATCTTCTCCGATTTCATAGGTTGCCTTTAGTTTTGCTGATTGTTTCCTTCGCTGTGCAGAAGCCTTTTATTTTGATGAGGTCCCAAGAGTTCGTTTTTGCTTTTGTTGCCCTTGCTTCCATAAACGTGTTGAGTAAGAAGTTGCTGTGGCCGAGGTCAAAGAGGTTTTTGCCTGCTTTCTCCTCTAGGATTTTGATGGCTTCCTGTGTTATGTTTAGGTCTCTCATCCATTTTGAGTTTATTTTTGAGTATAGTGTAAGAAAGTGGTCCAGATTCATTTTTCTGCATGTCGCTGTCCAGTTTTCCCAGCACCATTTGCTGAAGAGACTGTCTTTATGCCATTGGATATTCTTTCCTGCTTTGTCAAAGATTAGTTGGCCACACGTTTGTGGGTCCATTTCTGGGTTCTCTATTTTGTTCCATTGATCTGAGTGTCTGTTTTTGTGTCAGTACCATACTGTCTTGATGATTACAGCTTAGTAATACAGCTTGAAGTCTGGGATTGTGATCTTCCCGTTTTGGTTTTCTTTTTCAAGATCTCTTTGGTTATTCAGGGTCTTTTCTGGTTCCATACAAATTTTAGGATTGTTTGTCCTAGCTCTGTGTAGAATGCTGGTGTTATCTTGATAGGGATTGCATTGAATAGGTAGATTGCTTTGGGTAGTATCAACATTTTAACAATATTTTTCTTCCAATCCAGGAGAAAGGGAATATTTTTCCATTTTTTGTGTCTTCCTCAATTTCTTTCCTAAGCTTTCTATAGTTTTCAGTGTGTAGACTTTTCACCTCTTTGGTTACGTTTATTCCTAGGTATTTTATGTTTTTTGTGCAATTGTAAATGGCATTGATTCCTTGATTTCTCTTTCTGTTGCTTCATTATTGGTGTATAGAAAAGCAACCGATTTCTGTGCATTGATTTAACATCTTGTGACTTTCCTGAATTAATGGATCAGTTCTAGCAGTTTTGTGGTGGAATCTTTTGTGTTTTCCATATAGAGTATCGTGTTGTCTGTGAAGAGTGAAAGTTTGACTTCCTCCTTACTGATTTGGATGCATTTTATTCTTTAGTGTTGTCTGATTGCAGAGGCTAAGACTTCCAATACTATGTTGAATAACCGTGGTGAGAGTGGACATCCCTGTCATGTTCCTGACCTTAGGGGGAAAGCTCTCAGTTTTTCCCCATTGAGGATGATATTACCAGTGGGTCTTTCATATATGACTTTTATGATCTTGAGGTATGATTCTTCTATCCCTACTTTCTTGGGAGTTTTTATGAAAAAAGGACGCTGTATTTTGTCAAATGCGTTCTCTGCATCTATTGAGAGGATCGTGTGGTTCTTGTCCTTTTATTAATGTGATGTATCACATTGATTGTTTTGTGGATATTGAGCCAGCCCTGCATTCTGGGTATAAATCCCACTTGGTCATAGTGAATAATTCTTTGAATGTATTGTGGATCCGGTTGGTTAGTATCTTGTTGAGGATTTTTGCACCCATGTTCATCAGAGAAATTGGTCTGTAGTTCTCCTTTGTAGTGGGGTCTTTGTCTGGTTTTGGAATCAAGGTGATGCTGGCTTCATGGAATGAGTTTGGAAGTTTTCCTTCCATTTCTCTTTTTTGGAACAGCTTCAAAAGAATAGGTGTAAATTCTTCTTTAAGTGTTTGGTACAATTCTCCTGGAAAGCCATCCAGCTCTGGACTCTTGTTTTTTGGGGGATTTTTTATGCCTAATAAAATTTCTTTACTGGTTATGGGTCTGTTCAAATTTTCTATTTCTTCTTGTTTCAGTTTTGATAGTTTGTATGTTTCTAGAAATTTGTCCATTTCTTCCAGATTGCCCAATTTATTGGCATATAATTGCTCATAATATTCTCTTATTATTGTTTATATCTCAGCAATGTTGCTTGTGATCTTTCCTCTTTCATTCTTGATTATATTTATTTGGGTCCTTTCCCTTTTTTTGATCAAACTTGCTAGGGGGTCTATCAATTTTGTTAATTCTTCCAAAGAACCAGCTCCTGGTTTCACTGTTCTACTGCTCTACTCTTTTTTTGATTTCAGTATTATTGAATTCTGCTCTAATAGTTATTATTTCCATTGTCTGCTGGTTTGGGGTTTTATTTGCTGTTCTTTTTCCAGATCTTTAAGGTGTAAGGTTAGGTTGTGTACCTGAGAACTTTCTTCCTTCTTTAGGGAGGCTTGGATTTCTATATACTTCCCTTTGACTACCACCTTTGCTGTGTCCCAGAGGTTTTGGGCTGTGGTGTTATCATTTTCATGGGCTTTCATGCACGTTTTAATTTTCTCTTCAACTTCTTGGTTAGCCCATTCATTCATTAGTAGGATGTTGCTTACTCTCCAAGTATTTGTTGTCTTTCTAAATGTTTTCTTGTGGTTGATTTTGAGTTTCATAGTGCTGTGGTCTGAAAATACGCATGGTATGATCTCAATCTTTTTATACTTGCTGAGGGTTTATTTGTGTCCCATATGTGGTCTATTCTGGAGAATGTTCCACTGCACTCGAGAAGAATGTGTAGGCTGCTGTTTTAGGATGAAATGTTCTACATATATCTCTTAAGTCCATCTGGTGCAGTGTGTCATTCATAGCCATTGTTTCCTTGTTGATTATCTGTTTAGACGATCTGTCCATTGCTATAAGTGGGGTGTTGAAGTCCCCTACTACTGTGGTAGTATTGTCAATGAGTTTCTTTATGTTTGTGATTAATTAATTTATATATTTGGGGATTACCATGTTGGGCGCATAAATGTTAACACTTTTTGGTGGATAGACACCTTATGATATAATCCTCTTCTCCATCTCTTGTTACAATCTTTCTTGTAAAATCTAGATTGTCTGATATAAGTATTGCTACTCTGGCTTTCTTTTGACAGCCATTACCATGATAGATGGTTCTCCATCTACATACTTTCAATCTGAAGGTGTCTTTAGGTCTAAGATGGGTCTCTTGTAAACAGCATATAGATGGATTTTTTTTGATCCGTTCTGTTACCCTATGTCTTTTGAATGGAGCATTTAATCCATTGACATTTAGAGTGAGTACTGAAAGATATGAATTTATTGCCATTGTGTTGCCTGTGGAGTTGGAGTTTCTGGTGGTGTTCTCTGCTCCTTTCTAGTCTTTGTTGCTTTTGTCTTCTTTGTTTTGTTTCATCTTTCGTCTCCTCAGAAAATCCTCCTTAAAATATCTTGCGGCGCTGGTTTAGTGGTCATGAACGCTTTTGGTTTTTGTTTGTCTGGGAAACTCTTCATTTCTCCTTCTATTTTGAATGACAGCTTTGCTGGATAAAGAATTCTTGGCTGCATATTTTTCTGATTCAGCACATTGAATATATCCTGCCAGTCCTTCCTGACCTGCCAAGTTTCTGTGGATAAGTCTACTGCGAACCTTATCTGTCTTTCTTTGTAGGCTAAGGACTTTTTTTCCCCTTGCTGCTTTCATGATTCTTTCCTTGTCTATGTATTTTGTGAATTTGACTATGATATGCCTTATTGATGGTCAGTTTGTGTTGAATCTAATGGGAGTTCTCTGTGCTTCCTGGATTTTGATGTCTGTGTTGATCTCCAGGTTTGGAAAATTTTCCACTATGATTTGCTCACATAAACTTTCTACCCCTCTTTCTCTTCCTTTTCTGGGACCCCTATGATTTGTATGCTATTCCTTTTTAATGAATTACTGAGTTCTCTAATTCTTATATTGTGCTCTTTTGCCTTAATTCCCCCTTTTTTATTCTGCTTCATTATTCTCCATAATTTTGTCCTCTATATTGTTGATTCACTGCTCTGCTTCCACCATCCTTGCTGCTGTGGCATTCATTCAAAATTGCATCTCAGTTATAGCATTTTCGATTTCATCCTGAATAGATTTCACTTCTTTTATCTCTGCAGAAAGGGGTTCTATGCTTTTTTTCATCCTCAGCTAGTATTCTTCTTACCATGAATCTAAATGCAGGTTCAGACATCTTGCTTTTATCTGTGTTAAGTTCCTGGCTTTCATTTCCTCCTGTTCTTTCTTTTGAGGTGAATTCCTTCATTTTGTCATTTTGGAGGAGGAAAAATAATAAAATAAAAAAACTAGGAGTGCCTGGGTGGCTCAGTTAGTTGAGCATCCAACTTTGGCTCAGTTCATGATCTCATGGTTCATGAGTTTGAGCCCCACGTCAGGCTCTGTGCTGAAAGCTCAGAGCCTGGAGCCTGCTTCAGATTGTGTGTCTCTGTCTCTCTCTGCCCCGCCCCTGCTCACACTCTGCCTCTCTCTCAAAAGTAAATAAACATTAAGAAAATTTAAAAAAATAAAATAAAATAACTAAAATTAAAAAATTTAAAACAACACAAAAAAATCAAATAAAGGATATAGATCCTAGTTGTGTTTTGATCTGGTTGTTGAAAGAAGCTTGGTAGAAGAGAGTAAAAAGGGAAAGAAAAGAAAATTTTTTAAAAAGTAAAAAAAAGTAGGAAAATGTTTGAAATTAAAAAATGAAAACATAAAATAGAATAAAATAAAATGATTAAAGTAAAATAGAATTAAAAAATTTACAAAAAAAATAAGAATATGGCAGAAAAAAATAAGGAAAAATCTTTTTTATAAAAACGGAAGAGAAAAATAAATTTTCTCTCTTTCTGTATTTAAGAATAAGAAAAGAACAAGAAAAAAAGATTGAATACATGGGCCAGAGAACAGAATGAAACATTATTGAAATTACATCCAGTTTCCCCTAGAAGTCAAACTATGAAGTACATTATAGTCCATAAACCAAGCAGGCGGAGAGATTGTGGTGGTCCTCTAGAGCATGGTTGGTGCAGTTTGATGGGGCTTGGCATAATGGCTCTGTTCTCCACTAGATGGCGCTTCTTACCTTAGTGGGGTGGATGATAGGGGTGCCTGTAGGTATGCACATGCTCCAGAGAAGTGAAAATGGTGTTGCTCAGCTACCCAGTTTCTAGCATCAGAACCCTGTGCTCTCACCAACTGTCAATTGAGCACCCCTCTTTTGTCTTTGGCTTCCATCCGCTCCCCTCTTCTATGCTGTCTGCAACCTCGAAGAAGTCATCAGCCTGCCAGACGGCACCTCCCTCCTGAATTTTATCTCAGGTAGGGCTGTGTTTCCAAACTGCTCACTTCCAAGGGCCCTGTGGTTTTGACCCACTCTGACCCTCTGGGAGAGGGTCTCGCCGAGCAATGGCTGGGTGCCAGCCCGCCCCCAGGAATGTTTGCACGACTGTGCTGCCGCAGATGCCTAGAGACTGCATCCAGGTGCCAACCCACCCCAGAAAAAGTTCACGCGATGGTGTAACCGCAGCATGTCAGGGATTATGGTAAATCACAACACACATCGGGCACCAGGTTTCAATGCCCCTTAATGTCCTTATTCCAACACCAGCAAGCATGGCTGTTCTCCAAGGGTGTGCTGGGACCTTTGCGGGGAGGCTGCACAGACTCTACCTGATGTCCTCTCAGCAGGGGATCCGCCTCTCCTGTGGCCCAAGGACCCCTCAGACCTCACTGTCTGCTTCTGGGAATTCGTCCTTCCCACCAGAGCTCCGCCAGGTATCAAGCTGCTATGCAGTTTCAGATTCTGCAATCACCTGTTTATAGAGTCCTAATGGTATTTAAACCCTCTTCTTTCGACAGATACCCTATGTTTTCACTCTTATGTGGATCCTGAGAAACTTAACAGAAACCCATGGGGGAGGGGAAGGAAAAAAAAAGGAGGTTAGAGTGGGAGAGAGCCAAAGCATAAGGGACTCTTAAAAACTGAGAACAAACTGAGGGTTGATGGGGGGTGGGAGGGAGGGGAGGGTGGGTGATGGGTATTGAGGAGGGCACCTTTTGGGATGAGCACTGGGTGTTGTATGGAAACCAATTTGACAATAAATTTCATATATTGAAAAAAAATAAAAATAAAATAAAAATGAACCCTTTTCCTTCTCCTTTCTCCTTTCTCCCTTTCTTGTTCCATCTTTTATGGGTGTTTACTTTCTTCCACTTTTTCTCCAGCTGTTTTCAGGAGGAGTGCTTTTCCTGTATTCTCCCCACTGACTCCCTCCTCACTCAGCAAACAGAAATCGCTCCCTATCCTCCATGGCTTCTGTCTCCCGCAGTTAGCCTCTCTGTGCTGCATACTTGCCAGGTTCTGTGGCTCAAGTTATGCAGATTGTTGTGTTAATCCTCAGCTCAGTGTTCTAGGTGTGCAAGATGGTTTGGTGTTGATCTAGCTGCATTTCAGGGACAAGAGAAGCGGAAAACTTCCATGCTGCTCTGCCCTGTTGGCTCCTCTGACTGGTGGTAATTTTTAAATGAAAGGTAATTCCAAATAGATTGCTGTGTTATGTTCCATGTAATGTTAAAAGAGCAGACTGTGGAACCTACTATCGATTCAAATTCTGAGTCCTCCATCAACCTGCTGTGTGCCCTATCTTCTTTGTGTCTTAATTCCCTTATTCACAAAATGAAGATTTAAAAATATTTATCTCATAGAGTTTTGGCTACTCAAGAAACAAATATTGGGGCACCTGGATAGCCCAGTCAGTTAAGCGTCCAGCTCTCGATTTCAGCTCAGGTCATGAGCTCACTGTTCATGAGTTCAAGCCCCACATTGAGATTCTCTCTCTCCCTCTCCCTCTGACTTTCCCCGACTCATCCTCTGCCTCCCTCTTTCTCTCTCTCTCTCTCAAAAAAAGTTAAAATTAAAAAAAAAACACAAATATTTATACAGCACCTACTACGTGCTTCTATAATGAGTTAGAATTTTTTTTTAAAGGCTGGTGCTTGTGGAATTTATATTCCACAAGAAAAGCCAGGAAAGAAACAGTAGACAGAAAAGCAGGTAAATAGTATATCTGAACGTGACCATGCTCTGGAAAGGAAGAGAAAGTATAGCAGGTTGGTGAAATAACAAAAATAACAGAAATGGGTGGGGGTGTGACCTGAAATAAGATGATAAGACTAGAATTAAAATAGTTTGAGGAACAAATCAAATAACGGGTATCACATGCTTATCACAGTATGTGATATATTGTAAACAATATTAGCCGTGAGGAGGAGAATGCTAATGAAGATCGCACGAATCCTGTATTGTAAATGTTAGCATAATTCAACATACTTTTTTTTTTTTATCATTAAAGGTCATCTTCTCCCATTTTATTAAATCAGTATTGAACCACGGTTTCAACAACAACAACGTAAGGTGGTGTCAGTTATTCAAGCACCCACGTGTCACACTCTGGTCCAAGGATGCTCCGAGAACGGCTCGGATAGCATATGGTTGAAGAGCAGTGAGCCAGCGATCCATCCCCAGACGTGCTGTATTCTTGCCACAGTTAGATCGGATATTTTGTGGCAAGACCCACATAGCAGAAAACACTTATGCCTCCTAAAGAGTGAAAGACGGGCTTCCGGGATGTGTCCGTGAATATGGAGGGGTTTGTAGTTACCCAGGAAGGTGGTGGGCGGAAGCAGGCACCCCACCAAAGGAGGCAACTAGTACGGGTGGGTGAAGACAAGAAAGGGTGTGTTGTGTATATATAGGGGTACAGCAGTTTGGCATGGCTGGCACGAGAGATACGACGTTTGGGGGACGGAGCATGTCCGAAAGTCAAATTGGAACAGGGCCATAATAAAAGACCTCCAAGCAGGTGAGAGGTTTGGAACTTACCCTACCTCCTCAAGGTAGGAGGGAATAGAGAGAAACTTGTTCAACAAGCCAGCCTGGGGTGTGGTGTGCGGGCCTAGTAGGAAAGTCTGACGGTGGATGGCAAGGTTGGAGTCCCTCGGGTTATTTCGAAGAGAAAGCAGGGGGTGATGGTTTTGATTTGTTTGTTTTCGCTTTGTTTGGCTTTGTTTGTTTTGTTTTAGGTTGTCGGAGTAAATAGGGGGGGATGGAGTAAAACTGAAGGCTTAAGTAGCAGGCTGGGAACAAAATCTGGCAGGACGGCCAGGAAGAACAAGCTAGAGCAAATCCAGTTGGTTGAGGGTGCTTCAGGTGGGGGGGGCAGAAAGATTCTGAGGGGCGCCCGGGTGGCTCAGTCGGTTGAGCGGTCAACTTCGGCTCAGGTCATGATCTCGCGGTCCGTGAGTTCGAGCCCCGTGTCGGGCTCTGTGCTGACAGCTCAGAGCCTGGAGCCTGTTTCAGATTCTGTGTCTCCCTCTCTCTGACCCTCCCCCATTCATGTTCTGTCTCTCTCTGTCTCAAAAATAAATAAACGTTAAAAAAAAAATTAAAAAAAAAAAGAAAGATGCTGAGTTGTTAGATTTATTCATTGTTTATTATATAGTCCATTTATTCATGGTTGGTTCAAGTAATCACTCCTGAATTTGACCACATATTTAAGAGTTGAGCAATGAATGTTTTCTAGAGCTGTTTCCTTCTTCGATGAATAGAAAACACATTGGTTTTGTCTGAATTCATGTTTATGAACTTGGTAGGACTAATAGGTCAGAAGTCCATATCCTGCTTTTCTCAGAATTCAGAGGCCAGAAGTGAAAGTGAATCTTTTTTTTTTTTTTTTCAGATCATTCATCATTTTTTTTTTAAAGAGGAAGAGGTATGGGGTGCCTGGTTGGCTCAGCCAGTGGGAAGTGTGACTTTTGATCTCAGAGTTCTGAGCTTGAGCCCCACTTTGGGCATAGAGGTTACTTAAAAATAACATCTTGGGTCACCTGCGTGGCTCAGTTGGTTGAGCGGCCGACTCCTGGTGTCTGCCCAGGTTGTGATTTTGCAATTTGTGAGTTTGAGCCCGCATCAGGCTCCATGCTGAGAGTGCTGAGCCTGCTTGCGATTCTCTCTTTCTCCTTCTCTCTCTGCCCCTACCCTGCTTGTATTCTCTCTGTCTCTCTGTCGCTCTCTCTCAAAATAAATAAACTTTAAAAATAAAATCTTGGGACGCCTGGGTGGCTCAGTCGGTTGGGCATCCGACTTCAGCTCAGGTCATGATCTCGCGGTCCGTGAGTTCGAGCCCCGCGTCGGGCTCTGTGCTGACAGTCAGAGCCTGGAGCCTGCTTCGGATTCTGTGTCTCCCTCTCTCTCTGACCCTCCCCCGTTCATGCTGTCTCTCCCTGTCTCAAAAATAAATAAACGTTCAAAAAAAATAAAAAAAAATCTTTAAATATAAATCTTTAAAAATAAATGAATAAGTAAATAAATAGGAAGTAGCTGTTGCCATAATTCAGCAGGTTCCTTTTTCCTACCCATTAGCATTCAGACATTTTGTCAGGCAGTCAGAATGGCTGAACTTAGAATGACAAACACACACTCTTAGTAATGACCAAATATCTAATCCTCAATTTGGGGAATCTCTGTGTATGTGTGTCTGTGTGGTTGGGGTGGCTTCTTCTACTCTTCTCTGTTCCTCTGACCGATCTAATAATGAAATTGACGTGAGATAGATGCAGAGGTGAGGGAACCCTGATCACAGAGAGAGGAGAGTGTGATAGAGAGTGAGAGAGAGGGAGAGAGGGAGCGGCACACAGCAGATCGCACAAGGAAAGCACTTCCCCAAAGCAACTGACTGGGAAAAGGAGAGAGGCTGATTATTGTCAATTTTTGCAACCAGCGGAGCTCCAAGCCTGGAGTTTTATAGGTCTGTTCCTTGGCTGGTATTGAGCCTGGCAGGGGCTGTGGTGTTCCTGTAGAGAAGGATAGCAGAGGACTGGGAGCAGACAACATGATCTGAGGATCCCCCAGGACATATTGGGAGAGACAGTTCCCCCCTCTTGGAGCCTATCTGGGAGAGCTGACATTGCCTCTCAGGGGACAAAAAAGTCAGCGGGTGCCTTTGCACTGCCCCATTCCTTAGCATAGTGGCAGAAGCACCTGCTGAGGGCAGCTAACCTGGATACTGACTTTTTGCTGTGCTTTAAACTCCAAGCTCCTCCATATTCATGAGACTACATTTCTGGGACAAACTGGCACCACCCACAGCGTGGCGAGACCCTCCCCCAGAGGATCAGCATGGGTTCTCACCATGCTGGTTCCCTAAAGTTTGGGTTTTAAAACCCAGCCAGTCTGCCTGATATAGAAGACAAGTGCACTGTGTGATCCTGGGCAGACAGATGGCTCAGACACAGACAGCGCGAAGGCAGGGATAGGAGGGATGCCTGGAACACAGGAGGGAAGATTGTTCGCTCCTCTGGGAGGGATTCTCGGGGAGCAGTGACTATGAACTTCCCTCTCCAGAAAAAAAGGGAGAAGGCTAGTGCCGTTTTTCTTCCCCGTCTGTCAGCCTGGACCGACTTCACTGAGAAGAACAACACCCACAGTGGAGGCTTGAGCTGCTCACACCAAGCCCCACCCTCCTGTACTCTGCAGGGGCTTCTTTACTAGGGAAGTGTGCCCAAGAACCAGCGCAAAGGGCCCCTTGCCCAGAAGACCAACACAAACCACCCAAACGCACCGAATCTACAGACCATAGAGAGCTGCAAAGCTTCAGCTCTAGTGCAAATAGCCTCTTTTAACAAGCAGACCAGAACACATCTAGTTAAAACTCGTCACGCTCTGGCCAAGGTCCAAACACTCCCCACTGCAGACAAGGAGAAACTCTGCAGAGGACTGACCTGAGGGAAAGAACAGCTAAAACACAGCAGCAGAGTGCACACAGCATGCACCAGAAACACTTCCTGAAGCACCAGGCCCTGGACAGTATATGACCAGTATATGACCTCTTCTTAATAAAGGCATTATTCTCAGGAGCAGGAAACAGAACAGGCTTTCCTAACACAGAGAAGAAGACAGAGGCCTAGACAAAATGTCAAAACAGAGGAATTCATCTCAAAAGAAAGAACAAGAAAAGATCACGGCCAGGGATGTGACTGAAACAGATATAAGTAATATGACTGATCCAGAATTTGAAACAACAAGCACAAGGATACTAGTCAGGCTTAAGAAAAGTATGGAAGATATCAAGGAATCTCTTACTGCAGAGATAAAAGACCTAAAGAGTAGTCAGGCCGAAATAAAAAATGCAATAACTGAGATGTGAAACTCACTGGATGTTATGACCACAAAGATGGAAGAAGGAGAGGAATGAAAGAGTGATATAGAAGATAGAACTATGGAAAATAAAGAATCAGAAAAGGAAAGGGAAAGAAAAACATTGAATCACGAATGCAAATATAGAGAACTCAGCAATTCCATAAAGCATAATAACATTTGTATCATAAGATTCCCCGAAGAAGAAAGGGAAAAAGGGGCAGAAGGTTTATTTGAGCAAATTATACCTGAAAGCTTCCCTAATCTGGGGAAGGAAACAGACACCCAAATCCAGGAGGCATGGAGAACTCCCATCAAAATCAACAAATGCAAGCTAACACCAAAACATACGATAGTAGAATTTGCACAATACAGAGATAAGGGAAAATCCTAAAAAGAGCAAGGGAAAATAACTCCATAACTTACCAGGGGAGACAAATAAGGGTAGCAGCAGATGTCTCCACAGAAACTTGGCAGGTCAGCAGGTAGTGGAGTGATATATTCAATCTACTAAATGGGAAAAAATGCAGCCAAAATACTCTATTCAGCCAAGCTGGCATTGAGAATAGAAGGAGCAATAAAGAGTTTCCCAGACAAACAAAAACTAAAGGAGTTTGTGACCACTAAACCAGCCCTGCAAGCAATATGAAAAGGGACTCTTTGAGTGGGGAAGAAAGACCAAAATTGACAAAGACTAGAAAAGAATAGAGACAATCCCCAGAATCAATGACTTCACAGGTAATACAATGACACTAAACTCATATGTATCAATAATTACTCTGAATGTAAATGGACTAAATGCTCCAATCAAAAGACATAGGATGTCTTTTGTCAGAATGGATAACGAGACAAGACCCATCTTTATGCTGCCAGCAAGAGACTCATTTTAGACCAAAAGACACCTGTAGATTGAAAATGAGGGGATAGAGAACCATTTATCATGCTAATAGACAACAAAAGAAAGCCAGAGTAGCCATAATTATATCCGGCAAACCAGATTTTAAAGCAAAAATTGTAACAAGAGATGAAGAAGGGCATTATATCATAATAAAATGGTCTGTCCAACAAGAAGATCTAACAATTGTAAATATTTCTGCCCCCAAGATGGAGCAGCCAAATGTATAAGCCAATCAATAACAAACATGAAGAAACTCATTGATAAGAATACAATAATAGTAGGGGACTTTAACACCCCACTTACAACAATGGACAGATCATCTAGGCAGAAAATCAACAAGGAAACAATGGCTTTAAATGACACACTGTACCACGTGGACTTCACAGAAATAGCAGAACATTTCATCCCAAAGCAGCAGAATACACATTCTTTTTGAATGCAAATGGAACATTCTCCAGAATAGATCACATACTGGATCACAAATTAGGCCTTAACAAATACGAAAAAATTGAGATCATACCATGCATATATTCTGCCCATGACACTATGAAACTTGAAGTCAACCACAAGAAAAAATTTGTAAAGACCACAATACATGGAGGTTAAAGAACATCATACTAAAAAATAAATGGGTTAACCAGGAAAGTAAAGAAGAAATAAAAAATACATGGACACAAATGAAAATGAAAACATTACAGTCCAAAACCATTGGGATACAGCAAAAAGTGGTTATAGGCATGAAGTATATAGCAATACAGGCCTACGTCAAGAAATATGAAAAGTCTCAAATACACAGCCTACCCTTCCACCTAAAAGAGCTAGAAAAAGAATAAGAAACGAAGCTTAAAGCCACCAGAAGAAGGGAAATACTAAAGATCAGAACAGAAATACATATAGAAACAACAACAAAACAGTAGAACAAATCAATGAAACCAGGAGGTGGTTCTTTGAAAGAATTAATAAAATTGATAACCCCCTAGCCAGACTTATCAAAAAGAAAAGAGAAAGGATCCAAATAAAAAAAATCACAAATGAGAGAGGAGAGATCACAACCAACGCCATAGGACTACATTTACAGGAGAATGTTATGAAAAATTATATGTCAACAAATTGGGCAACTGGAAATGCTGGAAGCTGAGCTATCCCAGCCTGATGGCAAGGCCAAGGCTGGGGACGGGATTGGTGACTTCAAGGCGGCCCACCGACAGTGAAGCTTCTTGTACTCCCGCTTTTAGGTAATTTGGCCTTAATAAAAGTACCTGGGGTATTGTCTGTGGGCGAATTGCCCTCGACAGGCCCCCCTGGAAAAGGAACCATTAGGAAAAGAAAATAAGGTTCCGCAAGAAAATTGTGTGGCCCTGCATTTGGCCCTTGCCATCCCCTATGGAGACTCCTCTACTTACAGGAAGGATAGCCTCATACATTTGCCAACAAAGGAGACCAACAAAGGAGAGACATATGTATTTGAAAGCCCCACTCTGCCAACTAAGGAGTGTATCTACGGGCACAAGTCACTCTAAACCCTAGGCCCACTTGGCCCCCAGGAGGCATTTCAGATGATGATTGAACCTGGTCAGTTAAAGTACAAAATGGTTCATTCGTTCCTAAGGTGCATTGTCTCTCTGAGAATGTATGAGGTGTGGGTTCCTAAGGCCCTTTTGGCCCCCTCCTGGCACCTCGGACTGAGGCGAACACTTTTGTTCCTCAAACCACAAATGGTTCAGGGAAACAACTAAGAGGTCATGTCCCTGTAACTGTTCCACTTGAGCTGTTGAGAGACAGATGACCTTTCATGAAAACAGCAAAGCAAACGCTTCATAGATTATAGATAAACATAGATACGTAATGAAAACAATGTAAGAAATTGATCAATAAGCAAAGGGCAGGAGGGAACGTTATGAGAAAATAACCATGTTACTCCTTAAAGGGTGATGACACATAGGAACATTTTTAGAATTAGGTAATGCAAGAAAACATAGATGACGTATGCTACAAGGAAATCACTAACGAATATGATGCTACGTTTGCCACAATAAATCGGCCAGTTCAACATTGCTGTTGTCTGTGTCCATTTTTATTTTTTGTTTTTATTTTCATTTTTTATTTTAGTTTTGTTTTATTCTCACTTTTTCGCCGATGCCGTTCATCCTTCGGAAACCCCTGGACCTGCTGGAGCTAGACTCTGGCATGGAAGAAATGGATAAATTCCTAGAAACATATAAACTGAAGCAGGAAGAAATAGAAAACTTGAACAGACCAATAACCAGTAGAGAAAATGAATCAGTAATCAAAAATCTCCCCCAAAACAAAAATCCATGGCTAGATGGCTTCCCAGTGGAATTCTATCAAACATTTAAAGAAGAGTTAATACCCATTCTTTTCAAAATGTTCCAAAAAACAAAAGAGAAAGGAAAACTTGTAAACTCATTCTATGAAGCCAGCATTGCCTTGATTCCAAAATCAGACAAAGACCCCACCAGAAAGGAGAATTATAGTCCAATATCCCTGACGAACATGGATCCAAAAATTCTCAACAAAATACTAGCAAATTGAATCTAATAGTACATTAGGAGAATCAGTAACCATGATCAAGTGGGATTTATTCCTGGGTGGCAAGTGTGGTTCAATATTCACAAATCAATCAACACGATATACCACTTCAACAAAAGAAAAGATAAGAACCATCCTCTCAACAGATGCAGAAAAAACATTTGGCAAAGTACAGCAGCCACTCTTGATGAGAACCCTCAACAAAGAAGGCATATAGGGAACATAGCTCAACATCATAAAGGCCATTAATGAAAGACTCCCAACTAATATCATCCTCAACAGGGAAAAACTAAAAGCTTTTCCTCTACAGTCAGAAACAAGGCAAGGATGTCCACCCTTACCATTGTTACTTAACATAGTACTGGAAGTCCTACCTTCAGCAATCAGACAACAACAACAACAAAAATAAATAAAAGGCATCCAAATCGGCAAGGAAGAAGTCAAACTTTCATGATTCACAGATGACTTGATACTCTATGCAGAAAACCTGAAAGATTCCACCAAGAAATGGCTAGAACTGATATATGAATTCAGTAAAGTCACAGGATACAAAATCAATGTACAGAAATCTGCTGCCTTTCTACATACCAATAATGAAGCAGCAGAAAGAGAAATCACGGAATCAATCCCATTTACAATTGCACCAAAACCCACAAGATACTTAGGAATAAGCCTAACTCAGGAGATAAAAATCTAAGGGTGCCTGGGTTGTTCAGTCGGTGAAGCGTCTGACTTTGGCTCAGGTCATGATCTTGTGGTTTGTGGGTTCATGGCACCAATCACTTGACTAAAATATGTGTTTCTCCCATCAGAACATAGAAGGAGGCTCTGTTGGTACTGGTGGGGAAGGGAAGAGGGAAGCCCAGAAATCTCTCTCTTGATCTGGACCACCATGTAGCCAACATGTCTAGAAGGAGCCTGAGGAGGTTCAAATGATTTCTTCCATAGGAAGCTAAATCAGACTTTGGAGGTCAGAACACGGGCATAATGAGTGAGGTTCAGAACACATCACCCCCAAATATGGTGCTTTAGCCTACTGAATATCTTATGCTGGAAGAATTTGAGAAAACGCCAGAAACAGGAAGTTCACTCTGATTGTCTCCTCCTCCCCAACCTCTTACAAAAAAACACAAGAGTAGGAGATAAATCTCTCATGTGAAAGGTATCCTCCCTATATGAGGGGAAAGGGAAACAACCTTATCACCAGAAACAGGGACTTCAGAGCTGAGAAGGGTAATAAATAAACCCTCTTACCTCTTCACCATTTGCTACCCCTAGCCCAAACCTCTTTGTCTTGCCTGTTTGTCACGTATTTATTGTTCCCTCATCTAAAAGGTATGAAAGCTCCCTGCTCTGCTCACTTCTGTCTTCACTGTCTTGCGAAGTTTCCCACGTACATGTAACCAATTTAATAAAAATCGCATGCTTTTCTCCTACGAATCTGTCTTTGTCAGTCTCACTTTCACACCCAGCCAGAGACACTAAGAGGGTCAGGAAAAATTTTCCTTCCTTACGGCAGAAGGCTGTAAATGTGTGCCAGCCATTTAGGGGTAAGTAAACCATCTCAGATAGAGTATAAAATAGGACGAGGTCTATAAGCCTTCGGTGCACATCAGCACATAAAAAATCAGGAAGCTGTAGTTCATATACCACAGTTTTCGTGTATTTTTACGTCTACTGTTTCTGTTTTGTTTTAATTGGTATTTTAGAAAAGTTTTGTGAAAGTTCCAATCTGTCTTCGCTGTGCTAAGGAGGAAGCCAAGAAATGAGTTTGTGTCCGCACTTTGGCCAAAGTTAAAGGGCACGGAGTTGAAATACAGGTCAGTGTAAGGTGCCCGAAACAACCCAGGTGTGAGAGCAGGTAGAGGAGGAAAAGAGCCACTGGCTGGCTGTTGGGCCCTTTTGAAGATTCTCTTACAAAATAAAAGCTTAGACGTGCTTCCTTTCCTTTAAGTAAATGCATTTGGCTGTTCCCTTCCAGGCAAACCCAGACCTCTAAAGTGAAAATATCATCCCAGTCTCGGGAAAGATTCATTGTTGACCTTTAGTTGTTTTTATTCCAGGATACTGGATCACCAAACAGCTGGGTGAGATGATCCCTCCCTTTAAAAATAAAATAACATTAAGTGATTTGTGTAACAGTATCTGACGACTTCTTTCTGTAAGAGACGATTATTACAGTTACAGCTGGCCTCATTAATACATACTGTCAGTAGTTCCTTTCTCCTAAATTAAAAAAAAAAATGTGGTTTTTAAAATCTTGAGTGGGCTAATGCTTGAGTTTCTGTCATTACCAATGTATTTGTATTAATTTTCACTGTTTTCCTGCATGTTTTCAAAAGCGGTTTCCCTCACAGGGGAAAAGTTAACAAGCTTTTATTTGTTAGGCAGGAATTTTTTTTTTTTTAATTTTTGTTTGAAAGCAGGAACAATAGTAGAAAACTGGACCATTTGTGACAAGTCAAGTCTAAAACAATAGACTTGGAGGCAGAATACGGAACAGTGGGTACGAGGCGCCCCTGGGACAAACTTTACCTACGTCCAGGCTGCTTAGAATTGGTGATAGCTGTCTCACTGACCGGCTTTCTTTTCAGTTAAGAAATGGCAATGACCTTGAGGGTTGCCGTGCAAGTGCCATAGGCAGAGTGTCATCTAACCAGGCTTGTATTCCCGACATTAACTATGATCTATGTAACTTCGCCGCCTTGTCTGTTTTACTTGGTTCCCAGTGACACTGTAGTCGGGAAATTGTGTTCTGCCCCCTCCCTTCCTCTTTGAAGGTTGTTGGCAGGGTGAAGAAGGAGAGCTGCAAAAGCACGTCGAGGGTCTCACGTTGAACATGCCACTGGGCAACTCTTCCCAGATGGTGTCCGTCTGATTTTGCTGCAGACAGTAAGATCGTGAGGATTCGCAGAGGAACTGCGGAACCAGTTTACCAGTTGGACTCTAGAGTGTAAAATGTTGAGGGAATCCATTTAGTCTGATGGGACTGACGGAAGGGAACGGGAGGAAGAATTGTTCATTAATTAAGCAAGGATTTAACAAGTGCTTAATATAGGCCTATTGAAGCAGGTGTTACTAGGAAATAAAGGGAAAGCTAAACACAAGGCCTCCTCCCTCTAACCAAAATCCATGTGGGAAAACAAAATGTCGGTAGCAAAATAACGAAGTGGAAAGTCAGAGCTGTTTTGGTTAAACTCAGGGCCACGTATAGGAATTCGGGGGTGATAGGCACCCTGCGTGGTACACTGTAGAAGCCCTTTCCAGGACACAACACGCAGCTCTTGTGTTCCCTCTTCCCTCGTCACCGGTCACTCTTCTTTCTTTCCTGTAATATTATCGGCAAGCCCTAGAGGCCTGGGTGTGCCCAGAACCCCCTGGGTTGAGCATCATCTGAGCCACTGAGACACCTGGTTCCAAGCAGGCAGGGCTCCTTCTGGCTGGAATCTGCCCGCCCCCTCCCCCTCCCCCAGAGATCTGCACTTTAAATGGCGCCGGAAGAGATTTCTCAGACATGGTGCGAGAAGTTTCCACTTGAGGAGCAACGTTAACTGACTAAACACAATAGAAGGATGTGGCAGTTGCTCGGTAGTTTCTTTGTGGCCAGGAGTCCACAGTGACCAGCTTCTCAGCTTTCCTTCTCTGGCAATAAGACTGCTGATTCCAAAGAATCGCTTCATAAAGCATTTATAACAGATGCCATATGGGTTGTGGGGCTCTTTCTTTAAATTCCCTCCTACAGAGAGCTTATTTTTCCTTACTCACCCTGGTTTGGGTACTGCTGAATCTGTTTTGAAGAACTATAAATACAAAACCAAATCCTCCCCATGAATTAGCCATAAAAGTCAGATTTTTTTCTTTTTTTATGGGAAAGATGGTTTTTCCCAGAGACTTTTGTCTGGTTTACAAATGACAAAGGACTTGCTCAGCATGATTGTCTTTGGGTGGGCTGGTCATACTCAGAGATGCCAGAGACAGGAAGAAAATGTTATTTCTGCTCTGAAATGTGTTGTATTTTTTTCATTAAAAAAATTTAATTCCAGTATAATTAACGTAGAGTGTTACATTAGTTTCAGGGGTACAATATAATGATTCAATTCTATATACTACCCAGTGCTCATCACGATAAGTGTTCTTTCAATCCCCTTTACCTATTTCCCCCACCCCCACCCCCCCGGCCACCTCCCCTCTGCTAGCCATCAGCTTGTTCTCTATAGTTAACAGGTTTTTTTTTTTTTTGGTTTGTCTTTTTTGTTTGTTTTGTTTCTTAAATTCCACAATATGAGTGAAATCACATGATCTTGTCTTTCTCTGACTGACTAATTTCATTTAGCATTATACTCTCTAGATCCATCTATGTTGTTGTAAATGGCAAGATTTCATTCTTTTTTTTATGGGTGAGTAATGTTCCATGTATATTATATGTAATATATATTTCATATATGACATATCCGTATATAATATTGTATGTGCGTGTGTGTGTGTGTCTGCGTGTGTGTGTAC
The DNA here is from genome assembly GCF_018350175.1 of Felis catus. Lineage (NCBI taxonomy): Eukaryota > Metazoa > Chordata > Mammalia > Carnivora > Felidae > Felis > Felis catus. The sequence continues at coordinate 35,249,155 of NC_058384.1, read as the reverse complement.
CACATCTTTATCCACTCATCTATTGATGGACACTTGGGTTGCTTCCGTAATAAATAATGCTGCAATAAACGTGGGGGGAGTATAGATCTTTTCAAATTAGTATTTTTGTATCCTTCCCTAAATACTACTGAATATGGTAGTTCTATTTTTAATTTTTTGAGGAAATTTTATATTGTTTTCTACAGTGGCCGTACCAGCTTGCCTTTCCACCAACAGCGTACAAGCTTCCTTTTCCTCCACATCGTCACCAGCACTCGTTGTTTCTTCTGTTGTTAATTTTAGTTATTCTGACAAGTGTGAGGTGGTATCTCATCGTGGTTTTGATTTGCATTTCCCTGATGATGAGTGATGTGGAGCATCTTTTCATGTGTCTTTTGGCCAACTGGATGTCTTTGGAGAAATGTCTGTGTCTTCTGCCCATTTTTAAATTGGATTATTTGGGTTTTTTTTTTCTGGTGTTGAGCTGTATAAGTTCTTTATTTCATATATAAAATTCATATATGAATTTTACTATATGAATATTCATATATTCATATAGTATTTTTTGGATACTAACCCTTTATTGGATGTGTCATTTGCATATATCTTCTCCCATCCCATAGGTTGTCTTTTAGTTTTGTTGATTGGTTTCTTTGCTGCGAAAAACTTTTTACTTTAATAAAGTCCCAATAGTTTATTTTTGCTTTTGTTTCCCTTGCCTCAGGAGACATATCTAGAAAAATGTTGCTGCGGCCAATGTCAGAGAAATTACTGCCTGTACTCCCTTCAAGGATTTTTATGGTTTCAGAGCTTACATTTAGGTCTTTAATCCAGTTTGAGTTTTTTTGTGTGTATGGTGTAAGAAAGAGGTCCAGTTTCATTCTTATGCATGTAGCTGTTCAGTTTTCCCAACATCATTTGTTGAAGAGACTCTTTTTTCCACTGCATATTCTTTTCTCCTTTGTTAAAGATTAATTGACCATGTAATATGTTTACTTCTTGAAATACTTAGTACTGCTTTTTATAATCTTTTTCAAATGTTTATTTTTGAGAGAGAGAGAGAGAGACAGAGCACAAGTGGGGGAAGAGCAGAGAGAAAGGGGGACACAGAATCCAAAGCAGGCTCCAGGCTCTGAGCTGTCGGCACAGAGCCCGATGCGGGGCTTGAACCCACGAGCTGTAAGATCATGACCTGAGTCGAGGTCAGACACTTAACCAACTAAACCACCCAGGCACCCTGAAATATTTTGTATTTGACCCTGCGTCAGCTACGCTTAAATGAACAAGAAAATGAATGCTTTAGTGTCTTTAGGGCCTGTAGTTTCTTTCCTGCTTTAAACTAACCATGCTTCCAGATTTTGCAACAAAATTCATTTGCAGAGCAGAGACCTTGTTGTGGTATATGGAGAGGTTGCAACATCATCTGGTGCTGACAGCATGGATAGTTGGCCATATATAGTGTTTGTATAAACTGCATTTCTCTCCTTGAAAAGGACTAAATGTAGTTGCACGTTTACAGATGATCTCAGCCTCACATTATACCATTCTGTAGTCCTAGATCAACTGGTCACTTAACACTGTCCCTTCCGTCCCAAAGACACCCCTGCCAAGAAAAAATAAGTTCACCGCCAACTTTCCCATCTTTCCAGGAACACTTGAGGGTGGGGGGAATTGTATATAAGCCTTGATTTATCCAAAGGCTTTTTAGAAGCTGTCACTTAATACTGGTATTATATCTTCCAGGGGTCTATGGTAGAGGTCATTAGCTAAATGCCATAATGCTGATGAGTTGGGGGATTCTCAGATTTGTGTCAGTGTTCGCCCTTGTGGTACGTTTTAGAGTCTACCGCTGAAGTTAGCATCCACATAGAAGCTTTATGTTAATTGCAGACAAAAACTGCTTCTCTCCCCCTCCGGCTGCTGCTGAGCAACCTCAGAGCATCCCAAGGGCAGAGGCGGCCAGCTGGGTTAGGCACGCCGTTTGGCGCATACACCGTGGGGACTCTGGAGAGCAGCACAGCCTATAATTCCCCAAGTGAGAATCCAAGAGGGAAAGGGGAAAGAAATAGACCTCACCTGCAGTAGGTTCTAACCAGTCACAACCCCCTTGGGAAGAAACCAGCTCAAAATGTCCCTAGGAGTTACTGAAGTTAGAATAGTCCAGTGATTACCCCATAAGGACAGGCAACCAAAGGGAAGGTAAAATTTGGGTGAAATGCTCTTAACCTGGCCAAGGTCATTGCTGAAATATGCCATTGTCTGGACAAAAGTTTTACAAGTGTGGTCTGCGGGTAAAGAAGAGATGTAAAGTTCGGCTTTTAAAAAAAATTTGTTCCCAGCGGTGGCCATCTCCTGAGCCGGAATGAGGGTTACCAAGCAACAAGAGAAACAAAGGCCAGTTCCAAGAAGTTCATTAATCCTCACAGCTGCAGGGCTTTGCTCTACTGTTCTCCACCCCAATGGAAGAGACGTCCCCAGTCAGAATTGATCCCACTTCTCTCTGTCTCTGCCCTCCCCACACCCTCGTGTGCCACAGCACTCTGTTAATTTTAGCATAGAAATCACTTTTATTTAGTATGTCTGTATGTTTTCCAATTAGATCACTGGCTCCTTTAGGACAGGACTCATGACTTATTTGCCCTACTGAGTGCCTCAAACAATATCTTCCTGTACATAACAGGTTTGTGATATATTGAATGTTAACTGCACGTTCATTCTCTTTGCCTATCAACATTCCAGCCCCCCTTTAAGGTCTATCTCAGCTGCTCCCTCTTTCAAGAGGCCTTAACTTATCTCCAACGTGCTGTCATTCCCCTCTGAATTCCTACAGAATTTCTTTACCTCGTCTATGAAACTTATTTTGCCTTGTATTGCAGTCATTCTACAGTGCTCCTTCGGGATAGAAACGACATCCTCCTTGGCTCTATAACCTTGGATACAAAGACTTGCACAGACTTGCTCATTCACTTACTCATTCCTTGCGTGAATACAACTGAGCAGCAATTCTATGCATTCTCTCCTAGGGCTAGGGGTGTAAAGCGAATAAAGTAGACTTGGATTTTAGTCTCGCAGAGCTTAAAGTCTCAAGGGGAATTTTGACAAGGAAATGGAAAATTAAAGTTCAGTGCTTTGATGGGGTATAGAGACCACGAGATCACTTGACCTGATTCGGGGGATCAGAGATTTCTCTGAGGAGGTGACACGCATGCTGAATCTTAAGGAATCAAGGACCTGCATATCCAGAGACTAGGAAGTGAGAGAGAGACTGGTATATTTAAAATGGAGGGAGAAGCTTAGAAGTTAACAAGATGTGATATATATATATATATATATATATATATATATATATACATACACACAATGGAATACTATGCAGTGATGAAAAAGAATGAAATCTTGCCTTTTGCAACCACATGGATGGAACCAGAGGGTACTATGCTAAGCAAAATAAGTCAGTCAGAGAAAGACACATAGCACACGATTTCACTCGTATGTGGAATTTGAGAAACTTGACAGATGATCATAGGGGAAGAGAAGGAAAAATAAGATAAAAACAGAGGGGGAGTCAAACCCTAAGAGACTGTTAAATACAGACAACAAACTGAGGGTTGGATGGGGGTGGGGAAAGGGGTAATGGCTTATTAAGGAGGCCACTTGTTGGGATGAGCACTGGGTATTTCATGTAAGTGATGAATCACTGGATTCTACTCCTGAAGCCAAGACTACGCTGTATGAAAAGCAATGTGGATATGTCTATCAAAAGTGTTTGATGTACTAGTTTTGTATTTGGGACTCATTCTCTTCTTTTATTTCTTATTTATAATGGGAAGTTTGTATCCTTTTAAAAATTGAAGTATAATTAACATACAGTGTTATATTAGTTTCAGGTGTACAGTATAATGATCAAACAATTCTATTCATTATTCAGTGCTCATCGTGATACGTGTACTCTTAATTTCCTTTGTATATTTCACCCATTTCCTTTCCCCCCCCCACTCCCCTTTGGCAACCACCAGTTTGTTCTCTGTATTTAAGAGACTGGTTTTTTGTTTCTATCTTTTTCAATTTTTTTTTTAATTTTTATTTTGTTTCTTAAAGAGATTCATTCTCAATGACATAATTTTTAAACTTCTTTATTAAAAAATTATGACATACAAAAGCTGTATACATCAGGGTGCCTGGGTGGCTTAGCCAGTTGAACATCCTACTCTTGATTTGGCTCAGATCATGATCTCACGATTGTGAGATCAAGCCTGATGGTGGGCTCTGTGCTGACAGCGTGGAGTCTGCTTGGGATTCTCTCTCTCCCTCTCTCTGTCTCTCCCCTGCTTGTGTTCTCTCTCTCTCTCTCTCTCTCTCTCTCTCTCTCTCTCAAAATAAATACATAAACACTAAAAAAGAAAAAAGAACAAGGGGCGCTTGGGTGGCTCAGTTGGTTAAATGTCTGACTTCAGCTCAGGTCATGATCTCATGGTTCGTGGGTTTGAGCCCCCTCATGGGGCTCTGTACTGTCAGTGCAGAGCTTGCTTGGGATTCTCTCTCTTTCTCTCTCCTTCCTCTTCTCTCTCTGCCCCTTCCCCACTCATGCTTTCTCTCTCTCTCAAAATAAATAAATAAACTTAAAAAAATAAAAAATGGAAAAAGAACAAAAGCTGAACATATATAATGTATGCAACTTGATAATTTTGGAGATAAGTATACACCCATGGTGTCATTATCACAACCTATGCCATAAACACCACCATCACCTCCAAAAGCTTCCTCTCATCCTTTTTTTTTTTTTACTTATTAGTTTGTGTGTGTGTGTAATCAGATCACCTATCATAAGATCCACCCCCTTACCAAATGTTTGAGTATACAATACAGTATTATTTACTATAGACGCTATAGGGTACAGTAGATCTCTAAGACTTATTAATCTTACATAACTAAAACTTCACTCCCTTTGATTACTACCTCCTTACTTCTCTCTCTCTCCTCCAAGGCCTTGGCAATCACCATTCTATCTCCTGTTTCTATGAGTTTGGTGATTTTTAGATTTTTCATATCGGGGTGTCATGTATCTTTTGTGCTTCTGTGTCTGACTTATTTCACTCAGCATAATGTCCTCAAGGTTCATCCTTGTTGTTGCAAATGGCAGGATTTCCTTCTTTCTTTAAGATCGAATAGTATCTTATTGTCTGTATATACTTTTTCTTTAAAAACATTCATCTATCCATGGACATTTAGATTGCTTCCATGTCTTGGTTATTGTGAACGCAATGAACATGGAGGTCAGATATCTCTTCAGGATTATGATTTCATTTCCTTTGTATATAAACCCAGAAGCAGAATTGCTGGATCATATGGTAGCTATATTTTGAATTTTGAGGAACCTCCATACTGTTTTCCATGGTGGCCATAAAATTCACATGGCTTCCATCCTTACCTTGTCATCTTTTCTTTTGTTGGTGATAGTCATCCTAACCAGGATGAGGCGACGTCTCACGGTTTTGATTTGCATTTCTCTGATCATTAATAATGGTGAGCACCTTTTCAAATACATGTTGGCCATTTGTGTCTTCTTTAGAGAAATTTCCATTCAGTTCCATTGCCCATTTTTAAATTGAGTTATTTGTTTTTTTGCTATTGAGTGATAGTAGTTCTTTATGTATCCTGAGTATGAATCCTTTAACAGATACATGGTTTACAAATATTTTCTCCTGTTTCATAGGCTGACTTTCATGTTGTTGATTGTTTCTTTGGCTGTGCAGAAGCTTTTTAGTTTGATGTGGTCCCATTTGTCTCATTTTGCTTTGGTATCATATCCCAAAAATCATTGCCAAGGCCAATGTCAAGAAGCTTTGCCCTGCATTTTATTCTAGCAGTTTTATGGTTTCAGGTATTACATTTAAGTCTTTAATTCATTTTGAGTTGATATTTGTGTATGGTATAAGATAAGGATCCACCAAAGAAATGATTTAAATACTGGAAAATATACAAAGAGGATGTTCACCTCTGCCTTATTTGTGATAGTGAAAAACTGGAAACAACTTAAACATTCAACAGGAAAATGCTGAATAGATTACTGACCAATCAGAAATGTACTATTGTCTGGGGCACCTGGGTGGCTCAGTCAGTTAAGCATCCGACTTTGGCTCAGGTTATGATCTCACGGTTCGTGGCTTCAAGCCCTCCATTGGGCTGTGTGCTGACAGCTCGGAGCCTGGAGCCTGTTTCAGATTCTGTGTCTCCCTCTCTCTCTGTCCTTCTCCCACTTGTGCTCTGTCTCTCTGAAAAATAAACATTAAAAAAATTTTTATACAGAAATGTACTATTGTGTAACTATTTTAGAAGTTTTCATTTATATAAGAATGTCCACAATACAATATTAAATAAAAATCATATAAGAAAAAAAATGGGATGGAATACACCAAGATATTGAGTAATGACTTCTGAAGTTTCACTTAGAAGTTGTTTCTTCCCTCTTTCATTCTTTATATTTTACTTAATATCAATGATATTAAATATTTTTGAGTATGTAGTATGTGATTTGACACCAAGTCTTTCCTCTTTTTTTTTTTTTTTTTTAGAGATAATTCTGACTAACAGAGACTCAAGACAATAGTCAAACTTCTAAAAAGCCAAGTACTCAAAGATTATTTGTTTTATTTGCTTGTTTCTTCTTTGTGGAGAAAGGAGGGTAAATGACTTGCCCTGCTTTAATCCGGCTTCTTGATTTTGAGCAACAGGCTTACATGCTTAATATTTTTTGTGGCCAGAGAAGTGAGAAATGGCCAGCAGTGAGTTCCAAACATATTAACACGAAATTGTATCTCCATTCTAATTTGTATTGATCTTTTTTTTTTTTTTTTTTTAAAAAAAAAGGGTGTTGTAAAAGAATAAATAAAAGACTAGCCCTCTTAGGAAAACTAAAGCCAGTATAAACCATGGGATGAGATGATGGGTATACTTTTTATCATAATGTAGAGCCTCACTTGCCGGCAAAAGCCTTGCATCTTCAACATGGGTTCCTTTCTCTCTAGCAGATTTTTTAAAAATTTGGGTAGGACGTAAGACAGCAGAAGAAACCAAACAGCAAGTGGGAGAAAGAGAAGTTTGGGAAAGCCCAGATGAGACTGTGCAGGTGATGTAGCTCTGGCAGTCTCTTCGGGACCCTGAATGCCCCCGTCAATTCAAAGTTCGCTACACAAAGCTTTGCATAAAGTAGACAATCAATATGCATCGAATGAATCAAACACAGAAGGAGTTCGTGGTTCACTTACTTAGACTATTTGTTCTTCAGAGTTTTCTTCTGGTGAAATGTGCTTTTTCTGACAGGTGTAATTTAAAGAGCAGGGACTAAAAAAGAGTTAAAAATCGCGGAAAAATCGGAGAAAGGTATAAACACAGTCTTTTCCTGGAGGATTTGCCATTTAAAACTGCAACTGTTTTTAATGTCAGGTATCCTTGGTGGCCAGTGCCTCATGAAAGCATAGTAGCTGCAGAGAATGGGGTTCAAGTGCTCCCAGGGGGCATGGCTTGTAGCTTTCCACTCATTATGGAATCAAGCCTTTAGAACCAGTTCCCTGACTAAGTCCATTGCACCTCCCCGCCAGAGAGAGAGAGAAGAGGTGAGAGGATCTGAGGAGTATCGGGCAGTGATTAAATTCAATGGATCTAAAAAATTTTAATTTAGCCTTCATTGGGGTATGAAAAACATAGCCAGAGAACATATGATAGGCCATTAGCTAGGTTGAAGGAAAGGGTAGAAGATAAGGTTGAACAAAATTTCCTGTTCCGGATCCTTGGGGATATGAGATACATGAATGGTTTTCCAGTTCTCTGTTGGTTTCGATAACATCAAAAGAATCTTTTTTTCTTTGTTTCCTCCTGATTTTTCCTGTGCTTTATCTCCTTGGTTCCTGAGGGAAATTCAAGGGTTGTCATAATTATGCTTAACTGTCCCTGATCACATTTAACCTAACCAAGCCTGTATGCGTGCAAAGAATAAGGGCTTTGGAGCCAGAGAAGTTTGAATCTGGTCCCTTCTCCTCTACTTCCTAATTCTGTGTTCTTGGGCAGCTGTTAAACTTCTCTGGTTCTCAGTCTCCTTAGATGGAAAAGGAAAATCAGTGCTACCCTTTGTTGGATTGTTGTATACAGCAGCCCAGTGTCTGATGCATAGTAATTACGTAGCGGATTTAAGTTGTTAGTATATGCTCAACAAATATGTTTCAGGCTCTTGCCTTCAGAATTGAGGTAAGGTCAAAGGTAGACAAATCCAGTATAAGGAATAAGAAAAGACTAGGCAATTAGAAAAAGGAAGGAAGGGAGGCAGGGAGGGAGAGGAAGAGGGAGGGAGACAGGATGAGACTAACAATAAATAACACTGGAATCCAGGGAAGAAAGATCACAGGGATAAACCACTCTCAAGCTTCCTATTTCATCTGACACTCGCCTCAATTCTGTTATGGAGGTAGGGAAATGATGAATGCATTTGACAGGGTGGAAAAACCGACACACAGACAGATCCCCCTCCTTTTCAGCTGCTGTAAAGTGATGGATTAAGACAATTCTGACGTGTCTTTTAAGATTGTAATCCCATTATTCGTTGACTTGCCTAAAGTAAGCCTACTTGTCACTATGAGATTTGATACTAGAACTCACATCTCTTGATTCTTAGCCCAAGACTTTGTGCCTAGGCCACAAGAGCCTGGGAACTGGGAGAATTTTGCTTCAGAGGAAAATGAAAATTTCAGCTGGGCAGAAATGTCCTCCTTTCTTTTCTATTGGCATCATTTCCCCATAGACTTAAAAATCTCCATTCGATGCACCTGCCAATTGTGCTGTCTTCAATGGCTTGTCTTCCAACGTGCTCATGCCTAAATAACGACTTCCAACCTCAGATGTCAAAGTACTTTCACTGTGTTGCAATCACACCCAGTTCCTAACCGCTTCTTGGTGTTTGCTTAGTTCTCTGTCAGACTTCTCCACACCCAAGCTTTCCTCCATGCCAGAAGAAACAACTCTTTTTACCTGTTGGCCTGATTTACTTTCGTTTAAGTGGCTTATTCTACTCACATAAGTCAGTCTTGCTTTCCCAAATACATATTTAGGCTGAAGTTCTACTCTTCTGTCAAAAGGCAAGAACAGAAGAGGCTGTTGCACACTTAGAATAGTAACAGTGGAGGGGCGCCTGGGTGGCGCAGTCGGTTAAGCGTCCGACTTCAGCCAGGTCACGATCTCGCGGTCCGTGGGTTCGAGCCCCGCGTCGGACTCTGGGCTGATGGCTCAGAGCCTGGAGCCTGTTTCCGATTCTGTGTCTCCCTCTCTCTCTGCCCCTCCCCCGTTCATGCTCTGTCTCTCTCTGTCCCAAAAATAAATAAAACGTTGAAAAAAAAATTAAAAAAAAAAATAGTAACAGTGGAAATCAAGCATTTATACGCATGGGTGCATTCGCATATATATAAAATACGACTGTACTTTCTGTTGTGTACTTTATGGTTGACTTCTTTAGACTCCAATCTGATCTGAAGTCCAAAGTGGCCTCTGCTCCCCAAAGACCTGAGGGCCTTATTTTGTTCCAAGAGACAATGCCATAGCAATGTCATGTTTGCTTGGTTACAAAGCCTTCCACAGAGGCCACCGTATTCCTGGCAAGGTTTAGCAGGCACTGGATTTGAAAAAAACGATCGCATCTCTGTAATTTGGTTCTGACTGCTTTTATTCAATGAATCTGTAAATGAGGATGCAGGTAGTAAATCCCTAGTAGGTGGATCGGGGGAACTCTTCTGGACTAACTTCTTTAAGTGGAGAAATTACATTTGTGTTAAAGGTAAAAAAAAAAACAACTTTTGGGTGTGCTGAGTCATGTTTCTAAAAATCCCTTACTTTATTACCCTTATTAGAAGAGAAGCACCTCAGTGTGCAGAACCTGTTCTTGCTGCCCTCAGCCAGCACCTAAAATGGAAATCGGTACAGAACAAATGCTACATGATGTGGGATCCACCTAAATGTCAAGGGCATTGAGACATGTCATGGCCGATACTATACTGTGGAAAACTAGAGGCCTTGGAGGTATATGTGGGATCTAGCGTCTTCTAATGCGAAACTTGGCTACCTGACCAAGTCGTCGACATCCTTCTACGTAAAGTGGTGGTAATAATAATATCTTCAAAGTGTTGTGGACAAGACTTATGTGAAGTTTACGCGCAATTAACGCATGGAGGCGCTCAGCATAGTACCTGGCACATGATAGGTGCTCACTAAAGTTTGCTAAATCTGAAGTAATTGAATTTCAAAGAACATACGGAAGGCTGGGCATTGGGAAGGAGGATAAACGTGTTGAAGAGCAACTAAAGGAAACGAGAGAGAATGTAGTTTTGTGATGGGGGTGAAGGGACGTCTCAGAGGTAAGCCAGGCCAGAAAGAAGAAGAAAAGAAAAGGTCCAGCGTGGCAAGAAGGGAAGGTGGACCCAGAGGACGGGCTGCAGCTATGGTAAGGACCTCTATGAATCTTCGTGCTTGGTGAAGCCATTTTCTGTAGGACAAATTAATAAACTTATAATTGTAGAAGCGTATAGATTCATTTTAGTTAATAAATTAAAATGAATTTTGAAGTATGTCTGAATTCATGGTAGCTTTTTCTAGCGATATATATATATATATATATATATATATATATGTGTGTGTGTGTGTGTAACTTTAATCAAAAGAGCCTAAAAACTAAAACTGCCCTTCGTCCAAGGATCTAGATTTTGACATTCAAAGAGAGTGGTAGTTGTAGGTTGGAAACTAGTTGTTCAGACGGAGAGCAACTGAGGGACTGTAAAACCTCGTATGAGGTCTGATACGCTGGCCCAAGAAACTCCTAGATTCCAGTGATGGCATTCTGCATGTTCTCCAATGGAGCCAACAACACACTTTCATGAAAGCACACACAAATGGCATGTTAGCTTTACACACTTATGTATGAAATATTAAAATTCCCCTTTGCTGATGATGTGACAATGGTGTCAGATCAATTATTATGAATTATAGCAATCGCACACACGAGGCCACACATGGAACTGAGGCCCAAACATGGTCTTTAAGCTGGAGGACGGTTCCTGAGACTGCAGACAAACTGGTTGGAAAGAGTAATATCAGAAAATAGAGGTATTGCATAGTCTAAAGTCCTGAAGGGAAATCCCTCTTCAAAGAGAATGCTTCTTGGGGCACCTGGGTGGCTCAATTGGTTGAGCGGCCGACTTTGGCTCAGGTCTTGATCTCCTGGTTTGTGGGTTTGAGCCCCGCATCGGGCTCTGTGCTGACAGCTCGGAGCCCGGAGCCTGCTTCGGATTCTGTGTCTCCCTCTGTCTCTGATGCTCCCCTGCTCACACTCTGTCTGTCTGTCTCTCTCTCAAAAATCAATAAACATTCAAAAAAATTTCAAAGAGAATGCTTCTCTGTGTCTCTGTCTCTTACAGAACTGGACTCAGCTAGCTTTGAGGTAAAACGGTGTTTGCTTATTTTTGCACAGGTCCTGGGAGGCCAAGGTGGGGTGGGGGGCGGTTCTGGGCTTTCAGTTAGAGCAGGCAGTCAGGAACCAAAAGCTCTGGGTTCTATTTTCATTTGTTGCCAACTCTTTCTCTCCCTTCCCTGCCAGCTTACCTGTTGGTAAGAAATGGGTAAAAACCGCTGCCTCTCAAAATTATAAGCTTCTTTAATGAGGATGTGCTGTTGTGTGATAATAGGGAGGTAATAGGGAGCTCATATAAGTTTTGAGGGTTGTTAACATTAAGTTGCTTCCTGTTGTTAAAATAAGTATTAACTTGCTATTAAATACAGGCTCGCGGATGCGTGTCAGGAACATAGCACCCTGCAGGGGTGACAGATACACGGCATTATCTACACTTAGTCTGCTAGTCATAGGTGGACCAAGAAGTTCAGGTTCAAGTGAAATGAACATTACAGAAGAGCAATCTGAACTCCAAAGGCATAGATGAGAAAAAAAGGAGATGAAGTCAAAGATTACCTGTGCTTCTCAGAAGAAAAGACAAGAATATCAGGTACACAATTTAGGCAAAGTCGACATCAAGATAGTCTCTGTTTATGTCTTCTTCCTTTAGTCTCTCCTCTGTTGCCTCAAATATTTCTCGAAATCTTAACTCTTGATCAAGCCCTGTGGTAGGTCTTGTGTTTCAATTAGACCTGGGTGAAGTTTACATTCAAGCATGGAGACACATAAAATAAACAAAGGGAAGGAGGGAAATATTGGCATGTTAGTTGGAGAGGCAGGCACAAAAGAAATAGAAAGCAACAGTGTGGATTGGATAATGTTGGAGTGGGCTGCAATATTAAAGAAGATAGCAAAGAAATGCCTTACTGGGAAAGGGAGGTCTGAGTGAAGGCCTTAGGGAAGTGAAGGAGCAAGCCGCTCTGGTAACTTCTTTCACGTTCACAGAAAAGCGAACAACACACGTCTCCTAGGTAGGACTTCCCAGCGAGTTCAAAGAGGCCGGTGCAACAGAAGCAGTGAGACCTCGAGGAAGTCTGGAAGGATGAGGTGACAAGTATGGAGAACAGGACCCTACTGGGTCTTGTTGGCCATGGTGAAGGTCTGGGCCATTATCCTGGGTGAGATAGGGAGCCACTGGTGAGTTTGAGCTGAGGAGGAACTCTGTGCTTGCTCTGTTGAAAGCACACTTCTACAGAGTCAGGGCAAGAATAAGGAGACCTGAGACCAAGCTACTGCAGAAACTCAGGCTAGAGAGGACAAGACTGGGAGGGGGAAACAGAACCAAATTTGGGATGTATTTGGAGGTAGAGACAACAGAACCCGCTACTAGATTCTACGCAGGGTGTGAAAGAAAGTGAGGCATCAAATAAGACTCCCAGGATTTGGGGCCTTGACCTGGAAGGATGGATTGTCATTAACCAAGATGGGGAAAACTGTGATCTTGGGGATGGAGTGAAAAATAGGAGGCTTTTTTTTTTCCTTTTTGCCTGTTATATTTGGAATGCTTATTAGATCTCCAAGTTGTCGGGGCGCCCGGGTGGCTCAGTCGGTTGAGTGCCCAACTTTGGCTCAGGTCATGATCTCGCAGTTTGTGGGTTCAAGCCCCATGTCGGGCTCTGTGCTGACAGCTCAGAGCCTGGAGCCTGCTTTGGATTCTGTGTCTCCCTTTCTCTCTGCCACTCCCCTGCTCATGCTCTGTCTCTCCCTGTCTCAAAAATAAATAAAAACATTAAAAAATTAAAAAAAAAAATCTCCAAGTTGTCAATTAGGCAACAGGGTATTTTATGCTTAGAATTCAGCAGGGGAGGTGATCCAAAGCGGACATACAATTTGGAAAATAATACCATTTAGACTAGATCTTATCAGGGAAGCAAGTGTTGATGGAGGCGGGAACACATCAAACGACTGAGCACAAAAGCATGGTATTTAGAATCCGGGGAGATGAGGAGAAGCTAGAAAAACTGAGAAGACACAGCCAGTGAAATAGGAGAGAAACCAGGCGAATGTGGTGTCCAAGAGAAGAAAGTGCTTTAAGAAGAAGGAAGAGGTCAACTAGGACATACGATGTTGCCAGTCCCAAGAAATGACCATTTAGCAATGGGAAGATCATCGCTTCTCAGCCTTTGGCTGAGATCACGTGTAGCTACGTGAAGATCATTAAGGACCTTGATAAGAGCAGTTTTAGTGGAGTGTTGGGGGGCTGGGCAAAAAAGCCTGATGAGAATAGTCTTAAGAAGGAGGAGAAAAAATAAACCCAGTGAGTATATACAAATCTCTTGAAACGTTCTAAGGGAGGTATAAAATGGAGCAGTAGCAGAAGGCAGAAGGGGGTCAAAAGAGGACTTGTATTTCATTGAAGATCAGAAAACTAAGAGTACATGTGTACGCTCTCAGGAAAGATCCAACTGAGAGAAAAAGCTAATGATGCAGGTAAGAGAGGAGACAAGTGCCGGGAGAATGTCCTAGAGCAGGAGAGGTAGGCTGGATGGGGATGGGAACCTGGCTAATAGTGCACACTGAGCATCGGGTCCAGCTTGCAACCTCTGTATATTTGATCTGCTCATCCTGAAAACACAATGGACCTTATAGATCCTCCACAGCGGAAAAGCCTTCCTTTGGAAACCCTACCAATATTCAGATTTTCTTCGGTGTAAACGTTGCCAAACTAAAGCTGCTACCCATAATTGGTGAGACATTGATGGACTCGTGTTCTGGAAATAGTCCATTGGATTTTGGTTTGGAATGAAGAAATAAAGACTGAATTGACTTCAAACTGCGACATCCACACGAGAACTTACATTTCTTTTAAACATGTTGGTCTTGGTCCATGAGGAATAGATAGCTGTATCATTTCAGCTACTAGATTAAAACTACTGACATTTCCCAAAGGACTTGATTTGTTTGTTAAGTACATGCTGTTATCATTCCAGAAAAATTCTTAATTTAGAGCCCCCTTTTGGAAGCTTAGACTCATCACATAATTGAAACAGTGTCAGCTTCAACAAGTAAGAACTTTAGTGCTCTGTCCACAGATCCGGAACTTGTGATCCCTGGCAACCCTTCTGGACTGGCTGCTTTAGAGAAGGAAGGCTCCCCAAGGAGCCCTATTTCTTTATCCCGGGGAAATCCTCACATCAAAGGACCAACAATCCCAATTCCTGGTGCAAAGTGAGCGTATGATAAACAGTTGCTAAACTAATGAATAAAAATTAGTTCTGTCTACTCTCTGAAGCATTGCTACCTCCATTAGACCCTGGACTTTGAATTAGCAATTTTTCATGTGATTTTTTTTTACAGACAAGGCTAGACCCTGAAGATTTTCTTCCTTTTTTAAAATTTTATTCCAGTTAGTTAACATACAGTGTTATATTAGTTTCAGATATACAATAGAGCATTTCAACACTTCCATACATCACCCTGTGCCCATCAAGATTATTTTTTTTTAATAACTCACAAGGTAATGACCTTTCCAGAGGCCGTTTTAGGCCTTTGATGCATTGTAGGTAATATTCAGGGTATCCAAGCCATTTAAAAGGAAAGAGCTGATCTACGGTTTGCCTTACTTGTTGGATGTGTTTTTTTCCTCCCCTAGGAACAAAGAGTTTTCAACTTATGCCTCTGTTCTGGATTTTAAGTTGACATCCAGTTTTTTCAAAGTTCCTAGCTAAGTGCTTCATAAATATTGGCTGATAAATTGGTGTCCGTTCTTTAGGTGATAATAACATCACCTGAAATGGTTAAGCTGTACATAAATATATTTATATTGACACTGACTTCTAGTTTAAAATGATGCGAAATGAATATTCATGTTTATTTCTCTTCTTTCCCCGATGCCACTGAAACGACAGTAATTTTCTTCAAAGGCATGAAAACATAAGAGAATAGCAGTGGGTAAGATGTTTGAATGGTTACTGATTTAGCAAAGAGGAGAAACCTAAGTGCCCTACAGGGAGAAGCACATCTGTTTATGCTGAAGAACCTCAGAAAAGCTGAGAAATTGGGGGCACCAAGAACCTCTGAAGGTAAGGGTGAGAGTTTGTGCTGAAAATGGGGGAATAGGTAGAAAAGCTATGCAACGTAGTTACATCCCAAGGACCCTTTCATACGCAGAGCGCCCAGGTGACTATCCCATAGAAGGCACAGGGTATTAAACGCAAAAAAATCATATCAGAATAATTCTCAACTGTAGGATACTAAGGGGAAAGATTTTCAAACTAGAAAGTATGAAACAGATATTATTAAAATGCAGTTAAGTTGTAAGAAGCTCAAGTAGAATACCTGCTTCTTAAAAAATTGAATTCAAAATACTAGATTCGAGCAACTCATACCCCAGAATAATCAAATGTTTTGCAATTATGATCTTCAATCAGCTGATAGGGTTTCTTTTAAGATGAAAATAAAAAGGGGCACCTGGGTGGTTCAGTTGGTAGAGCGTCTGATTCTTGATTTCAGCTCACGTCATGTCTCACAGTCGTGAGATGGAACCGAGTCAGGCTCTGCCCTCATAATATGCCTCCTGCTTGAGAGTCTCTCTTTCCCTCTCTCTCACTCATTCTCTCTCTCTCAAAATAAAGAGACTTAAAAAAATAAAATAAAATGAAAATAAAGATTTCTAGAATTAATAGTAATATATGCTCACTATGGAAAATAAATACAAGTAGAAAGAAGAAAAAAAATCAGTAAGCTTACCCTCCAGATACATCCATAGTTAACATTTTGGTTTATTTTTTTCAAGGTCTTTTTTTTTTATTTTTTTTTAACGTTTATTTATTTTTGAGACAGAGAGAGACAGAGCATGAACGGGGGAGGGTCAGAGAGAGAGGGAGACACAGAATCTGAGACAGGCTCCAGGCTCTGAGCCGTCAGCACAGAGCCCGACGCGGGGCTCGAACTCACGGACCACGAGATCATGACCTGAGCCGAAGTCGGCCGCTTAACTGAGCCACCCAGGCGCCCCTCAAGGTCTTTCATATAAAGCTTATTTCTGTGTTAATACATAGTTAGATTGATTATCATATTATGTGCAAAATTTATCATTTTCATCTTATTTGAATAATTAACATTTTAATGAAGCATTTCATAATCCATTACAAATATATTTGTGAACATAACTCTTTTTTGGGAGAGAGAGAGAGAGCACACGTGTATTAGCACGAGCAGGGGAGGGGCAGAGGAAGAGAAAGAGAATCCTAAGCAGGCTTTATTCATGGAGCCTGATGTGGGACTCGATCTCACGACTGTGAGATCACGACCTGAGCCAATCTCAAAAGTTGGATGCTCAATAGACTAAGCCACCCAAGTACCCCTGTAAATACAACTCTTAACATCATTAATGTGGGCCTGTGTCCTAAAAGGTATTTAACCTAATATAATGATATGTAAGCACATTCTAAATGTTCTTCTTACATAGTGTAGTATTTTTTTTTGCTTAAAATCTTTCTTCTGTGTTGTGAATTACCTCCTTAGGCTACTTTCCGAGATAACAACCTTTAAGGAAACCAATGGAAAATGAAACGTGAACAGTTTAAATATAACTTCTATTTAAGTGAGGATGAAACAGTTAAACAGCAAAACCTTAGCAAGGCATCAAAATGACTGTTTTCTAACCACACTGCTGCCCCTGAAGGACAGCTGATAATGACTCTCGGGAAATAATCATAGCATAGAAAATATCTAAGGAAGCACAACTAGGGCTCATCATGAACGGCAGAGGCACACTCTAGTTATATCTATATTTGTGTGGTTTTATGTTGCACTTAAATGTATTTACATGTATCGACGCTTAAGTTAACTAGGAGTATGGACATCGTACATTCTGAAGTATGGTCGTTAATTTTTCTTAGTTCATCGTGTTGTTGTTTTAAATTTTTGAATTTATAGAAACGGTAGACGTTATTAAGAAGAGATACTGGAGCCGGTTAGCAGCGCCTGGCTCTCATAGCGAAAATTCTGGTGCCAAGTAACCAGACTAGGTACGCAGCACCCTTTAATAGATGGTGCCTGTAGGGGTCGGCTTTGCTTTTCGCGGTATGTTGGAAGTGTGACTGGCGAGCCGCGCAAATCGCAAAATCTGCAGTCAGATGATTTGGGTTCAAGTTTCAGCCTGATCATTACCAGATGTACGACTGTGGACTAGTTAGGTAATCCTTGAAATTCACTTGGGAAGATGGTCCTGATACCTACCTCACAGACTGGAGCTGCGGATTAACTGAGATGTCAGCGAAAAACACCCCAGGGGCAATAAAGTCCTGTGCATACCTAAATTGTTGCTGTCGTTACTTCTGTCCTCTGCATCGTGCCAGCACAAGGTTTAGTGGGGACTGAGCAAGGGAGAGGTCATTGGGAAAAGAGCCAGAAACTCTCCTCACCAGCTCTGAAAGCATACTCAGCTGGAGTGTTAAGAGCAGACTGGGGTTGAAACCATCTGGATCATGGAATCTCTTTGGTTCTTCTTTGGTGGAAGTCACACTGGAAGGTCCCTGGTTGTCCTGGCAACGGTGAGCATTCTGATCTGACCCTGTGCCTCTCAGAATATAGTTAACAACCAGCATTATGCCATCCAAATCAAAAGGTTGATCTAACATGCTTGTAATTATTTTTAGGGGCACCCGGGTGGCTCAGTTGGTTAAGTGTCCAACTTTGGCGCAGATCAGGATTTCGCAGTTTGTGCGTTCGAGCCCCGCATCAGGCTCTCTGCTGACAGCCTGGAGCCCGGACCCTGCTTCAGATTCTGTGTCTCCTTCTCCTTCTGCCCCTCCTCCTCTTGCACTCTGTCTCTGTCTCTCTCTCTCTCTCAGAAACAAATAAACATAAAAATTTATTTTAAAAAATAATTGTTTTTATCCTATCAATTTCCTGGTATATATGTAACAATTCGGTTTTTTTGGAAGCCAGTAAAATGCACTAACATTGTTCCATATAGGCTAAGATTATTTCACAAGCAA
Organism: Felis catus; assembly: GCF_018350175.1. NCBI lineage: Eukaryota > Metazoa > Chordata > Mammalia > Carnivora > Felidae > Felis > Felis catus. Next base: position 35,230,750 of record NC_058384.1, on the reverse strand, counting down.
GGTTAATACTACTTAAAACTGATCTACTAAATTAGGAGGCAAAAAGGGGAAAGGTATGTTTGACTGTGCTACCCTTGGCACAATGGCTTATTTGGATCCTTGTAGCTAAAGCCCACAAACTCCAGAAGTGAAGTCTTTGATCTCATTTTGTGGTTTTTAATCAACTTTAGGTGTAATTTACATGAAACAAATAGAAACATTAAAAACATACACTTTTTAACTCGAGTAGGGTTGACACACAATGTTAACATTAGTTTTAGGTGTGCAACACAGTAGTTCAAGAAGTTTATTCATTATGCTATGTTCACAAGTATGGCTATCATCTCTCACCATACAGCACTATGACAATATCATGGACTACATTCTTTATGGATTTTATCCCCACGACTTATTCGTTCCATAACTGGGAACCTGTATCTCCCACTCCTCACCCATGTTGCCCATTCCCCCACTCCACCCCTCTAGCAACCATCAGTTTGTTCTCTGCCTTTATAGTTCTAATTGTGCTTTTTGTTTGTTTGTTTGTTTACTTTAGATTCGACATATGAGTGAAATCACGTGATATTAGTCTTCTTCAGTCTGACATATTTCATTTAGCATAATACCCTCTAGGTCCATCCGTGTGACCACAAATGTCACGATCTCATCCTTTTTTATGGCTGCATAATATTCTGCTGTATATAGGTACCACATCTTCCTTATCCATTCATCTACCGATGGATGTTTAAAGTTTTCAGCTTGATGCGTTTTGATAAATTTATACATGTGTAATGTAACCCAAACCTAATCAATATAGAGAATATTTTTGTTGTCCCTAAAAGGTCCCTCTTGCCCTTTTGGAGTCATCCCTCCCACCCCTCTGAACTCCCTATTCTAGACAGCCACTAGTTTGATTTCTGCCATTGTAAATTGGTTTTGTCTGTTCTAGAACCTCACATAAATGGAACCCTATGGTATGTATTTTCATCTATTTAGCTTCTCTTGCTCAGAATGTTTTTAAGATCTGTCCATATTGTGTATGTAGCTAATTTGTTTCTTTTCAATGCTGAGTAGTTGTATGGAAATTTCAATGTATGGAAGCATCACAATTTGTTTATCCTTTCAGCTGCTGATGGACATTTGAATTGTTTCCACTTGTGGCCGTTACACTTACGCACAAGTCTTTTGTAGACAGGTTTTCATTTCCCTGCATCAATCCTTAGAAATGGAATTGTTGGGTCATAAGGTATCTGTTTAATTTTATAAGAAGTCACCAAAGTGTTCTCCAAAGTGGTTGTATTTTCTTACATTCTCACTAGCAATGCATGAGAGTTGTTCCCGCTGTTCTATATCCTTACCAACACCTAGATTTTTTTCAGTCTTTTTAATTTTTTTTTAACATTTATTTATTTTTGAGACAGAGAGAGACAGAGCATGAACGGGGGAGGGTCAGAGAAAGGGAGACACAGAATCTGAGACAGGCTCCAGGCTCTGAGCCGTCAGCACAGAGCCCAATGCGGGGCTCGAACTCATGGACCATGAGATCATGACCTGAGCCGAAGTCGGCCGCTTAACCGACTGAGCCACCCAGGCACCCCTTTTTCAGTCTTTTTAAATATTAGTTGTTCTAGGGGGTGTTCACTGTGCTTTTGATTTGCATTTCCCAGATGAATAATCATGTTGAGACTTTTTCTCCCCACTGTGCTCCTTTTGGCCATTCCAATACCTTCTTTCGCAAAAGGTCTTCAGGCAACAGATGTGGAGACACCTAGGTGTGGGTGGAGAATGGTACCATTCTTTGAGGTAAAGCAGGCTTGAATTAGAGACAAAGATGATGACAATATGGAAGTGAACTCACTTCCATATATTTCCTATATAAACTCAAAATCATCTTATCTAGGTCTTTTATTCTGGGAAACTGGTTCCTCTCTTTTCTACCTATTAAGATTCAGGTCTGGTATAGAGGTCAAGGAGAGTTTACCTAAACCATAGAGTAAGAGACAAAAAGAGCCAAAGGTTGAAACAATGTTTTCAGTGCTAATGCAGGATCCTGTCTGCAAGATTTATGGAATGAGTGAGTAAGTTCTAGGGTCACAAAGAAGACAGACCAATAACTACGATTTCACAAACATTTATTCAGGGCCTCCATTAGGCATGGTATCGCACTGGAGAGTAAAAGACACAAAGATAAAACTCAACATTACACCTGCCTTCAATAAATTCATATCTCCCTGGGATTTAGATTTGAGCCTCAGTTGGCCTAGATGTGGCAGAACAAACTAAGAAAGTACCAAAGGAGAGTCCAAGTGCTCTGAAACACAAGGACTGGCCTTCAGGAGAGGGCAATAAAGGGTATTGCAGAAGTCTTTGATTAGAGATGGAGGTGGTAATAGATGGGGACCTTGAAGAAGAGAGTAGCATTTTCAAGAGTAATTGCAACTATTGTGTTTTTTTTTTTTTCAGGTAAATTGCCTTCTTTAAAGCAGACTATTTAGTTTTGTACAAGAAATTACAATTTAGGGGCGCCTGGGTGGCGCAGTCGGTTAAGCGTCCGACTTCAGCCAGGTCACGATCTCGCGGTCCGTGAGTTCGAGCCCCGCGTCGGGCTCTGGGCTGATGGCTCGGAGCCTGGACCCTGTTTCCGAGTCTGTGTCTCCCTTTCTCTGCCCCTCCCCCGTTCATGCTCTGTCTCCCTCTGTCCCAAAAATAAATAAAAAAACGCTGAAAAAAAAATTTAAAAAGAAATTACAATTTATCCTAGGGAAGTGCTCACCATTTGGGTAAATGGCTTTGATTTGACAACTGAGAGAGAAGTGTTAGGAGAATATTTACCCATTAATGAATACTCCAGAGAAATATCAAGGAAACATTTACTTTTAATTATGCACCAACAACTATAAGGGGACGCACGTAGTGGAAAGAGCATGATTTCAGAGCTACTTAGACCTGGGTTCAAATCTTGGCTTTGCTATCTATATCCTTTGGTCCGGTCATTTCCCCATCTGAACCTCTGTTTCATCAAGTGAAAATGGATGTTATAATAGTTTAAAAATGGCACTGATGTAATGGCTGAGCAGGAAGGGTTGGTCTCCAACTAAGAGCACAGGGTATGTGATCCTTAAAGGCAAATTTCTTTCTTCTGTCCCCACCCTTATGCGATTCTCCTGAGTGCAGTTCTTCTTAATCTGAAAGATCATAAGTCAAGGCAAACAAAATGCAGATGGACTGGAGGGAGGGAAAGAGGACAATGTGTAAACAAATCTGGACACTTTGCAAATCATCTAATCTTTGCCAAAGAACATATTCCATTGGGTGGGGAGAGAATGGAGAATAACCGAATGATCTCAACTCTATTAGCATCTCCTTTGGACATTTTCCATTTCTTTTATAGATTTTTTTTCAGATCCTGCATCACGACACGTCCCTTTTTATAGATTACATGAAAAGTGGGCAAGTTCTGGTATATGATGTGTCCATTCATGGCCATCATTGCCATCAATTATTGCTACTATTTCTTGGGTATTTACAGTGGGCCATGCCATGTACCAAATGCTTTACGTATATCATCGAATTTATCCTTCACGGAAACTCTATGAGGTGGGTAATACTATCACACCTGTTTTAAGAATGAGGAATGTGTGGTACGGAGCAGTTTGAAAACCAAGCCATACAGAAAGGAAGAGGGCAATGGAGTCAGTATTTCCCCCTAAGTCAGTTAGACTCTCAAACCTGCCCATTCAGTCCCAGTGCTATGTTGTCACTCACTACACACACACACACACACACACACACACACACACACACACACCATACGCTCACATTTACACACATACATACACAACACACACACACACACACACCATACGCTCACATTTACACACATACATACACAACACACACACACCATACGCTCACATTTACACACATACATACACCACACACACACACACACACACCATACGCTCACATTTACACACATACATACACCACACACACACACACACACACACACACACACACACACTAATACATACACACACATACACCTCACATAAGTTTTCTGGCTCCTGCCACCACTTCCTCCACTTTGGCAAAAATTCACTGCAATCTCAGAAAATTAGGGCTTGGCAAAGAAGTGTTTGCTCGTGTGAGTCAGGCATTGCCCTTCTGTTTGGCCCGTGAGCCTTTCCTCACATACCGGGAAGCCAGAGGGAAGGCAAGATGCCATCAAGTCAGGTGAAGGTATCACATGAGAGGAGGCCATTTTACTAGGTCCCGCTACCCCTTTACCTCGTGAGGAAAAAAAAAATACTGTATTTGATGAAGTACACTGATAACTTGATTAGTGAATTCCTGGAGAATTAAATTTTCCTTACGAAAAATAGGAGTCTGCTAATTTGTTTTTCAAAAGTACACCACACTTATTCTGCAAAGTACAACTGCCCTTATTTGCAAACATACCTCAGTTAAAACTTTTTTTTTGTTTGTTTTTCCTTGGCCATGTCAAGATTAGTTGGGAATAATTCTAGGCTGAGCTCTGAACGCGAGTATGAAACAGATGGATATCTTAGACTGGAAGACTGACGGATGCATAGAGTACTTTGGGAGGGTAGAGGAAGGGACAGGGTCTGATGTCGTAAGCAGGGAGGCTTCCTGGAAGAGGCGATGCCTGAGCAATGTACCAGAAGGGGTAAGATCTTAAGCCTAGCTCCACCTCCACAAACCCTGTGGTTTGGGGCTAGTTACTTAACTTCCCTAAACACAAGTTGCCTCACCTATAACTGGAATGAGAACATTTGGCTCACTATTTCATATCCCTGGGCTTTAAGGAAATTGCACTACCCTCCTTCCTTTTCCACTACCCTCTCCTTCTGCCTTATTGTCTGAACTCAGTTCAGTGTGGTTGTGGGGAGTACCCAAGGGTCACCCTTTGGGCCTCTTTGAGTTTTGGTTTACACTGTCTCCGTTGGTCACCCTGCCTGTAGCCATACCTCATCTAGGCTCCAACGGAGTCTGCCCACATGTCCATCCCATGCTGTGCATCTGCACACAGACACCTGCCAAGCATTTTAAATTCAACAAGTGTGCAGCCAAATTTGCTATTCCTTCCCTAAATCCTTCCCTTGACTTTGGAATGGATAGTTCTTCTAAACAGGGCCCCTGGTCTCACAGACACCAAACTTCTGAGTCATCTTGAACACTTTCTCCCCCACTTGTTCCTTATCTAATCAGTCACCGAATTCTGTGAGTTCTTCCTTTGAAACTTCTTTGATCAGAACAGACGCAAACACTTCAATGGCTATAGTAATCGTGTCAGGGGTTTTATAGAGTAACAAGGCTATTTCGTCATTATAGATTTATTAGTTTGAAGACGAAAAGACATTTCTATTCTCCAATCTTAACAGCCTGAACTATTGCATAGTTCGTAAAATTGGGTCTTTGCTCACGGTCACCTTCGCTGCGGCATCTTGCACACGACGTCCAACCTGTCCTTAGATTTCTCTGCTGAAGATGTTCAACAGTCCATCAACGCTTCTGAGTAGCAGAAGAGGAAGAAGCCTTGTGTTTAAGGCTCCCACGTCTCTTGCCAGACCATCTCTTGCCCTCTTCACCACTTCCTCCATGGTTGTAGTTCACTCCCCCATCTTCTCTGTAACCTTACTATTCTTGGAAGCAACTAACCTTGTTCTGACTGCAAACATGTGCTCATACCATACCTATCACCTCTCATATTTTTTTCCCTATTGCACTGATGATATTCATTCGTCATATTTAGCTGAATCACTAGGCCGTTGGCCTCCTCCACCCTGGTGGCCATGGTCTTTTCTCTCTTTTTGATCCCGCCCCCCACTCTACTGGCTCTGGCATTCTCATAGCACTTGTCCCATAACACCTCCGTTGTAGATCACAGAGTCATGAACGCAAGTTTTGGCACTTTCTTAATGCGCTTTGGAATACTATGTGCACCTCAGTTTATTAAACGTCTTTGATTTAGTCATTGTATGGTTTCTGGGACAGAGTGACAGCCATGTTCCCTAACCTCTGCCAAAGTCATAGACCTACGTGCTATTTTTTAAAAATGTTGTCGACCTACTGACACAAACCTACCATTTTGGAATTGGAAAGCTCTGCAGAGACTATTTCATTTCCACTCCATGCTCTTTCTAAGTCAAAGTGGGAATGAGGCCTTAAGAGGCAGAGTGACTCATTGAGAACACACAGCTAGTTTCAGGAAGATCAGTTCTGAAGACTTGAGTCAACTGTTGACACCAGAAGCAGCTGGATTCCCTAAGCACCTCCCAAAGGTCCTAATTCAGCGTCCTCTCTTTAGAAGAAATCTTTGCCAACTGGTCCCAATAAAAAGAACGTTGTGTGGTAGAACTGGAGAAGTATAGGTTTTGGAATCACACAAACCGGATGTAGATTTGGGCCTGGTCACTTGTTGGCTGCATGGATTCTGGAAACTTGCTGAACCTTTCAGCGTCTGAAAAAGTGGACAGTGATTTCCACTTCTGGAAGTGGTGTTAGTAAAATGGGGTAATGTGTGTATGAAGCGTCTGGAACACATTTATTTATTTATTTATTTATTTATTTATTTATTTATTTATTTATGTGTATTTATCTCGGAGAGGGAGAGACAGAGTGCTATCGCAGAAGGGGCAGAGAGAGAGAGAGAGAGAGAGAGAGAGAGAGAGACAGAAGCCGGGGCAGGCTCCAGGCTGTCAGCACAAAACCCCCGAACTGTGAAATCATGACCTGGGCCAAAGTCGGATGCGTAACCAACTGAGCCACCCAGGCACCCCTGAAGCCATTGTTTAAAAGATTCCTTGTAACTTACCAAATTGCATATTTCATTTTTCTCAATGCATAGGTTTTTATAGCATCTTTTTTCTAAATTGAGTAAATGGGTACTGGATTCCTTTCTTTCCCTTTGCCCTCAAAATGTTGAAATTTTGGGTGGTCACAGTATTACCCAGTTGTTCTTGGAAAAGTTCCTTTTTTTTTTTCTTTATTATCGAGAACAAAATATTTTGGAAGGTGAGTGTAGCTAAACCGGGTGTTAAAGATCTTTTTTAGAAAACCCTTTTCAGAGCTCATTGTTTTCCTGGATAAAAAGGTATTACATTCACTTAATAAACAGAAAGTGCTAACGGGCCTCAAAGTTTTCTGACAGGTCTTAAGGTAGTGGCCTTGACCTTCAGATCTTTTTCATGATGCCACCTTGCCTTTCACACCAATTTGCCTATAAATGTAGGACAGAAGGGGATGGTGGTTAAGGTCACGGGAGCCTCTTAGGGAGAATACATGAAGATCTGGTATGAATTCCAGAACACTGCTGGGCCCTGATATACTTTGTTTTTATTTCACATATGGGAGTAAAACCAAGGTGTTTTAATATCAAGTATGAGGGTCACGGTAGATAACTTTAAGTGTCCCTGCCCAACTTCTAAAGTCTACAATGTTTGGGCTTTTTTTTTTTTTTAAAGTTTATTTATTTTGAGAGAGAGCGAGCGAGAGAGCAAGAGAGAGTGCAGAAGCGGGGGAGGGACAGAGAGAAAGGGTGAAAGGGAGAATCCCAATCAGGCTCTGCACTGTCAGGACAGAACCCAACTCCAACTCAGGGCTTGAACTCACAAACCAAGAGATCAAGAGTGGACGCTTAACTGACTAAGCCACCTGGGTGCCCCTAAACTCTAGAATGTTTTAATACTGATAGGTTTCCGTGAAAGCCTACAGGACTTCCTTTCCTGGAATGCCCATACAATTGGTTCTAGCACTGGGTGACACTGGGTTCATCCAGTTCACTACACTAAGCATGAGCCAGAGAAACTGGTATTGTCGAAACTGTTGTTTTCCTTCTTATAAATCTCATACTAACATAAAAAGAGTGATCAAAAGCATTTAGGAAAGAGTATCATGACAGGATGCCACAAATACCCCCCCCCCCCACAGCTGGTCCACGGACCAAGGCACATTTCCAAGTCAAGGATTTCACCTAAGATATTTGAGGGAATAGGAAAACCTAGGGTAGGCCTCTGCTAACCAGATCCAGGTGAATTACTAAAGGAAAATGTTCTTGGGGTTACTCTCCATGAAGAGGAGTAACCAGCCTTTCCATCAATGTCCTTTCCTGTTTCTGACAGGGACAGTGCTGGCCTGGTGAGGGTGGGAGTCCGGGGGGGGGGGATCATTACTCTGACCACCACCATGTAGATTTGTGTTTCTCAAACTGCTGCCCAGTTGGAATCACCAGGAATGCTCTAAATCATCCTGCTGCCCCCTTCCGATCCCCAGAGATTCTAATCTAGCTAGTCTGAGGTGCAGTTTGAGCATCTGGAATTTTTAAAAGCTACCCACGTGATTCCAATGTGTAGCTAGTATCGCAATGCACTGGCATATACGTAAAGTCTTCCAACAAACTTTCCTCTTAAAACCACCACCCTATCATTTCGTTTTCTGGCGTTTGGTTTCTGTTTTGGCATTTTTCTCCCCACCCAACACACACGCGCACACACACACACCCGCAGGACGGTGAATTTCTCCCAGCAGTCGGACTGAAATCGTCCCAAAGTGGAATTCATGAGCTGTCCTTGGTAAATGAGAACGCTGGCGAGGAAAGTGATTCCCGCCCAAGCATAGTATGAACAATGGCCACTCCTTGCTGTGCTGCTCGACCTTTCTTGGGCCATTTCCCACTTGCAGTTTTCAGATTAGGGACTGTCCTGGGAGACCACACAACATTTTTTTTTTTTTTTCCTATTCTGGTTGGCATTTGACAGACCTCTAGTTGAAGGCACCAGGTCCCTGGGCGGGCACTCTGTCAGCCTCCAAGAGCTACCTCCGAATCCAAGGCACCCTCCTTTCCGCCTCAAGACCGCTTACTTTCCTGGTAACCTAACTGAGATTCCTGGGGAACCAAGCCAACGCCACTCGCTTCTCCTCCGTTCCCCCCAGTTTTTTACTTGGAAGGCAGATATTTACATTTGCAGATGGGAGCTCATCGCAGGCCCCACCCCAGCAAAGAGAAAAAGCGAGCCCCTCTCCCGGCCCCTTATCCGCCTTTCCAAGTCTGGGATCCCTGGGGGCGGGTGACGCGAGAGCCCCCGCCCTCGCCCTCGCCCTGCCCGGCACCTGGTGCAGCAAACTCCCCCACCCGTCTCTTTGCCCCACCCTTGGTGATTCAGAGCGCCAGCCCCGCCCAGGCGCTAATTTAACTCGCCTGGCGGAACCGTCGGGCGCTGCTGCTACTTACGGCTCCTTGCTGGAGCCGCTTGGACTCGCTCCGGGTCCCCGTCCCCGCGCGCCATGGGTCCCGCGCGGCGGAGCGTCCCCGCAGCGCTGCGTTTCCTTGGCGGGCTAAGCGTGCCGCTGCTGCTGCTGCTGTGTCCACCCGCCGCGCAGGGTGAGCGGGGGACCCGGGTGGGGGGGGGCAGCCCCCCTGGGTGAGCCCTTAGTCCGCGTGGGAGGGGCTGGATCCGTCTCCGCGGAGACCGGGAAGTCTGGGGACCCGGGGGAGGTGAAGAATGCGGGCACGGGTAATTGTTCCCGTAATCCCCTACCCTTGAGGCTCAGAGCTCCCACTAGCACGACCCCTTGGGGACAGGGAGAGGATCGCCGCTGCTAAACTGCAAGTTTTGGGGTCTTGCGGTGCCGGCCCCCAGCTCGCGTGGCTTTAGGAGTGAGGCGTGGACGGTTGAGGAAGCGCGGGCTGAGTCTGCGGAGCAGCCGAACACGAGGAACCCAAAGGGCAGGGCTCAAAGAGTGAATGCTCAGCCTCCCCTCCCCCCCCAAAACATCTCTTTAAGGGTGGGTGGCCAAAGAGTTGACCACTCTCACCTTTTACACAGTTGGGTGCCACACGGGACGCTACAAGTTTGCGCGTCTTCTTTGGGTAGTAACGTCCGGAGGGGGCGTCTGTCTTCATTGTGCGCCTAGCAACTGTATGCGTGTTCTAAACCACTTTACAAACAAAATAATGAAGGGAAAGGGTTCCTTCCTTATTTTAGCACTGAATTAATTGACAAGAATGGCAGCCTAGCAAGTTCCTGGATGGAACTTGGAAGGTCAGCGCTGGATGGAACTGTTACATGTGTATCAAAAGCCCTTGCCGCTTCCCTTACTCCTCTGGGAAAAGGTATGTTGCTGTGAATTGAAAAGTATTAATTCCTTCAGTGCTTTTTTTCTTTTTTTTTTTTTTCTCCCTAGGTGGCTGCAGCTTGCCCCCAGAGGTACCTAATGCCCACCCAACTCTGAGTGATGGTGATCTTAAGAGTTTTCCTGAAGGAACCACAGTAACATACAAATGTAATGAAGGCTTTGTAAAAGTCCCTGGCAAGCCAGACTCCGTGATCTGTCTTGGTAACAATCAATGGTCGGAGGTGGCAGCATTTTGTAACCGTAAGTTCTTAATTTTTTGGTATGTAAGTTATGGGAATGGAATGTATCTTGTTAGCTTAATTTTATCCCTCTTCGCAGTGACTGGTAATTGATAGTTTTCAAGCATTATTAAACCCCAGGGTATAGCTGGCACTTTACCCTGCAGCTAATTGACTGTCATTACTTCCCAGAATAGGTCCTGCTTCTTCGTTAACAGGTTTGGGGTTTCTGTTGTTTTTTGTTTGTTTGTTTTGTTTTTTTGTGGGTTTTTTTTTTGTTTTTGTTGTTGTTTCCCCCTAATGCTGTACCTCCTGAAATAATAGAGAAAATAAACAATAGGTACAACGTAGGAAGTAAATTATGTATGTTTGGCAATCACCTTGAGACACGTAACAGAGGTCTGTTTTCTTAAATTTCATTTTGGAAGGTAGGACTTAGCGAATACCACTCTGTGGTGGTGTTTTAAAAAGTTCTCTGTTTTTACCTCCAAATCTATCATTAGAGGCATAGTCCTGCATTAGCTTTGACATATACAAGTAAACATAAAGGTAAGACTTGGTTCCTAGCTTTGGACAACCTACAGTAATAGAAGGTACATAAATACAGGACCTGCCGCAAGTGTTTTTTGCAACCAGGTGTGAAATCAGCTTTAACTTTTTGTTTTTACGTATCCATGATTTCAGAAGGCAGTGTGTTGAAGTAAGTAGGCCTTTGAGCATGCATCAAGTTTTAGAGTTTATAACCCTTCTACATATATTGAGTTGGGTGGGGACCCTTCCCCCCATTTTACAGCTGGAAAACAGTCCCCCAGAAGTGAGATAACTTCTTGAGATCAGCAGTTCTTTTGCACGAGAGCCAACGTCTGAACTTGAGCCTTTGGACTAGACATCCAATGTCCCTTCCACGATCCCATGCTTCTCCAAATTCACAATTGCCCAGACATTTCCAGTTAATACTTTTATGTACATTATCGGCCCATCTGATCCTTGGCCTCCTGGGTTGTTAGGATTAAATGAGTTTTTGCATGTGTAAGACATTTAGAAGTATTCAACAAATATTAGCTATTACTGTCACTGGTATTGTCATTGCCCAGGACATTAGCCCAGGAGTCTGGAAATACTGTTTTTCATCTGATCTCCTCCCCATCCTCCATAGGGCACATAAGTGTCAGTGCCAGAACTGTGCCAGCAATTTAAATGGGTTCTACTTCCTGCATTGTGGGCATAGTGATATCTACATACCCAATTTACTTCATAAGCATACGTGTGAATATGCTCGATGTGCTGTAAATGTCATAGTCATATTAATATGGTCAAATACCAAATATGTACAAAGAAGTACCGAAAAAGGCATGATGTAAAGGATCAAATAATTCTGGATAATTAAACATAGATTATAAAACAAAGTGATGTTACCTATGTTGTTGCTTTTGTTAATACTTTCAGGTAGCTGCGATGTTCCACCCAGGCTACGTTTTGCATCGCTCAAGAGGTCTTTTAGCAAACAGAATTATTTCCCCGAGGGTTTCGTTGTGGAATATGATTGCCGTCCGGGCTACAGAAGGAACCAAACTCTCTCAGACAAACTAACTTGCCTTCAGAATTTTACGTGGTCCACACCAGATGAATTTTGTAAAAGTGAGTATAATTTTACAGAGTATTCGCAATCACACGGTATTTGGGGAAATAGTATTTCTTCCTTCATTCATGCCAGAAGTCTACGTGTGCCTGTCATTATTTAGAATTTCTGAAAAGAACCATTAATTTTATTTTAAATTAGGCAAACTAAATACTCGTGAGAGGGGCGCCTGGGTGGCGCAGTCGGTTAAGCGTCCGACTTCAGCCAGGTCACGATCTCGCGGTTCGGGAGTTCGAGCCCCGTGTCAGGCTCTGGGCTGATGGCTCAGAGTCTGGAGCCTGTTTCCGATTCTGTGTCTCCCTCTCTCTCTGCCCCTCCCCCGTTCATGCTCTGTCTCTCTCTGTCCCAAAAATAAATAAACGTTGAAAAAAAAAATTAAAAAAAAAAAATACTCGTGAGATAGGAATATTAATTAACTCACACATTTCACATTTAATTAGTTTAAGGCCACCTCAGATGTAATGAGTGTATATTCTAAATATGTTATTTGAAACTTACCATATGAAAGCAGGGTATGAAACATCTACGGATAAGAAGTGACAATGCATTTGCATAGATGTGCCTGATAATCTAATGAAAAAATAAATTTGTGCTCTCTTCTAGAAAAATCCTGTCCTACTCCTGGAGATATAACACATGGTCATGTCAGTATAACAACTGACATATTATATGGTGCATCTATTTCCTTCTCGTGTGACACAGGGTACGTCTGGGCATAGTTTGTATTTATACTCTCTATTTAATTAGTGTGAAAACAGGATGGAAGGTGTAAGTGTTTACATTTGTGGTCAGTGTTTTCAAGCTAGTCTCCATAAAACGAGTCTTCTGCTCAAAGATCTTTTATCATGAGCTCATCACAGTTACGTGTAATAAAATGGGGCAAGAAAAGACAATTTCTTGTAACATCAAATTCCCTCAGTTGCTAGATTTCAGTACGTCTATGATTCACTAGAACGTTTTAAATGTGATTGGCAAAGGAAGAAAAACATGTTTGCACTTGTAGAAATTAAGTCCTTCAACGGTTCAAAAGAAACCAGTCCTTAATTTGCCTAAATTTACCATATTTTCTTCTATATGCAAATGGCCTGTTAGAAAGTATGATGTGTAAAAGACATTTATTCCTAGTGTGAAAATACCATTCTGCCCTGAGGTCTTTTCTAAGTCCCATATGTACGGAAGAGGAACTCACTCATTGAGTATCATCAGTGTCTCAGACACTTCTGGAAACTTTATGTTCATTTTCTCATTGAATATCTGCGCATTGAATTATGATATTTTACTCTGTGTGTGTGTGTGTGTCCCTGCTCTTTAGAAAATAAAAATACCAGCATCACTTGTCTCCTGTATGAAACAGAGATGTTTGGATCATTAATATGATTAATATCAAATCTGGGGAGTACTTTGAACCCTTAAAATATGTTCTGTTATTCTGTGAACGCCTTATTGATCGTTTTAGCGTTCAGAAATATAAAATATCCAAACATCTGTATCACCGTAAAATGTTTCAAAACACTTTCATGTTCTCTCACACGGACTCCCCCCAAATCAAAAATGTTTTGCCTGTCTCCTACCTTTTCTTCGTTTGGATATCACCTTTTTAAAAGTAAATTTTTCTTTTCCTTTACACTGCCATGTAAACTTTGATCAACTATTGTCTCGTCTCCATCTACGGGGATAGTAAATATTTTAGGGGCGCCTGGGTGGCGCAGTTGGTTAAGCGTCCGACTTCAGCCAGGTCACGATCTCGCGGTCCGTGAGTTCGAGCCCCGCGTCAGGCTCTGGGCTGATGGCTCGGAGCCTGGAGCCTGTTTCTGATTCTGTGTCTCCCTCTCTCTCTGCCCCTCCCCCGTTCATGCACTGTCTCTCTCTGTCCCAAAAATAAATATATATATATATATATATATATATATATATATATATATATATATATTTTAAGGTGATAATTCTGGAGAATTTAAACGAAGTCAAACAGTGTGGATGAGACCTAACTTTTCTTTCCATTCATTGTTTTAGGTATAGGCTAGTAGGTTCAGCTTTTAGTTACTGTTCCCTTGCAGACCAGGCTGTGGAGTGGAGTGACCCATTGCCAAAATGCGAAGGTAAGACTGAAAAAAACCTAAGTGCTCTGGTGGTAAGGCTGAATAATCAGTGGTAAATTACGCTCTTATTTCTTTTTTAAGTTTATTTATTTTTGAGAGAGACGAAGACAGCGCAAGTGGTGGGGGTGGGGTGGGCAGAGAGAGAGGGAGAGGGAGAGGGAGAATCCCAAGCAGCTCTGTGTTGTCAGCGCAGAGTTGGATGCGGGGCTTGAACTCATGAAACTGGAAGATCATGACCTGAGCCGAACGAAACCAAGAGTCGGTGCTTAACCGACTAAGCCACCCAGGCGCCCCTGCGTTACTTTCTCTCATTAAGAATTATCCACAGTGTATATTTGTAGTACCCTTACTTTCCAATGTAGGAATGTCTTAGCTACTTTATCAGTAATGTATCTTACTTTATTAGTTATGGAGATAAAGGATTAAAAACCCAACAAACTCCTAAACACACACACACACACACACACACACACACACACAAGCCAACAAACTGAGATATGTATTGTGCTCAGTTGTACATTATCCTACCTTTCCTTCTAACAATCAAGCAAAATAGATACAGAGTTTTTCTTCCCCCACAATTTTTAATTTTATGGATTAAAATACTTTTTATCAGAGAATCTATATGATCTGACCCTACATCCCAACATAAGTGGCAAGAGAAGGCATTTAACCCAGACTTCTGGATTCAAATCCATTATTTTTCTAAAACCCAGTGTTGCCTATCTGCCTCTTGTGGGATTATGAGCTGAGCTAATTATCAATAAATGTTTTCAAGTGTGATTTATTTTTCATCATTAGAGAAATAAGGTTATACAATATAGAAGAAATATGATTTCTGCACTTGAGGATCTTATCTGCTAAAAGGGAGGTAGGGCACAGAAATAATATCATAAATACAAGTATCAAGCCAAATTTATATCCACTCTAGACATAGGTCTCCTGAAAATTGAGAGGGGTAAAACCCATGGAACATATTTCTTTTTTCTTCTTAAGAAAAAATGTAGCATTTAAAAATGTAGACTTGAGGGGCGCCTGGGTGGCGCAGTCGGTTGAGCGTCCGACTTCAGCCAGGTCACGATCTCGCGGTCCGTGAGTTCGAGCCCCGCGTCAGGCTCTGGGCTGATGGCTCAGAGCCTGGAGCCTGTTTCCGATTCTGTGTCTCCCTCTCTCTCTGCCCCTCCCCCGTTCATGCTCTGTCTCTCTCTGTCCCCAAAAAAAAAAAAAAAACGTTGTAAAAATGTAGACTTGAGGGGTACCCGAGTGGGTGCGGTTGGCTGAGTTCTGGCTCTTGTCTTTGGCTCAGGTCATGATCTCACGGTTCGTGAGACTGAGCCCCACATCGGGCTGCATGCAAACAGTGCACAGCCTGCTTGGGATTCTCTCTCTGCCTCTCTCTCTGCCTTTCTCTCTCTCTCTGTCTCTGTCTCTATCTCATTCTCTCTCTCTCTCTCTTTCAAAAATAAACATTTCTTGAAAACTTTTAAAATGTAGGCTTTATTTCTCCCATCTTTGCTAAAATCATTGCTAAGTTCAGGTTTTTGGTGTTATTAGGAGCAGGAAACTAGAATAGACTTAGCGTAATTTGTCCAGCACGTATTGATGGGCACACTGTAGTAGGCAATGTGTGGGGTCAGTTGATATGAAGACAAATAAATTGAAGCCTTGCCAGCCAAGAGCTTACAGGAGTAAGCTGATCACACCCACACCCTCCTTGTGCTCACTCCACCCTCCTCTCTCTGCTACATCTTTGTCTCGTTGTTATTACTTCGAAAATTTTAGCATTACTGCCCCCCACCATCTTTCCCATTTCCACCATCCAGCAGGGGATGTTGTGCATGACACTAGAGTAAGTTTGGACGGCAAAGAGGAACCAGACTGTATTTTTTTCCTGACACAGACAACTTGTCCAGGAGTTTGGACAAGCAGTCTCCTGGTCTGAGGCTGCGATCTTCACAAGCAACTGCTGTCAGGAACTTCACAGACATGTGGACACCAAGCACGTAACCCAGCACAGTAGAGCTTCTGCACTGCAAACACACTTTCTCTTCATGTTTGGCCAGGGCTGGGCCACAGTCCTACTCCCTGTCTGGTAACTTGAACTCCATTTTCCTCTTTGACTGGGGTTCCTGTTTTCCTCTTTGATTGTTCTATCCATTTCGCAGTTCAGCAACCACGGACACCTGTGTCTTGCAAAAAAGGAGCCCTTTTTCCTAAAAAAAAAAAAAAACCTGTGCCTTCAGCTATCCCTATAAAGCCCAGTTCTTTTAGGCTCTGATTCTGATTTTCCACGTGACTTAATTTTTCTGTTTGGACAATGCCAAAGGATGAAGTGGAAAATACATATTCTTAAACAGTGAGCTGCCTCACCTTAAGTACACAGCCGTGGCCTCTGGACACACCAGAGTGCTTTAATGTCAGCGTGTAGATTGAGGAAGAAAAGAAAAGGTTAAGGTCAAGATGTGTCCTTGGTTATACATCAAACTTCGGTAGTGCTTGGTCCTTTCTGAATGAAGCTTCAATGTCAGAAGGATCTGTTTTCCTATCTTTCTCCCAATGTTTTCTTTTCTTTTTTTTTTTTTTTAATTTTTATTGTTTATTTATTTCTGAGAGTGAGAGAGAGAGAGAGACAGAGTGTGAGCAGGGGAGGTGCAGAGAGAGAGAGGGAGACACAGAATCCGAAGCAGGCTCCAGGCTCTGAGCTGACAGCTCAGAGCCCGACATGGGGCTCAAACCCAAGGACCGCAAGACCATGACCTGAGCAGAAGTTGGACGCTCAACCGATTGAGCCACCCGGGTGCCCTTCCCAATGTTTCCTTTTTTCAGAAGTACCTTTAGTGAACTGCTATCCCCTGCAATCCTGGAATATATCTGTATAATATCTGCCATCCAAGACCCATCCCATTATCTTCACCTCCCACTTCTAATCACTAAATCGTTTTGCTTTATCTCCTTAATATACTTCCAAACCTGTGTCTTATCCTCCATCTGTATGACTTCTGTGTGGTTGATTATCCTTCATCTGGACTCTTGCAGTAAGGGCCACTCCTAACATTTTCAAGGGCCCAGAGCAAATCTAAATGGAGGTTCGTGACCTAAGACCCAATCTGTCTCAAATAGGTATCCCCTTCTGTCGCTGTGAGAAGTCTCTGATGCCTGTCAATGGACCACTCGGCCCACACACCCAAGCCATGCGCCCTGTGACCTTTTTTTCCCACTCCACTGAGCTTTGGGTTGCAGATGTACACATCGACAGTATAGACCATTCTCAACAATCGGGACCATGTGATTGCTTCCACAGCATATATACTAAAATTGGGACGATACAGAGATGAGCGTGGCCCTTGCTCAAGGATGACACACAAATTTGTGAAGTGTTCCATATTAAAAAAAAAAAAAATAGAATACAGACCAGGAGAAGGGACCTTTCAGGCCCTGCAAAGGGTGCTGGCACAGGGAATTCTGGGCCAGTTCCTAGAGCGTGATTTATAGTGGGAGTGGAGGGGGAGCTCGCAGTGAGCACGCCTTCGTGCCCTGCAGATATCCCACCCAGTAGGGAGAGGCACAGTCAGAGGAGGGCCACAGCGTGGCATTTTAAAGTGTGGGAGCCAGGGGCGTCTGGGTGGCTCACTTGGTTCAGCATCCAACTTCGGCTCAGGTCGTGATCTCGTGGTTTGTGAGTTTGAGCCCCACATCTGTGCTGATGGTGCAGAGCCTGCTTGGGAGTCTCTCTCTCTCTCTCTCTCTCTCTCTCTCTCTCTCTCTCTCCCCTCTCTCTGCCCCTCCCCACCCCGTCTATCTCAAAATAAATAAAACTTAAAAAGAAAATAAAGTGTGGGAGCTAGGGCAAGAGTCCCCACTTGCCTGAGCTCAAAAGTGACACTGTTCGCAATGGCCCCATCCTCTATTCTTGTAATATTTCATTCACACGCTACCCAGAGTGATGCATCTGAAACACAAATGTGTCTCATCTCTTCCTTCTTTTTTTTTTTTTTCAACGTTTATTTATTTTTGGGACAGAGAGAGACAGAGCATGAACGGGGGAGGGGCAGAGAGAGAGGGAGACACAGAATCGGAAGCAGGCTCCAGGCTCTGAGCCATCAGCCCAGAGTCCGACGCGGGGCTCGAACTCACGGACCGCGAGATCGTGACCTGAGCTGAAGTCGGATGCTTAACCGACTGAGCCACCCAGGCGCCCCTCATCTCTTCCTTCTTAAAGCTGATCCTAGTCTCCTCATCACTTACAACGTCCAGACTCCTTGGTGAAGCATACAAGGCTAGCCGTGGCCTTCCTACTTCGTGCTTATGTCTTGCCTTCATACTTCACGCTGTACCCACGCTCACTGCCCTCCCGCTTTCCTTCTGTGACTGCCTCTGCCTGGAGTGTCCTTTGGCCCCTTCAAATGCAGGACTTCTCTTTTTTTTCTTATTGAGGGTTTGCTTTGATAGTCCTTCTAGAAGTTTCTCCTGACCTTCCAGCTGGTTAACTGTCCTTCTTCTCTCTTTCCACACCACGGAACACACTTCTGCCGAAAGTCTCCCTATCTTGTGTTAAAATTAAAATCTTTTGTATTTAATTAAAGATCAAATTAAAATCTTTTTTGTCACTCTGCTTGAAGACCCAGGACTTAATATCTTCTTTAGTTTTGCAATTCTGTTTCTAGAACAATGCCTGGTATGCATTAGGCACTCGGAAAATATCTGAACTGTACCGATGGTGATATGTGTTGTTATCAGACACCCAAGCCCAGAGCAAAGCAGACTAACTTGTTTTTGCTCCTTGCTTTGATCGATGGCCTAAAAGTAATTTATAAATTTTCTAGTATTCTCTGGTTACTTAAGGCCACTCGATGTATACAGGTGATCACATTGCTTTCCTGATTCAAGGAAAAAAAAATAACAAACGTCATGGCTCTAGAGAATGTGGAACCATTGCATTGTTTTTTTAATCAAGGCAACTTCTAGAGAGAGGTCTCTTTTTATAGTATAACCAGAGAGACTCTGCTTGTATTTGTTTGACATATTCCGCTGCTCAATAAATTTACGTGAAGTAAAAGGCTGTGAGTCAATACATGCTTAAAAAAATTTATCCTAAAGGTTAAAATGTAATTCTGACATTTAAGGTATTTTGCTCTGTCAAAATGATCTATTCGTATTTCCCAAGTATGCCGCTTAACTTCTTTATTTTTTTTAAGGTTTATTCATTATCAGAGACAGACAGAGCGTGAGTGGGGAGGGGCAAAGAGAGAGGGAGACACAGAACCTGAAACAGGTTCCAGGCTCTGAGCTGTCAGCACAGAGCCTATTGCAGGGCTCAAACTCACAGACCATGAGATCATGACCTGAGCTGAAGTCTCAAAATCTCAACCGACTGAGCCACCCAGGCACCCCGCCACTTGACTTCTAAGCTCCTTTCATTTAGCATCATTTTTCCCTGGAATAAAGAGTAATGCCCTCTTCTCTAGAAGGGTACATCTCAGTATTAAATTCAAGTTCCATATCCTCCTTAAACTCTCTGTCCTGCTTTCACTTCTGAACTCTGGCAGTATTTACTTTTTTCTAGCACAATTTGATCTGGAATATGTGCAGACTTTATTGTAATTTTTGCTTTACATATATGTTCTAAATCTTATTTCTTTTTTTTTTTTTAAATATATTTTGAGAGAGAGAGAGAGCAGGGAAGGGGTTTGAGGCAAGGGCAGAGAGAGAGGGAGAATCCCAAACAGGCTCCATGCTGTCAGAGCAGAGCCTGATGCAGAGCGAGATCCCACAGACTGTGAGATCATGACCTGAGCCAAGATCAGGAGTCAGGTGCTTAAATGCCTAAGCCAACCAGGCACCCCTGTTCTAAATCTTATTCCTATACATTGGTCTCAAAGTTAGCATTCGTGTTTTACAACATTTGCATCCAAAGCTCCAAATATATTCTCGTTACTTAATATGTATTTATAAGCATCCCTTGTTGATAGTGCTGAATTTAGAGAAATGGTAGATTTTTAATTCTTTAAAATAATTTAACATATCTTAGTCTTATGTAAAAATACCTTGGCAGTTTTATTAATTTAAAATATGTTGGAATTTTTTAAAGAAATTGTTTGTCCAGAACCACAAGAAATTAGCAACGGAACCATTCAAAATCCACGGAAAACCTATGTGTATCAACAGTCTGTAAAATATCAGTGTAATCAAGGCTTTACCCTGATCGGAGAGAACTCTATTTATTGTACTGTCAAAGATGACCAAGGAGAATGGAGTGGCCTGCCCCCTGAATGCAAAGGTAATCAGTTTGCATAGTTATGTTTTTGTTTTATTTTTACCTTTAGGACTATATGTGGGCTACAGAGATTCCATGAACCCCCTGAAAAATGAATGTACGATGTTGTACGTGTGCATATCTGCATTTTTCTGGGGGACACAGTTTTTTATCAGATCCTCAGAAGAGTCTATGGGTTCCAAGAAAGAAAGAACCACTGATATGGAGAACATATGATAATGTATAAATAAATACATACATATACACACACAGCATATACAAATACACACGCGTACACACACACACACACACACACACACACACACACACCGTAATGTCTCATGCTATAGTGAATTAGCTTAAGTTTGCTATTTCTTACCATATTACTTTCAATGAGTTAATATTAATACAAAGGTCCGTAGGGTGGCTTATTTTATTCAGTTAGGAGGGAAAGTTAGATAGTTAGACTATCTAGGATCTAGATAGTAGTCCCAGTAGGTGGTATTTGTTTTAGCAATGTCATGTTTGAATGCCGGTATAACTCAAGCAAATGCTACTTTTATAATTATACTTGGAATTACATTGGCATGGATTTTTAAACATCAGTGTTTGTGAAAAGTAGGTTTGTGTTATAAATGGTGTACATTAACAGAGCAGTAATATTAAAACCATGCAGACTAGTATAAAATGAGAAGTAAACCCTCAGAAGTGACCGCTGTTCACAAATTTTCGTGTTCAATTCTAGAAAATAAACATACATACGCATATTTTTTTTACAACATTTATTTTTTTAATCATAGCTGTTGTATGGATGTATCATTTATTTAACCTGTGGAGGGGAATTTAGTTTTTGATTCTAGTTTGCTTTGTAAATTATTATGACAAAAGATGCTGCAAGGAATATTATACATCTGGAATTGCACGTGTGGGCAAGTACATTTTGTACAATAAATTCCTTGCAGTGTAATTACTGAAGCAAAGGTATACGCATTTGAACTTTTGATAGATGTTATCAACATTGTTTCCAAAGAAAATGTAGCAATTTACTCTCCTACCCATATCGCGTCATTGTGCTGGTTCTCTGCACAGTTAATGAGCATGGTTATTATGATGTGGAGATGAGACAATATAAGCAGTGAACATTTCATTTTATTGTTTGAGTTAATTTAATTATGGGTGAGGTTTGATATGTGGTTTTTTTCCCCCTTAATCTATTTGACACATGTCATGGTTACTTTACCCTGCTTTATTAAATCATCAGTTATTTAGAGCTTACAACTCTAGGATAGTGCCCAAGTAGGCCATGGTAGGCTATGTTTCTATTACCATAACTGCCAAATCTGGATCCATTTTTTTAAGTCATATTTTTTAAATTCATTTTTATTTTTTGAGAGCGAGAGAGAGAAAGAGAGCAGGGGAGGGGCAGAAAGAGAGAGAGGAGGAGAGAGAATCCCAAGCAGGCTCCACACCAAGAGCACAGAGCCTGATGCGGGGCTCGAACTCATGAACCGTGAGATCATGACCTGAGCTGAAATTCGAGAGATGGCCACTTAACCGATTGAGCCACCTAGAGGCCCCCTTTTAAGTCATATTTTTAAAAGCATAAGATACAAGTCCTGGGAACAAGGAGGACTGCATGAACTCGAATTCCTGGGGGTGGCGAGTGAAGGCAAGATGTTCTGAGGTACACCTGGGCTGGGGATTCGTCGCAACTCACATAAAAAAACCACTGCCAGGAAAGAGAAGTGGGCAAAGCTTTTATTTATTTATTTCTAAATTATTTTTTAATGTTTACTTATTTTTGAGAGAGAGAGAGAG
Organism: Felis catus; assembly: GCF_018350175.1. Lineage (NCBI taxonomy): Eukaryota > Metazoa > Chordata > Mammalia > Carnivora > Felidae > Felis > Felis catus. The sequence continues at coordinate 35,208,586 of NC_058384.1, read as the reverse complement.
AGAGAGACACCAAGCATGAGCAGGGAAAGGGCAAAGAGAGAGGGAGGCACAGAATCCGAAGCAGGCTCCGGGCTCTGAGGTGTCAGCCCAGCATGGCTTGAACCTACAAACCATGAGATCATGACCTGAGCCCAAGTTGAACGCTTAACCAACTGAGCTATACAGGTGCCCCAAGAAATGGGCAAAGCTTTTAATGGTTCTGGTGGGTTAGGAAAATACACGGAAAATTGAGGTCCTCACATGCAGTGCTGGTTTCTCCAAAGGGTCATTTGCTGATTTCTGGGCTGCAGGGGAGACTGGGGTGTTAGACCCAGAGCTTCCAAAGTACAAAATGAAATTCCTCAGGTCTTAATGGTATTTGAGCAATGAATACCTATCTGAGGAAGAAGCTTGGATCAAGCACACAGCCAGTCTCCCCCTTAAGATATTTGTGACCATTTTGAAGCTATGTGGGGAAGGAGGCTGGATTGTTGGGCTGGGAACTCTGAAGGACAGACCTGGGATCCCCCAGTTTCCCAGGGATGAAGAAACAAAGATCTTCCAGGTTGTCCAGGAAAAGCCCACAGGGGCCATCCCCAAGGATCGGAGGCATTGGTAGAATAGACTGAGCCTTACTGAGGCTGAGACCCATCTCAGTTCCTCATGGGCTGAGGAGGTGATCACCTCCATTACCAGTCTGCCTATCAGAAAAGGGGACCTGTCTTTGGAAGATGATAGCTTCTGAATATTTTAGATACAAATATCTATAATACAATAAAAAAGTTATTAGGCATGGTGAGAAGCAAGAAATTATAACCAAACCAGGGAGAAATAAATCCAGATAAAGGAGATCCAGATAATTGAGTTAGCAGGCAAGGACTTTAAAATAAGTGATTAGGGGCGCCTGGGTGGCGCAGTCAGTTAAGCGTCCGACTTCAGCCAGGTCACGATCTCGCGGTCCGTGAGTTCGAGCCCCGCGTCGGGCTCTGGGCTGATGGCTCAGAGCCTGGAGCCTGTTTCCGATTCTGTGTCTCCCTCTCTCTCTGCCCCTCCCCCGTTCATGCTCTGTCTCTCTCTGTCCCAAAAATAAATAAACGTTGAAAAAAAAATTTAAAATAAAATAAAATAAAATAAAATAAAATAAAATAAATGATTAATATGTTTAAGGTATTAAAGGAAAAGATAGAGAATTTCAACAAAGAACTGGAATCTGTAAAAATGGAGTAGACTTTCTACAGCTGAAAAATACAAAATCCGAAATGAAGAGCATGATAGATAGGTTTCACAGTGATTTGGACACAGCAGGAAACAGTGTTAGGAACAGAAAGGAAGATTCATTAATAATGCCCAGAAGCACAAAGAGGGGGGAAAATGTAAAATAAAGATACAACTTTAGGAGATATTTGAGACATGTGAAACTGTTCTAACCTAAGTTAGCTAAATAGGAATAGAAATATTCAGAGAAATGACACACTGTTCCAAAACTGATGAAATACATCAACATACTGCAAAAGTTCTCCGGACTCTAAACAGAATATAAATAAAACCATTTCCAGGCATCTCATAGCAAAAATTTTGGAAACTTAAAATAATGATAAAAGTACCAAGAGACAAAGAGACACATTATCTTCAAAGGAGCGACAACTGATCACGGACTTCTCGACAAAAATTATGGAAACCAAAGACAACAAGAAGAAATCCTTCAAGCAAAGGAGAACTGCTCACCCTGGGCTCTTTCCCTGGTGAATACATCCTTTAAGACTGAATGCAAAACGAATATGTTCTCCTATGAAAACCAAGGGAACTTGTCCCCAGCAGACCAGACCTGTACCGAATGACACAGTAAAACTAGTCCTTCAAGCAGAATGAAAATAATCCCAAGTAAAACAGGAAAATGCAAAAGGAAATGAAGAACGCTACCAAGATTATATACACGACCATGGACTCTACAAAACAGTGAACGTAGTGCCTCCTGGGATGTGACTTCTGTGTCAAATACAAATGTGTAATAGCAAGTGAGCAAAAGACAGAAGGAGGTAAATTGAATTCAGATGTTACAAGGTTCTGGCAATACTAAAAAGTGGTAAAGATGTTAATTTGCATAATTGACCTCTAGTCTAATACATGCCATGCTCTCTGGGGCCATCATGAAAATAATAGCGACAGAATGTAGAAATCATAAGCTAATAAGGGAATGTTAATGAATAGTTCTTCCAAAAGGAAACAAGAGATGAAGAGAAACATAAAATAGATGGGTGGAATGGCAAACTAAGAGTAAGGTGTTTGATATAAACCCAACTATATCAGTAATTATGCTTAGTGTAATTTAAGTAAGATTGCCAGACCGGATTTAAAAAAAAAAAAAAACAACCAACTATCTGCTTTACAAGAGACCCAATTTAATGATAAGAACACTGAATGGTCAGACGTAAAAGATGGAAAAATATACTTTGCAAACAATTACCAAAAATAAATAAATAAATAAAAACAGCTCATGCAATTCTATTAGTATTAAGGCATACGTAAGGTAAGAGAGTACATAATGACAAAGGGGGTCAGTTCAACAGGAATCTATCACAATCTACGATCTATGAACACTTGAAAAAAAAGCTTCAACCCACACATTGTTAAAAATGGACAGAAAGAAAAATAGACAAATCCATGATTATAGTTTGAGAATTCTACATACCTGTTTCAATAGCTGATAGAACAAGCAACCAAAAGGAATATAGAAGCAACAGTTAAACTTTAAAAAACTGATATATTTTCACATAAGCATATTTCATTCAGTGCTCTTAAGAGCACGGAACCCTGAAAAACTTTTTTTTTCAAGGGTGCATGGAACATTGACCGTATTCTGGGCTCTAAATCACAGTATATCTCAGCAGACTGAAATAATTCGGAGCGCGCTTTCTGATGGCGAGGGAATTAAACTAGACACCAAATAACAAAGAGGTAACCGGAGAAGCACTTTCCAGGAAACTTAAGCTCCAGTAGCACCTAAGCCCCCTGGGTCAAAAATGAGAACTAACATGGTGGAACAAAGGATAAATTTTACATGTGAGCATCTTAGAGGAAAAACCCATGTAAAAGCTTTGCTTACACTAAGAGAGAGAGCACCGTCTATCATTTTTTGAGTGCCTAAGTACTGTGCCACTGGCTAGGTATTTGATGTGCCTTATCCTTTTTCCAGTGTCATTTGAGGTAGATACAGGAAGCAGAAGTAAAGGACACACAACTTGCGAGTGCATGTTGCAAAACGTCTGTTGGTGGAACTGGCACTATGCTAAAATGTGTTGCTTCAGGGACAAGAACTGTGGGGAATAACTTACCTCAGTTATACCTCTCCTTCCTTACAATAATGTCATAAAATCTGCTTTGTTTTTATCTTCATCGCACACATGAGAACACCGAAGCTTAGCAGAATTAGAGAACTTGACCACAGTTTCTAGTGTATGGTGAAATGGGTGGCCCTACTCGACGCTGCCTTAGGAAGGAATTTGCAAGCCACGCGAAGTCAAAAAGGCACCGAAGACCTAAAATGGTGCCAAGTTTTTAGATTTGTGATTCTCGTAATAGGATCTTAACGGAAGCTGCAAATTCAGATATTTGTTACCTGACCTAAAATCCAAGGAGGAACTAAATTAGGATATGTAAAGTTGGTAGCCAGCACAAGAGGAAAAAGTTATTTTATTCAGGTTGACTTTATTATGTGAAAAAAGAAGTAAAGCAAAGACGTTTCCGAGGTCGCTAACATGCCAGAAAGCATTGGAAAAAGGAACTATGTTGTGATTATCTCTGTCTGTCCAGTGTTGTTCTTTGGTCTTGGCATAAGCAAAGGAAGACATTTTGTGAGAGAAAACATCTCAATTTGGGGTGTGTCACAGGCTGAGATTACTACCAACTCTGACTTTGGTTTCCTTTCTTTACACAGAAAACAGTTTACGAATCTCAGTACTACTTTGGTGCAAACCCACTTTAACTGGCTGTGGGTATCATTTATATCAGAGCAAAAACAATGTGGCATTTCAGGTCCTTGGGAAATTCACAATAAGACTTGCTTTCCTAAATGTCAAATTTAGGTGTTTTTAGGAAGAAAGGGAGAAGTCACAGAGCAAGCAGCTGGTTCCTAAATCTTAACTTGACAGCATTATTTAGCTAATTTTTGTACAATTCTCTTCCGCAGAAAATTCCCAGATTTCTAAGGGCATGCCAACAGTTCAGAAGCCTTCAATGGCAAGTGTTCCAAGTACGAGAGTCCCATCAGCCCCTCAGAAAACCACCACAGTGAATGTTCCAGGTACTAAAGCCCCATCACCTCCTCATAAAGCCACCACAGTGAATGTTCCAGCTACTGAAGCCCCATCAACTCCTCAGAAACCCATCAGAGCAAATGTTCCAGGCACTGAAGCCCCATCAACTCCTCACAAACCCACCACAGTGAATGTTCCAGGTACTGGAGCCCCATCAACTTCTCAGACACCCACCACCACAAATGTTCCAGGTACCAGAGTCCCATCAGCTCCTCAGAAACCCACCACCATAAATGCTCCAGCTACAAAGGCCCCATCAATTCCTCAGAAATTCAACACAGTAAATGTTTCAGCTACAGAAGTCCTTTTACCTCCTCAGAAATCCAACACAACAAACGCCTCAGCTACAAAGTCCCCCTCAACTCCTCAGAAACCTGACACAATAAATTCTTCAGCTACAGAAGCCCTACCAACTCCTCAGAAACCCAGTATAGTAAATGTTTCAGCTACAAAGGCCCCATCAACTTCTCAGAAACCCAACACAATAAATATTTCAGCTACAAAGCTCCCATCGACTCCTCAGAAACCTGACACATTAAATTCTTCAGCTACAGAAACCCTACCAACTTCTCAAAATCCCAGCACAGTAAATGTTTCAGCTACAAAGGCCCCATCAACTTCTCAGAAACCCAACACAATAAGTTCTTCAGCTATGGAAGCCCTACCAACTCCTCAGAAACCCAACACAATAAATATTTCAGCTACAAAGCTCCCATCGACTCCTCAGAAACCTGACACGTTAAATTCTTCAGCTACAGAAACCCTACCAACTTCTCAAAATCCCAGCACAGTAAATGTTTCAGCTACAAAGGCCCCATCAACTCCTCACAAACCCAACACAATAAGTTCCTCAGCTACTAGAGCCCTACCAACTCCTGAGAAACCTACCACTGTAAATGTTCCAGGTACAAAAGCCCTACCAACTCCTCAGAAATCCACCAAAATAAATTCTTCAACTACAAAGTCCCAACCAACTCCTCAGAAACCTACCACAGCAAATGATTCAGCCACAGCCAAAAAATTCCCTGTATCAAATGCTGTATCTACAGAGACCCCACCGGCAGCCCAGAAGCCCATCGTGGCAAATGCGTCTGCTACACAGGCCATACCAGCAACCCGTAGATCCACCACAGCAAAAATTTCATTTACACAGAGTGTTCCAGCAACACAAAAGTCCACCGCTGTCCATGCCCCAGCGACTAAGGGTTTCCATACAACAAAAAGATTGACCTCTGCTCATATTACAGCAAAACAGACTTCAGCTGTCGTTCCCAGGGCGACCACGCACTTTCGCTCAACAAGCTCGCATAAAGGAAGAGGAACTCCTTCTTCAGGTTAGTTAAGACTGTTCAGGTTTTCCTGAGTATGGATTTCATGTGCTACGGTAGAAGGGGTTTTTCATGCTAGCGCTCTTGACTTTCTTCAGAGGCAGATTTGGAGTATGCTAGGGCAAGTTGTTTAAAAAGACACATTTTACAATAACACAGAAAAAGATTGTGGCTCCATAAAAACAATGCGAAACTAAGATTGGTGAAGAAATTCTGTTTTCCATGTTAGCTTTAGGGAGTCGTTGACTTCTTCAGGACCCTTCTGAGAAGCAAACATGTACCATCCTTAAGGTTGATTTCTGGGTCTGGTTGATTGATAGAGGTCCATCCCTTAAGCATGCTAAAGGGTGTTCCAGATTCCCTAGAGTTGGTAAAGCATCTCAACAGTGTCTTCTAAGTAAGTGAAAACACAGAATACTTTGAAATAGTCTATGTTAACACAAGGCTCTTTAAATGATAGTTTTTATAAAAGTGGAGTAAAATAGGCTGTAGACTTCAGAAATACCTGTTGAGTGAACCAATGAAACCCTTCTTACTAGTTACTGCTGCTTCAGGCTACCGGGATGTCCTTTTGTCTCATAACTTGTCTAATGTGTAGCCAAAATTTTTATGGATGTTCTTGTTCCGTATGAGAGATGTCTATTTTTTTTCGGTTCCTTTGAAAAATCTCAATAGGACTGTGAGCCAAGAGATAATTTTTTAAAAATTGTTGTAAATTTTTGTTTGAAGAAATACACACACACACACACACACACTGCATAAACCCATGTGTGGCTCAATAACTTTTCTAAAGCAAATATTTGTGTAACTACCACAAACGTCAAGAAATAAAATTGTAGAAGCCCCTCAGATTTGCCCCCTCCCTTTCCAGATGCTCTGTTGATCCTGAACTCCATCCACTGACTTATCCAGCCAGGAGGCCCCTGGCATTCTGCCCCTTACACCACATGGCCAGGGATTTCCTTCCCTCCAAACACACAAACCGCGTTCCAGGCAGTTCTTCTCCCTCTTTTGGTCTTGACCAATTTCTGCCTGTCTTCCTGTGCCCTCTGGTGCCATCAAATCACCGTCATTATGTTTTTGCATATTTTGTTCAGGTTTTATAACTGCTATGATGAGGTCTATTTTGCCATCACCCCAGACGATTTTTAAGAGCTGAAAACATTACAGATATCATTGTTGAAATTTCCTTTGTATATTTCTTGATTCCATTAGGTAAAAAGCCAAATACAGGCAAATACACAGAATCTTAACCCATTCCTACCTGCTTTGAGTCATTCCTCAATGGCATCAAATAACTGTTTTTTCAAAGACAGTTATACACATTGTGACCATATTTTTGTAACAATTTCAAACATTTCACAGTTGTTATCTTGAAGTCTTTCTTGCCATTACCTGGGTATTTTTAAGAATTTGAACGTTGCAGACACTGTTCTGTGTCACCATTTCTGTCTCCCTCAAGGCAATTACTGCCTTGAGGTCTGTGTGTAAGCATCCTATCTACGTTTTAATTCTCGTGTTGTATGTGTATTTCCATTAGTGGTACATGATATTGTTTTGTATGTTTTTATAATTTATGTAAGCAGTATGGCATATATTTCATCATCTAACTTGACTTTTGGTACTCAATATCGGTTTTATAGCTTACATTGACACCTTTATATTTAGTTTGTTACTTTCAACACTTGTAGGAGGTTATTTGACGTCTTCAACCTAAATGGTTTAGGTTGAATACATCCAATTTTTCATAGAGCATGGAAAAGAGAAATGTTTCACTTTATTTTTAATTAAAAAAAATGAACATTTGTTTATTTTTGAGAGACAAACAGAGCATGAGCAGGGGAGGGGCAGAGAGAGAGAGGGAGACACAGAATCCAAAGCAGGCTCCAGGCTCTGAGCTGTCAGCACAGAGACCAATACGGGGCTCAAACTCTCTAACTGAGAGATCATCACCTGAGCTGACGTTGGACACTTAACCGACTAAGCCACCCAGGTGTCCCTTAAATTTTTTTTTAAAGTTTTTTATTTATTTTGAGAGAAAGAGAGAGCATGAGCAGGGCAGGGATAGACAGAGGGAGAGAGAGAATCCCCAGCAGGCTCCGCACAGCACGCAGCCCAAAGCAGGACTCTATCCCATGACCTGAGCCAAAATCAAGAGTCAGACACTTAACCAACGGAGCCATCCAGGTGCCGCATAAGTTCCACTTAAAAAAATTTTTTTTAAATTAATTAATTTATTTTTTTTTAAATTTTTTTTTTCAACGTTTTTAATTTATTTTTGGGACAGAGAGAGACAGAGCATGAACAGGGGAGGGGCAGAGAGAGAGGGAGACACAGAATCGGAAACAGGCTCCAGGCTCCGAGCCATCAGCCCAGAGCCTGACGTGGGGCTCGAACTCACAGACCGCGAGATCGTGACCTGGCTGAAGTCGGACGCTTAACCGACTGCGCCACCCAGGCGCCCCTTTTTTATTTATTTTTGAGACAGAGAGAGGCAGAACATGAGCAGGGGAGGGAGGGAGACAGGAGACACAGAATCCGAAGCAGGCTCCAGGCTCTGAGCTGTCAGCACAGAGCCCAACGTGGGGCAAGAGCTCACGAACCACAAGATCACGACCTGAGCTGAAGTCAGACGCTTAACCGACTGAGCCACCCAGGCGCCCCATAAGTTTCACTTTATATAAATTTGTTATAGAGCTAACTTTGTTGAAATATTTCTTTCTGCCAAAAAAAAAAATACAAGATAATTTAAGAAACTTAAACTAAACCTGAAAAAAAATAAATTAAACCTAAGTCAAACATTGTGATAAAAATACAACCAATATTTGGGGTCAATTTTCTCTCTTTTAAGTAATTAACTTACTCTTTTTTTTTTTTTTTAAATTTTAACGTTTATTTATTTTTGAGACAGAGAGAGACAGAGCATGAATGGGGGAGGGTCAGAGAGAGAGGAAGACACAGAATCTGAAACAGGCTCCAGGCTCTGAGCAGTCAGCACAGAGCCTGATGCGGGGCTTAAACTCACGGACCGCGAGATCATGACCTGAGCCGAAGTCGGACGCTTAACCGACTGAGCCACCCAGGCGCCCCATTAACTTACTCTTTAAATATCATCTACCACTTTTTGCTCATATGGAAAAAGAAAGCTGCCGTCACTTAACTGGGTACTTAACGATTACAGCATGTACCATGCACTTTCCATTTCTGGACACGAGTCCTTATAACAAGCTTGCAAAATAAGTCTTTTTAGCTTCGTTTTATAGATGGTGCATTCAAGGCACAGGGATTAATTTGTAGGATTCAGACCGTGCCTAGTACTAGGGAGAAAATTGGGGTGGGGGGTATACACCTGTTTGCCAGCTCTCAGTCCTGTGCATTTTCTGCTGTGTAATATTGCCTGTTCTCAGTGGTCCCGTGAGTAAATTTGTTCACTACTTAAGAGAGCAGAATATTACTATAAATATATTTACTTGAAAGTAAAGTTTACTTCATTGCCTTCACTTGCCTCATTCACAGTCATTGAAAGGTATAAAAACTAAGGTGCTATGGTAATTTGAGTTTTGATAGAGTCTGCTGAAAGAGACTTCAGTTTCTGATAGTTTCTCGGTCAGAGGATTGGATTGCAGTTTACTATTTAAGCTTTCAAACTCGCTTCTTGCCATCAAGTCCCAAATTATATGGTGTTTGTTGCAGTATTCTTAGTCATGTGTCATATTTACAGTGTTGACTCTGCTGAATAGATACGCACTGTGGTATACGTCGTTTGATTAAGTTAATACATAACTGTTTCATAAATTTACTTACAATTATTTCTTTTAGTTACGAAAATCTGAGTTACTTTTGAACTTTGGAGTGCATTTTGTTGATAAATAAAATTGCTAGGAAATCATTGACTTTATTTTTTTTGTAATTCTTTTGTTTTTGTTTTTTTTCCTTCTTCAGATGCTAACATCGCTGCAATTGGTAAGTTTGGTTCTTCGGCAGTTAAAAGAAATTGTCGTCACTGTGGGATGTACAATCCATATTCCTGGAAGAGAATCTTGTCTTTTAAGTGTCTTAGGAATACTATTAAAATGCAGTGTTTAAGGGTATCGAAGAGAAAACAGGTAAATCCATTTTATCGACGTATTTGGTGGACACCATTAGGTACTCGGTATGTTCCTAAGTATTCCCAACCGTGTTCTTGTTCCAAGGTAGTTTTAGGGCAACTTCAAATCATGTGGCCAGTCAATCAGGTATTATTGAATGCTTATTGTCTCAATGCATCGTCAGGCTAGGGGCCAAAGAACAACAAAGAAGAGGCAGGTACCAATACAGTTTTTAAGCCTCTAGTATTCTACAAGTAATCATAAACTACTCCTTGACTGTTTCTAGACTTCTGTCCCATTCCAGAGACAGCAGAGTACCTTTGGTTATATCCTCTTCCATTTCCCTGCCCTGTCAGTGATGTAAAGCAAAGTTAGCTTTAAAAAATATCCCGTTGGTGTAGACCTAAGGACCTACCGTGTCGCCATTTATTCTAGTTTTTGTTCGTTCTTTTGTGTTGTTCTTAAATATATTATCTGATGTTACACCTTTTAACAAGAAGATTAATAACTCCTAACGAAGATGGTAAAAGAAAGGTTTGTTCAGAAGCAATACAGCTAAGTTGGCATATTAATCATACCCACTAGAAGATATACTCTTATAAAGAAAGTATTTCAAAATTATGTCCTTATAAGCCAAAGTCTCCTATCTATATATGCATTAGTGTGACAAGGGGCTAAAGCTGAAAGCAGGTATTTATTATTATTATTTATAGTTCTTTTATATTTTGAATGAACCTCCCCTCAGCTAAAGTATTTATCTTGAGAGTTTTGAACAGTTGGAATTCACTTTGTCTGTTTGATATTTTAAATAGAAATAAATGTATTCTAAATGAAAACCTCACGATTTCATGATTTAATGTTAAGAACGGTGAGTCTAACGGGTGGGCTTTTTCTCAGCTGCCCAGTAGCATCGGATGTAGGTCTGAAGTGCTTATTTTCTCTGACATTCTTGAACTGTGGACTGTGCGATCTTCCAGAGACTTTCTCTCGGGGGTAGTTGTAATCCCAACTTGTGCTCAAAACTAAAGAGGAGCTCTTCCCTTCTTAAATAAGATCTGCAGCGCTCGTTCTCTTTGGGATCCTAGCTTTGTAAAATATAAACCTAAACGTTATCCTTATTTCTTCAAAGGGTTCTGTGAATCGGGCCGCTTTTCTCATTCTGTTTGTTATTTATATTTGTGCGTTGTTTTTATTTGAGTGTAACAGACACTCATTTTCCCTCAGTCTCAGGTGTACAATACAGCGATCCCGCAAGTGTATACGTTATGCTTGCTCAGCACTCGTGCAGCCAATCTTTTTTTTTTTTTTTCCATTATTGCCTTCTCTCCCTCAAGGAACAGTTCAGACATTTCCCCCCACTAATCGTCTCCCTGTGACATTTTACTACCACAAATATAATGCAAATCTATTTATATACTGCATTTATATCTTTATACATAAGAAAGTAAGATTTGTTTCAGCCTCTTGGGATGATACTACACCCCACTGAGAATACATGCTCTTCATAGTTGTATTTTGTTTTCGCTCTTGTTTCTGGTTTTGTTTTTTCTGCCAACATTGTATAGAAGAAGACAGGCTTGGGCTTTGGAGTCAGGCAGACCTTGGTTTGAATCCTGGTTTGTTTTGGTTTGTTTAATTTAGTAATTATTCAGCCCCAGTGATTGAGCTTAATCTGAGTCCCGGTTTTCTCTTTTTATGATCCCTATTTAAAGTCTTTGAAGCCGAATGAGATAGTAGGATATGAAAACTCCCAGCACGGTGTTCAACATTGAATAAATAGTAGCTTAAAGAAGTCCTAGAATGCAGTCACTGTTTTTTTCCTAAGATGGTGTTCTGACAGTTTTAGCAACTCCCTCTGGCCACACCAAAGAATAAGAACAGTCCTTTATTAAAGTAATATTTGCGTGTTGGCTGTGTGGCAAGTCCTGTCATGAGATTCTTATATGTATTATTTTATTTACTTCTCAAAACATCTTACAGTGTCTCTATGTCCCATTTTTTTTTAGCGGAAAGAACTGTTTTTGCAAGACTTGTAACTTACCCGAGGTCACACAGCTCTTAGGTGCTTCAATGGAGGCTTGACTTGTTTCTCCAGCACTAGGTACTCAAAAGGATAGAAAGATTCTTGTCCTATACAAAAAAGCTGCACAACTCAAATTTGAAAATTAATGTGGTCTTGGTTCTTTACTTTTTCCCCCCGTCATTGCTGAAATCCCATATTGTGACATTCATAAATTTCTCATGGTGGTGAACAGGTCCTCTGAAGGAATATATTTAAGAAAAAATTAGAGACTACTCAGTGAAATATCTAAAATGCTTTTTCTGTATCCTTTAATATCACATGCTTATTCATTTATGCTTTATACATATCCGCCTGCATACGGCATATGTTATAGACTAGCCCAAGTGGAAGTGTATTTCCAAGACTCGTGAATCATCAGCAGTAATTTGAAAGGCATCGGATGCTGTGATACGAGGTCTTTGGTGTGTGCTATTACCCATCTCTGTGTATGACAAACTTAAATCCCGTTATAAAAAATGACTTCAATTGTCTATAAGTTACTCAAAGTTAAGAAGTCAGGTGGCATAATTATAGCATTTTTCATTGATCTTCTTAGGCTGGCGAGAGAAGTGTGAACGTCTCCCACTTAAAAAGTATGGAGGCACAGAAAAGCCATTGATGGTACCAAAACCGTGACAGGGTCCTATGGATGTTGCTGAGGAAGCAGTGTTGAATTCTGGTTTCTCAATCTGGAAATGAAAATTTAAGGTTTAATCAAGCACATTCTTTTTCCACCAAAAAAAAAAAAAATCTCTTTCTGTTGTGACTTCACTTGTCCTCAGACGTCAGTTCCTTTATTCTGTTTTGTTAAATAGGATTAGAAGGCAGAACAACCCATTCACAACTTTTTAAGTTTTTTTTTTTTTTTAATTTTTTTTTTCAACATTTATTTATTTTTGGGACAGAGAGAGACAGAGCATGAACGGGAGAGGGGCAGAGAGAGAGGGAGACACAGCATCGGAAACAGGTTCCAGGCTCCGAGCCATCAGCCCAGAGCCTGACGCGGGGCTCGAACTCACGGGCCATGAGATCGTGACCTAGCTGAAGTCGGACGCTTAACCGACTGCGCCACCCTGGCGCCCCTAAGTTTTTTTTTTATAGCATCTGGACTACATTTCCACTTTATTAACAATATAAGTGAGACCTTTTGAAGTGAGGAGACAAATTCACATTTCTTCCGAAAAAGCATCACTAAATTAACATCAGATCTTGTATGTGGAATCTGACTTGGGTTCTTCAGGAATGGAGAAGGCACTCCATCTGATATAAATTGGGCTTGAATAACTTCAGGTATTTTTACTGAGAATACTAGAAACAGTTAAAATCATGACCAGAGCCTGGGATTAGAAATACGTTTTTCTACAGTAATAAACCGATCACCTCACCGTTTTTTGGTCTCCGTTTTCTCTTATGTAAAAAGAAGGTTCCATCATTCAGTATAATTTAATAAATATTTACTAAACACTTCCTACTATTTGCCAAGTACTGCACTAGTTCTTGGAGTAACGGGATACAAGGTGGCAAACTGCTTTGCGATGTTTTAAACACTAAGTGTCATTCTATACAATGAGGACCATTGCTAAAACACTCCTTTTACTTGGCAGAAACCCATTTTGTAAAATTATATAATTTTCCTACCCAAAGACTCTTCAGTTAATGACTAAGAATGTGGCTGTCATAATCCTAATCTCATTGCCTCATTTATTCCAAGTGGTAAGTCTTAACACCCTTGGGTTGGTTTTCTGTAGATGCCAAGTGAATTTTGAGAACGTAACTATTGCCTTTATACCTGAAAGTTTTCTTTGCTTATAATTTGGAGGGTAATACTCTTATTATTTACTAAAGAATCGTTTATGTAGAATCCCGTTTCTACTATTTCTGTATTTTATTCTAGTCCCCTGTGAAAACATGAGTCTCCACACACATTGTTCTAGAGTTACATGCGTTGATCAGTGTTCTAAGAGTAAGATTTTAGTTCTGTCGTCCAGATACTCTGGATCACTTTAAAATTTTCTATCTTCATTTATCATTCAAATTGAAAATGGGATGGTTTTTCAACAATTGAAAATGGCAGAGGTTAATGGGGAGTGACGGAGGGAAAAGACACCCCAAATTTTTGAGGAGCCATGATATATTTTATGAATACAGTCTTTCCACGCTAATGATGTGCTAGAGGATCAGTTAAAGAAATTGATTGGGTAAAATACTGTAAAAACTTAGCTGTGGTAGAAATAGCTGTTCTGTTAAATCATGTATCGATACGACAGTGCGATTGTGTGACATCTGTAGTTTGCTGATTTGGAACCGATTTGTGATTTGGCCACATTTAACCTCATTCAGTTGCTTTCCTTTTGTTATCTGTAGTTTGCTATGCAATACAGATCTAAATAATAGATTTCAAGGATCCTAGAGGGTGAAGTAGGGAGGAAAAGGGAGACCAAGAATGGCATAGACAAAGAGCAAATGGGTGGGTTTTGAGAAGAAAGATTATGTGTAAAAATCAAACTATAAAAAGTATTGTTGACCAATTTATTTGACCAATTGTTGTTCTATCGTTCAACTCAAAATAGTGCATTTAATCCTAAAAGTAAATATTAGCTTTCCTAACTGAAATTTTATCTACAAAAGACTAAACACTGGAGGGCATATTCTGTAAGCAAAGTAAATATGTTGTACCCCCCATGCACAGGTGATCTTACCTTTCCTGTGATGGAGAAAGGCCTACATCTCTTATCTTCACTATGAACTAAGTGGCCTTCCCATTAACAACCACAGATGTAACTCTCACCTTTCTGAAATTCAAATTACTCATCTGCAAAATGAGAGTGAACTTCAAGATACCTCCTAGTGCTAAAATTACATAAGGCAGTCATCATAAAATTGAACATGGTCAGGTTGAAACACTTCATTATCCTCTCCAACCCGTTAAACAAATTTTATTTGAGCACGGTGATACTTTAAATATTTTATTTCATTTTGCTTTGAAAGAAAGCAGGATAAGTACCATGCAATTTTTACTGTCAAACGTGACATAAAAAAGCTATAGACAAACTGTCATTCATGGTCTCCTATTTTTCTTTAACTTGTCTCATATCCAATGTATTTGTCATTGTGAAACTGCATTGTATATGCAATTGTTCATGTTTCTATTAACTGTGTTACTAAATTTTTTCCTCCTCAAGGACTTGTTGCTGGTACTGTAATTGGTACCCTAATTCTAGGCAAAATTGTCTGGCACTATGGAAAATCAGGGTGAGCAGAAATTCTGATGATTTAAAAAAAATTGTTCTTAGCTTCTTTCCAGTAAAACCTGACAATCAGAAGGTAACTTTCTTAGCTTAATTGTATGCTTTGAAATATATCTCTTTATTCCTTTTCTCTGTAATTAAACCCTGGGTCAACAGACTTTGTGTCTTTTTTTTTTTTTTTTTTTTTTTTTAGTTTTTCAGTAAATTCAAGGACATTAACATTTCAAAGGCAAATGATTTGAAAGCCAAATTCTCACTTTGCCATCCAGTAATCAAATCACCTTGTGTCCCTACTCAGTACAACTTATGATAGGATCTGTGTTACACAGAGCAAAACCCCAAGAAAAGTCAGACTCTAACATATTGTTAACGTTGTCTGTGGGTAGCCTTTTTCTGAGTCGTATTTATTAAAACACACCAAAACAGCTAAAAACAGCCCATTGGTTAGGAGGGCGGGCTCAGGAGCCTGACCACTGGCTTTGAATCCACCCGGCTCTACACTTTATGTGCTATGTGACAACGGGTAACTTCATCTCTCTAATGCCTCCGTTTTCTTATTTGTGAAGTGGGAGAAGCATAGTACCTGCCTCAGGGGATGGTAGTAAGGATCAAATGAGTCGCCCGCCATAAAGAAGAAGGTAGAATGTTGCTTGGCACGTGGAAAGCCCTCAGATGGTAAAACAGCAACACATTAAAAAAAAAAAAAGTCGGTACGATCTGACCTGCACTAAACGTATTTTAAGTATGATGCCTTGGTTGGCTCTGACATTTCCTGTCAACAGAGGATTATTTAACTTGACCCTCCTCTGTTCAGAAACCTTACTGTAGAGTTCATATAAACTTGAATTATTTCTAAACTGCCCTAATGCCTATTTTTTTATCAATTCAAAACAACCATATATTTTTTATTAATTCAAAACAACCATATATATGTATATGTGGTATATGTGTATATATATACATATGTACATATACATATATACATATACATTACATATATATATATACATATACATATGTATATATATACATATACCACATATATACATACCATATATACATATTACACATATATACATATATACATGTATATATATATACATGTATATATATACATGTATATATATATACATATACCACATATACATATATATGGTTGTTTTGAATTAATAAAAAATATATGGTTGTTTTGAATTGATAAAAAAATAGATAGGCATTAGGGCAGTTTAGAAATAATTCAAGTATACATATGTATACATATATATCTATATGTATATATGTATATACATATACATATGTATATATTATTTATTTATTTTGAGAGAGAGAGTGCAAGCAGGGAAGGGGCAGAGAGAGAGGGAGAGAGAGAGAATCCCAAGGAGGCTCTGTGCTCTCGGCACAGAGCTGGATGTGGGGCTCAATCCCATGAACTGTGAGACCATGACCTGAGCCAAAATCAAGAGTCGGATGCTTAGCCGACGGAGCCACCCAGGCCCCTCAAAACAACTATATTTTAATGCTGTTACTAAATGGCTTGTTTTAATTTGGGGGTTGATGTGAGCTATCTACTTTTTACCCTCTGTAACTCTTACCTTTCTCCTTAAATTAACAATATGATTTAAGCCTATTGTAAGCTAAATTATGTAAATGTTCTTTAAAACACTGAATGGTTCAGTCTTCCGGTAAAATTATCTGACCACTGGGTCCTGGGCTTCGTGGGTTTTTCAAATAGTTTTTACAGCTATTTGTTTACTGACAATAAAGTATTCTAGATATATATATATAATATATATACATATGTATATATATATAATATATATGTATGTATATATATGTACGTATACATATAATATATGTATATATATATTATATATATACGTACATATATATGTATGTATGTTTTATTGCTATAATAGCAAATGTAGTAAAAGAGTTCAGATTTTTCAGAAGCTTTTTAAGAACGTGGTTTAGAGTTCACCAAAAACATACAGAATTCTAAGACCTATTAAGTGAGTTGCATTGGTACAGATGCTTTAGCAAAACTACTGTGGAAAAAACAGTAGACTGCCCATCTTCTGTACTTCTTTGCCCTCATTCCAGCTCTCCTCTTGAATTAGAGCATTATCAGTTTGCCTTCCAAAGCCAGTGCTTGGCAGGTGAGAGGGGTGGAAGGGAAGGTGGAGTGTATTGGGTGCTCTCTGGGCTGCTTCAGTTTCTTTACCTACTTTAGTAAAGTAATCAGCCATGATGGTTTTAATAGGATGAAAAGTGCTGAGACATAGAAGGAGAAAATAGCTGTTTTGAATTTCACTGGGGTTTTGCAATAAACCTAGTTCCCCTATTTCTGAATCAGAGAAATTCGCGCAAACCCCTGAGGAGGAATTTGCCTTTTTTCAAGTGCCCTTAAAAAAACACTCCACTTGCCTAGTTTTGCAAGTATAAGCTGTTGAAGGTAAGAGCAAAGTTCATACATTCCTGGTTATACTCCAGATCTCATACTGATTTAATTAAACATTGGATCTTGGGGCGCCTGGGTGGCTCAGTGGGTTGAGCGCAGTCGGTTAAGCGTCCGACTTCAGCCAGGTCACGATCTCGCGGTCTGGGAGTTCGAGCCCCGCGTCAGGCTCTGGGCTGATGGCTCAGAGCCTGGAGCCTGCTTCCGATTCTGTGTCTCCCTCTGTCTCTGCCCCTCCCCCATTCATGCTCTATCTCTCTCTGTCTCAAAAATAAATAAATGTTAAAAAAAAAAATTAAAAAAAAAACACATTGGATCTTAATAGGGACTGGGAAAAGGGTTAATGAGTATGAAGGTGATAATGTACCTTCGCCTGGTGATCCTTCATGTTTGCCTATCAAAGGATTTGCTTACTTCTTTTTAGAAATGTTGGGTTTGGGTGATGAGTTTTAGTTCAAAAGAGGGACCCGGTTGTAAGGGAATGCTGATCTTGCTTTTCGGTTGAAATTACCATTCTATAATTCAATTGGTGTTTTCCTTCTCCACTACTCAGCTCTTATTACATACATGAAAACAGAAAAGCATGCAGTTGTCTTTCGTAATTTCACCGTGATTGGTGATACCTCAGAAGTCAAACCTCTGGTCAGTTCTAAAAGGTATATGGTTTTATAAAGTTGCATCTCTGTGTCTTGTGGAATGTCCATCAGTACACTGGGGCGGGACTTAACCTGTGACTGTTCACGGACTTGTCAGAATTGGTTTTCATTATTGAGTGACTAACTCATTGAGTCTCTCATTCGCGTGCCGTGCCCTCCATTCTGTGTTCATCGTCTCGCCTTGGGTTTTGCACTCAACTTATTGTAATGACTGGATGCTAGCAAAACCGCAAGTATTTCGTCAAACAAAAGGTGGATGCATTAGGACTTACAAATAGGAATGCCTTTCTTATGACTGTTTGCATCGTGAGATGATTGGCTTCTAGTGTATTTGTATTTGTATTTCTCCGGTTTGGTTGGTGGCTTTTAGAATTTCCAGTGTGTAGGAAATATTAAAATTGGTTTTACGGTATCTTTCATAAATCACGTTTATAGATCTTACAGCCCTTTTATATTATACAAAATTATGATGCAAAAATACCATAATATAAACGTATCTGTGAAATTTTCTGGGTGTCTTTTTCTAGGTGTCTTTTGACGAAACTTTCCTCTATTGCACATGTAGCAGGGTTTTCATTGACTTTTATTCTGAAAGTATCTTCATTGAGTCTAATTTGACTGCTTATTTTCAAGAAACTAAAAAACTCAGGTATCCTAGTTTAGTTGGTGTTGCTATAGCAACTAAATACTCAAGTCTACCCTGGCTGAAGTTGGATAACTTACTAATTTCCATTTGTTTTGCATGCTACATTAACGGATTAATTTTCATCGTTTATCACCTAATAACCAAAAGATTAATGTGTATCATCAGTCAATAAAATTATTTTGATTTTAATTTTCTTTTTTAACTTTCAGGACACACATGTATAACATTGACAGTTTTGCTTATGACGCTAGTAACCATTGGCTAGCTGACTTAGCCGAAGAAGAGATCAGAAGAAAATATACACAAGTGTGCAGAATATTTCTAGTTTCTTAGAACCTTGTGGAGGAATGGACACAAGAAATGTAATAGTGCTCGTCGTTTTTCATGTTATCACTGTCTTTACGGGGCATAGGAAAATCAGTGAAGCAAGTCTGTCCTAAACCTCTTGAAAATAGAACCACTTGCAAGATTTAGAGTGATTACTTTCCTTAAAGCGTAGGAAAGTGCAGAGGTTTGTTCATGCTTAGAACGTGAACGTGAATGTGAAGGAAATAAGTGAGTTTTTTCACTAGGTGTGTAATGTTACTTTTGTTTACAAAGAAAATTAAATATTAAAAACAGTGATTGGATATTGAAAACAAAAAACCGGAAGTCTCTTCTGAGCAGACTTGCCAAAGAGCGATGAACCGTATTGTAAAATAACTCTTGACTATTAGGCATTGTCCTGTTTTCTTATTCCATTATGATGAGGCTGAAGGTGTTGGCAACATTTTTTAAAGGAAAATTATGCTAATGACCCAAGAGCATTGATTTTTCAGGGGTTAGTTGGTGGAAATGGGGGAACACAGAATGAAGAAGTAATTCTTTGGCTATAATTTTGTTTAAAAACAATCTTCTTTTTTTTTTTTTGGAGAAAGACCCCTGTGAAAGGTTGAAAGGTATCTTCATTGACTTAATGTCTTTAAAAGTATATTACAATATTAACATAAGAGTCTATATTTCTGAAGTAGGGGGTGTTCATAGCCAAATCCTAAATCTTATTCTTTTGTAATATTAAGATTAATTTATTTATATTTATTCATGTCAGTGAACGCATTGATTTTACATGTATAGCAAGAAAAATTCAAGAAGATATGTAAAGAAAAATTTATTTTCCCTAAATGGAAATAAATAATGGATTGCATTTTTGTCTCATGTAGTACTTGAAATTTATTTCCTTAAATATAAATATTTATTTCTAAATAGGAGATTATTTTCCTGCATCTCATAAGTACTTAATAATGCTATCATTTGGTTCTCCTGGTGTGAAACATTTTCAGTTACTTTTATTTACTTATTTATTTATTTAGAGAGCGAGCATGAGCAGGGGAGGGGCAGAGTTAATTTCTTTTAACATTTTTTCATTTTTGAGAGACGGAGAGAGACAGAGCATGAGCGGGGGAGGAGCAGAGAGAGAGGGAGACACAGAATCCAAAGCAGGCTCCAGGCTCTGAGCCGTCAGCACAGAGCCCGAGGTGGGGCTTGAACTCACGGACCGCAAGATCATGACCTGAGCTGAAGTTGGTCACTTAATCGACTGAGCCACTCAGGCACTGAGAGAGAGAGAGAGAGAATCTTTTTTTTTTTTTTTTAATTTTTCTTTAACATTTATTTATTTTTGAGACAGAGAGAGACAGAGCATGAACAGGGGAGGGTCACAGAGAGAGGGAGACACAGAATCTGAAACAGGCTCCAGGCTCTGAGCTGTCAGCACAGAGCCCGACGCGGGGCTCGAACCCACGGACCGTGAGATCATGACCTGAGCTGAAGTCGGATGCTTAACCGACTGAGCCACCCAGGCGCCCCGAGAGAGAGAGAATCTTAAGCAGGTTCCACGCTCAACACAGAGCCTGACTCGGGACTTGGTCTCATGACCCTGGGATCATGACCTAAGCCAAAATTTCAGCAAGAGTCCCATTCTGAACCAACTAAGCCACCCAGGTGCCCCTTAAGTTACTTGTAAATTACGCCATATTGTACTACCTCAAGCATGTCATATTCTCATATAAGAGTTGTGTCACTTGTTATTAATTTACCTAAGGACAATCACATTACTTTCTAGATGATTATCCATTCTTCTCATCTTACTGATTACGTTTGAAGGGCTGGAATAGACTAGCATATACATATAACTAAATTTAACAATAAGTATTTTGCCATATTGCTTCTTCCATTTTGTTGTTAAAGTATTTTAAAGTAAACGTCATATGCATCATGGTATTTCACTATAAATACTTCAGTATGCATTTCTAACAAGAAGGACATGTTTTCTACCTAACCACAATCATCACAACTAACGAGATTAACAATAATTTCCTAATAGCTTCTAATATTAGGAAATTTTTTGAACTTTCCTAGAAGTTCTGCATTTAGCCACACATAGCTACTAATCCATTTGTTTGTTAAATAAGAGGGCTTGCTCCGCCTACTTTGTGACAGTTTGGTGCTTCCTGGGGTAGCAGCGAGCATAACACCGATTCAGTTATTTAGAAAAACACCTGAGCGCCTACTGTGTGCAGGTCACCATGTGGTAAGTGTGTGCTTACCAAGATCTACAACACAGTGGCTACCCCCAATTTGCTTATGTTCTATCACGGGAAAAGCAAAACTAACACAGTGAGAGAAAAAGTGTAGAATTAACAAATATTACAGCAATCACCTGTACAGAATACAGAGAGTATCTAAGCTATCTTTGCTACATGAGCGCGTGGTGGGCAGGGAGGCGTTCGAGACAGGATGTGAATTAAGGAAGGGCAAATAGATGAGATTCACATAGCAGGAATGGAAGGTGCAAACGCAATGCGCCCAAAGTAGGAAAGGCTCACAGAGAAGACTTGTGTTCAGTGGAGAAGTAAAAATGGTAAGTTCCGCATAATTATTCTGTATGATTAAAGTGGAAATCAATGGACACAAGTTTATAATCACAGGAATTTCAGATATTGGGAAATATTGAACTTCAGCAATACAATACACTGAGTTAACCTTTGTATCTTATTATTTAGATAAAGGTAAAGCTGAAAAAATATTTAATAGTTACCTTGAAGAAAATAAACAGTAGGTGTATTGGGACTAATGGCATTGTCTTACAGGATTTATAACTACTTTGTGTCCTGTTGTCATGAACTTGAATAATTTTATGTTTTTTCCCCAAGGTAAGCTCTCCTTTGAGATGATACTTTGATTGCAAAGATGGTATTGCCTTTACACTGACAAGGGCAATGGTATTGCCCTTGACACTGTTGCTGATAATCCATGCAGGAAATTATACTTGCTTACCACAGAAATTTGTGTAGTATGATATTTAACCTACTATCACTATCACGTTTCTTAGAACACTTAAATATTTTTTGTCTTATCACACCCTACTACTTTTTGTTGGTTAACGCCCAAGGTGGAAATGCCTTTTTTTCTACTCAACCAACTTGAGCGTCCCCTCCACCCCCTTGCCTAAATTAAAAAACAGCTCCCTTGGGGCGCCTGGGTGGCGCAGTCGGTTAAGTGTCCGACTTCAGCCAGGTCACGATCTCGCGGTCTGGGAGTTCGAGCCCCGCGTCAGGCTCTGGGCTGATGGCTCAGAGCCTGGAGCCTGTTTCCGATTCTGTGTCTCCCTCTCTCTCTGCCCCTCCCCCGTTCATGCTCTGTCTCTCTCTGTCCCAAAAATAAATAAATGTTGAAAAAAAAATTAAAAAAAAAAAAACAAAAAAAACCCAGCTCCCTCCATGGGGCACCTGGGTGGCTCAGTCGGTTGAGTGTCCGACTTCAGCTTAGGTCACGATCTCGCGGTCTGTGAGTTCCAGCCCCGCCTCGGGCTCTGTGCTGACAGCTCAGAGCCTGGAGCCTGTTTCAGATTCTGAGTCTCTCTCTCTCTCTCTCTGCCCCTCCTCCGCTCATGCTCTGTCTCTCTCTCTCAAAATAAAATTAAAAAACTTAAAAAAAAATGGCTTCCTCCCTAGCCAATGCTTCTTTTGCAAACTAGTCCAGTGGTGGCTGGTTCATTTTCATGCTCCTTGTTGTCTCAGTGTTGAGAAGTGGTGGTATTCTTTTCCTTGCTTCCCGTTGCCTCTACTTCATCCATCTCAATATATTCCTTAAATTTTCTTTTAGTGTGTATTTATTTCAGAAAGAGAGAGAGAGAGAGAGAGAGAGAGAGAGAGAGAGAGCACACGAGCCAGGGAGGGACAGAGAGAGGGAGACACAGACTCCGAAACGGGCTCCAGGCTCTGAGCTGTCAGCACAGAGCCCCACTCGGGGCTCGAACTCATGAACCGCGAGATCATGACCAGAGCTGAAGTGGGATGCTTACCTGACTGAGCCACCCAGGCGCCCTTCCCATATATTCTTTAAAAGTGTATCTGTTCTTTACTCCGGTAGGACAATTTACTAATATATTAAGTTTTTTCCCTATAGTTTTCCCTTTCTCAACTCCAAGCGGGTAGGAAATTTTGGTCTTCCTTGCTCTAGGGGAACATCCTGACTTATGGGAGCAGAACCACTAAAAGACATGTCTCTTCCTTGCTGTTCTCTGAAATCCTATACTCTCATCATAGACTAACTAAGCTGGTGGGGCGGGGCGGGGGGGGGGGGAGGTAGAAACAGAACCAGGAAGAGGGAAGATTCCTGTGAATAATAAGACAGATGTTGCTAACAACCTCAAAGTCTCTGAACCAGGCATCCTGACAGCTTCTGGGGTGAAAAGGTAAGGACTCAGAGGTATATGATGGGAAGCATAATGTTATATTTTGAAGTTGAGACTAGCAGGATTTGTTAAAGGATTAGGTGTGCAGTTAAAAAGGCAAGAAAGGAATTAAGGATGACACTAAGAGTTTTAGCCTGAGGGACAGAAAGGAGGAGGTTGCACTTACTAAACCTTAACTCCCTTGGGGAAGACTTTTGTAACAGAAAGGTCAGGAGTTTGTGTTCCTACATGTAAGTTTGAGATGCCTTTTGGGCATCAAAGTAGAGATGTTGTATAAGTAGTCAAAAATACAAGGGGCGCCTGGGTCGCGCAGTCGGTTAAGCGTCCGACTTCAGCCAGGTCACGATCTCGCGGTCTGTGAGTTCGAGCCCCGCGTCGGGCTCTGGGCTGATGGCTCAGAGCCTGGAGCCTGTTTCTGATTCTGTGTCTCCCTCTCTCTCTGCCCCTCCCCCATTCATGCTCTGTCTCTCTCTGTCCCAAAAATAAATAAAAAACGTTGAAAAAAATTAAAAAAAAAAATACAAATCTGGAGTTCTGAAGTGGGGGTCTAGGCTTGAGATGTATATGTGGGAGTCATCAATAAGAGAATATGTGTCAATGAACCCAAGTGATGAAAGCAAGAGGAAGACAGATTCAGCATTAAGGTTTACGATATGGACATCATTGGTGGCCTTGAGCAAAGCTCTTTCAGTACCGTGGTTGTGAGTCAAAGCCTAGGTTAAGAGGCCAAAAAGCGACTGGGACAAGAGAGATTAAAGATGGCCAATACAAGTGAATACAGACAACTTTTTTGAGACGTTTTGCAGAAAAGTTTGGGCAGAGAAATGTTCGTTGGAACATACTGGGAGCTTAAGAAACATGCCATTTTAAAATATGGGGAGAAGTATATCATGGTATACGCTGATGGGTATGATGCAGGAGAAAGAAGGGAAGATTTCTAGCTCTTGAGGAGGCAAGAGGTAATTGACTCCATCCAGAAAAGTGGTATAATTAGTGGTCAAGCGCATGAATTATGGAGACAACCTGCCTGCGCTCAAATCAAACTCCCACCATTTAACAACTGTGTGACTTTAGGAAAATTCCTTGCCTGTGTACCTTATTTATCTATCTATAAAGTGCCTTTCCATCTGTGAAGTGGTGATACATAGGATGCTGCGAGAAGTAAGTTAATAAACGTAAAGGGTTTAGAATAGTGCCAATCACATAGGAAGTGCTCAGGAAGCTTTAGCTCTTATTAGTGCACAAATGGAGAGCCTGGCCTTAGATAGAAGTAGATAGAGCAGATCATCCATAGTTAATAGGAAGGAAAGTAGCATATAAAGGTTCATCTGCGGAAGCGTGTGGGATGCCATGGTGGCAACTTCTGCAAATTTCCTTCTACTTTTTTATCGACATAGAAAGCAAGGTCATCCGCGAGTATGAAGTACGTGAGAAGGTGTTATACATTTGAGGAGAGGAAGAGAAGGAAAAGACTGGAGAAATTTAGTAAAATTAGTGGGCCAGTTGGTGTGAGTGCTCGTGAATCGAGACTGCAACCATTGAGCTTGGAGTGGCCCAGACATCTAAAGATGACGGCAGAAAAGAAGGTAGCAGGTGATGTATTCTGATGGCATGAGATTCGAAGGAAAAGGCTTTGTGGTGAGGGAGGAGGGAGATTGACCTATGAGTATCAATAATGAAAAACATAGGGCACCAAGTTCACATCCAGGCCTGGTAATATGTGGAGTGAGGGAGGTCAACAAGGGATGCTTTTGCCCTACCAGAGATTTGTGTGCAAGTTCAAGTGCAATGTACATTCCTCTTCCACTCCTTGTTATCATAATCTGTCTACTTTCCCATCCCTCTCTCATGTTTACTGAGGGTCTTCTACATGTCATACATTAAATGTACATTAGATCTGGTCTGCTCAGAAATCCTAGGTGCAATGAGACTCCAGAACCAGATATCTAAATATCATCGTCCAATAAAATAAATCCAAGTTCCTTGGAGAAAAAGGCCGATACTAGTGCTGGGGCAGGGAAAGTAGAAGATGACCCTGAAACATCTTGTAGTATCCGAAATTAATGGGTTCAGAAAATAAATGCTCAAAAAATGATGGCAACCTGTCAAAAGGACTCAGAAGCCAGCTTGAACAAGCTCCCTTTGACCAAATCTGGGACAATTAGAAAAATAAAATAATGGCAATGGATTGTAATACATAGGAGAAAAGTGGAAACTTGAGTGCATGCTGGTATAAATAAATAAATGGGAAAGAAAATTCCTTTTTTTTTTTTACAGCAGAATTCCAATGAATACATGTACAAGGAACGATTTAACTAGAATATCAGCATTTGTCAGCCCTCTTTGTAACGATACTTTCAGGCAAGAATCCTCAATGGATTCTGCAATTAGTGAGTGAGGGAAAGCCTGATGAGAAATAAGAGAAGTATATAGTCTCCAAATTTTCCTCACAAGACACATTACAATAACTTCCTCACAAGTAACTTTATAGTAGAGAAACCTGACAGACACCAATTCAGCCAATTGGTCAAAATTAACATTCCCAGTAATGGACATGAGGTTCCTCCTGATAGGACATGCTGAGAAAAATGCAGCATCATTCCTGGGTTATTTCTGCCCAACACTGCATAATCTGGATCGAATTATGAGGGAGCACCAGAAAAAAAGTAATTCGAGGGACATTTTTACAAAATGGCCTGCCTGTGCTCTTCCAAAGCAATAAGGTGATGAAAATCAAATAGAAGAAAGAAAAAAGTGAAGATAAATGTAAAAATCATTGAAATGGAAAACAGAAAAATAAGAGAAAACCAATGAAACCAGAAGTTAGGTCTTTAAAAAACAATTGATGAACTTCCATTTGGCTGGTAAAGAATACAGAGAAAAGACAAAAATCACCAGTATTAACAATGCAATAGAATACATCACTCACTACAAAGCCTGGTCATTAAAATAAGCAAGAAGAGCCCCCTCAGTGGCTCAGTCAGTTAGACGTCTGACTTCTGCTCATGCCATGATTTCATGGTTTGTGAGTTCAAGCCCCCACATGGGGCTCTCTGCTGTAAGCACAGAGTCTGCTTCAGATCCTCTGTCACCCTCTCTCTCTGCCCCTTCTCCGCTCGCTCTGTCTCTCTAAAATATATTTTAAAAGAAACATTTTATTTATTTATTTTTTATTTTTTTCAACGTTTTTTATTTATTTTTGGGACAGAGAGAGACAGAGCATGAACGGGGGAGGGGCAGAGAGAGAGGGAGACACAGAATCGGAAACAGGCTCCAGACTCCGAGCCATCAGCCCAGAGCCTGACGCGGGGCTCGAACCCACGGACCACGAGATCGTGACCTGGCTGAAGTCGGACACTTAACCGACTGCGCCACCCAGGCGCCCCTGTGCAAGTTTTTTTTTAACCTTCCTGTTTCCTCATCTATAAGTCTTATAGTGGAACCTTATAGGGTATTTATAACGATGAAACCCGTCAATATTTGTAGGGTGCTTAGAGTACTGCCTGCCTGGCACAATATGCTATGTGTTTATTAAATTAAATATAAGTAAAAATAAAGTGCATTCTTAGCATTATTTATATGTACATTATATTTTTAAATGTTGTCTTTTTACTATAAAAGCCAATTTAGGCCTAATGCCTTCCATGTTTGTTTTTCTCCTTCATGACTATTAATTATTAGAGTATTGCTGATTAATATATTATTTTCAGTAGAAACAGCAAAGCCTTTAAACCATAGATTTTCCTTTTCCTCACTCAAAACTCCTAAAATACAGCAAGTATTTATACCAGGACAGAAAAACATTTTAATTTTTTAAAAATACAATTTATTGTCAAATTGGCTAACATACAGTGTGTGAAGTGTGCTCTTGGTTTTTGGGGTAGATTCCATGGTTCATCGCTTACATACAACACCCAGTGCTCATCCCAACAAGTGCCCTCCTCAGTGCCCATGACCCATTTTCCCCTCTCCCCCACCCCCCATCGATCCTCAGTTGGTTCTCTGTATTTAAGAGTCTCTTATGGTTTTTAATTTAGATTTTTCTGGGAACACAAGCTGGTGCAGCCACTCTGGAAAACAGTATGGAGGTTCTTCAAAAAACTAAAAATAGAACTACACTACGACCCAACAATTGCACTACTAGGCATTTATCCAAGGGATACAGGAGTGCTGTTTCGAAGGGACTCATGCACCCCCGTGTTTATAGCAGCACTATCAACAATAGCCAAAGTATGGAAAGAGCCCAAATATCCATCAATGGATGAATGGATAAAGAAGATGTGGTATATATGTACAATGGAGTATTACTTGGCAATCAAAAAAAATGAAATCTTGCCATTTGCAACTACGTGGATGGAACTGGAGGGTATTACACTAAGTGAAAGTAGTCAGAGAAAGACAAAAGTCATATGACTTCACTCATATGAGGACTTTAAGAGACAAAACAGATGAACATAAGGGAAGGGAAACAAAAATAATATAAAAACAGGGAGGGGGACAAAACAGAAGAGACTCATAAATATGGAGAACAAACTGAGGGTTACTGGAGGGATTGTGGGAAGGGAGATGGGCTAAATGGGTAAGGGGCACTAAGGAATCTCCTGAAATCACTGTTGCACTATATGCTAACTAATTTGGATGTAAATTAAAAAAAAAAAATTAAAATAAAATTAAAAAAAAGAACATAGCACTCAATAAATAGTAGCTATTAAAAAAAAGAAATAGCAACTAAAAAACAAATACAAACATGGATAATATTTTGAACAGGTCTTTCAAAAAGAGAATACTCAAATGGCTAATAAATATTTTTTTATTAAAAAAAACAAAAACCAAAAAAACCAAAACAAAGAAAAAATTAGATTTTTCTACACAGCTAATGTTTATTTTATTTCTCCTCTCATCAAAGCATACTATTATCATTAGCCACCGATGTTAGAACATTTGAACAAGTCAATATTTTTATTTGGAAGGCAACATTTTCAAATAGAAAAAAACATTGTAAGGTGTCATCCCCTGAATAATGATTTCTTTATCATATATAAAT
Source organism: Felis catus (assembly GCF_018350175.1). NCBI lineage: Eukaryota > Metazoa > Chordata > Mammalia > Carnivora > Felidae > Felis > Felis catus. Next base: position 35,180,032 of record NC_058384.1, on the reverse strand, counting down.
AATTATTGTCTTTGCACACAGTGACTAGAAGGCAGTTACCTTGGGGCGCCTGGGTGGCGCAGTGGGTTAAGCGTTCGACTTCAGCCAGGTCACGATCTCGCGGTCCGCGAGTTCGAGCCCCGCGTCAGGCTCTGGGCTGATGGCTCAGAGCCTGGAGCCTGTTTCCGATTCTGTGTCTCCCTCTCTCTCTGCCCCTCCCCCGTTCATGCTCTGTCTCTCTCTGTCCCAAAAATAAATAAACGTTCAAAATAAATAAATAAATAAATAGCCTCTTTAAAAAAAAAAAAAAAAGAAGGCAGTTACCTCCATTTTCTTCAAACTAGACAGGTTTGTGCTTGTTTTATTATTTTTGCTTTTCTTTCAGAAATAGCACATTTAAAACATTAGCAATATTATCTTGATTTCTCATGTTTTTTGAATCCTTAGAGACTCTACTCCCACTTATCATTTAGTGTTCTTTTTGTACTAACATACCATTGCATTTGAAAAACATCACTGTCTTTCTATTAAAGAATTAGGTACATAAACTTTTCTTGATCAACGTTCCCTCCATGGGACCAGGGTTATATTCAGAATATATCAGGGTTGTCTTCAACATGTCCATTTCACTTCTCAAGAAATATGTGGATTCTGAAAGCAAAGTGCTTCTAGAAGGCTGGAGATCCTGTTTAGGACTTACGAATTTCACCCGGATTTCCCATTCCCTGTCTTTTAATTCATGGGCTTTCATTCAGGGTAGAAACAACGGATCATCTTCAGTAGCAGAATTTCATCAAATGCTTGGGCAAAATGGAGGTTTTGGTCATCCTTTTTTTCCAGAAAAGAAAAGAAAAGAAAAAGAAAAAGAAAATGGAAAGAAAAGAAAAGAGCGAACTATGAACCAGGGCAGGGAGAGCCTCTGTTCAACCCAGAGGTGCCTGTCACTGCCCTGAGTGAGCTTCAGGGAACAAGACCATCGTACAATGAATTTATCCACCAGGGGATGGTATTTATCCACCAGGGGATGGTATTTATCCACCCCGTGTGTCCACAGAGGTCCAGAGCTCCACTGCTCCAATGCTGGGTTACCCACAAACCTCCCTCTGTTGGACCCTCGCTCAACTCGCCCAAAGAAAGCAACCTGTTTCCTGCCCTTAACCAGACTAGGGTTCTAACCAGTTCACTAGGTGAAGTATCAAACCAGAAATGGGGAATTAAGGAGTTTAATCATCTTTTTTTTTTACTTTTATATATATATATATATATATATTCCTTTTTTTTTTAATATATGAAATTTATTGTCAAGTTGGTTTCCATACAACACCGAGTGCTCATCCCAAAAGATGCCCTCTTCAATACCCATCACCTCCCCTCCCCTCCCTCCCACCCCCCATCAACCCTCAGTTTGTTCTCAGTTTTTAAGAGGTTAGAGTGGGAGAGAGCCAAAGCATAAGAGACTCTTAAAAACGGAGTTTAATCATCTTTAAGTTGAAAGCCTTGCAGACAGCCTCATGTCATTAAAAACAAAACAAAACAAAACAAAAAACAAAACGGTCTGAATCCTGTGGATCCAACCTCAGTAATAACCAGCGGCTGGGTACAGATGGCAGAAGACAGTCTTCCCTCTGCGTTCCAGATGGAGATTAATCTTACCTCTGTTAGCATGCACTCCGCCTTAGCTGAATCATTCAATCCCCAAACAGTTATTAATTCAAAAGAGACAAGGATTCTTAACTCTCTGTTTGAATAAAGAATTCAGCAAGACTGTGGATTTTACTTTATCTTTTGAATAATGGGAAAAAAGAAAATTTCAAAGCTCTTCCATAAAAATAAGGCTCACAAGTATTTATATCTTTGGCAAAGCAGATATATGAATTTAAGCATTACAGCCAGGGCTAATATTATTAAAACAACCAATTGAAAGCCCATACTTTAAGGGAATATGTTCCAAACCATAGGATGACTTTTACCTAACGCAGTTCTGTGACTCTTTGTAGGAGAGATTGGGAGAAATACATTCCAATCAGGCGAGCATACAGTCAAGCAGCTGACACAGGCTTTCCCCTACTGAAAGTCCCACTCAGAGAGAAAGGTCTTGCTAAGTGAAGGTAATTTATAATAGGGGACAGTCTGCCATGCTACTCCGAGAAAACAGTTATTTACTGTAAGGAAAAAAAAAATTCAAATCAAGACAATGGAACTATTCATCACGGAAAATTTATTTTTTAAAAAAGCCTTGTGTTGTATTTAGGTTTCAGGAAAACTAGGAATCACCAAGATTTATCCTCAGAAAGAGGAACATGTGAAATTGCTTACTCTCGTTATCAGGAGTGCATTACACTGATTTTGAGAGTTACTGTAATTTTCACAATAACCATTGCTCTATTTCTTTAATTATTCAAAACAAGATTTGTCAAATTATAAAATTAAATTCATCATAAAAAGGTACTAATCTATATTTCAGAATAGATAGACCAATATAGTGAAATGTTTAAATGCAGAAACAGATCTAACATCATATGGAAACTTGATTTAGGATGAATTTGATGTCTTAGCTCAGTAGAAAAAGAAAGGTGTATTTAAAAAAATTTTTTTTACATTTATTCATTTTTGAGAGACAGGGAGAGACAGTGCACAAGTGGGGGAGGGGCAGAGAGAGAGGGAGACACAGAATTCGAAGCAGGCTCCAGGCTCTAAAGTGTCAGCACAGAGCCCCACGCGGGGCTCGAACCCACGAACCATGAGATCATGACCTGAGGCGAAGTCAGTCACTCAACCGACTGAGCCACCCAGGCACCCCAAGACTAGGTGTATTTTATAAAAATGAGGCCAGCATAAATGCATATTGTTCTGGAAGAAAAAAAAGATAACTGCATACATCATTTACATAAGTAAAATCCAGGTAGAAGAAGTATCTACCATTTAAATATGCATATATCATTTTATTGTTTTTTTGTGAAAGCATACATATATCTGGTAAGAATTGAGAATAGCAATTGAATAAACTTGAACAATACTAGAAAACCAAAAATTCTAAAGAAAAATATTTGATTAGCTTTGAAATTACATATGGCAAAGTCACTATAAATGTACGCTAGAGAGAATAGATTCACAACCAATATAATAGATAAAAAATTAATATCTAACATAAAATTAACTCTATAACTAAAAAGTAAAGCACTCAAACAAGAAATTGGATAAACCAACAAATAGGCAATTACAGAGGAAAAGTTCCTTATAGCCAATAGCAATATGAAAAGAAGTTCAATCTCATACGTGTTCAAAGATGTGCAAATAAAAACTATAAGTTGATTTGCATTAATCAGCCTGGCAAAATTTGAAGCATTCAGAGTTAAAAAGATTTTGGTAAAGCGAACTTATACATCAGTGACAAAAGTGTCAGTTTCAACAATTAGATAGTAATCTGGCAGTATATGATCACATTTAAATACATTTAATATTTAACCTAGAAATCTTACTTTTATGATCTATGTCCTATAAAAAAGATATATATATATATATTAAATTATAAAATCATATATACACAGGAGTGCCTGGGTGGCTTAGTTGGTTAAGCGTTGGGCTCTTGACTTCAGCTCAGGTCATGATCTCATGGTTCAGGAGTTTGAGCCCTGGGTTAGGCTCTGTGCTGACAGCTCAGAGCCTGGAGCCTGCTTTGGATTCTCTCTCCCTCCATCTCTGCCTCTCCCTTGCTCATGTTCTCCCTTTCAACCTCTCTTTCTCTTAAAATAAGTAAATAAGTAAATAAATAAATAAAACTTTAAAAAAGCAAAAAACATATATACACATATAAGCACATAGTAATGTACTTAAAAATAGTTTCATTGTAGACAATAACTAGAGAAATAATAAAGGAAGTTGTTTCTGGTTTGAAAATTGTCTTGAATATATAGTATGACAATAGTTACAGAATTTTAGGCAGAATTGATGGAGAAATGCATCCATAGAGGCTTATTCTGAAAAAAAAAAATTTTTTTAATTCCAAGACAGAAAGTAGCTCTATATAATAGCTTTTATTAGCCTGTTTACCAATGTGAAAGAGAAAACTAGGTTCTAAACACAACTGACCATCTTCTGTTATTCAGTCCCAGAGATTTGAGGTAGTAATATGGCATCTGGAAATTACCTGGAACGTTTATATGTGTCAAGCTTTAGTATTAATTACGTATTAAAAATTTAAACCAGCATATTAAAATATCAAAGAAAATTATCACATTGTATTAACCAATGTATATGTCCCTTTCTATAAGCAATTATTAGAGGATGAGGGGTTTTTCCTTCTTTTAAACAGGCACGTGAACTTTGATCTCTTATGGTTCTATCTCCCTCTAGTGGTAGAAATGTATTTCAAATATTTGCACAATAAGTAAGGCCATCGTCCCACCATGAAACATCAGAAGTGTCGCATACATAGGAATTACTGCGGCTGTTACTGTGTACGTGTCATCAGGGAGGAAATAATATTTTCTACTGTGTGACAACTTTATTTAAATTTTACTTTATTTGAATTAGTAGCGTCAAGTTTTAAAATGGTAACAAGATCCTTTTCTATAAAGTCTAAAATTCTAATATAAAAACATATTCTCAGGTCGGTCTCAACCTAAATTGTAGAGCTGAGGTTATTCACACGTACATGTAGCTCTCAGACTTTCTTAAAAATAAAAAGCTTTCAGTATAAAATGTAGATACCTTTGTAATGACTCTCCTTCATTTACTAAGTGAATCTTTCTGAACCTTCATTTCTTTATCTGTATCTCCAATCCTTCCTGCATTGATGCCCAGGATCTCACTCAACACCTCCCACAACTTTGTCAGGAAGATAGGAAAGGTGTTTAATGTCTTTGTCTTATGATGAAGGAAATGTGGTGTCAAAAGATCTTATAGTTTATCCAAACTCAGTAAACAAATGTCAGAGGTGGAAATGTACCATAGATTTCCTGATTCCAAATTCAGTGCTTTTTATAAGACCTCCCCTCACTTGCAATTATGATAATGAAGGGAGCTAATATTTGCACAAAGGCTTAAGTCCAATAGGAATATGTCATTATAAAATTACATAATAAAGAGAACAATGAGGTTTCTGAATGTGAGAAAGTAATGGGGAGATAAGAGAAGAATACTTCATGAAACTATATACATCAGGGGCACCTGGGTGTCTCAGTCGGTTAAGCATCCGACTTGGGCTCAGGTCATGATCTCACTGTCCGTGAGTTTGAGCCCTGCGTCGGGCTGTGTGCTGACAGCTCAGAGCCTGGAGCTTGCTTTGGATTCTGTGTCTCCCTCTCTCTGACCCTCCCCCCTTCATGCTCTGTCTTTCTCTGTCTCAAAAATAAATAAATGTTAAAAAACATTTTTTAAATAAAAGTATATACATCAGGCTGAATTGAACTGCCCATCAAAATGAAAAATATCCAGAACTCTGGGAGGCTTTATATACATACAATCTGTACAAATATATATTATTCTACCTCCCCACACTTTTTCTACACCTTCTTCTTAAAACACCATGGGAGGGGCGCCTGGGTGGCTCAGTCGGTTAAACGTCCGACTTCAGCCAGGTCACGATCTCGCGGTCCGTGAGTTCGAGCCCCGCGTCCGGCTCTGGGCTGATGGCTCAGAGCCTGGAGCCTGTTTCCGATTCTGTGTCTCCCTCTCTCTCTGCCCCTCCCCCGTTCATGCTCTGTCTCTCTCTGTCCCAAAAATAAATAAACGTTGAAAAAAAATTAAAAAAAAAATAAACGTTAAAAAAAAATAAAAAAAAAAAACACCATGGGAGTGAATTACTGTCAAGTTAAGATTTCTGCCATGGATTAGAAGAGCGACAAGGAGATGCTACATAGTCCAACAAACACTTGGTTATAATGGCAAAAAGAGAGAAAGAAACAGGCTGAGCGTATAGATTTGTTGGTTGTATTTATAAGGCACCAGCTGTATGGAGTGTGCATGTGGGGCTGGAGGGTAGCTGTGAAGACCAGCTCGGGTTCTTTCTCTTTAAAAGTTCTTATTTCTCCTGTTCCTATGCTTCCCTTTCCGGTTTCATTCTGTTCCCATCAAAGCAGTTGTGGCCTGGGTAAAACAGTGAGACAACGGGAAAGGAAGAGAGACAAAGGTGGGTCACACCTTCCATGATCCCGTCAAGGTTCTCCAACATCTGAACAAGTAGCCCCAAGCCCATCTGAAGGCCCACTGTACTTAGGAACCTGCCATACAGATTTGTAAAAAAAAAAAAAAAAAAAGCATATTCAGAACATATACTCTCCGTGGAAGAGTAACTGAATTGTAACCTCATTTTCTCTTAACTTCTGCCACTGCCCCCCCCCACCTCATGCCCTCATTTAAACCATAATGAGAAGCAAAACCCAAAGATCTCATCTCAAGCTCGGTCTTCCCTCTCAGACGGTACTGAACACAGAGCGACTAAAATTCCTCCTGCTTCTCATAATTCAACCAGACTCACTCAAAATTACTCAGACTTTTACTTTAGAATAAATAGGAGGCCTGAAAGGGAGTGTGGAAACTTAAACTTTCTTCCTTCTTATCACGGGGAATAAGTACAAACTGGTCCATATCTATTTTCCTGCCTCTGGACAGGTTCCATTATGTCGGAACAAGTCACTTCCCAACCGGAAGTCAATACCTTAGTCAATTACCTTAGTCAATTACCTAAGTCAATTACCTTAACTGTCTTTCACAGGTGAGCCAACTCCGAGCATTTCTCCAGCCCAGCAGAGCTTTTGGGTTGTTCTGAAAAAAACAAAACAAAACAAAACAAAACATTACTTTTGGTGCCAGGAAATAAGATGGCAGGGCCAGCTGTCACTGACTTGTATGATCATCCGTCTTTCAGGACCTTAAGGCCCTTTCCTGCAAATTAAGCGAGTTAAACTGAAGAATAGCAATGGTTTCTTCTAGAACTGGTAGACTGACTCTACAGTCTAATCAAGAGCTGGAAATTAATCCCTAGCCTTTCGTTCAAAAGTCCCTGGTACTAGAATGACTCAATTCTCTGGGCAATCTCTGAGGAAGAACCTGCTGTAAAAATAACTGAAACAAGTTGATGTAAGTTCTTCTGAGAAAGGATCCCTCCTTTCCTTTAGTTGAATATTCTGTCAGCAGAGTTAATTTTTTGCCTTACAAGTGCCAAAAGGATAGACTCAACTCCACGGACATCTCTACCTGCATCTGGAGAATAACCATTATCATTGCTGGTTTCCTTCTTTCTTTTTTTTTTTTTTCACATTAAAAAAAAGCTTATTTATTTATTTTCAGAGAGAGAGAGAGAGGAGGAGAGAGAATCCCAGGCAGGCTCTGCATTGTCAGCACAGAACCTGACTCTTGATCTCACAAACAGTGGTATCATGACCTGAGCTGAAACCAAGAGCCAAACACTTAACCAACTGAGCCACACATGTGCTCACCTTCTTTCTCAGTAAACTTTAATTTAAACTTTAAGATGTCCTGATACTCACAGATGTTTGGGTACTTTTAGCTTTTTTCAACATACAGCTTGAGTTTTTTCTTTATGATTTCCTCTAGAAGCCCTCTCTGAAGGAGGGGTTGCCCTTGGGATGGAACATGTTCTCAGTTTGGCAATAAGATCCGTTAAGTCTGTTCTGCTCAGCGCTGAGCCCGCTTTGTTCCTAAACCTGTCCTCACCCCTCGCTACTGCCCTTCCAGGGATCTTGGATCCTTTTGGAGAGAGGCTTTCCTAAGATCCTGATGTAGGAAGCAGGCAAGCAAATAAATGATTCCCCGGCTGTGCTTCTCGGGTTTTTCACATTAGTGTCATGCCCCCATTCTCTCTGTGCCCGCCTCTCCTTAGAAAAGTCTTCTGAGGGAATATCTAGAGTCCCAAGTTTTCCAAATGATTCATTTCTTTGCAAAAGCAACAAGAAGTTCCTCCTCCTTCGGGAAGTCTGGGGCAATCCAGTTGCGTAAATCCCTAGCTAAGGGTCTCTTGGGGATTTTCTAAAACTGAGGAGGAATGGGGTGCCTCCAACTACTCCTAAAGTCCTTGGCTGGGAGGCCAACCGGAGGCTCTTCTAGTCCCCACTCCATACATCTGTCCAGGAAGCACCACCCCTTGTGGAGCTATAAGCAGCAAGTGTAAGGGGGTTTCAGAGCATCTTCCTGGCAGAAGGAGCCCTTGCACCCACATCTCACTCTGCTGTGGCTCCAGATCCCAAGGCTGTCCCTGGGTGGTTGAGTAACAGACTCCCAAGAGAGAAAGTGCCACCACTCACTCCTTCCAGACCCCCTACCCCCATTGGGAAGGCTTTGTTTCTTACACTGTTTGCTAGACATTTATTAGGCATTCTCTCTGCATCTTCATATAGCTAAATTATTTAACAACAACCAACAAAATTTAAAAGGGTTGAATCCGGGGCATCTGGGTGGCTCAGTTGGTTAAGTGTCCGACTTGGGTTCAGATCACGATCACAGATTGTGAGTTTGAGCCCCGCGTCGAGCTCTGCGCTGACAGCTCAGAGCCTGGAGCCTGCTTCGGATTCTGTGTCTCCCCCTCTCTCCCTGCCTCTCCCCTGCTCATGCTCTCTCTCTCTCTCTCAAAAATAAATATTTAAAAAATAAATAAATAAAAAATAAAAGGATTGGATCCATTTTGTCACTTCCTGCTTTAGCTAATTGAAGCGTTGCTTCTTTGAAGAATTATATTTTTATTGAGCTTTTTTCTAATGCTGTATTTTCTTATCAGATTAATAAAGAAAATAAAAGATAGCTACCAGTTGAGGGGTTGTCTACCTACTTCAACATTCAACAGTTATCTTCAGTCAAATAAAAAGGATGAAATTTTGTCTTAAGTTTCATTTTAGAGAAGTTGAACTTAACGAATACAAGTTCTTAATAAAGTTTCAGAACTTTTCCTTCTGTTCTTTTCAACAGATACTTACTCAGCAATGTGTTAGGCTGGTGCTGTATCAGGAGTCTGGGAGTATAGAAACTAAAATAACACACTCTGTGCTACATACGTATTTTATAATCAAACAATGAATTCACCACTAGCATCTAAATTGTCTTTGGAATGAAGCATGGGATAAAAAGTACATTCATTAAAAGTTAAAGAGGATCAAAATTAGAAAGGCATTTCAGTATAGGGGGAGGGGACGAGATGGCCGAGCAGCATGGAAGGGTTTTTTTTGCCTCTCTCATCCCTGAAATGCAGCCAGATCAACACCAAGCCATCTTGCACACCTAGAAAACTGAGCTGAGGATTAACACAACAATCTGCACAACTTCAACCACAGAACTCAGCAGGTAGGTGGCATGGAGAGGTGAACTGGGGGAGAGAGAAGCCACAGAGGGTAGGGAGCTGTTTTTGCTTGTGGGGAGAGGATGGAGACAGGGGGGAGGGTACAGGAAAAGCACCCCCCATGAAAGCAACTGGAGAGAAAGAGAAAGACTGGAAACACCCACAATGGATTGAACAAGAAAGGGAGAAAGGAGAAAAGAGAGGGTTTAAATACCATTAAGACTCTATAAACCGGGGAGCACAGAGTCTGAAACTCTGCAGCTTGATACTAGGTGGAGCTCTGGTGGGAAGGGTGAATCCCTAGGAGCAGACAGTGAGGTCTGAGGGGTCCTCGGGCCACATGGGGAGATGCAGTTCCCCTGCTGGGAGGACATTTGGTAGAGGCTGTGTGGCATCCCTACAGGGAAAAGTCCCAGCAGAACCTGGAGAACAACCACGTTCACTGGTGTTGGAACAAGGACATTAAGGATGAAGCCTGGTGCCAGGTATGTGTTGTGATTTACCATAATTCCTGAAATGCTGCTGCTACACCATTGTGTGAATTTTTTCCGGGGTGAGCTGGCACCCAGCCGCAGTCTCTGGGCATCTGCAGCAGCCCAGTTGTGTGAATGTTCCTAGGGGAGGCGCGGGCATCCAGCCATTGCTGGATGAGACCCTCCCCCAGAGGGTCTGAGCATGTCAAAGCCACGAGGCCTCAGAAGTAAGGAGTTGGGAAAGACAGTCCCATCTGAGATAAAACTCGGGAGGGAGGTGTCACTTGGCAGGCTGATGGCTTGGTCACAGACAGTGTAGAAGCATGGAGTGGATGGAAGCCAGAGACAAAGGAGGGGTGGCTTGACTGCTGGTGGGTGAGAGCACAGAGTTCTGATACTAGAGACTGAGTAGCTGGGTAACACCATTTTCACCTCTCCTGAGCATACTGATCCACATCAGTAAACTAAGCAGCGTCATCTAGTGGAGAATGGGGCCATTACACCAAGCCCCATTCAACTGGGGCAACGGTGCTCTAGAGGAACACTACAAGTCTCTGCCTGCTTAGTTACAGGCTATAAAGTGCCTCATAGTTTGACTTCTAGGGGAAACTGGATGTAATTTCAATCGTATTTCATTCTGTTAGCTGGTCCACCTATTCAATTTTTTTTCTTTTTCTTTTCTTTCCTTATTCTTGAATACAGAGAAAATTTTGTTTTTGTTTTCCAATTTTATAAAAACGTTTTTATTTAATTTTTTTCTACTATATTTTTTATTAAAAAAATTTTTTTAAATTCTATTTTACTTCCTTCATTTTATTGTATTGTATTCATTTTTTTAAATTTTCAAAGGTTTTCCTTTTTTTTCCTTTTGATTCTTTTTTCTTTTCCTCTTTTCTGTATTCTGTCAAGCTTTTGTCAACAACCAGAACAAAATACACCTAGGATCTGGCATCCTTTATTTGATTTTTTTGTGTGTTGTTTTAAATTTTTATTTATTTATTTATTTATTTATCATTTAATTCTTTGTCTTCCTTCAAAATGATGAAACAAAGGAATTCACCCTAAAAGAAACAACAGGAAGAAAGGACAGCCAGGGACTTAATCAACACAGATACAAGCAAGATGTCTGAACCAGAATTTAGAACCACGATAATAATACTAGTTGGGGGTTGAAAAAAGCATAGAATCCCTTTCTGAAGAGATAAGAGATGTAAAATCTAGTCAGGATGAAATTTCAAATGCTATAACTGAGATGCAATCTCGAATGGCTGACACAGTGCAAGGATGGAAGAAGCAGAGCAGTGAATGAGTGATATAGAGGACAAACTTATGGAGAATAATGAAGGAGGAAAAAAAAGAGGGAAACTAAGGCAAAAGAGCACAATATAATAATTAGAGAACTCAGTGACTCATTAAAAAGGAATAACATCCTAATCATAAGGGTCCCAGAAGATGAAGAGAGGGAAAAAGGGGTAGAAGGTTTATGTGAGCAAATCATAGCAGAAAATTTTCCTAACCTGTGGAAAGACACAGACCTCAAAATCCAGGAAGCACAGAGAACTCCCATTAGATTAAACAAAAACCAACCATCAACAAGGCATATCATAGTCAAATTCACAAAATCCTCAGACAAGGAAAGAATCATGAAAGCAGCAAGGGAGAAAAGGTCCTTAATCTACAAGGACAGACAGATCAAGTTCACAGCAGACCTATCCACAGAAACTTGGCAGGCCAGAAAGGAGTGGCACAATATATCAATGTGCTGGATTGGAAAAATATGCAGCCAAGAATTCTTTATCCAGCAAGGCTGTCATTCAAAATAGAAGGAGAGATAAAAAGTTTCCCAGACAAAAACTGAAGGAGTTCGTGAACACTAAGCCAGTCTTGCAAGAAATTTTAAGGGGGGCTCTCTAAGGAGAGAAAAGACAAAAAACCCCAAAACAAAACAAACAAACAAACAAAGAAACAAAACCAAAAAAGGCTAGAAAGAACCAGGAACACCACCAGAAACTTCAACTCTACAAGCAACACAATAGCAATAAATTCATATCTTTCAGTACTAACTCTAAATGTCAGTGGAGTAAATGCTCCATTCAAAAGACATAGGGTAACAGAATGGATAAGAAAACACGATCCATCTATATGCTGTTTACAAGAGACCTATTTTAGACCTAAAAATACCTTCAGACTGAAAGTAAGGGGATGGAGAACCATCTATCATGGTAGTGGCTACCAAAAGAAAGCTGGAGTAGCCATACTTATATCAGACAATCAGATTTTAAAATAAAGACTGCAACAGAGATGAAAAAGGGCATTATATCATACTTAAGGGGTCTGTCCACCAAGAAGATCTAACAATTGTAAATATTTATGCTTCAAACATGAAAGCACCCAAATGTATAAATCAATTAATCACAAACGTAAAGAAACGAATTGAAAATAATACCATAATAGTAGGGGACTTCAATACCCCACTTACAACAATGGACAGATCATCTAAGCAGAAAATCAACAAGGAAACGATGGCTTTGAATAACACACTGGATAGGATGGACCTAACAGATATATTCAAAACACTTCATCCTAAAGCAGCAGAATGCACATTTTTCTCAAGTGCACATAGAACATTCTCCAGAATAGATCACATACTGGGATACAAATCAGCCCCTCAACAAGTACAAAATGATTGAGATCATACCGTACATATTTACAGGCTACAATGCTATGAAACTCAAGATCAACCACAAGAAAAACTTTGGAAAAACAACAAATACTTGGACACTAAGGAGCATCCTACTGAAGAATGAATGGGCTAACCAAGAAGTTAAAAAGGAAATTAAAAAGTACATGGAAGCCAATAAAAATGTCAACACCACAGTCCAAAACCTCTTGGACGCAGCAAAGGCAGTCATAAGACGGAAGTATATAGCAATCCAGGCCTTCCTCAAGAAGGGAGAAAGGCCTCAGATACACCGCCTAACCTTATGCCTCAAGGAGCTGGAAAAAGAAAGCAAATAAAACCCCAAAGCAACAGAAGATAGGAAATAATAAAGATTAGAGCAGAAATTAATACTATTGAAACAAAAAAACAACCCACAAAAAAGCAAAAACAAAACAAAACAAACAGTAGAACATATCAGTGAAACCAGGAGCTGGTTCTTTGAACGAATTAACAAATTGATAAACCGCTAGCCAGTTTGATCAAAAACGAAAAGGAAAAGACCCAAATAAATAAAATCAAGAAAGAAAGAGGAAAGATCACAACCAACACCGCTGAAATATAAACAATAATAAGAGAATATTATGAGCAATTACATGCCAATAAATTGGGCAATCTGGAAGAAATGGACAAATTCTTAGAAACATACAAATGATCAAAATTGAAACAAGGAGAAATAGAAAACTTGAACAGACCAATAACCAGTAAAGAAATTTTATTAGGAACAAAAAATCTCCCGAAAAACAAAAGTCCAGGGCTGGATGGCTTTCCAGGAGAATTGTACCAAACACTTAAAGAAGACTTAACACCCATTCTTTTGAAGCTGTTCCAAAAAAGAGAAATGGAAGGAAAACTTCCAAACTCATCCCATGAAGCCAGCATTACCTTGATTCCAAAACCAGACAAAGACCCCACTAAAAAGAACTACAGACCAATTTCTCTGATGAACATGGGTGCAAAAATCCTCAACAAGATACTAGCCAACTGGATCCAACAATACATTAAAAGAATTACTCACCACGACCAAGTGGGATTTATATCTGGGATGTAGGTTTGGTTCAATATCTGCAAAACAATCAATGTGATACATCACATTAATAAAAGAAAGGACAAGAACCACAAGATCCTCTCAATAGATGCAGAGAAAATGTTTGACAAAATACAGTATCCCTTCTTGATAAAAACCCTCAAGAAAGTAGGGATAGAAGGATCATAGCTCAAGGTCATAAAAGCCATATATGAAAGACCCACCACTAATATCATCCTCAATGGGTAAAAACTGAGAGCTTTCCCCCTAAGGTCAGGAACACGACAGGGATGTCCACTCTCACCATTATTATTCAACATAGTATTGGAAGTCTCAGCCTCAGCAATCAAACAACACAAAGGAATAAAAGGCATCCGAATCAGCAAGGAGGAAGTCAAACTTTTACTCTTCACAGACAACATGATACTCTTTATGGAAAACCCAAAAGATTGCACCAAAAAACCTGCTAGAACTGATGCATGAATTCAGCAAAGTCTGAGGGTATAAAATCGATGCACAGAAATTGGTTGCATTTCTATACACCAATAATGAAGCAACAGAAAGAGAAATCAAGAATCAATCCCATTTACAATTGCACCAAACCCATAAAATACCATGAAGAAAACTAACCAAAGAGGTGAAAAATCTATACACTGAAAACTATAGAAAGCTTATGAAAGAAATGGAAGAGGACACACAAAAAATGAAAAAGTATTCCATGCTCATGGATTTTATGAACAAATGTTGTTAAAATGTCAATACTACCCAAGGAAATCTACATATTCAATGCAATCCCTATCAAAATAACATCAGCATTCTTCACGGAGCTAGAACAAAGAATCCTAAAATTGGTACAATACCAGAAAAGACCCCAAATAGCCAAAGCAATCCCGAAAAAGAAAATCAAAGCTGGAGGCATCACAATCCCAGATTTCAAGATGCAAATAGAAATACCATACAACCTAACAATCGCTCTACTAGGCATTTATCCAAAGGATACAGGTGTGCTGTTTCAAAGGGGCGCATGCACCCCAATGCTTATAGTAGCAGTATAGACAATAGTCAAAGTATGGAAAGAGTCCAAATGTCCATCGATGAATGAATGGATAAAGAAGATGTGGTATATATACACAATGGAGTATTACTCGGCAATCAAAAAGAATGAAATCTTGCCATTTGCAACTACATGGATGGAACTACAGGGTATTATGCTCAGTGAAATTAGTCAGAGAAAGACAAATATCATATGATTTCATTCATATGAGGACTTTAAGAAACAAAACAGATGAACATAAGGGAAGAGAAGCAAAAATAACATAAAAACAAGGAGGGGAACAAAATATAAGACACTCTTAAATACGGAGAACAAACTGAGAGTTGCTGGAGGGGTTGTGGGTGGGGGACAGGCTAAATGAGTAAAGGGCACTAAGGAAGACACTTGTTGGGATGAGCACTGGGTGTTTTATATATATCGGATGAATCACTGGAATCTTCTCCTGAAACCATTATTGCACTATCAGCTAACTAACTTGGATGCAAATACATACATACATACAAACAATAAAAAGTGAAAGAGTATGATTCTAGAAAATATCTGACTTGAGAGGCAGTACGATGGAGCTCTTAAGACTACACATTCTTCAAGGCAGGATGGTAAACAAGACTGACTTTTGAAGCTTCCCATCCCAAGCAAAGGCTTAGAAAAACTGGATACAGGGGTGCCTGGGTAGCTCAGTTGGTTAAGCGTCCAACTTTGGCTTAGGTCACGATCTCACGGTTTGGAAGTTCGAGCCCCCATCGGCTCACTGCCATCAGCACAGAGCCCACTTCAGATCCTCTGTCCCCCTCTCCTTCTCTGCCCCGCCCCTGCTCTCTCTCTGTCAAAAATAAATAAAACATAGGGGCATCTGGGTGGCCCAGTGGATTAAGCACCCAACTTTGGCCCAGGTCATGATCTCAGGGTTTGTGAATTCAAGCCCCGTGTCAGGCTGTGCGCTGACAGCACAGAGCCTGGAGCCCACTTTGAGTTCTGTGTCTCCCCCTCTCTCTCTGCCGCTCCCCTGCCCCTGCTCATATTCTGCCTCTCAAAAATAAGTAAACATTAAAAAATTTAACAGAAAAAGAAATAAAACATTGAAAAAACTGGATACAATAAACTCACATTTCATTTTTTAAACAGACAGCTGAGCTTGAAATTGAGACAAGGAAATCCCCAGATTGAAGAAACAAATAGAATATTCAAAATCAGTGCGGTGAGCAAGAGCTAAACCCAGTGACCTGTGGAGGAGCCAGAATGGAGTAAATCCCTATGGGAACCATGGTTTTAACACATACGAAGCTGTAGACTTGAGTCTGAAGTCCCAGGCAACATTGCCACGTAGAAATGGGCCCTTTCGTAAATCTGAGAGCCAGTCCATGAAATGGAAACTAGAATAGCCTGCTAACTAAGCCAGTGAAGCAGTAAGAGGGTGGAGACAAAAGAAGTCGGAAGTCTGCATCTGAACCTTGCTTGGTGTGGTAGATGAATTTGCATTATCCTGTCTATGTGGAAAACCCCAATTTATAAATTCTTATAAAAACTAAAACCTTTGGGGCCTTGGCGGACAGAGTCAAGCGTGCTTCTGCCCCACAGAGGATCCTTCACAAATCAGGACACTTGATTCCTGTAGAAATAGCTCCCGCTGAAGAAGAGTTCCTAGTGAAAACGTGTGTCCCACGAGAGGAGACCAAGGACTGGGGAAGAGAGAGTACAGTGAATTAGGTAAATCACGTCCAGAGAAATACAGATAATAGAAAAATATAAACATGCCTTAAATAAAGGATCTTTACAATGTTCAAAGAGAAGTAAAGAGTGGAAACCACCATGGAAGAACAAAACATAATGAAAGGGAACAGAAAATTTTAAAAAAGGACAAAACAGAAATTCTAAAACTTAAAAAAATACAGTCATTCACACTTTCGTACCCAGTACCAGACTTGCCCCGGTACCGTAAACAACAAGTAAACTGGATAAAATACAGACTGTGATTTTCGGGCATTAAAGAACGGCCCGAGAGAAAGAGAAACAATTGCTCTGGCTTCTACATGGGCACATATTTTAGGTCACAACAGCAAAAGGGAAAACCCAAGCGGAACACAGTGGGCTCAGAGACTTGAAGAGACGGAGATCAGTGGTCGGGGAGTCTGGAGTGGCAGGAGTCGCCGGGCAGAGTGCCAGACAGGAGACAGCCACACGCAGAAGGAGCTCCAGGAATCTGCCAAGGGGTCACCTGCGTGAGACCCTGTACCAGACACAGCACTGGCCTGTGATCCTTGTAAGGAGGGACACAGAAAAGGTGAGCTGCACCGCAGGAACAGCTGGGTACCTGGAGACGGTCACCAAGCCGTAACACCAGGAGCCCACAGTCTCACCGAGCTGACAGGCAGACGCTGGAGTTTGGTGGGTGCAAGGTGACTCGAATTGCAGGGCTGAGTATCACAGAGAAGACAAGCCGCACAGAAAGCAACAGAGGGATACGCTCAAGTATTTGGCGAAGTTACTAGCTACACACATATGAGAATTCTCCTGAACCAGAGAAACAAGCACCAGGTGGACAAAGGCAGAAAATTCTTGAAGCCCAGCAAGCCTAGGAACAATTTGTTTCCCACTGGCAAAGGTAGAAAGACCTCAACACATGAGGCATCAGGTAGAAACCTAAAAGGCTATTCATTGCTTCACCGCAGAAGCTAAATTAACTGTAAAGGCTCTTCTGAACCCACTTAATAAAACTTAAGAACAGAAAACCACAAATTAAATGCTTTTTTTTTTATTTTTTTTTTAACATTTATTTATTTTTGAGACAGAGAGAGACAGAGCATGAACGGGGGAGGGTCAGAGAGAGAGAGGGAGACACAGAATCTGAAACAGGCTCCAGGCTCTGAGCAGTCAGCACAGAGCCCGACACGGGGCTCGAACCCACGGACAGTGAGATCGTGACCTGAGCCGAAGTCAGACGCCCAACCGACTGAGCCACCCAGGTGCCCCTTAAATGCTTTTTTAAAGTATTCTTTGTATTGTGGTAAAATACGCATAGCATAAAATTTACCATTTTAGTCACATCTAAGTATACAATCCAGCAGCATTAAGTATCTTCACCATTTGGGGCAACCTTCACCACTACCTGTCTCCAGAACTTTTTCATCATCCCAAACTGAAATGCTGTCCTCATTAAACAATAACTTCCTATCCACCCCCCTCCCCCACCCTCCAGCCCTTGGTGACCTCTGTTCTACTTTCTGTCTCTATAAAGTTGCCTATTTTAGGTACCTCATATAAGTGGGATCACACAGCATTTGTCCTTTTGTGTCTGGCTTATTACACTTAGCATAATGTCTTCTAGGGTCATCCACGTTGTGGCATGAATCAGAATTCCATTCCATTTTAAGGCTGAATTCTAGGCTATTGTATGTATATATCACTTCCTAAAAATTCGTTTTCTGTTGATGGACCTTTCGGTTGTTTCCTCATTTGGGCTTTTGTGAATAATGCTGAAACGAACATGGGTGTACAAGTACCTGTTGGAGTCCTTGCTTTAAATTCCTTTGGGTATATACCAAAAAATGGAATTGCTGGATCATATGCTAATTCCATGTCTAACTTTTTGAGGAACTGTCAAACTGTTTTCCATGGCGGCTGCACCATTTTACATTTTATCAGTAATGCATTAGGGTTCCATTTTCTCCACCTTCTTTTTTTAAACCTCTTAAGACAATTTAATAATTAATTTCGTTAATTTCATGAAATTCTTTTTTCCCAGCTGGTGGAAAATTCCTCTTCACTCCTTCCTGTGCCTTCCGTACCCACCCCAGCACTGTATCAAACTCCAAGGGACAGGGTATTAGGGGCTGAGCCCTTTGGCCCACACAGGTGATCATGAAATGATCTTTCCCATCGTCTAACAGATTCAGGGATGGCAACTTTCTGTTGTTTTCACACTATCTTTGAGACATGAGACATTCTTTTTTTTTTTTTTTTTTTTTTTTTTTAATTTTTTTTTTCAACGTTTATTTATTTTTGGAACAGAGAGAAACAGAGCATGAACGGGGTAGGGGCAGAGAGAGAGGGAGACACATAATCAGAAACAGGCTCCAGGCTCTGAGCCATCAGCCCAGAGCCCGACGCGGGGCTCGAACTCACAGACCGCGAGATCGTGACCTGGCTGAAGTCGGACGCTTAACCGACTGCGCCACCCAGGCGCCCCAAGACATGAGACATTCTTATTATGCAGAGAACCCCAGGGTCAGTAATGCAGTCATTTCCCTGACAAATCATGCAAGACCCTAGCACTACCAGAAAGCTCATTCTGATCCCTCGTCCTCTCAAATTCACAGACCCCTCTCTCAATCCCCAGAAGTCACTCTGCTTTCTGAGGGGCAAGTTTCAGCTCAGTCCTCCTTCTGTTTCTTCCCAACCCCTAATTTCTCTTAAAAATTTTGCAAACCTTTACACACTCAAACAGAACACCGGAAATCTTGTAGATAACTTCTGCCTTCCTGCTGACCACATAATTTCCCAGAAGCAAAGTAGCTTGGTTAGTCAGTTACCTGATCAATTGAATGGGAAGGAAATGGGGAAATTTGGGAGGGGTGGGTGTCATTAGCACTACAAAGTATTACCCGGATAAATAACCAATTGGATTTAAAACAAAAGCAAAAATAAAAACTTTTCCATGCTCATAGAGAAAATCTGAGAAGGGCATTTTAAGCATAAAGAAAAAAATGGATAGTATTTATAACCACACCATCTAAAGGTAACACTGTGAAATATATCCTTCCAATCTTTTCTCGGAGCACAGAAATCTACTTTGGAACTTTAGGTTCATACAATGTATGTGTTGCCTTTCAACATTTTATGGCCACTCTTTCCTAAATAACTGAATAAAATATTTTAAGCTTCTATTTCATCAGAAGTCTCGTGCCCTCTCCACTAGTTCTGAGACTTCTGAAAGACAGAGAACCTGCCTACTTTCTTCTGATTATTTTTTACCCACTGTTTCTAGTTTACCCAGCCTGCAGCCTGCTCTTCACTGTCCAGTATGGTAGCTGTTAACCACATGTGCCAATGCTTTTTGATTTTTTTTCTTTTTTTAAGAAAATACTTAAACTTGTACTGGTTGAAATTGAACTGTGATTTTATGGAAAAGCACCTATGGAATTGTGGTGTTGGTTGTACATTTTTTAAAAATATAATTTATTGTCAACTTAGCTAACATACATTGTATATGGCATGCTCTTGTTTCGGGGGGGGGGGGGTAGATTCCCGTGGTTCATCGCTTACATATAACACCCAGTGCTCATCCCAACAAGGGCTCTCTCTTCGATGCCCATGACCCATTTTCCCCTCTCCCCCATCCCCCCCATCAACCCTCAGTTTGTTCTCTGTATTTAAGAATCTGTTATGGGTTTGCCTCCCTCTCTGTTTGAAACTATTTTTTCCCTTTTCCCTATGGTCTTCTGTTAAGTTTCTCAAATTCCACGCATGAGTGAAAACATATCTTTCTCTGACTGACTTATTTCACTCAGCCTAATACCCTCCAGTTCCATCCATGTTGCTGCAAATGGCAGGATTTCATTCTTTCTCATTGCCAAGTAGTATTCCATTGTATATATAAGCCACATCTTCTTTTTAAAAAAAAAATTTTTTTTTTCCAACGTTTATTTATTTTTGGGACAGAGAGAGACAGAGCATGAACAGGGGAGGGGCAGAGAGAGAAGGAGACACAGAATCGGAAACAGGCTCCAGGCTCTGAGCCATCAGCCCAGAGCCTGACGCGGGGCTCGAACTCCCGGACCGCGAGATCATGACCTGGCTGAAGTCGGAGGCTTAACCGACTGCGCCACCCAGGCGCCCCTAAGCCACATCTTCTTTATCCATTCATCTGTTGATGGACATTTGGGCTCTTTCCACAATTTGGCTATTGTTGAAAGCACTGCTATCAACATTGGGGTACAAATGCCCCTAGGAATCAGCACTCCTGTATCCTTTGGATAAATTCCTTGTCATGGTATTGCTGGGTCATACAGTAGTTCTATTTTTAATTTTTTGAGGAACCTCCACACTGTTTCCCAGAGCAGCTGCACCAGTTTGAATTCCCACCAACAGTGCAAGAAGATTCCCATTTATCCTTGCCAACATCTGTTATTTCCTGAGTTGTTCATTTTAGCCACTCTGAACAGTGTGAGGTGGTATCTCAATGTGGTTTTGGTTTGTATTTCCCTGATGATGAATGATGTTGAACATCTTTTGATGTGTCAGTTGGCCATCTGGATATTTTCTTTGGAAAAATGTCTATTCCTGTCTTCTGCCCACTTCTTCACTGGATTATTTGTTTTTTGGGTGTTGAGTTTGGTATGTTCTAAATAGATTTTGAATACTAACCCTTTATCTGATAGGTCATTTGCAAATATCTTCTCCCATTCTGAAGATTGCCTTTTAGTTTTGTTGATTGTTTCCTTTGAAGTGCAGAAGCTTTTTATCTTCATAAGGTCTCAATAGTTCATTTATGCTTTTATTTCCCTTGCCTTTAGACACATGTTGAGTAAGAAGTTGCTGCGGTCAAGGTCAAAGAGGTTGTTACCTGTTTTCTCCTCTAGGGTTTTGATGGTTTCCTGTCTCACATTCAGGTCCTTCATCCATTTTGAGTTTATTTTTGTGAATGGTGTAAGAAAGTGGTCTAGTTTCATTCTTCTGCACGTTGTTGTCCAGTTCTCCCAGCACCATTTGCTTAACAGACTGTCTTTTTTCCACTGGGTACTCATTCCTGCCTTGTCAAAGGTTAGTTGGCCATATATTTGTGGGTCCAACTCTGGGTTCTCTATTCTATTCCATTGGCCTATGTGTCTGTTTTTGTGCCAATACCATACTGTCTTGACGATTACAGCTTTGTAGTAGAGGCTAAAGTCCTGGATTGTGATGCCTTCTGCTTTGGTTTCCTTCTTCAATATTACGTTGGCTCTTTGGGGTCTTTTGTGGTTCCATACAAATTTTAGGATTGTTTTTTCTAGAATTTTATAACCGGTGAAAATAACTTTGAAAAATAAAGGCAAAACAAATTTTTTTCTGACATATTGAAAGAATTCATCACAAGCAGACTTACACTATACAAAATGTTAAAGGAAAAATGGAAATACTGACCTATACAAAGGAATGTAGAGCACCAGAAATGGTAACTACATAAGTAAATGTAAGTTTTTTCTTATTATTCAAACACTAAGAGATATTGGAATTCTGAAATGGGTTATATAAGCTATTAAGCTGCCACATATGAGTATACGCTGTGGGTATCTAGAGGATACTACGTCCCCAAGAATTTGAGACATACATTGGTAAGAGGAGTTCCAGTGTTAAGTCCTTTGTACTAGATTCCCTTTGCAGGCCAGAAATGATAGTGGAAAATTCTGCTATTGAAAGGGCTTCTTTGAATCCAGTGGGGATGATTGGATCCTGAACTGATGAGGGCCAAGTGGTAACACTTATTTAATGGAGACTTAGATGGTCATTATAATTAATATCAATACCAAAGCAGTAACATGAATGGTTAGCCCACCGATGTCTTTGGCATTGGCTAATTAATTAAAGTTGACCTTTGATATAAACTAATGGTGAGTGGAATTTTGACTCAGGTCCATATCAAAGTGAGCCCATGTGGTTCCTGGACAAATTTCATAAATGTAACAGTGAAGAATTCATTTTAGCTGAGAAGAAGAAAATGAGAACTGCATTTTAAAGAGATCACCCAGGGGCGCCTGGGTGGCTCAGTAGGTTAAGCGTCTGACTTCGGCTCAGGTCATGATCTCGCGGTCCGTGAGTTTGAGCCCCGCGTCGGGCTCTGTGCTGACCGCTCAGAGCTTGGAGCCTGTTTCAGATTCTATGTCTCCCTCTCTGTCTGACCCTCCCCTGTTCATGCTCTGTCTCTCTCTGTCTCAAAAAGAAATTAACGTTAAAAAAAAAATTTAAAGAGATCACCCAGCATGTTGTCAAAAATGGATGAGAATGGGTGACGCACAAGAACTGAAAGGAAATTAATTAAAAGACTAGTTCACTAGAATGGATAGAAGAGATATTTAGAATAAAGAATAAATGATTTCACTCTAATGGGTAATTTGAGAAACATAACAAAGAAAAACAAACAAAAAACAGACTCTTTTTAAATTTTTTTTTAATGTTTATTTTTGAGAGAGAGAAAGAAAGAGAGAGAGAGAGAGACACAGCATGAGCCAGGGAGGGCCAGAGAGAGAAGGAAACACAGAATCCAAGCCAAGCTCCAGGCTCCAAGCTGTTGGCACAGACCCCAACATGGGGCTTGAACCCACAAAATGCGAGATCATGACCTGAGCCAAAGTCTGATGCTCAACCAACTGAGCCACCCAGGTCCCCCTAGACTCTTAAATATAGAAAACAAACTGGTGGTTGCCCAAGGTGGGTGGAGAATGGAGAAACAGATAAGAGGAATTAAGAGTACACTTATCTTGATGAGCACTGAGGAATGTACAGACTATTGCATCATGATATTGCATGCCTGAAACAAACACTGCATGTTAATTATACCTCAATAAAAAAAGAAAAAGAAATCTCTACCTAGATTTTAAAAAATACATGGATCTCAAAGATGGATTAAATGTTGGGGTTTGAAGAGAATGCAGTTATCATGGATTTTTAACTTATGCAACCGGATGCATGGTGTCACTATTCAGTGAGATTAGAAACATTGGAGGGAACAAACAAACTTTGCAGGGAGTTTGGCATTTGACATATGGAGGCTAAAGCACCTGCATGGAGATGTAAAATAAGATACATAGGGACGTAGGCTCAGAAGACAGATGTGAACTAGGTTTAGAATTTTTTAAGCCATGTAAATACACTTGGTAACAGCTGCATTTACCTGTGGAAGTAAAACAGACTGTGAAGAGATCAGGCTTGAGTCTTGAAAAACCCCAACATTTGGGGCCCTGGGTGGCTCAGTTGGTTAAGCGTCTGACTTCAGCTCAGGTCACGATCTTGCGGTTTGTGGGTGGGAACCCTGCACTGGGCTCTGTGCTGACAGCTCAGAACCTGGAGCTTGCTTCGGATTCTGCGTCTCCCTCTCCCTCTGCCCCTTCCCAACTCACACTCTGTCTCTCTCTCTCTCTGTCTCGAAAATGAATAAACATCAAAAAATTTCAATAATAAGAAAATAAAAGAAAAACATCAAATTCTGCCAAGAACCGAAAAATGTCCATTTGCTTTGGCAATATGGAGGTGATTGCTCACCTGAGTGAGACAGGCAGAGGCCAAATTAAAATAGATTGAACATTAGTAAAAGATGTCAAAAAGAATAGGGAATCTCTAATTCTTTTAATAGGTTAAAACATTTGGCTTTGAAAGTGAGCGGAAAGGTAGGAAGTGAGAGTGAAAAGGGGTCTGAGTATAAGAAGTTGAAAAAAGGCCTTTAAAACATTTTTTTTGTGTCTCATATATAGGTCTTTAATCCATTTTGAGTTTATTTTTGTACATGGTATAGGAGAGTGGTCTGGTTTCATTCTTTTGCATGTTGCTGTCCAGTTTTCCCAACACCATTCCTAGAGCAGAACACAAGCAGTAATCTCTTTCACATCATCCATACCAACTTTTTACTAGACATGTCTCCTGAGGCAAGGGAAACAAAAGCAAAATAAACTATTGGAACTTCATCAAATAAAAAGCTTCTGCATAGCAGGAAGGAAACAATCACCTAAACTAAAAGGCAATCTTCAGAATGGGAGAAGATATTTGCAAATGACATATCTGATAAAGAGTTGGTATCCAAAATGTGTAAAGAACTTACAAAACCCAACACTCAAAAAACGAATAATCCGATTTAAAAAATGGGCGGAAGACATGAATAGACATTTTCCCAAAGAAAACGTACATATATATGGCCACATGAAAAGATGTTCAACATCACTCATTATCAGAAAAATGCAAATCAAAATTCCAAAAAGATATCACCTCATACCTGTCAGAATGGCCAAAATCAACAATACAAGAAACAGCAGGTGTTGGTGAGGATGTGGAGAAAGGGGAACCCTCCTGCACTGTTGGTGGGAATGCAAACTGGTGCAGCCACTCTGGAAAACAGTATGGAGATTCCTCAAAAAGTTAAAAAATTGAACTACCCTACAATCTACTAATTGCACTACTGGGTACTTACCCAAAGAATATAAAAATACCAGTTCAAAGGGATACATGTACCCCAATGTTTATAGGAGCATTGTCTAAAATAGCCAAACTATGAAAACAGACCAAATGTCTATTGACTGATGAGTAGATAAAGAAGATGTGGTACATACATACAATGGAATATTGCTCAGCAATCAAAAAGAACGGAATTTTGCCATTTGCAACAATGTTGATGGAACTAGAGTGTATTATACCAAGTAAAATAAACCAGTCAGAGAAAAACAAATGCTATATGATTTCACTCATATGTGGAATTTAAGAAACAAAACAAAACAAAACAAACAAGCGAAAGGAAAAAGAGAGAGAGAGAGAGAGAGAGAGAGAGAGAGAGAGAGAAGCCAAGAAACAGACTCTCGACTATAGAGAACAAAATTATGGTTGCAGGAAGGGAAGGGGTTGGGAGATGGGTGAAATAGGTGATGGGGATTAAGGAGTGCCTTTGTCATGATGAGCACTGGGTGTGGTATGGAATTGCTGAATTACTATATTGTACACATGAAACTAATATTACACTGTATGTTAACTAACGGGAATTTAAATACAAACTTTTAAAAACCTATTTTTTTAGCATGTCTAAATGTCACTGGGAATGATCCAAATGATCCAATGTTAGGAAACTGTTGAATATGCAAGAAAGAGAGAGAAATTGCTTGGTAATGTAACGTTTATGAGAAATCAGGCAAATGTAGAATCCAAGACCCAGGTGAGAGATTGACTTTAAGCAGGAGTAGAGACAAGAGAGAAGGAAAAGACAAATGCAGACAGAGGTTCATAGAATCGTTAGCAGGAAAATGGGACAAGAGATCTCCGATGGCTTCTCAGTGAAGAAAGGGAGAACTTCATCTGCTAAAAGTGGGGAAGAAAACAATTCTAAGCTTGCCACGCAAGGTGGAAATCCCATTTGAAATTGGTTACCCTGAATTTATCCATGAGGGCTACCTGCAGCCGATGAAGAAGAAGGTGCAGAGAAAGTGGAAAATAGGCCTTTCTAAACACGTGTAGTAAGAAAACAGAAAAGCAATGTGCTTTTGTTATTGGCAATACTGCTGAATTTGTGGTTATAGTCTCTACACTGATTGAGGAACTGAAGAAAGAGTGGGCAGGTAGACTTGGAAGTTGGGGAGGACAGAGTCCCCAACGTGGTCAAACAGCGGTCAAGGGTGAGTCGTTAAGTAAGTTGAACATAGAGGTTATAGACAGAGAGCAGGATGTTTGAATTCGTGATTTTGGAAATGGTGCAATATTATGACATAAGGTCAGGGTGTGACCAAGGAAGTAGATTGTTGAAATTCTCTACTTGAAACCATGCTAAATTTTAACCTCACGCTTCAAGTCAGTATAATGACAATTATTATTTTTAACCCTAACATTGGGGGTTATACCATTTTTTAAAAAAACAAATCCATTAGGGATAGGTTTGCATGTTCAGTCTTTGAATCAATTCTCATAGAGTTCATTTACATGTCATCGACTGGTAGCAGCTGTGAAGTTTTATATTTAGGGTGCATACTTCCTCTCAATAGCATTCAGATTTCTCTTACCCATTTACCAATTTCCTAGTTCTGTGATTTCACAACCTTGGCTGATCATCAGAATCATTTGGAGAGCTTTTTTAAATTCGCAAGTTCCCAGTCTGCCCATGGTTAACTAGATTCAGCAGTTCTCATCGGGGGCGTGGGAATCTGCGTATTAACAAATAGCTTCCCAAGTAATTTTTACCAGTTCGCCATAGATGACTACCCTTTCCCCGAGAGACAGGGAAGGATTCTGGCTCTGACCTCTCAAGTCCTCGATACAAACGTCTGGAGCTAGATATCTCAAAGGACCCAGTTGGAATGATGGAAGAAGGAGACACAAACTAGAAACAAATGGAGCCCAAATTTACATTTCATTGAGATCATTTATGGATTTTGAAGAAATTAAAGATATAAAATGGTGCCGTTATTTATGATACTGATTTCAAGGTTTTCTTATCATTTGATATTCTCCTCTATATCTGGTTTGGGGAGACTGGAAAAAGATAAGTTGGGAAGCTATTGTAGAAGACTGTGTTAAGGAGAATGGTGGTGGAAAGCATAAAAATTGCAAAATAGGGGCGCCTGGGTGGCGCAGTCGGTTAAGCGTCCGACTTCAGCCAGGTCACGATCTCGCGGTCCGGGAGTTCGAGCCCCGCGTCGGGCTCTGGGCTGATGGCTCAGAGCCTGGAGCCTGGTTCCGATTCTGTGTCTCCCTCTCTCTCTGCCCCTCCCCCGTTCATGCTCTGTCTCTCTCTGTCCCCAAAAAATAAATAAACGTTGAAAAAAAAATTGCAAAATAAATCCAAAGAAGAGCAAAAACTGAAAATGATTTTAAGATAGGATGGAGACAACCTGGGGCTGGAAACCTGGGGCTTCAGATTGCGACAGGAACTCTGAATCAAGCTTTGTAAGAGCTGTACCTAAAGTGCCACAAAGTAGAACGCTTTTTTATTTGGCTGTAAGGACTGTATATATAATCTTATTTCAAATAATAGGATTACTCCTAACATTAGCTTATTCTTTAACAAAAACACAGAGGCTTAAAACCAACTTTCAAAGTGAATGTTGTCACACTCTTTAACTCCAGGACCAGAAAAAGAAGAATCGAAACACAGGTGCAGTGTACCTTGGTTCCTATTTCCTACGGGAACTTCTTATGAGAGCTTAAGAGAAAACCCATAGGGGAAGGGAGGAAGTGAACTTAGTTATGTAAGTCGGATCAACCAGAGAATACCTAGAGTAAAATAGTCTTAAGACTCACCAATTCCAGGTAGAGGAGACTAACCCCTTTTTAAAGTCCACATGCTCAGAAACCTAGTCAATGTCCATAAAACATTACTGAATGTGCATGATCATGAAGCACATCCATGATCTGAGTTTGTGCATAAATTAAGCTCATTCTCCCTTGACTTTAATACTTACAAAATAATGATTCCTTGCAAATGATATCACACCCTAAAAAAAAAAAATATCTGACTTTGGCCCTTTCAGTGACTAGAAAGAATTATTGACGGCTTGTGTGTAAAATTTGTGATTGATATGATGTAGGAATGAATAGCCAGAGATAGTTGGAAGAATAAGGATGCAAAATAACATTGATCTAGGAAAACTTTAGGTCAAATCCAATATGAGGAAATGTTACAAACGTCTCAATAAACACTGGTACTTAATTGAAAAAAGTCTTCAGATGTTCAAATAGGTAAGTTTAGCATGGGAACTGACACAGCTTAAGAGCAGAACATGTAAAAAGAACTGGCTTTAATTAACTCAGTATTAGCCAATAATGTGATAGAATGATGTGAGTTGCTTCTGTTACCGGAACACGCCCATGCAAGTACAGCATTCAGGAAAAGGGAATTAATCTCAGTTTTGCTGATTATGCTGCACGGTGCTGAGGTCCACCATACTTTAGGAGCACAAGCAAACTGGGTTGTACCCGATAGCGGGTGAAGACAATGGCACAAGAACTTGAATCCGTCATATAATGAATTAAAGAAGTAAAATACTTGGCCTGCAGAAGAAAAGACGCAGCTGGTGTTAAAAATGTGAAATAACATTAGATTTATTCTGTGTAGTTCCAGATGACAGGACTCAGCAAGGCCAGTGAGTAAAAACAACAGGTTAGACAAATTTTGTCTATATGCCATAACAAAGAAGGAGATAATGCCTCAACAAACTTCACCCACAAGGGGAAACTAGTCAAATTCTTCAGGGATAATGCTAACACAAAGAGTCTTGCATAAGGCAGAGGAATGAAATGTGCAGCAGCCTTCAAAAGTTATTCAAATATTGGTGCCGGGGCGCCTGGGTGGCGCAGTCGGTTAAACGTCCGACTTCAGCCAGGTCACGATCTCATGGTCCGTGAGTTCGAGCCCCGCGTCGGGCTCTGGGCTGATGGCTCAGAGCCTGGAGCCTGTTTCCGATTCTGTGTCTCCCTCTCTCTCTGCCCCTCCCCCGTTCATGCTCTGTCTCTCTCTGTCCCAAAAATAAATAAACGTTGAAAAAAAAAATTTAAAAAAAAATATTGGTGCCAAGCTGCAAAATAATCACCTGGGAGATCATTTTTAAAAGTTTAAAAAATCATCTAAAAAGTCCTTCACCTGGGGCTTCTAAGTTATTTGAACTACTTTGGGTTGTAGCACAGGAATCTACATTTTTTACATGCTTCTGAGTGATTGTGATGACCGGCCCTGTTCAAGAGCCACTGAATCATATTGAGTCTTTTTTTTTTAAGTTTATTTATTTATTTTGAGAGCGGAGAGAGGCAGAGAGAGAGGGAGAGAGAATGCTGACACATGGGGCTCCAACTCACAAACTGTGAAATCGTGACCTGAATCAACTGACTGAGTCACCCAGGCATCCCGAATCATGTTATCTCTAAAAAATATTCAAATGGATAAAGAAGATGTGGTATACATACAATGGGATTTTACTCAGTTCTCAAAAAGAATGAATCTTGCCATTTGCAACAATGTGGATGGAACTAGAGTGTATCATGCTAAGCGAAATAAGGCCGTCAGATGAACATAGTGGAAGGGAAAGAAAAGATAAAAACAGAGAGGGAGGCACACCGTAAGAGACTCAAAATACAGAGAACAAACTGAGGGTTGCTGGAGGGGAGCTGGGTTGGGGGGGATGGGCTGAGCAGGTGATGGGCATTAAGGAGGGCATTTGTTGGGGTGAACACTGGGTGTTTTACGTAACGTGCGAATCACTAAATTCTACTCCTGAAACCATTACTACGCTATATGTTGACTAACTTGCATTTAAACAAATAAATAAATATGAGTGCCTGGGTGGCTCAGTCGGTTGAGCATCTGACTTCAGCTCAGGTCAATATCTCATGGTTCGTGAGCTCAAACCCCGTGTTGGGCTCTGTACTGACAGCTCAGAGCCTGGAGACTGCTTAGGATCTCTCTCTGCCCCTACCCTGCTCATGCTCTGTCTCTAAAAAATGAATATTAAAAAAAAATAATAAATAAATATAAAAATCTATTCCTACTGCAAATGCTATAATTACAAATACTTTTAAAAGATGATGCTATTAGCTAAATTGTCTAATGGAATATTCAATAGGGCTAAGATTTAATTTATGCTTATTAATGTGTCACTAGCTAACTTACATGAATATTCTAGAAATGTGATCTGAAAGAGAATTTGGAAGAAATAAGAAACAAAAACCAACCCTAGCTTGTTTCTTGTCTAGTTATTCCACTAGATTCACTAGAAACATTGGTGTTTGCTAGATGTTATGGAAGTCCTCAGGTCAAAGACAATACTCCTTTGCCATCCTGCAGAAAGCACCGGTCTTTCTTAGTCTGAAACAGGGATTTTCCAAAAGGGAGCAAAGGATCTTTTGTCCCAATAGCCAACTGTATTGCCTGATTGCCATTGCCACTCATTAAAAAAAAAAGATATTATAAAAAATCTGCTATGTTAAAAGTTTCACAGAGCACAGATGTCCTTAGTCAGCATGAAGACAAGCCAGGAAAACTCAGGAACTGTTTCTGCAATATCTGATATCTCCCTCTGGATTCTGGCTGCACTGTGCATACGTGCTCACGTGGTACATGGCAACAGGACCTCAGACAACACTTTGTTTCTGTGGAGCAAGGAGAACTGAACTGAAAAGGCTGGGACAAAGTCAGAGCTTCCACAGATTAGGTCATTGCTGTCCTACCCATTTGTCATTAGTGGTTGAGAACTGCTTATAAGAACATGACTTGCCCTCTATGGGCCCAGCGTTCTTTCGTAGAGGGCAAAAAAGCAGAAGATTCCAGGGTTTTCAGTAAACAGCCTTGCTGTGTAGAGATGAACTGACAAGGGGCATCCATAGCTGTAGCACCTGTTCTAGACCTTCTCACAATGGATGGATGAAAGATATTCCTCAAGACCAATCTCTGTGCTTCAGTTATTCTCTCCTTGTGTGTAACTCAAATACTTTGTTACTTACCCCTCCCACCTTCCCTGTACTGCAGATTTTTAGTCTATACTTCAAGTCCTGCTTTTCCCCCAAACCCTGGTGCCATATTCCTGGCTGTCAATAGCCTAAGCCCATTTGGAGATCTCATTGTCGTCTTCAAAATTCCAAGTCTTTTCTCGTTGTTACAGAAAAGCTTTGTGCTTTTTACAAATATTTGTTGAGCCCTAACTACGGTGCCAGGCATTGCCGAGGTAGTAGGGATATGTCAATAAATAAACTAGATTTGCGTTTACAGAGTTCAGTCTGAGGTGAATACAGGAATATAGGCAGACAAACAGGTGATCCTGGAGTGTGAAAAAACCCTGGGTTATGGGGCAGTCCAGAGTCTAGGAGGTGACAAAGGGACATAAACCTGGATGAAGAGTCAAGAATGTTCCTTGGAAGAAATAAGGCCTAAGTTGAGACCCCAGGAATAAGTAGGTGTCAATGATCCTTGTCAAGACTGTTCATTTTCCCAAGACCCAGCACAGGGCCTAGAACACCAGAAATTCCCAATAAGTTCTTGCCAAATGCATGAATGAGAAAACACATTTCAGACTGAGATAAAAATATATGGGAGACTCTTTCCTATGTATTTAAGAGAAACCACTTTGCATTTGGGCAAACGGTAATAACATTGTATGGATAGGAAAGGAGTAAAAATATCCATCTGGGATCGATGATACTGACGCTGAAAGAGGACTATGTATGCCAACAGACAGACATGTGACCGTAAACCTTTAAAAGTATTAGAAGGATCATTGGGGAATACGATCTCTAAGTTTGAAACCTGAGAGATGAGTGGGAGTCGTCCAAAAGAGAGGTGGTGGTGGCAGTCATGGCAAAAGAGCTGGAAAAAGGTCAAGGGAAGACTTTGTTCAAGGTTGACATCTCAGAGACTTGGCAAGTTCAGGTGGCAATGCAGGCAATTCAGTAGTGTGGAGGGGAAGACCAGCCCAAGAAGCCAGAGGATCCTGATCGTCAATCTCACAGATCATGTTAAGATAGTTGGGCTTTGCCTGAGGATAATGATCAATCGAGGGATTATAGATGATCAGGTAGAAGGGAAGAGTGAGATCGTGATAAAATCGGCCTGGCTGACCACCTAGACAAGGTTTCTCAAGGTTAATATTTGTGTCCCCACATTCCAAGGCCTAATGTTTGATTTCACAGTTTCAGAAGTGTGGCTCAGTAGGTTAAGCGTCCGACTTCAGCTCAGGTCACGATCTCATGGTTCATGAGCCCCGCGTCGGACTCTGTGCTGACCGCTCAGAGACTAGAGCCTGCTTCCGATTCCATGTCTCCCTCTCTCTCCGCCTCTCCCCTGCTCACGCTCTGTCTCTGTCAAAATATGAATAAGTGAAAAATTAGGTCACGATCTTGCGGTTTGTGAGTTAGAGCCCTGCTTCGGGATGTCTAGCAGAGCCTGCTTTGGATTCTCTGTCTCCCTCGCTCTCTGCCCCTGCCCCACTCACGCACACACTCTCTCTTTCAAAAAAAAAAAAATAATAAATAAAATAAAACCTTTAAAAAATATTTCGAACACACAGAAAAAAATAGAATAATAAGCAACCATGAATCCAATACCAAACTTTGCCAAATCTTACCATTTAAGTGCTCTATACGCCATGGTCACATCCAATTTCTGTCCTCTGCTTGGAGGTGACTACTATCCCCAAAGTGGTAGTCATTATTTCTCTGCACGTTTTATCCTTTTAGCAAAAGTGCATGCATTTTTAAGTGAATGTAAAAACAGTAGTTTTATATATTTATGCTTTTTACATAAATGGCTTCGTCCTCCATGTAGTAGGCAGTTTTTCATCTTTGCTGAAGGGTATGCTTTTGAGAATTATTCATGAAGATACTTGTAGTTTTAGTTCAACAATTTTCACTGATGTATAAATTACATTCATTTGTATAAATGTAGGTCTCAGGCTACAGTTTCTTTGGGGTATATACCTAGAAGTGGAATTGTTGGGTCCACATGTATATGCACCCTTAACTTTACTAAATGTGACAAGTGTTCTCCATAGAAGTTCTAACTTAATTTCCAGCAGCAGGGCATGAAATTTCCCTTGTGTCACATCTTTATCAACACTTGGCCTTGTTGCCAATATCAACTTCCAAATTGTTGCCAATTTAATAGGTATGAAATAATATTGGCATTAATTTGTAATTTTTCGATTACTGGTGAGCGTCTTGTCGTGAATTCATTGGCCGTGCAGTTTTCAAGGAAATAAGTAAGAGTCATGACATATTTGAGCCAGCAGCAGAGAAAAGTGTATTACGTGCTTCAGGGAAAGTATCGCAACTATGATTATCAGTGGAAATGCCAAACTGAATACTCATTTGATAATGAATTATTACAAATTACATGGAGGTATAGGAGAGATACATGAAAAGTATACTGACATGTAGAAGCCAAAAGTGGAGAAATGTATGCAATTAAATGGTTTTGGCAAGCAAAGGACTCGGATGGAACAATGGAAATTATTTTAAAAAAGGAATTCCTCAAGGTACCTGGGTGGCTCCGTCCGTTGAGTGTCCAACCCTTGATTTTGGCTCAGGTCATAATCCCAGGGTCATGGAGCCTGCTTGGGATTCTCTCTCTCTCTTCCTCTGCTGCTTTCCCTTGCTCATGTGCACTTGAGCACACACACTCTCTCTCTCTCTCTCTCTCTCACACACACACACACACACACACACACACACACAAACAAATAAATAAAATAAAGAAAGGGATTCTTCTATATCATTGGCAAAAGAGATTGACTTTTCATAGTTTTTACAAACTTCCACATTTTACCTACCAGATACATTCTGTCTCATTAGACTTAAGTGAAGAGACTGGGAGAATCATGACAAGATTCACTGACAGGTGGAATTGTAACAGTTGAAGAAACCAACGTTAAAGGTACAAGGAAAGGGTGATGCAGTGTGGGAGGGATTCAGAATTAATACAGTGAGAGGGAGACATCAACAAATAACAACCACACCCTTTACTGAGGCCTAAAGCAGAGCCTCTGAGTGAGTATGTAGTTTGCTCCATCCAACGCTAAAGGAAAGACTGATGTCCAAGCTAGGTTCCCAGCATCGGATTCTTTCTGCCTGGAGGGTAACTTGTTCTAGAGGCTATCACAAGGTGGTACAAAGAGTATCTAGGCTTGCAAAATCACCAGCCAAAAAAGCAGCAGAGGCTAGTAAAACTAAGGATTCCTAGAGGAAAAACTGCAGGTCTAATCACCTTGAGCAAGTTCAGATTTTATTACTCAGCCTACTTCTTATGTAAAGTGTTTTGGAGAAGCCAAGTTTTAGATGTATGATTTACAACATACTGCAGAGTTAGTATCTGTAACTTGGGATGGCCGAAAACATCCAAGATGTTAAAGGATAAATGGTTTCTACTAGGACTGGAGAATGTGTTTAGATGTAGTGGCTCATTAACATTTTCGTGCATTATTTAACCTCGATGAATACGCTGTTTTCTTTCCTTCCGAAGTAAGAAAGATTTTCTTTTCTTTCATTTGCCATATATCCCAGAACTAAAATGGTCACTAATTACCACTTAAAATTATATGTTAGCTGGCAAGAATTGGTAGACTTTCTGGGAGATTTACAGTTTGGGGGATGATAGTCTAAACTGCTTACCTGCTGTCACTATGGGTTCTATGTATCTTTGCTCCATATTAAGTGGAATCAAAAGTGAAATTGTATATATGTATGTGGTTCAGTATATTGACTGTCAATTGTCTTGTGAATTCCAAGTTGTAACCCCTTTAGGAGCTTTGACCTTTTCATCTACTTGCTGTATTTGCAAATATTAGCTATCATTGATCGAACTTTCACCAAGTAGGTACAAAAATAGCACAATCCTAAATTATTTTCATGATTCAGGAGGTTTAAAAAAGGGGTCTTTGGAAATGTTCATAAAATGAAAGTTTTGTTACGTCGATTGTTGCTGCTGTTTGTTATTGCTTTGAGTTTAATTGCTTTCATTTTAATTTTCAAACCCTTTGGACTCAAGTGAGCATACTGATTTGGAGCTTTTACAAATGTGTTAAAATTGCTTTAGGAAGTTTACCCACATTTTGTGTATTTCGTTATTTTTGTCACGAACAAATTGATTTTTTCACTGAGCCAATTATTTGTTATATTAATTACTAATTGTATAGCTTATCGATTGTGATAAAATTCAAAACCACTTTACTTGCTTACTCTTTGTCTTATTTCTGGTGTTGAGAATAATTCTTTCTAATTTTTCTTAATATGCAACCTGAACTCCAACTTAGGAAAATTTGCTTCCTCTTCGAATGCCGAATGCCCAGGCTTTTAAACAAAGCCCATGTTGTTCTTTTGTAAGCCTGTATATATATTTTAATCAACTGCTAATCATCTGTATCACTTGGCATTGTCTTCACTTCATCTTCAAACCCTCAGTAAAAATTGTTAAAAAAAAATCCTTGATTGCTGAGAAAATTAGGGACCGTGATTTCTTTTTAATGACATTATGTCTTAAGTGTTTGGAACTTAATTTAGTGCCATCAGTAAGTTAGTTGGCGCAAGTTGTTTTCAAAGTGAACTCTAGGCAAGAACGACCAACGACAGGACTTCTTCCCATGTCGGGGACAAATAGAAATAAAGACAATGAGCCATGACTCATTCTGTGTCTTCTCGAAACCAAAGATCTTTGTTGACGTGAAAATTTGGATCAACCCCAAGTAAGAGACACAGAGGAATTATGAAGAAAAAGTGGAGAAGGTCTGAAAGGAGTGTGACTGGACGCCCTCTTCCACTACTTAGTAGTCCCTCATTGTCCTTCTTAATCGGGCCACCCTAGGAGGCAAAGATAGGCCATAGATGACTGCAATTGGTCTCCATTCCCAGAGGCGTGGGCGGGGTGCACCTTTTGAGTATTCTGCACTTCGGAGGGCTGTGTCAGGTCTTTGCTTCAGTACCCACAAACACAAGATCCGCAATAGGTGAAATGCAGTAAATTCTGAGATGCAAATCCATGATTTTTGCAGGAAGGTAGGGTCAAACGGTAGCAAAAGCCCTTCTGGCTCGTCTTTGAAAATGAGAGCAGAAATGGTGATGAAATGTCTGTCGGGATTTAGGTAGCCTGGAAAGCCCCTGTAATGTCTCTGTCCTCCAGCCTCCTGGCCCACACCGCATCATGAATTATCATCACTACTACCACCACTGAGCTGGTCTTAAGGTTCTAAAATGCAAGTTGACTTCTGACTCGTTTCCTGAAAAGGTCATTCGTTGACTGGTATTGTGTAACAGAACTTTCTTGAGGTAACTCACTGTTGAGTGCATTGGTTTTAAACTGACAGAAATGATCAAGTGGTTTGGGGGGGAGAAGAAATTGTCCTGGCCAGGTTCTAGACACTGTTTCTATGGAAACTGATATTACATTAATCCTGCTTTCCAAAAGGAAAAGAATATTTCTCTTCATGTGACTCCTGAATGAACTTCTTTCATCATTGAGGGTCCAGCATTACATGCTCTGAAGCCAGTGTGGAAACCCCCCAAAAGGGAGGTTCCTCTTCTGCTTTTTAAATGAACTGGCCAAAGTTTTTTTTCCAGGAAATCTCAAGGAATTGGTCTTTCTTTTCTTTCTTTCTTTCTTTCTTTCTTTCTTTCTTTCTTTCTTTTCTTTCTTTCTTTCTTTCCTGTGTGTGTGTGTGTGTGTGTGTGTGCGTGTGCATGTGTGTGTGTGTGTTTAACATATGACTTTTTATTGTATTCAAGAGACCCACATTCCAAGTTGTGGAGTTATTTCCAGAGGGCATACTGTAAGCCCCTGGGAAAGTGGACGGGGTAGTTGCTGAAACATCAGTGATGTTCTGGTCTCAAGGCTGTCTGAGCCCATAGCACTATGAGAACGGAGCCCCATGATCTCCCAGGAGCCAGTTAGGAGACAAACCCACCGTAATTGCCCAGGAGTCCTCGAAACTGCACATCTTCCCTCCATGCTTTCACATAAACACCAGATGTCTGTTCGGTCTATGTCTAGAGGCCTCTGTGTTTTCCTCCCATGCTTTAACATTCTTTGATGTTTATACCTGGAGGACGTGAAATAAAGACATGTGCAATTTGCTGCTGCTGCTGTTCTGCTGGCAGAGGCAGCCCTGAGAACTTTTTCCTCAGTGCGCGGCTACACCCAGTAATGTTACTTTAATAGATGGTAGAAACATTGCAGCTATTTTTAAATTCCATGTTAATGCCATGACAGGATTAGTGTCATGACAGCTTTTTAAAAAAAATACTATTTGACTTGGGAAAAATTAAGTCTCATGGAGAATAACTTTCTTCTCTTGTGGTGGGCTCTTCACCCTTCTTTGGGTGCCCCCCGACTATGCCCATAGACCCACTGTTCTTATGCGTCCCTGGCAATACCCCAAGACGTTCAGGTCCCAGGCACCGTCACCACTGAAAACCACAATGTGTAGACGTGTTAGACCCATTTGTATGATGGCAGTTGCTCAGTGCTGGTGCAAGGAGCTCATCTACAACCTGAAGTCCAAGGTTAACCTTAGCATGAATATATATATATATATATATATATATATATATATATATAGTGTGTAAGAGAGGGGGATTAGACAGAAATCGTTTAGGATGATTTGATATCAATCTCCTTCCTAATTCACCAGAAGCTAGGAAGTTCCAAAACTGATCGTGGTCATAGACAGTATCTTTTGGTAAGTCACAGGCTGGGAAGCGTTTTGCTAGGGACTTCTGGGTTGGTTCATTCAACAAACTTAGCTGTCTTCTTGATCTATCTGCAGTAATGACCCCAACATTTCCACTATTCACCATTATTTTTATTTTTATCCTTTATTTTTGATCACTGTCATTATTTGTCCAGTTAATTGGACTTTTTCAAGAACACGACTTGTCTGTTACTTGTTTTCTATTTGATTGATTTTAATTCTTACTTTTAGAATCACCTGCATTCTCCTTTCTTTGGATTTCTCTTCCTAACTTCTTGAAACAGATGTTTTTCAGACTTCCTTTTTTCCCCCCAAGAACTGTTTGTCAATTTTTATTTTTATTTTTTTGATATAATTTGTTTACAAATTGTCTTACATACCACACTCCATGCTTATCCCAACAAATGCCCTCCTCAATGCCTATCACCCATTTTTCCCTCTGCCCCACCCCACCATCTACCCTCAGTTTGTTCTCTGTATATAAGAGTCTCTTGTGGTTTCCCTCCCTCCCTCTCTGTCTGTAACTACTTTTTTTCCTCTCCTTCCCTTCCCCCATGGCCTTCTGTTAAGTTTCTTAAGATCCACATATGAGTGAAAACATATGATATCTGTCCTTTTCTGACGGACTTATTTCACTCAGCATTTTTTCAGTATCCGTGTAAAACTTTGAACTTCCTTCTAGAACCTGCATTAGCTGAATCCCACAAATTTTAATGTGATATACCCCTATGGTTCACTTTGAAATACATATAAATATATGTTAATTTCTACTGTGATTTTTCTCTACTGCATGTATTATTTAAACATGTCTACCTTAATTTTCAAACATACGGATTTTTAAAATTACTTGTCTTTTAGTTATTGATTTTAGGCTTAAGATATGGAGGTCAGAAAACATACACTTTGTGATTTCAATCTTTGAAGTTGTTTTCCTAAATTTTTAAAATTGTTATTTTTAATAAAGAATAGTTGACATACAATAGTATATTAGTTTCAGATGTACAACATAGACCACAATAGCCCCCTCTGTGTTACCCAGCTTAATTAAAAAATTTCAGGTCAAGTTGCCTACTCAGTGCACTTCCCTACGAAGCTTAGTCTCCTGACTGTAGTAAAACTTGATGCTTGCCCTCAATACAACCTGCCATATATGTATGCCTATAACTCACTGCCCCAGTTTCAAATTTTTTGAGATTTTATATTGGTCACGTTGGCAAAAATTTCTACGTATTCTGGGTTTTATTTATTATAAACAATCAGAAAATGTTTCCACTGCATACTAATGTCTTAAGTGCAGTACAGGGGGATTACCATATGTAGAATCCCCAGCCCCCCATGGGATTCATGTATTTATTTATTCAACAGATTTCTATTGAGTGTCCATTAACCATGTGCCAGGTAATGTTCTTGGAACTAGGGGTTTTGTCATAAAGAAATAAATACACATAGACGAAATTCTGCCTTTGTGGGTCTTAGGTTATAGACACAGATAAACAAAATCAGTGTAAAATATATAAAGTGTTCAATAGAGTTAAGTACTAAGGATAAAAAAAATAGATCAAATGGAATATAAATAGAAAGGTAGGTAAAAATGTGAGATGGACCATCCAGGGAAGACCAAACTAAGAAGATATCTTTGAATAAAGGTTAAAAAGAAAAGGGCACCTGGCCATCGGCATATTGTGAGATAATAGAAAATATAAGCATTGGTCTCTGTCCCCAGTTCCTGGCACAGAGCCCCTAAACTCTTGTAATTTCCTAAGTGATAAGAACCTTAGGAACGTATTTCATTCTAATGAGGCTACTGTGAATGAGCTCCTCCTGGATGGCTCCTGAGCAGGAGCTGGTCACCACAAAGACCAACCTATGCTTAAAAGCTTGGGATTTTCAGCTCTCTGCCCTTCTCTAGAGACGGGAGTGGGACTGGAAATGAAGTTAATAATTGATCATGCCTGTGTGAAGAAGCCTCCATAGAATCTCAACAAGTTCAGGGTTTGGAGAGTTTCCAGGTGGGAGAACACATCCACACTGGAGGGAGGGTGGTGCACCCCAACTCCACAGGGACAGAAGCTTGTGTGCTCAGGACCCTCCCAGACTTTATCCTATGCATTTTTTCATCTGGCTGTTCATGTGTATCCTGTATCTTTCCCTATAATAAACTGGTAAACATAAGTGTTTCCTGGAGTTCTCTGAGCCACTCTAGCAAATTACTGGAACCTGAGGAAGGGTTCATTGGAACCTCTGATCTATAGCTGGTCAGTCAGAAGCACAGATGATAAAGTGAGCTTGTGTGCAACTGGCATCTGAAGTGGGGGTGGGGGATGGTAGTCTTATGGAACTCAGCCCTTAACCTGTGAGTTCTGATGCTATGTGTAGATAGACAGTGTCAGAATTGAGTTAAGTTACAGGATACCTTGCTGGTTAAAGGTAGGATATCTTGCTGGTGTTGGGACTTGCTTGTTGTTATAGGGAAAACCCTACAAACATTCAGTGACCAAAAGTAAAGTGTCCCACGTAAAAATAAAGGAGACACACAGGGAAGAAACACACGTGGGGAAGAGCTGGGATTTTCCCTACATAGGGAGTTTCTTCTTTATAGGTATTTGGGAGAAGAACCTCTGGGTAGAGGAAACAAGACACTGAGGTCTAAGGACCTCAGTCAGAACATGATGCCTACATTTTAGAATAGCAGAAGCCTTTGCCATCAGAGCAGAGGAAAGAAAGGGAAAGCAGCAGATGACTCAGAGAGGTTAAAGACAGCCATATCACATGGGACCCTGTAGGTCAAAGTTACAACATTAGTTTTTACTTTGAACGAGATAGAAAATTAGTGGACAGTTTGGGGCAAAAAGAAGTGATTTTTTTAATGACAAAGATTTACATAGGATCACTGCAAGATACGAGACACTGAGCACATTTAACCTGCTGAGAACTTGGGTTTTGGTCTTGGTGAAAGGTGTTTATCTCCAAAAGAATATAGTTTGAAGAGTCAAGAACAAGTACAAGAATATTTTGTGGATTTACCTGTAAAATAAGGAAAATGATACAAGTGCAAGAAAATATGGATGAATTATTTTATTTATTTTTTTGGATGAAATACCTTATAACCTGGGTAAAGGCTTTCTCACTATGGATCATAATCCAGATACAATTTAAAAACAATAGATCAATTTGACTACATTAGATAATGTTTACAAGGCAGAAAAGCCACAAACACATGATATTTGCACACCTGTGCGAAGGGAAAAAACAGAAAGCTGGATAATGTCTAGGGTTGGCAAGAATACAGAGGCAAAATGTCCCTGATTCACTGTTGCTAGAAGTATAGAATGATGCAGAGGATACAATCTGGTATTATTCTATTGAATAACACACATACTCTATAACCCAGTAATTCTGCTCCTAGGTAAATTTCTCAAAGAAATTATTTTATAATTCCGTATAGTAAATATAGAAGGACATTCATGATAGCATTGTAATGGCAAAGAGTTTAAAACAATCTAGGTTATGTCTCTTGAGGCAAGGGAAACAAAAGCAAAAATAAATGATTGTAACTTCATCAAAATGAAAAGCTTCTGCACAGCAAAGGAACCAATCAACAAAACTAAAAGGCAACTGACAGAATAGGAGAAGATATTTGCAAATGATATATCTGATAAAGGATTAGTACCCAACATGTATAAAGAACTTATAAAACTCAGCACCCCAAAAAATGAATAATCTAGTTAAAAAATGGACAGAAGACACGAATAGACAATTTTCCAAAGAAGACATACAGATGGCCAACAGATACATGATAAGATGCTCAACATCACTCATCATCAGGGAAATCCAAATCAAGACTACAATGAGATATCACCTCACACCACTCAGAATGGCTAAAATTAACAACACAGGACACAATAGGTGCTGGCAAGAATGCAGAGAAAGGGAAACACTCTTACACTGTTGGTGGGAATGCAAACTGGTGTAGTCACTCTGGATGGAAGACAGTATGGAGGTTCCTCAAAAAGTTAAAAATAGAACTACCTTACAACCTAGCAATTGCATTACTAGGTATTTACCCAAACGATACAAAAACACTGATCCGAAGGGATACATGCACCCCAGTGTTTATAGCAACACTATCAACAATAGCCAAATTAGGGAAAGAGCCCAAGTGTCCATTGATTGAAGAATGGATAAAGAAAATGTGGTATATATAGAGAATGGAGTACTACCCAACCATAAAAAGAATGAACTCTTGTCATTTGCAATGACATGGATGGAGCTACAGAGCATTATGCTAAGTGAAATAGTTTATTTTTGCTTTTGTTTCCCTTGCCTCAAGAGACATAACCTAGATTGTTTTAAACTCTTTGCTATTACAATGCTATCATTCATGTCCTTGTATATTTACTATATGGAATTATAAAATAATTACATATATAATATATAATATTATAATATATATAATTATATATAACATATGATATAATTATATATACAATTTTTATATAATATAAATTATTATTATAAATTACTATTTATAATTTAGGCTCAGGTTATGATCTCACAGTTCATGGGATTGAGCCCTGATAATTTTAATTTTTAAAAATTTAAAAAAATAAAATTATTCAAACATTAAAAAAAAAAAGAGGAAAAGCTAAAATGAAATCCAAAGGGAACAAATAAATTTACTTGTATAACATAACCACACTGAAGTCAGCGGAGATGATGTGTGATAATTAATCTAAGTAACTTTTGAACAGAGTAATGTTATTTTTATGCTCCCAGGCTAAAAAAAAAAAACAAACGTCTTAAAAACTAGTAAGTTTGCTTTCCACCATGGTATTGGATTACAATTCCAAAACTTTCTGTGTATTCTAGGATTGAGCAAATAAGTTAATACATGGCGGATATGAGTACTAGGTACCTTGCTGTTGAAGAAAGGAAGTACAAATATGGAAAAAGTAAACATTAAAATGACATCTATGGTATTGGGTTTGAATTTGAAGAACTGATATGAATTCATGACTTAGATATAAAAATAGATTGGAATAGATTTAAATAGATATAGGAATATATATACATACATATATTTCCTACACTGCCTTCTGAAAGGGTATAGATGCAATGATATTCCAATAGCAGTGAACATACTTAGCAACCAGATCTTGGTTTTCAAATACTGTACTCTGCTCAGAAGAACCAACATTCTTACAAGAAATGTTAGATTTTAATGTTGTGTCTGGAAAAATACAAGTTGATACTGGAACGACTTGTTTGGACAACCTAGAAGAAATGCATAAATTCTGAGAAACATATAACCCACCAGGACTGAATCTGAACAGACCAATTACTAGTGAAAAAATGGAATCAGTAATCACAAACCTCCCCACAAACAAAAGTCCAGACTAGATGGCTTCACTGGTGAATACTGCTAAACATTTAAAGAAGAATTAATATCAATCATTTTCAAAGTCTTTCAAAGAAATAAAAGAGAAGGGAATACTTTCAAACTCATTTTATAAGGCCAGCATTACCCTCAGACCAAAACTAGACAAAGACACTACAAGAAAAGAACACTGCAGAACATTACATCATCAACATAGATGTAAAAATCCTCAACAAAGTATTGGTAAATTGAATTCAACAATACATTGAAAGGATCATACACCATGATTAAGAGGGATTTGTCCTAAGGATGCCAGGATGATTCAACATCCATAAATTGATCAATGTGATACACCATATGAACAAAACAGAGGGTAAAAATCATACGATTTTTATAGATGCAGAAAAAAATGCATAGATGCAGAAAAAACGTTGTCAAAATCCAACATTTGACAGAAATTCATGATAAAAACTCAACACACGGGGTACAGAGAAATGTACCTCAACATAACAAAGGCCATATATGACAAGCCCACAGCTAACATCATACTCGGTGGTGAAAAGCTGAAAGCTTTACCTTTAAGATCAAGAACAAAACAAGAAGGCCCACTCTTGTCATTTTATTCAAGATGGTACTGGAAGGCCTAGCCAGAGTAATTAGTAAAGAAAAACAGGTAAAAACCATCCAAATCAGAAAGGAGGAAGTAAAATTATCTCCATTTGCAGATGACATGATATTATATATAGAAAACCCTAAAGGGGCACGTGAGTGGCTCCGTCAGTTAAGCATCTGACTTTGGCTCAGGTCATGATGTCGCAGTTCATGAGTTTGAGCCTTGTGTTGGGCTCTGTGCTGACAGCTCAGAGCCTGGAGCCTATTTCAGATTCTGTGTCTCTTTCAGGCTCTCTGTCCCTCCCCCACTCACACTCTGTCTCTCTCTGTCTCTCTCAAAAATAAACATTAAAAAAATTTTTACATAAAAGAAAACCCTAAAGACTCCATAAAAAAATTGTTTGAACTAATTCAAACAATTTGAATTCAGTAAGTTGCAGGATTCAAAATCAATATACAAAAATCTGTTGCATTTCTATACACTAACAACAAACTATCAGAAAGAGAAATTAAGAAAACAATCCCATTTACAACTGCATCAAAAAGAATAAAATGCCTAGGAATACGGTTAATCAGGGAGGTGAAAGATCTCCACACTGAAAACTATAAGACATTGATGAAAGAAATTGAAGATGACACTAATAAATGAAAAGATATTCCATACTCATGAATTGGAAGAATTAGTATTATTATAAAGGCCATGCTACTCAAAGAGATTTTTGGGTCCAATGCAATTCCTATCAAAATTCCAATGGCACTTTTCACATAAACAGGGAAAACATTCCTAGAATTTGTAAGGAACCCCAAAGACCCCGAATAACCAAAGCAGTCTTGAGGACAAAAATGAATCTGGAGGCATCACACTTCCTGATCTCAAACTATATTACAAAGCCATAAAAATCAAAACTGTATGGCATTTGCATGAAATCAGGCACATAGTTCAATGGAATAGTTTAGAGTACTTAGAAATATGCTCAAACATATGTGGTTAATTGATTTATGACAAGAGAGCCAAAAATATACAATTGAAAAAGCATAATGTCTTCAGTAAATAGTGTTGATAAAACTGGACAGCCACACGCAAAAGAATGAAACTGGACCACTCTCTTACACCATACACAAAAATCCACTCAAAATGGATTAAAGACTTGAACATAAGACCTGAAACCATAAAACTCCTAAAAGAAAACATAGGGGGTAAACTCCTTGACATTGGTCTTAGCAATGACTTTTTAATTTGACACCCAAAGCAAGGGCAACATAAGAAAAAATAAATGTGACTACATCAGACTAAAAAGCTTCTGCACAGCCACCATGAGAAGATACTCAACATCAATAAATGCAAATCAAAACCACAATGAGCAATCACCTCATACCTGTTAGAATCGCCATCATCAAAAACAGAAG
Source organism: Felis catus (assembly GCF_018350175.1). Taxonomy (NCBI): domain Eukaryota; kingdom Metazoa; phylum Chordata; class Mammalia; order Carnivora; family Felidae; genus Felis; species Felis catus. The sequence continues at coordinate 35,135,215 of NC_058384.1, read as the reverse complement.
AGGTAAGGGTTGGTGAGGGTGTGGAGAAAAGGGAACGCTCAGGCACTTTTAGTGGGAATATGAATTGTTGCAGCAACTATGGAAACCAGTACAGTAGTTCCTCAAAAAATTACAAATAGAACTATCATATGATCCAGCAATTCCATTTGTGAATATATATCCAAAGGGGAAAAGAAATCACTGTCTTAATGAGATAGATGAACAGATAAAGAAAATGTGAGATACACACACACACACACACACACACACACACACACACACGTAGTGGAATATTATTTAGCCATAAAAAAGAATAAAATCTTGGATAGACTTTGAGGGCATTATGCTAAGTGAAGTAAGTTATACAGAGACAGACAAATACTATATGACCTAACCTATATGTGAAATCTAAAAAAAATTGACCTTGTAGAAATAGAGAACAGATTGGTGATTGCCAGATGTGACACAGGTGGGGAGTGGGGAAAATGCGTGAAGGTGGTCAAAAGGCACAAACTTCCTGTTAGGTGATAAATAAATTCTGGGGATGTAATGTACAGCATAGTGACTATAGTTAACAATACTGTATTGTGCATTTATTTTAAATGAATAGATCTGAAAAGTTCTTAATATAAGAAGAAAAATTGTAACTATGGTAGTTAACTAAGCTTACTGTGGTAATCATTATCAAATCGTTACGTTGTATACCCTAACTAGTATGTCAATTATATCTTTTTTTTTTTAATTTTTTTTTTCAACCTTTATTTATTTTTGGGACAGAGAGAGACAGAGTATGAACGGGGGATGGGCAGAGAGAGAGGGAGACACAGAATCGGAAACAGGCTCCAGGCTCTGAGCCATCAGCCCAGAGCCTGACGTGGGGCTCGAACTCACAGACCGCGAGATCGTGACCTGGCTGAAGTCGGACGCTTAACCGACTGCGCCACCCAGGCGCCCCTAGTATGTCAATTATATCTTAATAAAACTGGAGAACAAAATGGAAAGAATAAAAATATCAGTTACCACTGTAAAAAAAAATGTTAATCTCGTCCCAAAACACCCTTACCGAAAGACTCAGAATAATGTTTGACTATATATCTGAGCATCCTACAGCCCAGACAAGTTGACACATAAAATTAACCATCGCACTATCCAATAGGATACTGTGGAAATAACATAGTGTGACTTCTGAGGACAGATTATAAAAGACATTGTGGCATCTGCCCTTCTCTCTTTTTCTGGGAGAAGCCAACTGCCATGTCACAAGGAGACTCAAATAGTCCTATGGTGAGGTCCACATGTTAGGACTATGAGGCCTGCAGCCAACAGCCATGAGTGAGCCCTCTTAGACCTGGATCCTCCAGGGCAAGCCCAGCCTTCAGGTAACCAGTTCTGGCTGATGTTTGGACTATAGCCTCAAGACAAGCCTGAGCCAGAACTGCCTCGCTAAGCTGTTCTTGGATTCCTGACACACAGAAACTGTGTGAGATACTAAATTCTTACCCTTGCTTTAAACCAGTGAGCATAGGGTAATCTGTTACTGTGCAATAGCTAACCAACATAAAAATCATTCTACAAAAATACTTGCTGTGTACTCTTCAAAAACATCAAGGTCATGAGAGACATAAAAAGGGCCGAGGATCTTTTGCAGATAAATGAGGGGAAATAAAAGACATAACCCGCTAATGTAATGTGTGAACCTTGAATGATTCTGGACCGGAAAAACGAAAGGGTGAGAGAGAGAGATTGCAATAATAAAGATTACTGAGATGAGTGGAGAAATTTGAGTATAGCCTGTTGCTTAGATATTTCAATGTTTATTTCCTGTTTTTGTGCATTTACTTAGTTATGCAAGAGAATGTCCTTGTCTTTAGGAAAAACGCACACCAAGTATTTATAGCAGGGGGTATCATACCTTCACCTTACTTCAGTTCCAAAGTAACAATTCTATAATTATAGAATCATATGTATGTATGTGTGCACACATCTAGATCGATCTCTATATAATTACACCTATATGTCATCTAACTGTCTACAGAAGGAATAATAAAGAAAATAATAGTGCCATGTTAACAGCGGATAATCTGGGTGACGGGTATATGGGAATTCGTTGTACTGTTCTCAAAACTTTCTGTAGAAATTGCTTCAAAATAAAAAGGGCCAAAGAGCAGAGGGGACTGCTGCTTGTAAATTTCCTTTCTAAGTAAACTATTTCTTTAAACAGAGGATTTGAAACATTAATAGCTTTTGAAAATATTTTAGTGGAGTCAAACCAGAATTTTGGGATGGGATGGGATGGGATGGGATGGGATGGGATGGGATGGGATGGGATGGAGCATTGTAGATTAGCAACGGTGAGTCCTAGTTTGTGAAACGTGTTTCATTTCTCCAGAAAAGACGAAGTGGACGCATCGTTGCACGGTAGAAAAGGTTGGAAAGCCACAACGCTGAGGGCTAGAGCCTGAGCCAAAGACCGGGTCACAGTTGCTCCGCCCCTCTGCCCCCCTGACCCCGTCGCCCCCTCAGGCGGACGCCTCGCAGCCCCGGCCAACCTAACAGGCGCAGGCGTCCCGCCCCAGGCAGCCTGCAGGTGTGCGCGCAAAGCTAGCACGTGGTGCCAGGCTCTATTTAAGGGCCCCCCCTCCCTCCCTTGTCGCCGTCTGTTGCTTCAGCCGCGTTTTCTCGGAGCTGCCGGAGGCTCGAGCGTCTCGGAACGCATCCCGCCGCTGGGGCTGCCGCCGGGGCATGGGCGCTGCGGGCCTGTTCTGCGTGGTCTTGGCACTCTTCGCGCCGGGGGTCCTCGGTGAGCTGGGAGGGGGAGCACGGAGGTAGGGACACGTCTGGGGCAGGGACGCCTCTGTGCGGCGATGCAAAACGGAGTAAGTGAGAAGGAGGGGTCAGGGCCGGACGCTTGACTGCCTCCCGCTCGCTCTGGGGGACCCCTAGGATCTCCTGGTCCTGAATGTGCTCACTGGCTCCTCCCGGGGCTGGGATCACTCGCTCTGCGCTGTCCGGGCTCCCGGGCCCCGGGGACTCAGCTGATGCTCCTCGCACTCGCCCGAGGTCTGCAAGCGCTCGTAAAGCTGGCCACGTAACCAAACCCTACCGGGCCGGGCCGGGTGTGCGAAGACCTCCCGCTGCGGGCTTGGTTCTCCCATCAGTCTGCACTTTGATGTGATGCTGGTAAAGAGATCCTAAATGACAAACACCTAGAGCTATTGGAGGAAACTTGGTATGTGAATTAAAACTACAGCCTTCGTGTTATTTACCTTCTGCAATGGCAAGGGCCCCAGAAGGTCTCCTTCCACGTTGATGCTAACTCCCCCCACCCGCGATTGGCTTCATTTTAGAGAAGCACAGCAGTTTGTTAAGACTAGAATCTCTTGGCTACAACGTGGGTCTAACTTTGTCATTGTCTCCAGGGTAGAGTGAAATCTTAGTTAAAAGTTTGCTATCTGCACATTCCAATAACTGGGTGACTTTTGGCAAGTCTTTTAGCTCCCTGACCCTCAGTTTCCTCATCTGTGAAATGAAGCTAGTGCGGTAAGCTGCCCTACCACCTTACAGCGCTGCCTGAGTGTGAGATGAAATTAGGCAAATGAAGGTCAGGCGTTACTTGTTACTACTAAATACCAGTCCTGAGATTACTGTATAGATCCGGTTTTATGGAGCCAGCATCTACGCATAATCCGCAACCCCCCCTCCCCCACCTTGCTAAGGCATCCTGCATATAATCAATGGTTCTGTTACAGCTTACTTTGCTTCCTGACATTCTGCTTTCTCCGGGCCCTCGGTTGGACATTTCCCCCAGACCAACATCTTCATCTCTCTTTCCTACACATGAACTCCCTTTGAACAAGTGCGTGTTCACAACTTTCTCTAACACCTCTGCATGGCACGGTTCCAGACCTGACTTCTCACTGACGCTCTGTTCCTATTACTAAATTTTGCAGAGGATATTATCAATTGAAAATCAGGTTCTACACCGGCCCTGCCAGTTCAGCGCCCCTTCCAAGTATGCCCGAGAGTCCCCCCCCCCCCCCCCAGCCCAGTACCAGCGTGCCACCGTCCTCTCTGGCCACTTAACTGGAGACTCATGAACGACCAGGCCTCCCTGTCTGCTTCCAGCTAATGTGCTTCCCTTGTTTGTCTTTGCACCCACCCACCAATATTCTAATCCTGAGCATATGATTGATTACCTGTGTAACAACCTCCTCTCTTACCAGTCACTCTGATACCCGCCTTTAACTTACCAGTGGTGACCACCAACATTTTAACATATCTTATCTAGATCTATATATAGATCTAGATGTAGATATGTTTTTTTCATTACTCCACTCCGTTGCTCAAAAATGTAAGAGGGCTTCCCACTGCCTGTGGGATTAAAAAAAAAAAAAAATCAGGGGCGCCTGGGTGGCGCAGTCGGTTAAGCGTCCGACTTCGGCTCAGGTCACGATCTCACGGTCCGTGAGTTCGAGCCCCACGTCGGGCTCTGGGCTGATGGCTCAGAGCCTGGAGCCTGCTTCTGATTCTGTGTCTCCCTCTCTCTCTGCCCCTCCCCTATTCATGCTCTGTCTCTCTCTGTCTCAAAAATAAATAAACGTTAAAAAAAAAAATTAAAAAAAAATCTAATGCCTCAGCCTTTCAAGCTTTTTGTCATTGGATCTCATCTAAACATGCCCCTCCTGACTCCCCATCGCTTCTGCTGTTCATCCTATTGCCTGACTGTCCCCTCGCCCCTGCCACCACCACCACGGTCCTTTGCTGGTGCTGTGCCCACACATCCCTTCTGACTTTCGCTTCTACTGTGTACGTCCTGCAGACCGTGCCTTAGCTCATGGCCAGTTCTTGACCTTGAACATTCTTAAGAAACTCTTGAGGTACCTTTTGCAAAATTTAGTGATTTTTCCAGTTTTGTTGAGAAATAATTGACATACACGCTGTATAAGTTTAAGGTATGCCCCATGATGGCTTCATTTACAGATACTGGGAAACCATTACCACCATAGGTTTAGTTAACATGCATCATCTCATTGAGATACAATAAAAGGGAAATGAAAAGTTCTCCTTGTGATGAGAATGCTTGGGATCTATTCTCTTAACTTTCCTATGTATCCTACAGCAGCATCCACTAGAATCACCATGTTGAGCATTATCTCCTAGTACTTATTTACCTTATAACTAGAAGTTTGCACCTTTTGACCACCTTCTTACAATCTGCCCTCCCCCAATCCCACCTCTGGTAGCCGCCAATCTGATCTCTTTCTCTACGAATATGATGTGGCTCTTTGGATTTTGTTTGTTGTTTGTTTTTAGAGTCCACATATAAGTGAGATCATACAGGATTTGTCTTTCTCTGTCTAACTTACTTCACTTACATAATGACTTCAAGGTCCATCCATGGTTTCACAAGCGGTAGGATTCTGGCATTTTTAATGGCTGAATAATATTGTATTGTGTATATATATATCACAACTTCTTAATCTGTTCATCTATTGATGGACACTTAGGTGGTTTCCATGTCTTGGCTATTGTCAATAATGCTACAATGAACATGGGGGTGCAGATCTTTCTGAGTGTGTGTTTTCATTTCCTTTCGATATATTCCCAAAGGTGGAATTGCTGGATTATATGGTAGTTCCATTTTTAATTTTTTGAGGAATTGAAGTGCCTTTTAAAAATTCAGGTTCCTGGGTTCCGTCTCATTCTTCAGAGATTCATAGGTTTGGGGTGTGGCCCAGGAAGCTGAGTTTAACAAGTACTCTGGAAGATTCTGAAGCAAGTGTCTATAGGGTGCCCTGCTATGAGCAAAGTCATATGGGAAGTGAATTCCCTTCTTAGAGTGTTTTCCCGCTTTTCTCCTTTTGTCTGTTTGCATAAACCGATTCTAATGTCCTGCTCTTAAATTTCACTCTTGCCTAGACTGACCACTTCATTTCATCCTACACTAAGAAAACAAAATCATTAAATAGGAATTCCCTTATTTGCCAATCATCTGTCTCCATCTGAGCTCAGATTCTTTCCCCTGCTTAAAACCTGCCAAGGGCTTCCAATGACATTAGAACAAATCCATGCTCTTTAACCTTGACCGTAGATCTGTCTGTCTCTGAAATCCTCTGTTCTCCTCCCTCACTCTCTCTGTTCCAGCCACACTGGCCCTCTTTTTGTTCCTTGAACACAGTCACGTTTGTTTAGCTTTGGCACTAGGGGCTCCCTCCGTTGAAATGCTCATCCTACGTATCATCCCTTGCCTGTCTCTTCGACATTCAGGTCTCTGCTCCTCTGTCACCCTTCTCTGACTCTCATCGGAAGTAGTCTGTACCCCAGGTCACGCTCTATCACACGACCGTGTTCTCTTTTCCACAGAGCACCTATCTCTCATCCTATGAAAACTTCTTATTTATTTTTTCACTGGCTTGTCTGTTCTCTCGTTGAAATACAAGTTCCATGAAAACAAGGTCTTTATCTGTCTTACTGCCTGATGAATCCCTCACACTAGCACATAACAAGGAGTTCAGTAAGAACGTTCTTTTTCCTCCTGTAACAATGGAAAAAGTATCCTTTCTCTTGACTGGAGTCCACTCCTCCTTCAGAATTACGGTGTGCAAGGACTTGACTTCTGCGTATACCCCATCTTGTATCACCTATTTGTATCTCCCTGTTGGATCATCCCCACCAGCAGTTAAACATGCTGGGACATTCTTGACTGAGGTCGTCAGGAGACTTCTCATGGCCTAGTGAAACTCCATTTTCCCAGCCCTCTTCTCATCCTTCTCAGCAAAACTTCTCATGGACTACTTGCCCACTTCTCTTTATCTCCTTCACCCACTCCAGACAGGCTCCTTCTCCCACATTCTCCCGAAGCTACTCTCTCTAAGGTTACCATTGACCTTCATGCTGACGCATCCAATGGCCATTTTTTCTATCCTCCTCTGTCTCAGTCTTTCAGCAAAAGCTGACTCTTTCTTCTCTGTTGGAACAGTTTTCATTCTCCTCTTCCAAAACAGGGCACTCTTACCAATTTTTTTTTTTTTTCTGTACCTCTCTGGTTGCTCTGGGTCTGTTTTGCCCTATCTCTAAATATTATAGGGTTTGGGGGCTCAGGCCTGAGCCTCCTGTTTTTCTCCATTCCTTTTTCCTAAGAGACCTCATCCAGTCTCATGGCTTTAAATACTATTTATATGTTGATGGCTCATTTACTATCTGTAGTCTTGAACTCTCTCCTGAGTAGAAAGTTTGTATAGCCGACTTCCCTCCTGCGTCTCCATATGGGTTCCCAGTAAATGTGTTAAATATACCAAGACTAACATAAAACCAACTGCACACACTCCACAACACACACACACTGGTGTGTTCCCATCTTAGTTCATGGTCTTACCATCACCCCAGTAGCTCAAGTCACTACAAGTAGCCTGGAAGACATTACTGAGTCCTGCCATTTTCTTACCCCCACATCTAATGCAACAAGAAGTTTTTGTTCTAAATTCTACTTATAAAATATATTCCAAACTTATCCTCACTTGCCAGGCTATTCTTTTTAAAAGGTAAATCGGGTCATGTGACTCTCCTGTTTGCACTCTCTGGTAGCTTCCACTTAGGAGAGCATCCAGACTTCTTACTATGGCCTAAGAAGCCTAATATGAACGCCCCCCCCCCCACTGCTGAACTTTCTAACTTGATCTCCTACCACTCTGTTGTGATCACTACATTAGAGCCACACTTGCCTTCCGTCTATCCCTAAAGTGTAATAAATCCATCCCTGCTCTTAGACCTCTGCCTAAAATGCTTTTACTCCATGCTTCACCTGACTGGCTCCTTCTCCGGTCACAACTCAAATGCCTCCTCTTCAAAGGCCTTCCTAAACCATCATAAGCCGATGGTCGAATGCCTCTCCGTCCCCTCCTCCTTCTGGTACGTTACATTGTGACACATCGCCCCATTTATTTCCTTTACATACCGTTTATTTACTGGTAGTACCTGTCTGTCTGTCTCCCTCTATTGGAGTATGAGTTCGGTGAGCGTGGGAACCTTGTTTCTAATGTTCACTAGAGTGTCTCCTGTGTTTGGGACAGTACCTTGGTTAATATGCATAACTGCCATTCAAAAATGATCAGGGGCGCCTGGGTGGCTCAGTCAGTTAAGTGTCTGACTCTTGGTTTTGACTCAGAACATGATCTCACACTTCGTGAGTTCGAGCCCCACATTAGGCCCCAGGCTGTCAGCATGGATTCTCTCTCTCTCTCTCTCTCTCTCTCTCTGTCCCTCCCCAGCATGTATACAGCTGTGCACGTTCTCTCGCTCAAAATAAAAAAGAAAACATTTAAAAAAAAGAAAAACAAAACCAAAAATGATGAGTCAGGAAACCCATTGTTAAAGCGTTTGGTTATAATAATTCTCGTTCTCAATAATAATTTTTCCTATCTGCCTTCTGACCTAATTTTCCATTTTATTTTTATTATCTTATATATGTGTTCTTCATTCATTTCGAACGGATTTCTAAGCAATTCTAGGTAAGGCCCCTTGGACCCAAGCAAAAAGTTAAATGTATCCCTGCTCTCCAGGAACTGCTTGGCCTCCTTAGTTTTTAACAACTTTTGAAGAATGCATATGTCGGTGTCTTAACCACTAGCCTCTGTTTTATTTTTTATTATTTATTTATTTATTTATTTATTTATTTATTTATTTATTTTTAACATTTTTTTAATTTTTGAGACAGAGAGAGACAAAGCATGAACCGGGGAGGGTCAGAGAGAGAGGGAGACACAGAATCCGAAACAGGCTCTAGGCTCTGAGCGGTCAGCACAGAGCCCGATGCGGGGCTCGAACTCACGGACAGTGAGATCGTGACCTGAGCCGAAGTCGGACGCTTAACTGACTGAGCCACCCAGGCGCCCCAACTCCGTTTTAGATCCAGTCGCGATCTACTCTGATTTTTTTTTTTCCTCCTGATAATAGAAAGATGTAAAGAGGGTACAGTAACCCTGAAGAAAAGTCTTCTTAATGGCTCATGGACTAACCTTTTTTTTCTGAGATGGCAGAGACCATGATTGAGGGAAATTCTTTCCGTGACCTAGATTTTTGGCAATTCGTTACAAGTAACTCTTGTCCCCCAAAAGAGACGGGGTCCTCGAGTTTTCTTAACGGGGATAAGGTTTTGTCATTATTTCCCATCCAGAAAGTATGACCCTTCTCTCCTTTCGCCCCAGAAGATCATGTTATAAAGTATTCTGCTCTTCCTGCTTTTAGGTCTCAGTTCCATCTTAGGCCATGTCATTGCTACTGATTATTACAAATTTAAATTGGCTTTCCAGTTTGTAGAGCATTATTTGGTATTGCCCCTATTCACATTATGTATTTAGAGATTAAATCACTTGCTTAGGATGACTTGGTACAAGAAATACCAGGATCGTGAAGATGGTGTTCGTTGAGGTCAAACCTTTACTTTCCCTACAGTGTCTTGCTGTTTTGCACAGGTATGCATTTGGAGACATTTGTGGGGGTTAATGAAGAAAAACAAAGGAGTTGAGAGAACTAGAAGAAGACCTACAGTGATCTGGGTCCTAACAGTGATGGCTGTTCTTAGACCCTGTCTATGACTTCTCCAACAGAAGTGTCTGGCTACCGAAAGGCCGAGTCTGGCTACAACCTTGGGAGCTCTGCGTTTGCCTTTGTGTCATTTCGTTCATGTTTGTTCTTGGACTTTCACCTGTACCTGTGTCAAACTTCTTTGAAAAAGAAAGATTTATAAATGCGATATTCAGATATTCTGCCATTCTGGCATCGAAACTTGAGCTCTCTTTCATACCTAGAAAAATGACTTTTCCAGGTACATCCTCAAGTATATGGGTGTTACAGTTTCTCACCCATCAGCTATGATGATATTTGTTTCATTAAACATCATCATCATCATACTATTTTAAATCACAGGGAACTATTTCAAAATGACTAGTTCCTTTTATCTAGTACCCATCAGAATTATATACTGTGGTCTCTTAAGAGGCATATTACACTATTAGGTTAAAGGAATAAAGTAATGAAGAATTAATAAATGTATTTTTGTCTTGCTAAGACCTAAAGGTTTAATGATTAACAGAGTAATGTTAATTCATTAAAGTCATTTTAGAAGATCATACATGTGCTGAGCTTACAAGGTCTCTGATGCACTTTTGTTCCCTGTGCTATCCCAGAAAAGCTTTGATTTATAAGGCTTCGTTTTTTTAATGAGTCTTTAAGGAGATGAAACAACTCCGAGGTCCTTATGGAATTCTGTAAAATTTATTTTCTCGAGCTCTTCCTCTTAGTCCATCCTAAAAAGTCTTTGAACTTCTGAGCTTATATCTCTGTATATTCACCCATATGTTCTTTGTCCCAGAAAATGTTGCCCTATTTTAGGATTACTTTCTAAAGATCAAAATTGTCAGGATGATCGGTGACAAAAAAGCAGCAGAGTAGCAGTGTCAGCCTTTCCTAGTTTTGATATTCCTGTGGTCTTTGTCTCTAGGTCAGTGTAAGTTCCTGCCAAGGTATCATTTTGCTAAGCCTAAAATTCAGAGTGATCAGTCTGAGTTTGCTGTTGGGACATCTTGGGAATATGAATGCCTTCCTGGGTATATCAAGATGTCATTCCTTATCACCTGCCTAAAAACCTCCAAGTGGTCAGATCCTCAGCGATTGTGTCAACGTGAGTAATCTGTAATAGAAGCATCTTTGGGTCTATCTGTACCTCTGTGAGATAGCCTATTATTTTCAAGGTGAAAGACCAGAAAATTACTACATGATTTCAAATGAAGGGTGCTCCTGGGTTCTCCATGTTTCTTTTACTCCCAAGAATAATATTGGGTATTGGGGTTAAATCATCACAGCTGGCCAGCCCTGTTTATCCTGTAATCTCTACAGCTTTGTTCTACAGTCTCTATACTGTGTTAAATGAGCTTAAGAGTTAGTATACAAGGAACACGTGTGTGTCACCTCATTCTTGTCCCATTCAATCCAAGAAATATTTTTTAGTAACCATTAGGTGTGAAGCATTAGGCTGGATGATGGGGCTGGGAATACACATAAAAATTAGCTAGTCTTTGCCTTTGAGGAGCTCCTATACTAGCTGTAAAGACTGACTTTTAAATAAATGCTGTACTATTATGTAATTTATTTATAGGTATAAAGCTCTGCAGGGAAGTAAATAATACTGTCTTGGAGAATTAGGCAAAAGTAGGCATTATAGGCAGAGGAAATAGCATATTCGAAAGCATAGAGCTATAAAAGAACAGGACATCTTTGGAAAATAGAAAAATTCAATGTGGCTGGAGTATAAGGTACATAGTGGGGAATAATAGTTAATTAAGTGTATTGAAGCTTAATTTTGATGGGCCATGCATTTTCCCCCAATAAACAGTGGTAAGTCATTGTAAGTTTTTCAGTGTGGGGAGGGGCATAGCCATATTTGTGCTTCCGAAAGATAGTGTGTGCTGTGCTATAGAAGATGTATTAAACCAATGGAGACCAAAGATAGAAAGGTAAATTTTGGTACTCAATGATCCAATGAGAGATTACAGCAATGACTACATAGTTGGTTTGGAGAGAGATTTCTGGAACCCAGTCGCTAAAATTTGGTAACCAATTGAGTGAAGAGCAGTAGGTGGAGGATGAGTTACAGAAAGGAAATGATGTCTATGAGGTTTTTTAAGCCACAGACTTGGTAGATGATGCCATCAACTGACAGGATATAAAAAAGGGGAAATACAGATTATAAATTATGGTTGACCACAAATAATGTTTGCATCCATGCTCAGAAATAGAGAGTGCATGCTTCAAACAGATAGTGTTCTGAAGTTGACTGACCCTTTGGAGGATACAAGTTTTGTAGATATCAAAACTGTCTTTGAATTAATTTAAGTAGGCTAGTTGGCAAGTCCAGTCAGGTTGGTATCTAATATGAAACACAGAACATCCCCCAAATCCCAGTCCCAAATTTTGTTTTGTTTTCCATTATAGGTAAATCATGTGGGAGTCCTGGAGAACTCCTCCATGGCTCTGTCCTCATACCCACGGGTGTCCTGTTTGGGTCAACAATTACATATTCTTGTGATAAAGGGTGAGTTGGCAGGAGACATCTCCAGAATACATGGGTATTAGAACAGTGGTTTCAACCATAAACCATCAGTTTTCCAAAAGAGATCCAAGCAATTGCCATTTACCCTTAAACATAGATAAGCAAAAAGAGAACTACCACCCTGATCTGCTCCAGAGACAACACTTCAAGAATACCCACTAGAAGAGAAAGAAATTTGGGCTACTCTTCTTCTAATTTTACATCTCCAGCATTACTGACCAGGAGCCAAATGTCATTTGGCTTCGGATTGTTGAATTTTTTGTATGAGTCCTTAGTTTATCACCATTACTTGTCTTACATGATGATCTATTCTTTGCCATTATTTCAGTAGAGGAAGAACTAAGCTTTCCTAAAATGTACATCTAGCTGGGAGATGATCACTCATCTGTTTGTCTTTAGATATCGACTCATTGGTGATTCATCTGCTACATGTATTATCTCAGACAATATTGTAACCTGGGATAAGGACATGCCTTTTTGTGAATGTGAGTAAAATGATCCCATTGTCATACCCTTTGCAATTCCTCTTGTCCCCTTCTAGAGGGAAATTGGGCATCTACACATCAAAACAAGTACCCAGGAGAGTTACACTTGGTTTGGGTAGCTCTGGGCACAGAGCTGTGGTTTATCTTCTTCCGTGTCTCCCAGTCTCACCACACTTTCCTTTGATTACTGTTCTTAGAGGATAAGTTATTTCATAGTGAATAAGTGCTTGAATCTAAAATACACTATGAGATTACACACTGCCATCTTTATTCTATGCAGAATGTCAGCCATCCTAGGTGTTCCCAGAATAGTTTATCTGTACTTTGCAGTAGAAGGGGCAACTGGTGACCAGATCACAGCTTTTTTTTAAGTTTTCTTCAGGCCAGTTCCATGAATCTTCCTACCTTGCTACTTCCTATTTAGAACTATCTTTGAGATGAGGATGTAGAGTTTCAACAATCTGGGTTAATTGTTGGCTGAATTGAAGTGTGGTTTGCAAGAGTGAAGACAAGATTCCAAGAAGGTATAACATTTAAATGCCTTCTCTTTTTTCCCACCTACCCCCCAAAAGCTATTCCTTGTGCACCACCCCCAGCCATCTCCAATGGGGATTTTTACAGCAGCAGTAGAGAGAACTTTTACTATGGAATGGTGGTGACTTATAAGTGCCACGTTGGACAGAATGGAAAAAAGTTGTTTGACCTCGTGGGTGAGAAGTCCATATATTGTACCAGCAAAGACAATCGAGTTGGCATCTGGAGTGGCCCTCCCCCTCAGTGTATTACTTTAGTCAAGTGCCCAATTCCAGAAGTCGAAAACGGAATTATAGAATCTGGATTTGGACGTTCATTTTATTTAAATGATACTGTGATGTTTAGGTGTAAGCCTGGCTTTACCATGAAAGGCAGCAACATAGTATGGTGCCAAGCAAACAGCAAATGGAATCCTCCACTGCCAAAGTGCTTTAAGGGTGAGTTGGGCTGAAACTCTGGGGATCTAGAAACAAAATGAAACTTTTAGAGAAATAGATACATGGTACCTGTGGAAAAAAGAAAGGGAAAGATTGTGTATGTAGTTCGGTATCTTGGTTAAAGAATTTGAAGGTATACTTTCAAAGCAATATCTAAATGTTGAAGAAGTAGGAAATTTACTATATTCTTGGACAGTACTAGATGTCCATTAGTGTAGAGCAAATTAGAAGACACTTTGAAAAGCGAAGAAAAGCAGAGCCAATGATCAGAGATTCTTTTTCCAGGACATAGGCGATTAGATTTTATTTAAATGAGGATAAAATAAACTCTGAATCCTATTGGCCATGCCAATAGAGGAAACTGACTGATGTCAATTTAATCAAATCAAATCAGAATCTGATTTTAATCAAATCATAATTTGATTAAAAATACCGTAGACATTATACATGCTCCTGTTGAGAATGTGGCCTTTATGGAATAAGGCTAGAATTAAGATTGAGTCACTTCCCCATTCTGCCTTTCTCCCCTACTCTTATTAAGAAATGTCTGACTTACTAAAAACATGACAATATTGGGAGCCCCTCCCACAAGGCTCAGGAACTTCATCAACCTGGTTTGGGGACGGCAGGAAGAAAGAGGTAGATTTTGGTAATAAAAATGTATTATAATAGTTAGGTTCCCTTGGCTACAATATTAGTGAGAGAATATCTGAGACCTTTTTAGTGAAATAAAATGGAAAGTGATGAGTGGGTGTAATGTTTTCCAGCATAGATCAAGATAGGGAAAGCAGATAGTTTCATGGTTCATCATATCTAAAGACGTAATGCATGTTAGTTCCACGCCACCTCCACCCCACCCAAAGGAGTCTCTGCCTTCTGCTTAGGAGAGTTGACATGGCCACCTTCATCCCACCCCTACACACCTCAAGTTGGCTTAGGTTGTAGAGGAGAAAGTTCTTATTTCAGGAATAAAAGACCTCTGGTCCTGTTCTTTTCTCAGGGTGTCTACCACCTCCACCTATCAACCATGGTAGTTATAACATCTTGGATAAGGAATTCTTTCCAATTGGACAGGAAGTGTCCTACAGCTGTGACCCTGGCTACACCCTCATTGGAACTAACCCTATTCAGTGTACATCCTTGGGAACCTGGAGCCATACAGCCCCTGAATGTGAAGGTGCCTAAATCTCTATTCCATCTTCAGGAAACTCAATTGTTTCCTACTCTTGATGTGCCAGCCTTGTCTCTTTTTTCCTAGCAAAATCATGTGATGCCATTCCAAACCAACTTCTCAATGGCCGTGTGGTGGTCCCCCCTAATCTCAAGCTTGGGGCAGAGGTTTCGTTTGCTTGTGATAAGGGGTGAGTGTGAGGTGAGAGGGCCTGAATTGAGACGTATAATATATAGCTAAGCATTGCAAAGAATAATCTGTAAAGATGGTTAAAAATTTTTTGCTCTTTCTGATTTTTTTCTCTTATTTTCTTTACCTTATATGACTCATAATTCCATTGTTAAGCAAATCCTGTTGATTTTCTCCAACTGTATATATTGTGCATAGCCAGAGAGAGCTAGAAATTGTCCTTTAACCATTTGAAAAAGCAAAATTTAGGGTCAGAAATTAAGGCTCCTATTATGGAGAATAATGGGGGTTCACTAAGAGGGGTTCTTTGGAATGATCTTAGGGAACAAGGTCTTTGACGTTTTCTTCACGAAGAACTGAGGTTTTTTCCTTCTAAATGGTAAAGAGAATCTTGACATTTGGATGCCAAAGAGGAAATGGAGAATACAAAAACAGAATATGATTGTTAGGAATTTTTTTTCCCTCTGTGTTTTTACCTGGTCTGAAGTCATCACATAGCTGAGCTGATTCACAAACTTGGACTTTTTCCTTAAGTCAGAAATGATTTAAAAAATAGAGGCCATTAATACCACATACTTGAGGGAAGTGATTAATTCCATGCAGCCGAGAACTGATTTGTTCTGGTGATGATTTGCTACCCCTTATTGTTTAAGGTACCGATTAAATGGCCAATCTTCTAGTCAGTGTGTCTCAGAAGGAACGAGAGTACTCTGGAATAATAAGTTTCCTGTCTGTGAACGTGAGTAGAAAACAAAAATCATCAAGTATGGATCTTACCCCTTGATTTTTGGTGTATTCCCATTTATCAATCATAACATCTTCATATGTGTGCTTTGAATGTATGTATGCCAGTCTTCTCTGTGTTCTAGGAGGCAGACCAAAGCCAAATTTATTTGACTACCTATTGTATTAGGTATTCTATATGTATAAAGACAAATGCTTTGAAAGTTCCCCCTGTTGAAACTGAGTAGCACTGATGTGTTGAAATGGGTTGGCTGTGTCTTCTTTTGCCAGTTCCTCTACTGATGAGCAACTCTTGGGAGCTAAATGGAAATCATCCATAAGTTGTGGGAATTGGCCATTTTCCCTTCATTCTGAGTCTCATTCAGGAAAGGTGTGCATATATCAACACAGCTGTAAACCATTAATATCCTTCTTGTGCATTAGGACAAGTAAATAAAGGATGTGAGGTCATTATTCAAAACCTCTGATCACTTTCTGTGGCTTTTTTAAAGGCGTCCAGCATCAAAGGATGACAAATGATCTGTGGTGAGGCCGCAGTATCTTCACTAGCAAAACAGAATGTGTTCTCACCACTTGTGGCCCCAGTTGTGTGTTTGAAACAGACATTGAATTATTAATATGTTCCAGGTATTGTGCCTGCCATTTTTAGGTACTCTTAGCTCACTGGATGCTTCTTGTAACCTTATGAAGTAGCTTGAATTCTACTATAGACTAAGAAATTGAGGGTTAGAGAGGTTAAGACTTGCCTAAGGTCACACAGCTATTGATGACAGTGGGGGTTTGAAACCAGGTCTGTTGAGCCCAAATTTCATTAGTGCATGGTGCCTCCCCACATGTGATTAACATGTGACTAAGATTATTTTCGTGTGCTGTTTGCCTTTTATTTCACTACTAAGATTGATGAGATCCACAACTATTCAATAAATTCTGTTTCATTGTTACTGTTTTGTCGGGATGGTATTGATCAGTTTGATTTGTTTGCTGCAGATTGGGAGAAAGGTAAGAACTTAGGAGGTTGGGGATAAGCACAGACTATGAGTAAGAAACAGATTACACAAATATCTGTTTCTGAAAAAAAAATGACATGACCTGTATTTGGACGTTTTATCTAAATTTAGATCTTTTCGTTGTCAGGATCAGTATGACCATATCTTTCCTTGTCTACTTTTCAGGAATTTCTTGTGACCCTCCTCCTCCTATCAAAAATGGTTGGAGTAGTTATTCTTCTGGTCCCATACCTCTTAACACTGTGATACGGTACACTTGTTCTGGTAACTTCCGCCTCATTGGAGAAAGAGTCATTTTTTGTATAAGTAAAGACCAAGTGAAGGCCATCTGGGATAAAGGTGCTCCTGTATGTGAATATTATAATAAAAATTCTTTTTGCTCCGAGCCCATAGTACCAGGGGGATACAGAGATAAAACGTCTAGACCACCATACAGACATGGTGATTCCGTGACATTTACCTGTAATACCAACTTCACCATGAAAGGCAACAAATCTGTTTGGTGCCGGGCAAATAGAACCTGGGGGCCAACACCACTACCCATCTGTGAGAGCGGTAAGTAAAAACCCAACACAATGCTAAGTGAGGAGGCTGGAGCCTTGCATTTCTGTGCAGATCAAGTTTTTATTCTGAAGGAAGAACAGTATGGATATGTGAATGGTGAGGGCGGAAGGAAGGGAAGAGGGTGAAAATTAGGGTTTCTGGCTTGTCCTTAGTTCTGGAGGGATATAAGTGTTCATTCAACAACCATCCACAGAGCAAAGAATAAGGGGGAGATGTAACTGTGAACGTACCTAATAACTGAATGGAATAGGTCTCACAAGAATGGGGGCCAATGTTGGTTGGGATGTGGGAATTAGATGGTTTTAAACTACGTATCTGGGTTACTGTTAAATTGAGAAGAAATGTGGGATCTGATAGCAAGATGTACGCAATGGATTTAAAACGCATCTTTGAATAGCTGTTGGGATGGTCTGGCAGAAATGATTCCCCTTTATCTATGGTCTTTGTGAATTTTTTCTGGAGTGATCCACTATTATCCAAGTCACCTACTAAGTCATCGCATTTCAAATCAAATCCCTTTGAAAACAGGGACCACTGTAAGTTCTAAATTTTCTTTTCATTTGGTTTGGTTTATGTCACTGCCAAAACCCAAAGCTGAATTTCAGTTCTACAATTAAACGGACTGGCAATACTTGGCAAAAACTATACCATCAAAATTAGCTATTTTCTTAGTAAAGAACAGTATTGACCAACTCTAAATCAGTTGAGTTGAACACACTGTTGACTCATTAGAAAAATATGGGTCTATCTATGCGTAGGTAAGTATGTAATCTTGGAGGCAGGGAAGATCTTAAGATAGTCACAAAATGGGGTGACCATGGAAAACAATGAGGCCTTTAGAAAGATTTAGATAGATCTATACATATAGACAGATTATGAGGCAAAGAAAAGGCGTAGAGTAGTACGTATTAAGTACATACACATACCTGTGTGTAGATATGTATCATATTTAGGATCCCCAAAAGCTATGTTACTAATGTCTTTGAGGATCCCCCCGTAAATGATAACATGCTACTCTTGGAACAGAGAACAGGCTAAGGGTAGGAGGATAGTATGGGTGTAAAGGAACTTCTTTGGGTAACTGAAATTTTTCACAAGGCAAATGTAACACATAAAGTGTAACTAAGAATGAAAACTACAGTACCATTTGTGATATAAAATGCATACACTTAAACCACACCTGCCTGATCTTGAAAAGACTGAGTTGAAAATTAGCGATTACCGTCGACCCCATGTCTTGTGTCTGGATCTCTGTTCTAAGTCAAAGTCTAGGTTGTGAAGGATGTATCACCTGACAGCCTTTTTCCTAATGTGTGCATGTAAAGATTTCCCGCAGGAGTGTACATCGCTTCCTAAGATCCCCAATGGACATCACACAGGGGAGAGTGTTGGCTCCTTTGCCCCAGGATTGTCTGTGACTTACAGCTGTGAACCTGGTTACTTGCTTGTTGGAGAAAAGACCATTAGGTGTCTGTCTTCAGGAAAGTGGAGCGCTGCTTTTCCCGGGTGTAAAGGTACCTAAATTTGCAACCAGTTTTAAGAATTTGGGCTATGCTGTGATTTGCCATGCTTCGCTAACCTTTGGTTTGTTTCCTTAGAGGCACAGTGTGAACCTCCAGGACCGTTTCTCAATGGAGAGATAGAGGGCCCTCCAAGTCTTCGGGTTGGTGTAACTGTGAACTTTTACTGTAATGAAGGGTGAGTGTCGGCAGGGCCTGGGAGATTTAATTCATTTGGCTTATGCGTGCACGGTAGGACCCGGGACACCTGCACAAGGCTCCTCCATGAGGATGCAGGGACAGCCTGGTGTGAGTGAGGCTGTGAGAGAGAATGCTTATAAAAGGAGTTGGTACGTGTCAACTGAGTGCATTTGTCTTGGGTTTTAAGTGGGGGCGGTTGCCCTGTAACGCCAACTGCTTAATAGTCCTGAACGTCGCCTTCCGTCTCCAGGTATTGGTTACAAGGCCAACCTTCTAGTCGGTGTGTAATTGCTGGACAGCGTGCTTCTTGGACCAGGATGCCAGTGTGCAAAGGTATGTTAGGAAACTGGTTTGCAGCTAGTTCTCTGGTCCTTGACCAGAACACCTCATTCTCAGCTTAACTAAAAGTTTTTGGTTCAGTCATTACTATACAGAATCTCATAGAGCAAAGATCTCACGTAGACCTCTTGAAGGGATAGGTTCTTCACTGAAGCATCCTTCAGCCACTTCTTTATTCCCTGCGTCCTCAAGTAAAACAGGGTTCCTAGGCTTTTCTTTCTCTGGAAACTGTGGACACTTGCCAGCCAGGCCAGGCATATAAAGGAGATTGTATATTCAGTAGAAGAAATCAAAGGATCATGCTAATAGATATAGTCAAGAATAAAGTTCCGAATCATACTTTTAAAATTATACTGCTGTAGGTGTCCTGATTGATACATTACAGATTCAAGTATCACTGTCCCTGAACCTTGGGTGGGACCACGGTTTCAAGCAACATCTGAGGCATTCTTTGTTTGCTGTACAGCTGCAATCTTGTCATTATTTCTGATTTCTCTAGAAATTCTTTGTGGGCCACCTCCTTCTATTCTCAATGGAAGGCATACAGGCAACCCTTCAGGGAACATCCCATATGGAAGCATGGTCACTTATGCTTGTGACCCAGACCCAGAGAAAGGAGTGAGCTTCATCCTTACTGGGAAGAAAACCATCCATTGTACCGCCAATAGTCAGAAGACTGGAGGAGTCTGGAGTGGCCCTGCCCCACGCTGTGAACTTTCTAGCTCTGCCATTCAGTGTCCACCTCCCCAGATCCCAAGAGGCCACATATCATCTGGATGGAAAGAGCAATATTCCTATAATGACACCGTGGTATTTGCTTGCACATTTGGCTTCACCATGAAGGGCAGCAAGGTGACCCGATGTAATGGCCAAGGTGCATGGGAGCCATCGGTACCGGTCTGTGAAAAGGGTGGGTGTTCCAATACTCAGAAAAGTGCTACTAATTCATCTTTTTGAAGAGTTAGAAGATGGGGTTATAGATTTAAGCAGGGCCTTTTCCAGCTTCTAGTCCCCCCGATTCTACTAAATATAGTGAATATAAATTATATAGGTTTTCTTAACATCATCACCCCACCATTGTTTCATTTTGTGGAAGCATCCTTGGGAGAAAAAACACTGAGGATCACTAAGTTGCCCACTTCTCTAGGGGAAAAAAAAATGCTTGTTTGTCTCAGTATTGATTTTTTTTTTTAAGAGAAGTCAACAAATCCTCTACCCCATGGATATATCCCATGAAACACATATGAGATCGTTCCTTGAGAAACAAAGAGACAGGAGGGGAGTTGGAGCACCAAATGGAAACTGAACTAAATGCAGAAAAGAAAAAAGATGGAGAACCACTGATTTAAAATTACCCCAAACTGGACTGCACAGATTACTTCTATCCCATATAACTGCCACCAGAGCGGATTGTAGATAGTCATGATAATTTCTTTGGCTGTTTCTTTCAGTTGTTTATATAAGAAAATTTTTCTTCTTTTCCTTTAGAGTGCCAAGCCCCTCCTAAAATCCTCAATGGGCAAAAGGAAGATGGACACATGGTCCGCTTTGACCCAGGAACATCCATAAAGTACCGCTGTGACCCTGGCTATGTGCTAGTGGGAGAAAAATCCATACGTTGTACCTCTGAGGGGGTGTGGACACCCACCGCCCCCGAATGCAAAGGTGCCAGGCTTTGAATGCAGATGTTTTGTGGTTTTGAGATTGCCTTGAGTTGATTTCTCATCCCGCTCTCTTTTCTTAGTGGCAGAGTGTGAACCTATAGAAAAACAAGTCTTTAAGAGACCCCGGGATCAATTTATTAGACCAGATGTTAACTCTTCTTGTGATGAAGGGTGAGTGAGGGCTCTCAGCCTGAACCAAGTCTGTCTTATCAGTGCACACTACAAGCTCTGTTGCAAGCATTTATCTCAAAGACCCTTCCCTGTCACACGTTTGCAGAAGGGTTGATTGTGCCGTTGTTCCGTGCCTGGAAGCTCTGTCCATGCAATGCGTGGATGGTGTTGATGCTGGCTACAATTTTGTTCCTATTGTTTCTTATCCTAAAAGTGGGGAGTCCGCTTTGAGCCAATAGCTCTTGCTTAGCTTGGTGGGCACCGGATGGCAAAATGACATGACTCTTTGTCTCCAGGTACCGGTTAGGTGGGAGTGTTTATCAGTTGTGTCAAGGTGCGATTCCTTGGTTTATGGAGCATCGTCTTTGTGAAGGTGAGTAGCAAAAATTACGGAGGACCTCAAACAGGGTAAGATGATGCGTTTCCCGGGAGATTTCCGCTTGAGGCGCTGTTACGGGAATAAGAATATTAGATTCTATTTGATTCACTTTGTCACCGCTTCTAGTTGTGCAGTCTTGCTGTCTTTCTGCTGTCCCCTCTTTCTACTTCAGAGCATGACGATCAATGTAAACCTATTTAGTTTCTGATTCTCTTTTGTGATTGAGGAGTATAAGAGTAATAAGGACAGTGAGTATATGAGCCACCATCCTTGATAGAGGGAACACTGGAGTTTAGTGGGGAGAAAGGGGAATCGTGTGGGATCTGAACCCAGATTCTGCTGCTATTGCTTGATTGGACCTTGGGCAATTTATGTAACTTCTCGGAAATCCTAGACTCTTACCTGTGAAGTTAACCTAAGACTGCAGACTTCCACATTATTAGAATTAAGTGGTACTATTCCTATTTAGTAGCTAAGAAAATTGCCTGTCAAAATAGGTGCTCAATCGACAGTCTTTCTTGCGTAACCTATCATATCACATCAGCACAAAGATGACTCAAAAAAGCTTAATCCTACTCCCCTGTGCCTTTTATTCACCTATTAGTGATTTAGAAAAAAAAAAAAAAAAACAATGAATTAAACAAATTTTTTTTAATGTTTATTTTTTGAGAGAGAGACCGAGTGTAAGCTGGGGAGGGACAGAGAGAGAGGGAGACGCAGAATCCGAAGCAGGCTCCAGACTCCGGGCTGTCCGCACAGAGCCCGACACGGGGGGCTTATTTTCTACTGGACTTTACTGCCTCACAACATGATATTGATGTACATGCTCACTTTAAACAAAGATTTCCGTTACAAAGATCTTTGCTATGATATCTGTTTAAATCACATTTTACATACATAATGAGCCTTGATGTAGCTTCTACCATCAAAACTCATCCATATCCTCCAGGAAACCTGATAACAAGAGGTCTGTAACCAGCTTCCCTTCTCTTCTTTTGTGTCTAATACTGGAACAGAATTCTACAGTAAATTCTTCTCTCTCCAGAAATCACCTGCCCGCCCCCTCCTGTGATCTACAATGGGAAACACACCAGGAGTTCCTCCGAAAATGTTCCATATGGCACCACGGTCACCTACACATGCAACCCTGGGCCAGAGAGCGGAGTGGAATTCATCCTAATTGGAGAGAGCACCATCCGTTGTATAAGCAATGACCAAGAGAGGGGCATCTGGAGTGGCCCTGCCCCTGTCTGTAAACTCTCCCTCCCTGCTGTTCAGTGTCCACCTGCCCACGTGGCAAACGGATACAAGATATCTGGCAAGGAAGCCCCATTTTTCTACAATGACAGTGTGACATTCAAGTGTAATAAGGGATTTACTTTGAAGGGCAGCAGTCAGATTCGCTGCAAAGCCAATAACACCTGGGATCCTGAAATACCAGTCTGTGAAAAAGGTAACGACCCAATGAGGTATTTATTTATTTATTCTTATTATCTCCAACCCAAAACTAGAGTCACGGAAAAAGGCAAGCATGCACACGTTACTATCCCGTCTCTCCCATTCTGTGACGGAATGTTCTATGTGGTTTTATATATTCTTCATGTGAATGTCCCCATGGATCTGTGATGTATTCAGGGTAGGTAATGAGAGGACCTTTTTATGGTTTCCAAGTTTTTAGTTAAATTCCAATTAGTTAATATACAGTGTAATATTAGTTTCAGATGTAGAATTTGGTGATACAACATCAGCTGCTCATCACAAGTGTCCTCCTTAATCCCTGTCACCTATTTAACCCACCCCCCAACCACCTTCCCTCTGGCAACCATCAGTTTGTTCTCTGTAGCTAAGCATCTGTTTCCCGACCTTTTTAAAGGTGCCTAGTTCCTGCAAAAGAGCAGAAAACATTCAGTAATGAATTAGCACTTCATGGTCTTTGGTTTAAGTTTCAGATTGTCTGCTGTCGAACGATGTATACTTAATGTTCTCACGTATAAATTCCTTTTTTGTTGTTGTTGTTGGTATTTATGTGGGGAGTTTTCTCTTCAGGCTGCCCGCCACCTTTTGGGCTCCAGCATGGTCGGCATACAGGTGGAAATAGGGTCCTTTTTGTCTCTGGGATGACTGTAGACTACACCTGTGACCCTGGCTACTTGCTGGTGGGAAACAAATCCATTCACTGTATGCCTTCGGGAAATTGGAGTCCTTCTGCCCCTCGGTGTGAAGGTACTTTCAGTTCCAGAGTTGTCTTTCTCCGTGATATCAGGCATGTATAAGTAACTCAAACTTTGCTCGTCCAGAAGCACCGTGTCAACCTGTGAGAGAAGATCTTCGAGAGCCTCCTGTTCACTCACACGTGGTACTGGTTAATACGTCCTGTCAAGAGGGGTGAGTAGAAGAGGGTCCACTCTTGGGAAGGGTCTCCACTAGCTTTATGCATTAATCCTATCCTCAACCTGTCTTGGTGACTCCATTTAGAAGTCCCTCATTGTCGCACTCACAGGGAACGTGAGGTTCTAAAGGTCTAACATCTAGGGCTTTTCAGTCCTTTCTTGACATGGAAATAACTGTGCTGTGAAAAACTCTGTTTAAAGTAGCTTTTGTGCTTGGAGGGCCGAGAGTTTTAGCTCCTGTCCCCCCGAAGTTCTTACTTAGAAATGCCCCTGCATCTGTGATTTGAGGAAGAGAGGCGGCAGAGATGTGCTATCAGGAAGAGGAAATGCATTACAGTCTCTCTCTAGGTACCAACTGACTGGACATGCTTATCAGAAGTGTCAAGATGCTGAGAATAGGGTTTGGTTCCAAAAGATTCCACTTTGTAAAGGTAAGTCAGAAAAAAAAGTTGTTGGAGGGGCAGTAGGGGTAGAGAGGGCAGGCCACTGAGGAGCTAGCCTATAACTACCTCAGTGGTCTGTGTGTTCAGTCTCCGTGTACATAAGATAAGGCAAATCTTTCCGTGTTTATGGGCACTGACACTGGGAAATGAAGTTGTCAAGTAGGAACTGAGCATTTGCCGTATATCTGCTCAAGATTTAAGAAAATATATATATGGCCTAGGTTTCTAGTTCATGGTAGCATAGCCGCCTTTATTCCTTTCTGAAGACTTCACTGTGTTTCCTGAATTTTTTTTTGAATGAGTATGATGTATTAGTCACATAGAGAATTTAATAAAGCTGTTTTTTAAAATTTTTTAATATTTATTTTTGAGAGAGAGAGAGAGAGAGAGAGCGAGCATGAGAGGCAGAAGGGCAGAGAGAGAAGGAGACACAGAATCCGAAGCAGGCTCCAGGCTCCGAGCTGTCAGCACAGAGCCTGACGCGGGGCTCGAACTCACAGAGTGCAAGATCATGACCTGAGCCGAAGTCAGAGGCTCAACTGACTGAGCCACCCGGGTGCCCCAATAAAGCTGTTTTTAAATATTTAAATTTTTTTAAACATTTATTCATTTTTGAGAGTGAGAGAGAGAGAGAGAGACAGAGCATGAGTGGGGGAGGGGCAGACAGAATGGGAGACACAGAATCCAAAGCAGGCCCCAGTCCCTGAGCTGTCAGCGCAGAGCCTGACGTGGGGCTCAAACTCACAGACCAGGAGATCATGACCTGAGCCGAAGTCGGACGCCTAACCGACTGAGCCACCCAGGCACCCCTAATAAAGCTGTTTTCAAGAAAGTATAACCCAGGTCCTAAAATCTAAGTTATTTTATCGCTCTGTGTAATACCTACAGTTGCCTAGTTTCATCCGTGCCTGAATGAAGACTGTCCAACTGAAGTAGAATTTCCTAACTCTCTTCTACAGCTGTTCACTGCCCGCCTCCACCAGTGATTGACCACGGGAGGCCCAGGGGTGTGATGGCAGAACACTTCCTATATGGAAATGAAGTCTCTTATGAATGTGACCAGGGATTCTCCCTTCTGGGAGAGAAAAATATACGATGCATCAGTGATTCTAAAGGACATGGATCTTGGAGTGGACCTACCCCCCAGTGCTTCAAATCTCCTCCCGTGACCCACTGCCCTAACCCAGAAGTCAAACACGGATATAAGCTAAACAAAACTCGTTCTTCATATGCCCACAATGACACAGTATATGTCGCCTGCAATCCCGGCTTCATCATGAATGGCAGTAACTTGATTAGGTGTCATACCAGCAACCAGTGGGTGCCAGGTGTACCAACTTGTATCAAAATGGGTAAGATATTTTAAGGAATTAAGTATGGGATGGTGCAGAGAATAAAGGAAAGGGCTTTGAATCTCCACTGGCCATTTGAACTGCAGAAAAGCATGTAAAAGTAAAGACAGTCACATTGTTTTACAAGATACCTGCCTTGTCTTGTCTTTTCATCTGATTCTTTTTTCCCCTTTTCTTTTTTTTTTTTTAAATTTTTTTAACGGTTATTTATTTTTGAGACAGAGAGAGACAGAGCATGAACAGGGGAGGGGCAGAGAGAGAGGGAGCCACGGAATCGGAAGCAGGCTCCAGGCTCTGAGCCATCAGCCCAGAGCCCGACGCGGGGCCCGAACTCACGGGCCGCGAGATCGTGACCTGAGCTGAAGTCGGACGCTTAACCGACTGAGCCACCCAGGCGCCCCTTTTTCCCCTTTTCTAAGTGCATTGAGCAAAAGTACACGAGAGGATAATGGTTACCTCCCAAACTGATGGAGTCTCTAAAATCTATTCTTTTTACTAATTTATAATTTAAAAAAATACACATATCTCTGGGAGGGGAAATGTCTGGCGATAATACTGCTTGATGATTTGATATAAAAAACTGTGAAAGCAGCCAGAAAGAGAACTTTGTGTTTCTCAAGAGGAATGCTGGCCTTCAAACCCATTGAATTGTCTTTCTTTTTTTAGTTATTGTGTGGCAGTTTTGCTCCTGTCAGAAACTACCTACCACCGAGCCTGCCAATTGGTGCCCTAAGAACCGAACCCAGCTCACCAGAACTGTTTTCTTTGGCTGAAATACGGTGCTTTGCTTTCCTGCAAGGCTCCAGTAGCTTGAATTGGGTAGCAATGGCCGCCATTTTTAGGACAGATGCTCTTGGATTCATGATATATAGCGGCTTCCCTTCCTGGTTCCAGTAGGCATTTGAGTGTGAGACCATTAAACTACAGCCTCTCTGCTATTTAAAGGGAAAAGAAAAGAACACTGTTAGCTGATAGATTACAACTGTGGGCTACAACCATTGATTTTTCATTATTTCACTTCTGACATCTTTAGGTCACGTATGAGAGATGTAGAAAATGCACAT
This sequence comes from Felis catus, assembly GCF_018350175.1. Lineage (NCBI taxonomy): Eukaryota > Metazoa > Chordata > Mammalia > Carnivora > Felidae > Felis > Felis catus. The sequence continues at coordinate 35,108,497 of NC_058384.1, read as the reverse complement.
TTCCGTCCATTGCTGCTTGGCTTGGGTGGGATGCGTATTTCTGGGTACCAATTCATTGGCTTGTTTCCTACCTTCTTTCAGTATCACTGTCACTCACGGAGAGCGTTGGCGATATGTTCCTCTGTGCTAAATTAACGATCCTTTTTTTTCTTGGTGTCCAAGCTTTCTTAGGATGTCAGCCTCCACTCGATATACCCAATGGGAATCACACTGGTGGAGATATGGCTCGATTTTCTCCTGGAATGTCAATCCTGTACAGCTGTGACCAAGGCTACCTGCTGGTGGGAGAGGCATTCCTCCTTTGCACACATGAGGGAACCTGGAGCCAACCTGCCCCTTACTGTAAAGGTGCGGTGTCTATTATTTTCTTATTTGTCAATTAAATTTCTCCCACGTAGATAGATTCAGTTTGGTGCTTTCAACTTAAAATAGACAAATGCGTTAATTGGATCATTTAATACAATGCATTTGATTGGACTGATTTAATTGGATTAATCCACTAAGTAACCACAAAATAAGAAAAAATGACTTAAGGAATAGCTTGTCTGATGAGTGATCGCTTATGTAGTCCTTTAAGTACAGAAAACTGAAGTACTTACACAACTTATATAACTAAATACAGGTTGAATTTATACTACGGTTGTAGTTATGGAAGTGTGCATTCGACAAAATGCTGATACAACGCACAATGACCTTGTCAGTATATTTCCTATCAGTGGTGGTGGCATTATGGGTCTATTTTTTTAATAAAAGTTTCAGGATTTCACTTTCATTAGCATAAACAACACATGTGAAATACACAGTGAGTTAATATCCAATACTTGTCAAGCACTTTTTACTAAATACCAGAAACCATGCACACCATTTTGCATGCATTATTTCATTAATCCTCTTGAGAACAATATGAAGTTGGTGCCACTATTATTTCTGTATGACAGGTGAGGTCTTGGTAGAATGAGAGATTTGTAACCTACCTGAAGTCGCACAGCTGGGAAGTCTAGGAGTCATGATTCAAATCCCAAATCTCCCACTATCACTCCCTACACTGCAAGTTGAAAGAAGAAATAAGGGAGCATGTTCCTGTAAGGAGAATTCTAGGTAACAGTGAAGCAGATGAGACAGTCATTCAGAATTCTTAATATTACCCACTCAGCCCTCACCATTTCTCTGGGAAGCCATCAAAATGATCCAACGCTATCCGTTTAGAAACTAAAGCACAAAGGAGGAAAATAATCTGGCTTCAATTGCCTAGAGGTGATCGAGATGGATTGTTGACACGAAAAGACTGCCTAAGATATCCTTTTGTGTTATCACAGTGAGGCTTTACTTAGAATGATCTACTTCCTTGAGAAAAGGCTAAACTATGACCCAGCTTCCATTAGCTTTCTTCCCTTTCAGAGGTGAACTGTAGCTCCCCAGAGTATATTAACGGAATCCAGAAGGGGCTGGAGCCTGGGAAAATGTATCAGTATGGAGCTATTGTCACTTTGGAGTGTGAGGAGGGGTATACCCTGGAAGGCAGTCCCCAGAGCCAGTGCCAGGATGATCACCGGTGGAACCCGCCCCTGGCTGTTTGCAAATCGCCAGGTAAGTACCAAGGGCTCTATTGCAGCTCGTGTACTTGCCTCACTGGAGAGAAGACAGCAAGGGCTATGCCTCAGCATTAAGTTCCAGGTTTTAACTTGACATGGGTCTGTGACCAGCACTACACTGATGGAAGAGTTTGAAGTTAGTAGTCGATTCTACAAAAAGCAAACCTCTCTGAGGATGGAGGAAATAAAGAAAGGAAATCAAGGGAGAGGAATACTAACTTATAAGGTGCAAGACTAACAACCTTACATTTTGAAAGGAGTCACTACTGAGCTTTCCCTTGCTGAATCTTGTTTTATAACCACTTACCGATTGGACAACGGTGAACATTGTTGCTATGCCAACTAAGGGCGTTCGTTCACCTGTTACAAACTATATGGTTCACCTCTGACAACTCTCTACGGCGAACAACCTGTTAGGATTAATGATAAATATCAACAGCTAATATGTGCATTGTAACCTGAGAAGTCTCTGATTATGAAATTGACTATGTTGGTTTTTTCGTTCAGGAACTACCCCGACTTAAAGTGAATTTTTTTTTTTTTTTAAAGTCCAGTGAGTTGTCACATAAAAAATGAAGCGTGATTATAATCCAGGGTCCCATCACATCTTTTTTAAGTGGATTTTGAGAGAGAGGAGCTGAATGTTAACTTTGGGGACATGACCATGGGACTTTGGGCTGCACTGAAGCATGCAACTAGACTAATATTTTCATGATTCTGTATTCTCTTTAGCCTCACTTGCTCCTCTTCTTTCTGGTAAGTTTTCTTAAATATTTGAATTAAATCTCTAATGATTTTTTTAAGTTTATTTATTTATTTTGAGAGAGCCAGAGCATGTGGGAGGGGCAGAGAGGAAGTGGGAGAGAGAGAATCCCAAGCAGACTCTGCACTGTCAGTACAGCGACCGATGTGGAGCTCAGACCCATGAACCATGAGATCATGACCTGAGCCGAAAGCAAGAGTCGGACGCTTACCCGACTGAGCCACCGAGGCTCCCCTCTAATGTTTTATAAAAAATATGTAAGTCGTGCCTGGGTGGCGTCCCACTTCGGCTCAGGTTATGATCTCGCGGTTCGTGAGTTCGAGCCCTGTGCTGGGCTCTGTGCTGACAGCTTGGAGGCTGGAGCCTGCTTCAGATTCTCCCTCTCTCTCTGCCCCTCCCCTGTTTGTGCTCGCTTTCTCTCTCTCTCTCAAAAATGAATAAACATTTTTTAAAAATATGTGTGTATTTTGAGGCCCTATATCCTGCCTGTTATTTTTTTTTTTCACTTTAAGTCCTAGGAAACGATCCTTTTTGCTGTTTTAAAGCTTTATTAATGTGTCCTCCATATTACACACTGACACTTTTGCATCGAGCTCAATAAATGGTTTAAACAGCCAGCTATTCCAAGTTTTTAACCTGAAAGTGTAGTTTATATTAACTTCTGGTCATTTGCATGATTCGGTACTATCAAATAGGTTGGCTTATTCTGCAGCGGCCAAATATATTTCACAGCTGAGTTATGCTGTTTGGCCAAGTCGTGGGACCCCGGTGTCCTGAACTCCTCATATCATCCCAGCAACGAGAATATTGCTAATAAAACTGAAAGGAGACACAAACGTGACTGGAGCCCTGTGGTCACATGCTCAGTGCTTTAGATTAAATGTGGGCTGGACTGAATCAAAAAAAACCCCACTTAATCCCAAGTATGATTATTTAGGAATTCGGTATTTATATGGCTGAGAAAGGATAGGTATAAAATCACATAACATTCCCCCCACACACTAGGAATAGCCCTGCAATGACTTCAGAACAATACAGGCCACACTTTTCTGGCATTTGATACTTGCTGTTTTGTTTTCTAGGTCTTTCTGCAGGCTCAGTACTTCTTATATTCTTGATTGGTGTCACCTTATGCACGATATTAAAACACAGAGAACGGTAAGTTCATTGCACGCTTGACCAAAAGGCACAAAAGGTTTTGGCTTCTTGCCTGAAACTAAATTCAGAAGCGCAAGTTATATGCCATGAATATTGTAGTGTGATCACTGGAGTAAGGGATCTTGTGTGGATCCCTTGTCCTCTCAAGGGCTCTTGAGAGGAAGCCCCCTCTGTAAGAACTTAAAAAAATTATCACTTACTTTATTTGAATGATGTTTATTCAGGTGATATATTATTTACAAAATCTAGAAAATTAAAATTTGAAAAATCTCAGTGGTAACAACTGCAGATATTTTGGTATATTCCTATCTGATCTTTCTCTTACTTTCTTTCTCTTTTTCTCTCTTTAACTGAAATTTAAGAATGATAGTCTCCCACCTAAATTTTTAAAATTTGGCCTTTATCTTTTGTATCGTATGTTTTCTTTTTAGTTACTTAACAGCATATTGTTCTATGTATTTCTGTATTGTAGAAATTTTAGGTTGCTTCCACATTTACTTTGATAATAAATAAAGATACAAGAAACCCCTCTGAATAAAACCTTTTTGAATAAAACCTTTCCCCCATCTACTTATTTCTGTAGCAGATGTCTAGAATTACTAAGAGTATGAACATCTAAGGTGCTTAATAAATACTGCCCAATGGCTTTCCAAAAAGTTTGCTCTAACTTGACCAAACATTGAATAATTAATGTATTTTGGATGTGTTGTGTTTCTGGACTTTTTTTTCCTGCTGTGTTGACTTATCTGTTCTTCTATCACAAATCACTTTGTGTTTAATTAGTATAGTTTTATACTGTTCTAATATACGGCGGGGCAAGAATTCCCTTGCTATAATTTTTACTATTTTCTTTTCTATTGTCTTCTGTTTATTCTTACCAGGTGACTTTTAGATCATTTGCCATTTCCAAAAAAAACATGTGTTGTGATTACACTTAAGTCTATAGATTAGTGGGTGAGAAATTGGCATCTTTTTCTGTAATGTGTTCCTCTTCGGAAGCATCGTAGGCCTTTCTATTCGTTCAAGTGATCTTTCCTTTCGCTTGGTTGTTGTTTTCATGACTACTTTTAAATATATTACTAGGTTTTCTGTGTTTTGTTATATTATGTTTTATTATCCAGAGATTAGATCTAGTTTTATTTTTAACTTATTAAAGTTTTAAAATATTTTAATCTATAATGTAATATTGACTGCCATAGTAGGTTATGTGCTGTTTGGTGGGTGCACAAAGCAAATGGTCAAGTCACAGAGAATGTGTAGCAGAAAAAAAAGATCCCATGGTGAACAAAATGTTTCAAAAGCGCCTCAAGAAACTGTAGACCAGGAGAGAAAGGCTTTCCTGGAAACAGTAAGCGAGCAGTTTGAGTGAAAACCCAGAGGCTTGTCATTCCATCATGTGTTATGAGAACTACGCAAGCCATCTGACACAACTGGGACATGGTGACTGAAGGAAAAGGCAGCATAGATTTAGGTGGAGAGATGGCATAAAAGACCCCTCTAACCCATAAATCTTGTATCAAAATATTCTGATAAGTGAAAAGGATACCTTTTTAGCAAATGAGACCATCAGATGTCAGCCTAGGGATGGTCTGTGTGCATAGGTTCTTGAATCTCCGTATGTGCCAGTGTTAGAGAAGATAATCAGGTGAAGCCTTACCACGTCTCAGGTAACCTCTAGTGTGTGTGTTGGGGGGGGTGACCACGTCATGTCACCCCAAACGTGTCACCCATAAACTCCAGCAACATTACTTTCACATGCTAAGTCACTTGGATCTATCAGGGCTGACGCACTGTTCACCGTTGTAAAATGCCTGATGGAGGCATTAGACGTGATGGGGTTACGCTGAACCTCTGTAAGGATGTCACCTATGAACCTGAGTGCTTTGTTCTGAGCTCGGCGGGGCCTGAGGACCGCAGGTCCTACAAGGATCTACAACTGTGATATACTTTAGCCTGTAGTGTTTACCAGAATACGGACCATATCGCCCTCATTTTGTCAATGACTTCAGGAAATAAAAAGGGTGTTCTGTGACCAAATAACATGCGTTATTTTTCTCATGAAGATTCACAATGACCATGAGAAATATTTAAAGCCCTACAACGAAGAAGCCTGTTTCATTTTATTTTCAAACCGGAGTTCCCCAAATTAATTGGACTGGAGAACTCTTTCTCAACTAATGCTTGAACATCCCATGGAACTAATGTTCCATTGAACAGTCACTGGGAAATCTAGAGAGGTGGGCAGTAGCTAGATCACCAAAAGCCTTGCATACCATGACAGAGGAGTTGGTGGGTATCCCGTCAGATCTTGAGCAAAGTAATAATATGTTCAGATATGCGTTTTCAAAAGAAGGGCAGGATTGGGCTTCCAACCAAAGCAGCCGTGGTGGGGATCGGGAGGATGGAATAGATAGAAGAGGCATCGTCATTATTTAGAAGAGAGGATTTCTGGGACTTAGTGACTTGCCAAATGCGGGCAGAAGGGAGAGAAAAAGAATGACTCATGTGGACTGGATCCAGTGGTTCACCAAAAGAGGAGAGGGGCAGTTTTGTGGAGAAAGAGGAGTTCACTTTGGGGGCACTCACGATGCAGGACGCAAGAGAGGGACCTGGACTCCGGCAGGTGACATTTAGATCACATTTGAAGCCTTGAGACCAAAAAGAACATAAAAGGTAAGAATAGGGATGAAAACGGACCTCAGAAGGACAGTAATGCTTAAAAGGGAGAAGAAGGGACAGTCAGAAGACGGAAGGAGTAGTCTCACAGAATCAAGGGAGAAAAGGGTCTCAAAAAAGAAAAATAGGGATGTCAGTCACATGGCTTTCCTCACAGGAAGTTTGAAGATAATTTTAGCCAAGAGTAATTAGAAATTTAAATAAATAGAAAATGTGGTCTCTATCACTTTCCTTCATACTACTAATTTTGTTATCAGAGAGTCACATGTGTAGGAAAATTGGCAAACTTTAGGAATGCCTATAAGCTCAAATAATTTATAATGTTCCAGGCAGATTATTTAGTTTATGAATGGGACTATATCATATACTATACTGAAGCACCTCCATTGATATAAACCAAACCTATATGTTAAACTCCATTCCTAAGCATCACTCGTTTTATTTCCAATTTGTAACTGACTTCAGTTTATTTTCTGATAGTTGATCTAGACATTCGAGCTGCCTTAAATACTTTCTGTAAACGAGATAAATAATCGGTCACTTAGAAATTTTGCCTAAGTAACAAAACTAAATATTTTCTAAAATGTTTATTTATTTATTTTGAGAGAAAGAGTTTGCTCAAGGGTGAGGGGTGGAGAAAGAGAAAATCCCAAGCAGGCCCCACGTTGTCAGCTGTCAGCGCAGAGCCCAAGGCGGGGCTCGATCAAACTGTGAGATCATGACCTGAGCCGAAATCAAGAGTCAGATGCTCAACTGACTGAGCCCCCCAGGCGCCGCGAAATTAAGTATTTTTTAAAGCCACCCAAACATTTGAGAGAGACCACTCTTCTTCTCTAGACATCTAAGATCTTTTAATGAAACCTAAATCTCACGTAGACCTAAAAATTACCATTGTATAATATTCTTGACGCCTCTATCGATAAGCTGACGTCTTAAATATGGTAGTAAGTGACATGCTCTGAGTAACTTTAGCAGAAATCATTCTTTGGTAATTCTGTAATACTTTATTTCAGAGTGCTACCTGATAATGTGATCACATTTTCATGTCTCTTGCTAATTTTGGCCAAGGGGTTTTAGGAGCACAGTGAAGTGTGTGGGCTTTCAAAGTGTAAAAGTAAAAATGTCCTCTTAAAAATTATCTCAAGCTTTTAGTGCTGTAAGACTACAGGAGGATTCGGAATTTAACATCAAATATGAAAACTTTCCTTTAAGTTAAACTGGAAGACTGTGTCCCACAAAGGTAAATTTATGGTCATATCCTAAAATTAAAGCTTCTTTTTTTAATTTATTTTTTCAAACTGAGGATCATAGTTCTAAGTTATTGAGAGTCCTGGATCCGAGGGAAGGCAACCTTGTACCAACTTTTGATTTGGACACTTAGCATCCTAGCAAGTTATTTATTTTTAGGGGCCTTTCCAAATAATAGGGGTTATAGTGATCATCTCATATGATACTTAGGACATCAAAATGAACTCATTCATGAAAAGTACTTATCACGTGATGGGAATTACAGAAAACAAACAACTATGACATGTTTATAGTAATCATGGCCAATGAGTAAAGAGTTTACTTTTTTCTTCCTTTTTCCATTTAGGAATTATTATACAAACAAAAGCCCTATAGAAGGAGATCTTCATTTAGAAACACAAGAAGTCTATTCTATTGATCCATACAACCCGGCAAGCTAATTGGAAGACAAACTGGTATCTAATGAAATTGAAATATTTTTATTCACCCATCCGTCAAAATGCCTTCAGTTTGTATTTGTCAATAAGTATAGTACTAAATGAGTATGGTTGTATTGCACAAGTCTTCAGCAATCATGCCCAGAAATTGTTAACTTACCTACTTCGTATTGCCAAATTAATGCCATGGGTTCTTTTCAGTTCATTCATCCATTCAACAAATACTGAATACATAGTGTAATAATTAAGGATAAAATGGAGAAGATGAAATGTATTTTGAAGAGAAAGAAAGCATACTCCTATAGAGTATGCTGGGTCATTGTAATGAGCTTGGTGTGTATTCTGAGATGGAAACCAATGGAGGGTTTTAAGCAGAGGGGAGAATGATCCCCTCATTCAAGTAGAAGCATCCAAGTAGAAGTATCAAGAAGGCAGTGGATGTACAAGTGTGTATTTCAGAGAATAAGTCCAGGCTCAAGACATAAATACGGGCCCTGTCAGCATATGGATGTATGTAATAATGAAATCAAATAAGATTAGCAAAGGGGTGAAAGGGGCTAGGGAAGAGAAAAGGTCCACGTGCCAGACCTTGAGTCCTTCCACATCCAGAGTCATGGAGTATGAGAGGGAACCTCGGTATTATTTTGAGATAATACTCACTTTTCATGCCTTGTCTCAGTCCCCGCTACAACAGTGAAAAGTATTATCTCCAAATAATACCCAGGTGAGCATACACTATCCAAGGTGAGAGAAGCAAAGCTGAACTATCGGCTAGGGTCTCAGGATCAGTAATGGGCAGAGGCTGAATTCAAGCCCAAATCTACATTCAAATTGTTTTCTCTTACATAATCTACAAAATATAAAAATAAACCCCTTTGCCCGCTTGGAACTTATTTACAACAAAAAATAGACAAAACAGGAGAACAAAAAATAGAAAACAATAGAACAATATAGAATAGAAAACAGAAATAGAAATATAGAAATAGAAATAATAGAAAACAATAGAACAAAGTAAAAAACAATAGAACAAAACATAGACATCGACTTATCATAGTGTGAGAGTAAGTACCTTAAACAAGATACAGAAAAACTGGTATGGTAGCTAGGAAAGCCAAGATTACCTACTGCTGGTGAACCATGGAAAGAGGAAAGAGAACAGCGGAGACCAGGCCAGAGTGATACCTAAATCCAAACCGCTAGGGGTCCCAAGTAAAACTAGTTTATAAATAATTTGTTGAATGAATGCATGAATGACAAAGAATGATACCATTGCTTGGATTTCTATCTCATTACTTATTACTTATCAACATAAAATTTAATTATCATTTCCTTCAGATCCTGTTTCTGAAGAAGGGATCTCTTGATAGAAAGTGTCTTCTAAGAGGCTTGATGCTCTATCGGTTATAGCACAGTTGGGGGAGAGAGAGAATGTTAACGTTCTCATTATGTAAATTTTGAGTCACATCACTGCTCTTCCTGCTGCCCCCTGAACAGAAATTCTCTATTGCAGTGTGCCTTGTTTGGATCCTACTGAACATCAGTTGGGACGAAACCATTTTAATATCAGCCGGTCTATGAGTATGGTCTCAACATCAGTGAAATGACTTCATAAGCTATGATTTCCCATATGCACTTTCTCTCAAGCAGAACAAAGAAAGTTTGCTTGATAATAAAGATGGGATCCCAGTCTCACCGCCACACTCTCTTCAAGGACTTTTTTGACGCCTCCCCTGTGATGTGCCTGGAGCCTGGCTATGGCTACAAACAACAGAACTCCATAAGTGTCGCCATTTTAATTAAGGAAGGCGCTAAAAAGCGCTGCCCTCCTATCTCGACCCTTCTTTTGTAATCAGCATACTTACTGTCACCATATATTTTTGGTTCTAGAGTGGTTTTAACTAAGCAAAGGAGAGAGGATTTCATGCAATTATGATGGGCATTCTTCTGTTGGGAAGTCTAATTTTATTTTAATAGTAGCATCTTGCTCTCATATGGTTAAACATTTCACCTGTATTTCCGCTTGTTTTTAGGGTTGTTGTTCTTTTTCCACAGTGTATACTTTGCCTTTCCATAATCACTCAGTAATTCCAATTTGCACATTTTTTTTTCATTATAGGAGTCAAGTTTTCACTGTAAGGTTTTGGTGTACAGTTCAGGCTTTGGATATTTCCTTGGCAGTTTTGTCAAAGCTCTGTGTCCTTTAATAATGTGTACAGTGGTTACTCAAATAAATTTTATCTTTTAACAAAAACATTTGCCTTACAGGATTTTTTTTCTTAGAGTCAATGAACTCTTAGAGTTTTTGTTTTTTGTTTTTTGTTTTTAATTTTAATTGCAGTTAGTTAAGGTTTCTAGAGTTCCTGATCTAACATTTATACATTCTGGATCTTCCCACTTTGTTGTTTTAGCCGACTTGCAGTCCACAAACTCCATTCCCTCATCCTCAAGATATTCTCTATTCGTCCAGACAACGCCTTTCCCTAGCCCCCTGCCACCACACTCGAAATCCAGCTGACAATTTTCCTTGTTCTAGCATTTATACTATTGAGAAAATAAAACCTTGCTCCGTGGCTACCACAAATTTCTCTTGCCATCCTCTCCTAGACTATGTATTCTGTTTGGCATCTTTTTTGTTTTTGTTTTAAAATATACATAACATAAAATTTAGAATCTTAACCATTTTCCAATGTACAGTTCATAAATGTTTGCATATTCATTATTGTGCAACAGATTTCTAGACCTTTCTCATCTTAGAACATTGAAATGCTCTATCCATTAAACAATAACTCTACATTCCCCTCTTCCTCCAGCCCTCAGAAACCACTACTCTACCTTCTGTTCCTATGAATTTGACTACTTTAGATACCTCCTAGATGTGGAATCCTACCGTGTTTGTGTGATTTATTTCACTCAGCATAGCATCAACTTTTCTCCTTGGTGTAGCATGTGTCAGAATCTCCTTCCTTTTTCAGACTGAATGATATTTCGTTGCTTGTATATATCACATTTAGTTCATTCATCTGTCAGTGGACATTTGGGCTGTTTTCATGACTACCGTACATAATGCTGCTATGAACATGAGTGTGCAAATAGCTCTTCAATTCAATTCATTGCTTTCAATTCAATTCAATTCATTGCTTTCAATTCAATTCAATTCATTGCTTTCTTTTTTTTTTTTTTTTTTTTTTAAATTTTTTTTTTTTCAACGTTTATTTATTTTTGGGACAGAGAGAGACAGAGCATGAACGGGGGAGGGGCAGAGAGAGAGGGAGACACAGAATCGGAAACAGGCTCCAGGCTCTGAGCGGTCAGCACAGAGCCTGACGCGGGGCTCGAACTCCCGGACCGCGAGATCGTGACCTGGCTGAAGTCGGACGCTGAACCGACTGCGCCACCCAGGCGCCCCCAATTCATTGCTTTCAATTCAATTCAATTCATTGCTTTCAATTCGTTAGACACATACCCAAAACTGGGATGCTGTTCAGCATCTTTTATTCAGTCATAATCAGTACTATTTTCATTCCTCCAAATTATCCGTCCATGCACCTCAAGCCATCTATTCTACCTTTGTCTCTATTCTCCTTCTCTTAGGAGCTGATGAAAGCATCACAGGGTAACTGGGTCAACCTCCTCTACCTCCACCTCTGTCACTTCACCCAAATACTTGTGTCCGGCTTGTACAGCTTCCTTAGCTTCTGTGAGTATGGGGATGGTGACAGGAGTAACGGCAGAGAAGGCTGCTCTGAGCTGAGAACTAGACCTTCAAGAAAGGGGGTGAGAAAGCAGATGTCAGGAAATCAGTGCATAAGGAAGTGGTAATGGGTGGTCTAATATCTGCTACTATATCTTCCCACCTCCATCCCCCTCCCTTCTCTACAGCATTTGACGGTTGCAATTATTCCACTCTCCACACAACTCATTCCAACTCTTGCTTTACATACAACTGACTCTTTTTTTTTTTCAACGTTTATTTATTTTTGGGACAGAGAGAGACAGAGCATGAACGGGGGAGGGGCAGAGAGAGAGGGAGACACAGAATCGGAAACAGGCTCCAGGCTCTGAGCCATCAGCCCAGAGCCCGACGCGGGGCTCGAACCCACGGACCGCGAGATCGTGACCTGGCTGAAGTCGGACGCTTAACCGACTGCGCCACCCAGGCGCCCCCAACTGACTCTTATTTTAACTAACTTTTAAATCTGGGGTCCTTAAGGACCACAGACCTCCAAAGGTTTATGGGTAGAACTAAATTTCAATATAGCCGCTTTCCTTTGTAATCCTAGATATTCTATTTTGTGCATTAAAAAGATTAATTCTAGGGCCACCTGGGTGGCTCAGTCGGTTAAGCATCCGACTTCAGCTCAGGTCATGATCTCACGGTTTGTGAGTTCAAGTCTCACATGAGGCTCTGTGCTGACAGCTCGGAGCCTGGAGCCTGCTTCGGATTCTGTGTCTCCTTCTCTCTCTGCCCCTCCCCTGCTCTCTCTCTCTCTCTCTCTCTCTCAATATAAATAAACATTTAAAAAAATTAAAAATTAATTCTGGAGGCACCTGGGTGGCTCAGTTGGCTAAGTGTCCAACTGTCAATTTTGGCTTAGGTCATGATCTCACAGTTCTTGTGAGCAACAAGCTCCACATTGACAGCTCAGAGCACGCTTGGGATTCTCTCTCTCTCCCTCTCCCCCCCTCACACACTCTCTCAAAATAAATAAATGAACATTAAGAAAAAATAATTCTGAGGAGGGGTCCAAAGGCTCAGCCAAAGAGACAAATGGGTCCACCATACACAAAAATATTAAAAACCATGAACCACATGTGAACCACATCTAAATGTTTCCATCCTGATCTTCCTATCATTTATTCTACATACATGTTCTCCCTTAAGAGTGCCATCAATTCCTGAGGTTTTGACCCTCTGCCACCCATTTCCTTTTCAAAAGGCCTCTTGCTGGACATCTCTGGAAGTCCGGTTTCATAATCAAACTATATTCCCAATATTTTCCTAGAACACTCTCACACGTCCTGGCTCTCACTAAAACTCCATCTGTCTCATGCCCCCAAGTCTTTCTCAGGTTTAAAAAAACAACAAAAAAATACTTTGACACTCTCTCTTTAAAAAAAAAAAAAAAAAAAAAAAAGTTTATTTTTGAGAGAAAGCACGTGAGCTGGGGAGGGGCAGAGGATCCACAGTGATGCGGGGCTTGAACTCACAAACTGTGAGGTCATGACCTGAGCCAAAGGCTGACACTTTACCAGCTGAGCCACCTGGGTGCCCCAACACACTCTCCCTTGATCAAGTTACCCTCTCTCTCCTGTATGTTTCCTACTGGTGCTGCAACAAGTTACTTTGTAGCTGGAAATGACTCAGATGTATTCTTTTACCAGCCTGGAGGTCAGGAGGCCAAATGAATCCTACAGAGCTAAGACCAAGGTGCTGCCTTTTCCAGCATCTAGAGGTGGCTGTCATTCTGTTCGGCTCATGGCAGCACCTCTCCAGTCTCTGCTCCGGTCATTGCCTTCTCTCACTCTGATCTAGTGCCTCCCTTTCATAAGGACCCGTGTGATAACACTGCCCACCTGGATAATCCAGGGTAATCTCCCACCTCAAAGCCCTTAACTCAATCACATTTGCAAACCCCCTGTTGCCGCCTAAGATAACATAGTCACTGGTCTGGGGATTAGGATGTGGGCATCTTTGGGGTCATTATTCAACCCATCACACACACCCATTTCTCTCACCCTTGAATTCTTAACCCCCTGCTCCAAATGCATCCTTCCCCCACGTTTTTGTTCATTTCAACAAATAGCACCATCACTCATTTTGAATCCCGAGGCTAATTCAGGATTCAAGGCTAATTCTCTTTCTCAGCACTAACTTTAAGAAAGGAAGTAACCAAAATCCAATGCATGAATAAATTCTGTTCATTCTGCCTCCAGTTTCTTAATTGTCCACTTTACCTCCAGTCAAGGCCACCATCAAATCTCACCTGGATGATGGCAAAACCTCCTTGCTGGTCAGCCCCATTCACTATCGCCTTATTCCAAGCCAGTCTCCCCGCCGTATAGACAATTATATGTTTAAAATGTAAATCTGATTAGGTCAGCTAAAAAAAAAAATTTTGCCGGTGGCTTGGTATTTCTCAATTCAACGTAAAGGAATTAGTTCCTGGTATTTCCTACATACTGTACATGTTGCCCCAAACGGTGGCTTTCACACAAGGAGCAGGCATTTCGTCTGCTGACCTATTCACGCGGATTCTTGACCAGGGGAAAAGTCAGGCGGAGGCGTCGGAAAGCTGAGCAGCAAGATTCCACCGCCTTTATCCGGAGCCGCCCAGCCTCCACGCGGACGACATCAAGGAAACGAAGCATCACCAGCTTTTGCTCCTGCGGAGGGCTCCCGATGGTGGTCGTGGGAGCGAAACTCGTTAGAAACGATGCAAATTAGTAGTAAACAGGCCCTCGCCCCTTAAGGGGAAGCTGCGGTCAAAGTCTTCTTTCCGCCCCTCCCAGCTGCACTCTCCATACTCCGCAGCGCTGGGAGCGAGCGCGTTGCCTCTCATCTCCCCGCTGCTCTCTCCGCTGCGCTTTCCTTCGAGGTCGCACCTCTTCCTGAAGAGGATGGGAGCCTCTCCTCGGAGGAGCCCGCAGCCTCTCGGGCCGCCGGCGCCCCCTCTCTCCCGCTCCGGAGGAGCCCTCCTCGCGGTTCTGCTGCTGCTCACGCTGCCGGCGGCCTGGGGTGAGACTCGGGGCTGGGCGCTGGGTGGGGCGAGAAGGCAGGGGGACTCTCAGATCCCCGCCCATGCCCGGACCCTGGTGGCTCTGGGTGATCCCCTCTGCCGGGGCTTGTGTTGTGCCACCGCCCGGGAGCGCGCAGGTGCCGAGCAGGTGCCGAGCAGGTGCAGCAGGAAATTTCTCTGCCTTTGTCTGTTAACAAAGGCCGGCGAGAGAGGAGCGCAGTGCTGATTGCAGCCAAGAAACGGGGGGGGGGGGGGGGGGGGGGGGGGGGGGCTGGAAATACGACCAACTTGGGTTCTAATCCTAGCAAGTTCTTAAGTGTGAGGAAGGTTCCTGCACCTGCCCGAGTCCGTTTCCTTTTCTGTGTGGTGTGAACCCGGATTTCTACCTCGTGGTGTTGTTACCTAAATGGCATGAAGTGTGTCCAGGGGTCTAACACAGAGCCTGTCACTTAAGTTCTTTCCTCCAGCCAATCTTTCTGAACTTTGTGCGTGAGGGTGTTTGGACAAGGAGTCCTGCCGGTGGAGTTTTCACCTTGCATCTGGTTGGATGCGCCCCACTCACACCCCAGACCAGCACGTGCACCTATTGAGCGCCAACGTGTGAAGAAGTCCCACGGGGTTGGAAGAGCCAGCGAAGTTCCAGAACCCTCAGTGTCACTAGTGGCAGATAGAAGGGAAGTGTAGAGATGTTTTCACAGTGTGGCAGTGTGGTCATGTGTTTTGGTAGAAAATAAAGCCTGTTATAACTGATGGGAAATTTTGAGGTGGCATCTTCCCTTCCTTCCTTCCTTTTAAATAGGTAAACATTTTCAGTTTGAACCCTTCTCTTCTTATTTTTGGCTTTCTGAGAAGTCTTAGTTGCTTGGACTCATTGGTAAAACCTCTCCGTTGAAATGAGAGTCTTAATTATTTTTGTCCAGCCTCTTCCTGACCAAGTGACTTTGTTCTCTGTTGTCGCTAGACATTGTGTGTTCATTGTTTGTGCCGTCTAAGAGAGTAAGGAAAAAGGAAAACCAAGTTTCCACTGAAGTCATTACTAATAGACGTCCTAAAGTAACCAACCAGGTGAAGAAACGTGATAAAGCCGAAAGTTTTATTACTAGAAGAGAAGCAAGCCAAGTGTATTAAGCAATCTGTGGTCAACGAGTAGAATTTTTTGTGAACCTTTTGAGTATATATGTGTCTCTTCTTACTGGAATGTTAATTGCAAAAAAAAAATATTTGCTAAGGTTATCATAATAACCTGAAAATGTGAAACAGCTTAGTAATTTACTTGCCAAAGGAATTTAGGTAAAGAAAATGTTTATGGAATGCTGACAGTGTGCACAGCACTTCGGACTTTATGAGAGAGCTATTTCTCCAAGGTGCATTCATGTAGAAGCTGTGTGGTGGAGTTTTATGAACTTTTCTTAAAATTTTTTTTTCAACGTTTATTTTATTTTTGCGACAGAGAGAGACAGAACATGAACGGGGGAGGGGCAGAGAGAGAGGGAGACACAGAATCGGAAACAGGCTCCAGGCTCCGAGCCATCAGCCCAGAGCCCGATGCGGGGCTCGAACTCACGGACCGCGAGATCGTGACCTGGCTGAAGTCGGACGCTTAACCGACTGAGCCACCCAGGCGCCCCTTATGAACTTTTCTTAATTAGGAGGCCTGGGTTCTGTTTTTTTCAGCCGCTACTTACTATCTGTCGGCCTGGAGTCCAGCAAGCCAGTCACATCCCTGACTTTCAGTGTCCATACATAGAAAATGAACATAGTCGACATCCTGTCCTATGAGAGGACTATTGTGAAAATCAAATGAGGTAGTGTATGTGACAGTGTTTTTTGTAACCTGAAAAGCCCCTGTAGATCTGAGAAACCATGAGTAGGACCTTCCCTGACAAGAGCCTAAAGACCACAGCATGACTCAAAAGGGGGACATCTCAGCTTTGATGATCAGAGAAGGCAGAGGGCAAGGAGCATGGCGCTCGCAGCATTTAAGGAGTGAATCCAAATTGGACATGCGGATTCACCCAGATAGTTATTTCACATACACAGGAGCACACTCAGGGTACTAGGGCAGTGTGGAGCATAGGACGGACTCTGGCGCCCTCACCTGGTCCTTGGGGCAGATCTCACTCTGTTGCCGTGCCGTGTAAAGACGCAAGGTAGAAAAGATGGCAAGTCCAGTGGCTTTCTGTGAATTGTCACCTAATTCAGTTTAAATGTGTTCAGATGAGCAGGTTTATGGTTTATATTACCTCGTTTTATCTAATATAACCTCTGTGATCGCACAAGTAACTTCGAAGTGTTTCCACATAGAAACAGAATGAAGATAATTCTAATAAGGCCAACTTAAGCAAACAAGACAATCCCTGCCACGCATGGACACACGCAGACATGCGCACACAGACACACGCAGGCACACACATATCCAAGTTCTTTGTCAGAGACACTAAGAGGAAGAAACGTTGTCAGTCTAATCACAAGTGACCAGAAGTTCACAAAATAAAACGAGAAAATGTCAAGACTACTTGAAATGAACATCCACCTTGTGAACAGAGAAACTCATTGTGACTATTTTGTCCCTTTAGACATTAATTAATGATCATATTAAGTCATCATGATTAGCAAAGCATTTAAAATGTTTATTTCATCTCTATCGCGTATTTTAAAATTTCTATTTATGTATAACATGTGATATTATATAGTTTTATAAATATAAAATTATCACATATATTTAAATATATTTACTATTTTAATATATAATACATGTAATATAGTTCTTTTATATAACAATGTTATATAAATTATGTTATATTTATATATATATAACATGACATTACAATTTGTTATACAATTAACATATATAATTACATCATATGCATGTGAAATTTATTAAGTGGTATAATATGAATATAATTTAATGTGTAGTATTAAGTTGTTATAGTTTGTATATATAGTTTATAAGTAATTTATAATATACATTAATCTGTATAATATAGTATATATTATATATTATAATATAATAAATTAATATGTTATATATAACATAATATTCCAAACTATATATTATAATACATAATATTATATATTACATTAGATTACATAATATACCAAATATAATATGTAGTATATACTAATATTATAAAATACATAAATATTTTTAAATATTAAATATAAATACATTAATTTTTTTTAAATGTATGCTTTTTTTCCTTAACTGATGAAGGTGTTTTAACAAAACATTTGTAGACATTTGCAGATCTTTTCATAAAAGAGTAGAATCTGCAGACTGGAGACCAGAGTGTGTCCCAGGTTGACAGTTCATGTTTGAACAGAGGCATGGAAGTAATAAGTAAATTGTTTTTCTAGCACAGAGTAAATCAATCTGCCTTGAATGGAAAATTTGGATTGGGAGTATTTCAATGTGGACTGGGTCACCCAAGACAAAACCACAGCGAGATGATTGTATACACCCACTAGAATAGCTAAAATGTTAAAAATTGAGCATACAGTGTTGGCAATAAGATGAACTAACTGGAATGACTTCCAACTCCTTTGGAAAACAGTTTGGCAGTTTCTTAAAAAGTTAGACACAAATGTGTCATACGACTGAGCATTTTACCCCTAGGTCTTTACTCAAGAGATGTGAAAGCATGCGACCACACAAAGACTTCTATAGAATTTCCACAGTGGCTTCACTTGTAATAGCCTACAACTGGAAACAATCCAAATAACCTCCAGCAGCTAAAGAGATGAACTAAATTAAGTATATTTGTACAACTGAATATTACCGAGCAAAAAGAAATAATTTTTTTTTAAATGCAACAACCCGGATAAATCTCAAAATAAGCTTTCTGTGTAAAAGCTAAGCCAAAAGAAAAGAAAAAAAAAAAGTACCAACTGAGTGATGTGGTTTATATGAAATTCTAGAAGGTCAAATCAGTCTGTTGTAAGAGGAAGCAGGTCAGAGATCACCTAGAGGAGGAGGTGGAGAGATGGATGCATTACAAAGGGACATGAGGAAACTAGAGGGAGCCTGATGGAAGTGTTTGTTATTTCCGTTGTGGTAATAGTTTCATGGGGCATACGTGTGTCAAAAGTCATCAAATTGAATACTCCAAATACTTTTCAGTTATTGTATTTAATATACTGTAAAGCTATGCGGAAGAGGTTTTTTTTAGTAAATTAGAGTAGATCTTGAGTTTATGGAGTTCACATTAATATATTTATTATAGGACAAATAGGATAAATAATTTGAGGGATCGGAAATGAAGGAGGAAAAGGAAGCTAGGTCAAGCTTTCTCTAGTGAGGATTCATACATTCTTTTTTATTTGGGCTATTATCCATATTTGCATTTTTACTTTTGCCTCACAGCTAGTAAGTAGAAGTTCAAGTCCAGATCGATATGAATCCAGTTCCTAACACTATACACCATTATATTTTGTATTAGTTTCTTATTACTCCTGTTACAAATTACCACAAGCTTAATGAACCAACTTCAGTTCAGGTCACGATCTCACAGTTTGCAAGTTCAAGCCCCACATCGGGTTCACTGCTGTCAGTGCAGATTCCCTTTGGATTGTTTGTTGCCCTCTCTCTGCCCCTGCCCCACAGGAGCTCTCCCTCTCCCAAAAATAAGTAAAAATTGAAAAAAATTTTAAATAATAAAAATTAAAAATTTGAAAAAACCTGACAGATTTCCAAACCTAGAATAAAATGATATTTTTCCAACAGATATTTCTTCTTGATTACATACTGTTTGACTGTAAATATTATTTTTATTACCTTAACTTAAACATATTAGGCCTGAAGGGGAGATAGCTGAGTCTAGTATTTATATATATATATATATATATATATATATATATATACACACACACATACATATACACACACATATATACATACACACACACACACACACATATATATATTTAACTCTTAATTGCCTTCAAAATAGCAACGACTTTCTAAGTGAGTAGATGCTGATTTAAAAAGTTCATATCTAAGATCGCTACTAAGGGAAGCAATCATTTTACCATTATTACAGTATTCTTCTTCTTTGATCACATCCATGAAGCATATTGGAGAAAAACAGACAGCAGAGTAGAAGTTTCTCCATTAACTTTGATGCCACTGTGGTCTTGGTCTCCAGGTAATTGCAAAGCCCCGGCACAGCTCCCGTTTGCCAGGCCTACAGAACCGATTGAGAAGTTTGAGTTTCCCATTGGGGCATCTTTGAACTACATATGCCGCCCTGGTTACTACAAGAAACAGTTCCGTATCACCTGCCAAGAGAATTTGACCTGGTCAAGTGCTGAAAACAAATGTGAACGTAAGTACCTTTAGACTGAGAATTCCACTGTGTCAGTTAAACGTCCATAAGAGCTGATTCAATTGTTCAGGTTGAACATCATACCAAGATGCGTATGACTTAATAAGTTTGCCTAAACGGGATTGCAGATGTGAGAGTTATTCTTTGCGTCCTATCTTCCTATTGCTTTGATTTCCTGACACCTTCATTACAAGTTCGATTCATGAGAAATGACTATCACAAGGCATGACTGAGGGAAAACCTCCATTCAGTAGGGGTTCCCCGTTGTCACCACTGAAACTGAGTAACGAGTGACTTGGGAAAGGAAAGAGAAGTGTAGGCGGGGAGAAAATCCCACACTTCGAGACCCTGATTTACACTGGTTGAATTACAAAGTGAACACTTTGGGAATAAGGGAAGTTTACATTTTTCTGGGAGGCACAGTATGAGGATGAGGTAGATCTGGAGGAAGGCTCTTTTTGAAAGTGGTGCTTAGTGGGTGGCTGGTCCTAAGGCAGTCTTGTAAGTGTCTTCCAGGGGGCAAAAGCCTTGGAACTACAAATGCTTTTCAGTAAAGGTTGGGACAGCCCGTTGGGATCTTATGTACTTACTAAGAGAAGTTTGGAGTGTTCGATGTCCGGTCCCCAAATTCTACTTCTTTCCCATAGGTAAATCATGTGGAACTCCTCCAGAACTCATAAATGGCAGAATGACTATAAACGGAGACACCAAGTTTGGATCAACTGTTAATTATGCTTGTAATGAAGGGTGAGTCTAGTGCCAAGCATCACTGTTGGGGACGACAGTTCCAGAATTGTAGCACCAATCTCTAAGCAATAGTCTTAGAAAGTCTACCTGCCTATTAAAAACGTAGCAATAAGAGAGGTGCCCGGGTGGCTCAGTTGGTTAAGCTTCTGACTCTTGGTTTTGGCTCAGGTCATGATCCCGATGTCATGAGTCCGAGCCCTGCCTCAGGTTCTGCTCTGATGCTGAAAAGCCTGTTTGAGATTCTCTCTCTCACCCTCTCTCTCTCTGCCCCTCCCCTGCTCTCTCTCTCTCTCTCAAAATAAATTTTTTAAAAAAGAGGTTAAAAAAACAGCAATAAGATTTCTAAATAGAAGTGGTGGCTTGAATCCAGGCATTCAACTCTGCCTGAAATGACTAAACAAATATTGGAAAAATAGGAAAAAACCTATATCCGTGCTAGAAACCTGGGGGTGGAGAGGAAAGATGCCTACTGCACAACCAATTAATGTACCTAAAACCAAGCGAAACATTCATTAAATGGGAAGGACCAGCTCTCTAAAGAAGCAAATGGAACAAACATTAGTTGATCCATGCATCTATTCTTGCCCCAAAGCGCCACGAACTAGAGATGTTGGACTGAGAAGTGGGAAAGAATGATTTGTTTGGGATGATGGAGCTGAATGGTAGACAGGCAAATTTCGATTGTTAGAGCCCCTCTCCAGAAACACACACAGTGCAGAAATCTTGCTGTGGGCATATTCTTGGCTTATCCTGAAGGGAGACAACCAATTCAGGAAAGAAGTAGAGAGACTGTTTTACCATAGATCTTAACTTTTGCTTTGTTTTTATTATTTATTGCTCACTTAAAATACATTTAGTAGCATAAGCAATAACAATAAAATGAACTTTGGCGTATACACCACCTACCTTAAGAAACATTGCTAAGTACCTTGGAAGCCTCCTATGTGCCTTTTCCAATTCCCCTTCTACCTCCAACATCTGTCTGGAAGTAACGACCATCCCGAATTTTGTGTGGTTCGTTCCCTTCCATTTGTTCCCCTTTTCTCCCATACATACTCCAAGTCAGTTTACATTTAGCTTTCCCTAGTTTAAGCTTTATGTCACTGGCATGATACGCTATGTACTTCTCTTCAACTGGCTTTTCTATTTAACAGTTTGTTTCTGCCAATTATCTATGTGGTTGTGGTTAATTCATTTTCACTTGGGAGAGTATTTCCTTATGTGGGTATGCCACAATTTATTTTTTCTTGCTTGTTATATTTGGATTGTTGCCAGTTTGTTTTACTTTGTTTTGTTTTGGCTACTCTAGGCATTCCTGATATGAATATACATGCCTCCTAGCGCACATGTACCAAAGTTTCCTTAGGACAGTGGTTTTCAAACTTCTCTTATCATGATCCACAGCTAAGAAATGTAGTTTTGTAACACACACACACACACACACACACACACACACACACACCACACGATTTTAATATAAATTAAAAGTTATTGAAAACTTCTTACCACTTCTAATCAACATTGTACTGGAGGTTCAAGCCAGGACAATTAATCAAGAAAAAGAAGCAAAAGGCATCCAAATTGGAAGGAAGGATTAAAACAGTTTCTGTTTGGGGGCACCTGGGTGGCTCAGTCAGTTAAGAATCCGACTTCAGCTCAGGTCATGATCTCACAGTTCATGGGTTTGAGCCCCACATTGGACACTGTGCTGACAGCTCAGAGCCTGGAGCCTGCTTCAGATTCTGTGTCTCCCCCTTCTCTGTCCTTCCCCTGCTCACGCTCTCTCACTCTCTCTCTCAAAAATAAACAAACATTAAAAAATTTAAATAAATAACTGTTTGAAAATGATGTGTTTTGTATAGAAAATCCTAAGGAATGTACACACACACACACACACACACACACACACACACCAAAAAACCTATTACAGCTAATAAATAGTTCAACAAGATTCAGGATATCAGACCAATACACAAAATTAAATTGCATTTCTATACTCTAGCAATAAACAATCTAAGAATGAAGTTAAGAAACCAGTTCCACTTACAATAACATCAAAAAAATAAAATCACTTAGAAATAAACTGCACCAAAGAAGCATAAAAGTATACACTGAAGATTATGAAATATTTTGGAAAACAAAATGAAAGAGGATCTACATAAATGGAAATATATTCTATATTCATAGATTGGATGACTTAATATTGCTAGTGTTATAATAATATTGAATATTATAGAATTATAGAATATTGACTTCACCAAATTGACCTGCAGATTTAATACAATCCCTATAAATTCCAGCATCCTTTTGCAGAAATCGACAAGTTGATCCTGAAATTCTTATGGAAGTGCAAGGCACCCATACAGTCAAAAAAAATCTTGAAAAAAGCAGAACTTCTCAATTTCAAAACTTACTATAAACCTACAGCAATCCAGAATGTGTGATACTGACATAAGGACAGATGTACAGATCAATAGAACAGAATTGGGAATCCAGAAGTAAAACCATACATTTATCATCGACTATTTTGCACCAAGGCACCAAGACTGTTCAAAGGTAAAAGAAGAATCTTTTCAACAACTGGGCCTGGGGCAACTGAATAACCAAATACAAAAGAGTGAAGGAGGAGGAATGCATGTCATGAATTGTGCTAACAGATTAAACCTGAAATGTTGGAGGAACCCAACTCAGTCTGGAAGTACAATAAATATTTTCTATATACTGCTAGATCTGTTTTATAATATTTTATTTCAGATTTTTTTCCTTTTTATTCTCATAAGTTTGATAGGCTTCATAATTTCCCATTCTCATGCTGTCCTTGTCTGGCTTTATAACCAATTTATCCTCATAAAATGAGCAGAGTGTGTTTCTTTTCTAAAGCAGGCTTGATCTATCAATTTTTTTTCCAATTTCCTCTTGTATTTCTGGGTTTTGTTTTATATATTTGAGGCTATGTAATTAGGTGCATACACATTTAATACTTCCATATCTTCCAAGAGCATTAAAACTTATGTCGATTGCAAGAACTTCCAGTTCCAGGACACGATGGGCAGACTCACTTTTCTCTGTGTCTCTCTATGTAGCTAAATACCCTGGAAACTGTTCAACACGTAACCATGAAAGGACCACAAAAGGTGGAAAGGAGATGGGCTGGAGGACTATAAAACGTAAAGAGTGACCCCGTAGTGAGGTCCCTGGATTTCCTTTTTATCTCCAAGACTGGGTGCTTGGAAGGAACGCAACCCTGAATATTCAGCAGGCAGGAAGAGAGGGAGAGAGAAGCCTGTTCTCTGGTCAAAGGGCTGGGAAAAGGGAACCTTAGTGGGGAGGTGGTGGGGAGACATGTTGATGGCAATAGTGGTCCAATCTGCCCAGCTTAGCAGCATAAGCAGAAATCAGGGATCAGGGGAGCGTCTCTCCTTCTCGGAGAAGCCCTGAGAAGCAGCAGGTCCCCAGGTCACCAGCAGCTGTATCAATGGTAGAACCTGGGCTTCAGTCCCAATGACAATTTTATCTAATGCCCCACACCAGCCAGCAGCAGTGAGCTCTCTTCTGCCGGTGGTGACGGCGTCAACCGAGCCCAGTTGGCGAGACCTAGACTTCAACCCAGCAGCAGAAAGGGAACCAGGTTCGGGGTTTCCTCCTCCTCCGTGCAGTAGGAGAGAGCCTCCCAGACCCATGACTCCTGGTTCTCCACCCAGCAGCAAAATGCAGCCTAGATAGGGGCTTCCCTCCACTGGTGGCCACAACACAAAACAAAGGGGGAGCTCCCCCTTCCCCAGATAGCCAGAGAACAGGCCAGGGAGGTTCCTCTCCATGCAAGGGTTGAACATCTCTCACGCCTCACCTAGTGGTACCAGGCAGGTCAGAGAAGCGCCTCCGCCGTCCCAGGCAGTGTCAGCAGGGATGCGGAGCCAGGAGAATGAAGCCGACCAGAATAGCCCTGCAAGACTGGAAAATCCAATTGTCATTGGAACTAAAGCCCACAAAAATAGGCCAGAATCTACACACTACCCTAAAGAGA
Source organism: Felis catus (assembly GCF_018350175.1). Lineage (NCBI taxonomy): Eukaryota > Metazoa > Chordata > Mammalia > Carnivora > Felidae > Felis > Felis catus. Next base: position 35,083,791 of record NC_058384.1, on the reverse strand, counting down.
GCGGTTACGTGCTCAACTTGATTTCACTAAGAGCAAGAGTCACTTAACACAATATCCCAAGTGTTAGGATCCAAGAGAAAAATCACGTGTCACATCAAGAACCAGGGAAATCGCAGCTTGACTGAGAAGGGATAATCAATACCAGTAAGGATGCCAATGCCCAGATGAGTCAGATGTTGGAACTATCTAACGAAGATTTTAAAGCAGCCTTCATAAAATCGCTTCAATAAGTAATTACAAATTCCCTTGAGAAAAATCTTAAAGGCAAGCAAAGAGAAAGGACACACTACCTGTAGGGGAACACAATTTGAATGGCAATGGGTTTACTATCTGAAAATATGGAGGCAAGAAGGAAGTGGCACACCTTTTCCAAATACGAAAGAAAAGAACTTATTAACTGTGAACTCCGTGTCTTTAAAAATATTAATCGCATACCTGGAATAAATCCCAGTTGGCTATTGTATATGATTCTTTTTATGTACTGTTGGGTTTGATTTGTTAATGCTTTATTGAAGTTTTTTTTACCGTCTATAAAATGTTAGCAAATCAAACCCAGTAAGGCATTAAAAAAATTGCCTACAGTGACCACAGTGGAAACTACTCCGGGTATGCAAGACAGATTCAACATCCAAAAATCAATCAACATAATCAACTATATTAACAGGCTAAAGAGGAAAAAATTTTTTAATATTTTAGAATTGTCTTATGTATGTATTTTAAGAGAGAGAGAGAGCGGAAGAGGGGCAGAGGGAGAAGGAGAGAGAGAATCCCGAGCGGGCTCCACACTGTTAGCATAGAGCCCAATGTGGGTTCTAGCTGGTGAACTGTGAGATCATGACCTGAGCTGAAATTGAGTCAGACACTTAATCGACTGATCCACCCAAGCTCATATTAATTTGTATGCTCAAAGTAGAAAATATATATGCTCATATCAACGGTCCCAGAAATTGCAGTTGACAAAATCCAATAACAAATCATGGTAAAAACTCACAGCAAGTTAGGGATGGAATTGAACAAGTCTGAAATCAAGGTGTAAGCAGGTTGGTTCCTACTGGAGGCTCTAAGGAAGAATTTATTCCATGCTTTTCCCCTAGCTTCTGGTGGTTACCAGCAGTCCTTGGTATCACTTGGCTATAAACACATCTCTCCATCTCTGCCTCTGTCTGGCTTTGCCTCACATGACTTTGCCTCTGTATGTGTTACCTTTGTCTTCCCTCTGTGTGTCTCTTTGTCCAAACTTCCATCTTCCTTTGAGGACACCAGTCATTGGAGTAGGGCCCCCGCTAATCCAGTGTGAACTCATCCTAACTCTGTTACATCCGCCACAAACTTATTTCCAAATAAAGTCAGATTCTGAGGTTTCAGGACGTAAATTTAGAGGCATACTATTGAATCCAGAATGGACATGAATGGACATGTCATTGAAGAGAATATGCGATGTAAGTACATGAACATATATTCAGCTTCATTAGCCATTAGGAGAATGCAAACTAAAACAACGCGGTGGGGGGCCGGGGGCGCACCTGGGTGGCTCAATTGGGTGAGCGTCCGACTCTTTGGATACATGTCATTTTACATTGGTCCAAGCCCATAGAATGTCCAACACCAAGAGTGAACCCTGATGTAAATTATGGACTTGAGATGATAATGATGTGTCCACGTAGCTTCATCAATTGCAACAAATTGTACCATTCTGGTGGGGGATGTTAGTAATGTGGGAGGTTGTGCATGTGTGTGGAAAGGGAGTATATGGTAAATCCCTGTACCTTCTGGTCAATATTTCTGTAAACTTGAATCTCCTCTTAAAAATAGTCTGTATAAAAAAAAATTGCATAGATGTAAATACACATGCACCCCCTCACACAAATTAGCACAAATAAAACTGAGGAAATTTGAACCAAATTGGCAGATCATACCTATGCCAATGTCCTGGTTGTAATATTCTACTATAGTTTTGCAAGAGATTATCAATGGGGGAGATATTCCACATTTATGGAACGCTTGGAATAGTTTGTGGCATACTAAGTGAGAATTTCTGCCTTGACCATTTTAAATATGAAATCAGTGTTGGACTTTTGTTGTTCTGTTTGGATTTCCTTTGGTTTGAGGTTGATGAATCTTAAATACTGTAGGTTTCTACAAAAGCATGGCTTAAAGTAGAGAGAGCCCATTTAGTTGAGAAGGCATGAAGAAAAAAATTTAAAGTCCAAATGAAGACATAAACTTTGGGAAAGTGATAGTACTATGACAGATGGAAATTGTCCTTCTGAATTCTCCAAGATTGCGATCTCTAGTAAGTAGCAATATAAGTAGGAAAATGAACAGGGAATATAACATTCATTCTTCTTTATCTTTAGATACCGACTCATTGGTCAGCCCTCTAGCACGTGCCTCATCTCGGGCAATACTGTCGTCTGGGATAACAACCCACCTACTTGTGAAAGTGAGTTGAGATATTCTTTCCTGTTACCTTCACCAATGGATTCTAAGTTTCCTCCTGGAGTTGTAAAAATCTTAATTGAATTCCTTTTGTGCATTCTGTCCCTCAATCCCTAGGGGGTTTCTGGCAACTGTTTCCTTAAATGTTTCCTTATCCCAGGATGTACCTTTTCTGAATCTGGGGACTTAAATGCAGAAAAGCCTTCAAACTTTATTTTTACTTCAAATAATTTGGAATTATGTTGACTGTACCACCCCCAGTATAACAATCATTCTGCTTGGCAAATTAGTGAAGATTTTTTTTTAAGTGTTACTCTCCAAGGTTGGTGAAGCTGTGTATGAATCAACACTTTCATGTACCTAGAGTTACACAAAACCTCTTGAAGGGTACCATGTACTGTGACCCTCAAAAGTGGGCATCTATTTTGACCCAGTTCTTAGAACTTATGCTTGGGAAATAAACACAGACTTTTACTAGGGGTTCATTGTAAATGTTTCACTGCTGCATTCTTTATAATGGCAAAAATGTTAAAGTAACCTAAATGTTTGAAATCATGGTCTGGAAAGTACTGGAAGGAGTCATGTTAAAATGACTATGGAGAGGGGCGCCTGGGTGGCTCAGTTGGTTAAGCGGCCGACTTTGGCTGAGGTCATGATCTTGCGGTCCATGAGTTCGAGCCCCACATCGGGCTCTGTGCTGACAGCTCTGAGCCTGGAGCCTGTTTCAGATTCTGTGTCTCCCTCTCTCTCTGACCCTCCCCCATTCATGCTCTGTCACTCTCTGTCTCAAAAATAAATAAACATTAAAAAAAATAACTATGAAGAATTCCCTAAGAAACATAAAATCAGAGTTAGAAGAAATACCAGCCATGCACCAGAATATTATTCAGCCATTAAAAAAAGGGGGGGGGGTCATCTGGGTGGCTCAGCTGGTTAAGCTTGGGACTTCAGCTCAGGTCATGATCTTACAGTTTGTGGGTTTGAGCCTCTCCATCGGGCTCTGTGCTGACAGCTCAGAGCCTGGAGCCTGCTTCAGATTCTGTGTCTCCTCTCTCTCTGCCCCTTCCCAACTCTCTCTTTCTCTCTCTCTCTATCTCAAAAATAAATAAGCATTAAAAAAAAAAGATGTCATGGAAAAGCACTTCATGACATGTAAAGATGTTAATTATATATTTTATGTGAAAAAATTAGGTGACAGGACAGTACTCTGGCTAGATCTCTTAATTTAAAGATAACACACCTATATCTATTCCTGTATTTTCATCTCTGTTTCTAAATCTGTAACCTTTTGTATATCTAAACCTTGGTGAATGGCTTTCCGCCTCCTTGGTAAAAGTGGGAGGAAACTTCTGGTATACATTTTGACCGTGCAGCCGCATGCTTTCTCAAGAAGATCCAGTCTCCTATTTATTCAAACTGCCCTAGGTCCATAAACTGGCTCTCAAGTCTGGGCATTGGTTGGTGAATAACCATAACTTTTTTTTTTCAGTGATTCAAGTCAAACCTAGATCTTTTCTGCTTCTACCCATCTAATGACACTTTAGTCTGTTATTCTTCTATTTCGGTTTTAGAGATTCCGCAATCAATCAGCCAGGAGCAACGATTTCTGCAGGCAAATCATTCTCATTTCTGTTTCAATTGTCTCTGGCCCCCTGGCCCTCAAGTGTTGCCACTTGACGCCTAGCATCCTGAGGTCGTTCCATCACCATTAAATTCAGGGAAGACAATTCCATAACTAAATCCCAATGTCATTCCCAGCCTACAGAGAATAAGCACCATAGATGTTTTTCAAGGTTACTGAATATTCTGCATGAATGTATTACTCAAAGCCTTGGGTGAAAAGATAAATGTTCTCTCTTTTTTTTTTTTTAACACTTATTTATTATTGAGAGACAGAGCATGGGCTTGGGAGGGGCACAGAGAGGGGGAGACACAGAATCGGAAGCAGACTCCAGGCTCTGAGTTGTCAGTACAGAGCCCAATGCGGGGCTTGAACCCACAAACCGCGAGATCTGGACCTAAGCCAAAGTTGGATGCTCAACTGACCGATCCCCCCAGGCGCCCCTAAATTTCTCTCTTTAAACACCCCACCCCTGTGCATATTGTTGGGGAGTTGACAAACAGATACTACATAAATCCACTCTGGCATTCCTAAATCCCCAAGTCATAGAATGCTTCCTCAACAGCATCCTGAAAAAGCTCTGGTATTTCAGCTTCGTTCAGCAGAGGCCAGACTCTGACCCGCTGAATTCACAGTCTCATTTCTGGTGTTCTGCACCTTCTTGTAGGTCATAACTTGTACTCCCCACCCCCTCCTGTACTTCCAGGTCTGCCAGGACTTAAATCAGGTTTAAGGACCAAAAACAATGCGAAGTAGTAGGGGTAGGTCCAGAGGAAGATCAGCAGTCCCTGAAATTTGGGCTGCCCGATTTAGTAAATAAAAATACACGATGTTCAGTTAAACTCAAATTTCAAATAAGCAACAAATACTTTTGTATTCTAACTATGTGCCTTGTGATATTGGGGATATACTTACGCTTAGAGTTTTTTCAATGTTTTTCTGAAATTCAAATTTAACTAGACATTCTGTATTTTCTCTGGCAATCTTATCAGGGCAGCTGCCTCACGAGAGATCATTACAGTTTCTTTAGAGAAGGGGAGGACCCCCTCAGACAGGGGAGGAGGGCCTGTTTCCCCTAGCAAAGGAGACTCAGCAGAACTCACAGGTTCAAGGTATTCAGCTTTGTTCGAATCTGTCCATATATCTCCATCCCAATTTTCAGAGTCCTCCTTCCAATCAGTTCTCAAACTTTAACATAAGAGACCCTGTCGTGAATTCGATTTGTCGTGGAATCCAGCTACGGGATTGATTAGATGTTAGATTTGTGCTTCAGAAATTTTGGCTCTGTGGCTACGGAATGCAAGTGTTTTTCTTTTCTTTTTTCTTTTTAAGTTTATTTATTTATTTTGGGAGAGAGAGAGAGGAGAGACAGTGAACGTGGGAGCTGGGGAGGAGCAGAGAGAGAGGGAGAGGGAGAGAGAACGCTGTCAGCACAGAGCATGAAGCGGGCTCTATCACACCATCCTTGAGATCATGACCTTAGCCCAAATCAAGAGTCAGACACTCAACTGACCGAGCCACCTAGGTGCCCTACAAGTATTTCTTTTAGGGCAGGTAGAGAAGCTTTCAGAACCAGACCTTGAACAGGAATTTAGAGCATTTTCTTTCTCTTGAGTTCTCCAAAGCACGTGGAAGCAAGCAACCAACCAGCTCGCTTTTCCTCCCTCCCTCCCTCCCTTCCTTCCTTCTCTCCTACTTGCTTCCTCCCTTCCTCCCTCCCTCCTTGTCTTCCTTCTCTCTTTTATTCATATACTAGATAGGACCCCTAATAAAATCTTGATGAAGGTATCTTTGTCTTGTTCCCCATCTCAAAGGGAAAGATTGGAATATTTCACCATTAACCAATATTTGCTGTAGGCTTTTGTAGATACCCATTTTTAGATTAAGAAAATTCCCTTATAATATTCTTCATTGCTAAGAATTTTTTTTATCATTAAACCGTAAAGTTTACCAAACACATTGGCTACATATATTGAACAATCATATCTGTTTCTCTGTTACACTCTTTTTTTTTTTTTAATGTTTATTTCTTTTTGAGAGAGACAGAGACAGAATGCGAGTGGGTTGGGACAGAGAGAGAGGGAGACACAGAATCCAAAACAGGCTCCAGGCTCTGAGCTGTCAGCACAGAGCCTGACGCGGGGCTCGAACCCACAAGCTGCAAGATCATGACCTGAGCTGAAGTCGGATGCTCAACCGACTGAGCCACCCAGGCGCCCCTCTCCGTTACTCTCTTAATGTAATGAATAGTTTTAGTTTCTTTTTGAAAGACAAACTGATTTTGAATTCCAATTTTATATTCTTGGAATACATCAACTTGACAAAATATTTTATAATTTTTGTATGTTGTTTAATGTGCTTTTGTAATGTATTTTAGATGTTTTTGAGATATAATTTACATATCATAAAGTTACTCTTTTAAAGGATACACTGTAATAATTTTTAGTATATTCATAAGGTTGTGCGACCAGCACCACTCATTCTAGAACACTTTTATCACCCCATTCCTAATGTTTTTTAGAGGGATCAGACTGTAATATTTTTCCCGTGACTTAAATATCCCGTGTAATATTTTTCCCATTTCATTTCTCCCGTGAGAAAAAAATGAAATATTTTTCTCATGTCCTTATGAGGTTTTGGTATCAAACTTACAATAGACTCATAAAGCCACCTGATTGTGTTCCATAGATTTGTTTCCCTTTAAGGCATTATTTCTTCCTTAGATATTTGAAAAAGACTCACCAATAAAGCCCTATTGTCTATAGTTTATGTTGCTGGAAGTTCTTTTTTTCTTCTCCTTTTTTAAATCTCCAAGTTTTTATTTAAATTCCAGCCAGCTAACATTTAGTGTAATATTAGCTTCAGGAATAGAATTGAGTGATTCACCACTTACATACAACACCCAGTGCCCATTACAAAGAGTGCCCTCCTTGATAGCCATCACCTACTTAACCCATCCCCCTGCCCGACTCCCCTGGAAGGTCTTTTTTGCAACAATTTTTTCACACCATCTAGACTTTTTATTGAAAGACATATATTTATATATTACTACATATATATATATATATAAAGTGCTCAGTAGTAATTATTCACTTCAATGAATCTTTACAAAGTGAACACACATTAATAGCATTCAAATAAGATACAGCACATCAGAAGTTTCCCCATGCTCTTCCTCAGTGCTCATCTTTCCCAAAGAACCATTATTCTGGCTTCTATCACAAGGATTAGTTTGTCCCGTCTTGAATTTTCTATTAAAGGAATCAAAAAGCATGTACTCTTTTGTGTCCAACTTCTGTTGAGTGTTATATGTAGGAGACTTATCCATGTTGTTGTATATGGATTAATTGGATCTTTTTTTTAATTGTTGTATGTATTTCATTGTAAGAACTTAACAATGAATTCGTAAACTCAGCTGTTTATATATCAGCAGTACTTTATGCATGTGCATATGCAATAAACATCCATATATATGCAAATATAAAATTTCAAATCTTTATATATATATATATGCACATCTATATAGTGTTTATATTTACATAAGTGGAATTGTTGAGTATGAACATAGCCAGTCTTAATAGATACTGCCAAAAGATGTCATACTGTGGTTGTACACATTACACTTCTACCGAAATCAGATGAAAAGTCCAGCTGCTCAATATCTTTGTCAACTTGATAGTTATCAATTGTTTGAATTTCAGCGATTCTAGGGGCTCACTGTGGCTTTAATTTGCATTTTCCTAATGACTGATGATGCAGAGCACCTTTTCGTATCTTTGTGCAGTGCCTGTTCAAAAATTTCACCCGATGTTTGCTAGTTTGTGTATCTTTTTTATTGTCTTGGAGAAATTCTTTATACACAATAAACATAACACAATAAACAAAACACATTTTCTTCCAGGCTAAAATTGGTCCTTTTGCTTTCTTAATGATGTCTTTTGATGATAGAAGGTATACATTTTTATAGTGTTTTTTAATAAGACTTAATAAATCTTTTCCTTTCTAGTCACTACTTTCTCTGTTCTTTTTTTTTAATGTTTTTATTTTTTATTTTTGAGAGAGAGAGCAAGTATGAGTGGGGGAGGGACAGAGAGAGAAGGAGAGAGAGAATCTTAAGCAGGCTCCACACTCAACATGGAACCTGACATGAGGCTCGACCCCACAATCCTGGGATCGTGACCTGAGCCTAAATCAAGAGTTGGATGCTCAATCAACTAGATGGGCCACCCAGGCGCCCCACCACTTTCTCTGTTCTATGTAAGGAAGCTTTGCCTATCATTTTATCTCTTAAGTTTATGATTCACCTCAAATTTATTTTTTGTGTGGTGTGAAGTATGGTCAAGGAATGTATTTCCTTTTTTGTATGTGTTTTTGTTTGTTTTTTTCCTAATGGGTAGGCAATTCACCTAATATTACTGATTTTAAAAACCATTAAAAAACATTTTTGTATATCACCATACAATAGTTTAATATCTGTGTCAGGTGTCATTATATGTGGGTCTCAGAGAGGTTCTGTGCTATTTTCATTACTATAGTTTTCATTACTATAGTATTTCATTACTATAGTATTCATTACTATAGTATTCATTACTAAGTATTCTAATAAGAGTTGATATCTGGTGGCATATCCTCTGCCATGTACTTCTTCCAAGATTTATTTGGTGATTCTTGGCCCTTTGCATTTCCATATAAAATTTAGAACCAGCTTGTCAGTTTCCACAAAAAGAATACTACTTGAATTAGCATTGGGTTTCTATTGACTCAGCAGATGCAATTGTGGGCCACTTACATTTTTTAATTTTAAATTCATGAACATGAATTTTTGAAATTTTTGAATTCTTAATAATATTTGCCAATTTACATTATAGAAAATAATGTAAACATAGATATGTAACATTGAAAAATGTAACATTTTCTAATTGTTTCTTAAACACGCAATCATTTGACTTTGGAACCAACAATCTTGCTAAATTTACTTAGAAATGCAGTAGTTTATCTGTATATTCTTTTGGATATGCTGTATAAATAATCATGTCATTGGTAAATAATTATCCTATTTTTTTAATCTATTCCTTTCTTGGAGCTTTTTATTTCTCTTGCTTTACTGCATTGGCTAGAACCTCCAGTACAATGTTGAATGGAAGAGAAGATACTGGGTTTTAAAAAAATTTTTTTTGTAATGTTTATTTATTTTTGAGAAAGAGAGGCAAAGTGTGAGTGGGGGAGGTGCAGAGAGAGAGAGAGAGAGAGAGAGAGAGAGAGAGAATCCAAAGCAGGCTCCAAGCTCCAAGCTATCATCACAGAACTTGATGTGGGGCTTGAACCCACAGACTGTGAGATCATGACCTCAGCCGATGTCAGATGCTTAACGGACTGAACCACCCAGGTTTTTTAATAGTCATTATATTGGTTTTTTTAATATTGGTTTTTTAATAGTCATTATAAAGCATGATGTTTACAGAAGGTTTTAGGGAGGTATTCTTTATCAGATTAAGGCAGTTGCTTTTTATACCTAACTTGCTAAAAGATTTATCACGAATGTGTATTCTAATTTATCACTGTTCATCTAATGAGACGATCAGATCCTATTTCTCCTTCATTGTGTCAGTTTTTGTGCTTTTACATTGATCTCACAAGACATGATTGTTGTTTTTATAAAAAGAATATTTATACTCCTCCATCTATTAACTATTTTTGCTATACTTCCTCCAAATTGCAGTTCAGTCAGTTCTTTATGACACTATTTTCCTTCAATCTAAAAAATTATCTTTTAGCATTTTTGTATTGTAGGTCTTCTGGCAATAGATTCTTTAAATATTTTTCTAGGCATGCTTTCTTAAAAGTTATCATCCCTGTTTTCTGGCTTCTTTTAAAATTGATTGCTCTTGATTTTTTTTTTTTACAATATTACTATGATGTGTCTAGGTAAAGTTTTTCCTTTTTTTTTTAGTATTTGTATTGTTTGAGTTTGTATGGCTTCTTGAATCTTTAGGTTTAATGATGTCTTTTATTGGTTTTGGAAAATTCTCAGCCATTACTTCTTCAAATGTTCACGCCGTGTGTTACCGCTCTCCTCTCATTATCGGAATTCACTTAAACATGCATTAGGCCTTCCTTATCCCTCTATCCTATAAGTCTATTACTCTTTTTTATGTATTTCTGATCCTTCTGTGTCTCTGTATTTTATTCCGGATATTTTCTTCAGTCCTGGCTTCCAATTCATTGATCTTTATTCAACTGTGTCCCACCTGCTGTTAATTCCATCAGATTCTTAATTTCAGTAACTGTGTTTTACAATGACAACAACTTTTATTTGATTCCTTTCAAAATTTTCCCTGTTGTTTTTGATTGTTTCTTGTTCTTACCAAAAGTTTGGGTTTCGTATATTTTATCTTTGAATAGATAAACATAATTATCTTAAATCTGTGAGTGAAAATTCCAATAGCTGGGGTCCTAACGGTTCAGTTTCTATTGTCAGTAATTATGCTGCTTCTAATTCATGTTATTTTATCTCATTAAGTATCTCATTGATTGTAGGTCAGGAATTATACTTGAGAACCTTCCTCTGTACAAATAAATTCAAGGTCTTAGGAAACGAACCTTCTTCAGGAAGGATTTTTGTTGTTGTTATTTCTTCCAGAAACCTGGGGACCTAGCAGTCTGGGACCACTTTCATTCAATTTCAGAAACTGTTATTTTTCTAGGCCACCCACAGTACTTGAGGAACAACTCCAGTAATCTTGATTCCCAAGGCCTATTTCTTTGAGGTCCCTATAAGTATACAGCAGAAGATATTACCAAGGCTTCCACCTTGCAAGATCTGGATTCCATTTTAGTTCCTTGACTCCTTGAGACTATCAAAGTCTGCTCACCACTCAGATCCCCCCCTCCTGATTCAGCTATCCTTCCAGCAGCCTAAATGCCTCTTAACCAGCTTTTTATCTTCTATCAGATTATGGTCTGGTAATGCTTCACTAGTTCATTGCTTTCTGATACATCCACAGACATAGTTTATATTTTATCCAGCATTTATAGTCTTTCTTGGCGGGGGGGGGGGGGGGAGGAGAATGGAGGGGTAGAATGATGTTTGATTTAAATTGTTAAGGTTACCCTTATCAGAAGGAGTATCCTTCTTAAGAATTTTTATTTTTAATTTCAAGTGTTTTGGAGTTTTGGCTGAAGTCACTTCGTTCTAGTTATATAATATTATAGTCGTACAATGTACTATGTCCTACTTCTAGATTTTCAACTGTATTGCGAGGTTTTTTTTATGAACTAATATATGATCCCTTTTACATGGGTATCATGTTGTGATACCAAACTTAGGCTTGATGAAATGAGTTGGTAAGTTTTCTATTTTCTACATCTTGTGAAAAATTTGAAATTACATTTGAAAGTACGTATTACCTGAAAGTAACTTGATAGCATTTTTATGTAAAATATTTTCTTCTATTCTTACCAGTTTCTTTGCCCATTCTAGCTTTCTATATCTTCTTGAATGCATATTGGTAATTTACATTTCCATTTATATCATTTAGATTTTCAAAATGTTTAATTAACATATATTAGCCTACAGCTTTATGAATTTCTCATATATATGCAAATATATTTAATACTATTTCCCACTGTTGTATATCTGTGTTGTTTCTCTTCCCTTACATTTTTTTCTTTTAGCAAGGGTTTTTTTTTTATTTTTTTAAAGCTTTACTGAGCTAATAACAAAAATGAAAATTAAGAAGGAAAATGGAAAAGAGTAGGGGAAAGCTGTGTAAAGTATGGTAAAATAAAATGATCAAAGAGCTGTTTAAAATGAAAGGAATGTGAATTATATTAAAAATGCGTATGCTTATAGGAAATAATGTAAGAAAGGCAGTACGCATGCTATTTAGTATGCCCACCTAAATGACGACTTTGTACATTGAAGAGGGCACCTGTTGGGATGAAAACTGGATGCTGTATGGAAACCAATTTGACAATAAATTTCATATTAAAAAATAAATTAAAAATAAATTATGACTTTGTAAACACATACCCACATGTGAGGAAAGATCAAAAGCAAATAGCAAATGTAAAAAGAGTTATACTCATTGGATCTCTGACTAGTTATTTTAATTCACTATTACTTAAGTCACTGTCTCTTTTCCCAGGAATTCCTTGTGGGCCGCCCCCAAACATTGCCAATGGAAGTTTCACTAGCATCAACAGAGAATATTTTCCATACGGGACGGTGGTGACCTATCGCTGCAATTCTGGACAGAGAGGGAAAAAGCCGTTTGAGCTTGTGGGCCAGCCGTCAATATATTGCACCAGCAAAGACAACCGCGTCGGCACGTGGAGCGGCCCTCCCCCTCAGTGCATTATACCTAATAAATGCACACCTCCGGAAATTGAAAATGCAATCATAGTATCTGAGCGCAAAACCTTATATTCCTTAAATGAAATCGTGGTGTTTATGTGTGAGTCCGGCTTTGACATGAAAGGACCCTCCAGTGTGAAATGCCAACCTCGAAACAGATGGGAACCACAGCTGCCAAGCTGCTCTAGGCGTGAGTCTGACTGAGGCTTTGAAGGGGCCTACAAATGGCATGAGTTGTGAAAGGATTGGGAGATTAGTGTTTGTTCCGGGGGAGGATGCGTGGGAAGCAGTATGGGTCAATTTGGGGGGATGGAGCATGAAATTAAGAAAGGGGGCGTGTGCATGCATGTGTGTGTGTGCACTTATGTATATGTGCCTTCCTTTTGAAAGCAGGAGCTTAGTTAATCAAGGAAGGAGACATTTGAGACTCTCCTATTGAGCAAGTCTCCGGGCAAAATACCAGCTCCAGTATCTCTCAAATATATTGAAAACTGAGGTGGACTTTCTAGTCAGCTGTGTCACAAGCACTCCAATTTTTTTAGTCTTTATTTATTTTTGAGAGAGCAGGCAGGGAAGGGGCAGAGAGAGAGGGAGACAGAGCATCCGAGGCAGGCTCTGCACTGTCAGTGCAAAGCCTGATGTGGGGCTCGAACCCACTAACTGTGAGATCATGGACCTGAGCCGAAGTCAGACGCTCAACCGACCAGGCGCCCCTGCGATCAGCACCTTAAATGCATGATCTCATCTACCCTTCACAACACTCCTTTACAATAGGGCTATTCTTATATCCATATGGCAGTGAAGTTTGTTTGGTATTTCAGAGGTTGAGTAAACTGTCCAGATCACATGCTATTAAGTGGAGTACCCAGGAATGGAAGCAAATGGGTCAGACTCCAGGACCTGAGTTCTCTGGTCCTAGTTATACTTCTGTCAGCATCTCTCCCAGAAAATAAGAAACTGGCTTATGAAGACAGATATCATAGCCTCAGAATAGTGGCCAAGACCTTAGAGTTTGTCTGTTCTGGTCCATCTCCTACATTTTATCATTAGGAATCTCAAGTTGAGAGTGAAAGTTGCTTAAAGCCAAACAGATTTTCCCTCATTGTTCATTGGATATAGATTAGGTTGAAGTGCAAATGAGTTCAGATGCCTTGAGCACGAAGAGGGCTATGAATGGAGGTAGCCAGACCTTGAGTCAAATACTCTTTAAGCGATATGCCCTCTCGTTACAAGGATGGGTTTATTGAGTGGGTGTTGTTCTCAATGGCTTATCTCATTGGCCTTGTATGCCACAATAGCTGCCTTAGGAGTGGATGGGTAAATGCTGTGGCTGCTACGTAGGGACAAAGACGGACTTTACCATTCTTGTGCCAACTAACACCAGCCTTGTACAACCACTGAGAGCTGGAAGGACAAACAGACAAAGTGATATAAATATGAATGATTACTACATCTGATCATAGGAGTACAGTAAAAGACATGGGAAATCTATTAAATAGATTTAGGCTCAGGCAGCCCTCTCCTCTGAAAGATGAGCCTGTAAATTGGATCGCCTTTCTACCAAATATGTGGGTGGAGAACCCCACCAATGCGAATAACTCCATCTTGAATAGCCAGCACTAGAAGAAGGGACTTGTAAATGTATTTCACCTTGTGCTGGGGAGAACTTGGCTCTAATTATCTGCTTCTGACTAGCTGTGAGGTCTTCGGCTACATCTCCATATTTTTAACTTCCATATCAGTAAAAGGAGGGGGCTAGAGTATCGTTTGATTTCCCTTCTTATAACACCAAACCCCTTTAACTGTGTCTCTGACTCCTCAGAAGGGTTAGAATTTAGCAAAAGATATTTCTCCATTAATGACTGGTACTTTGCGCCTGTTCTTTCCACAGTATGTGCGCCGCCTCCAGAAATTCCGCATGGTAAGCCCACCCCAAGCGACAAGGACAGTTTTTCCCCTGGGCAGGAAGTATTCTACAGTTGTGAGCCTGGCTATGATCTCAGAGGGACTGCTTCTGTGCGCTGTACGCCCCAGGGAAACTGGAGCCCAGCAGCCCCTATGTGTGCAGGTACCTGTGGTTTCCTCTGGTTTGCAGATCAGTCTTCTTGTTCTTCACAGAGGCAGTCTTACCTCTTTGTTGTTGTTGTTGTTTTCCTAGTGAAATCATGTGATGACTTCCTGGACCAACTCCCTAACGGCCGTGTGCTCTTTCCACTTAATTTCCAGCTTGGGGCAAAAGTGTCCTTCATTTGCAATGAGGGGTGAGTATGATGACCTGGCATGGAGACCAGGGACTCAGTTCTGGATGCTAATATGCTGGCGCCCTGGGCAGTGGGGGTTTATCCAAAAAGCAAGCTGTCTAATGGAACAGAAGTACCAAAAAAGACTAGTATTTGAGGCAACGATTGGGAAGTATTGTAGCAACCACATAGAACCATGAACGATGCTTAAAAAGGAAGAAGAGTAAAATATACTGAACAGCAGAAGTATAACAACAGATCTTGACTATTGAAGTGAAACTATTTATTACTACTGATGCCTATTTATTACACGTATGAATAAAAAGTAATTTGTAGGCGCCAAGGGAGAAATATTGCAGAGGGGTTGTTTTAAAAAAGTTTGATATAGAAAAGAAAGTTACTTATAAGATAAGTGACATGCAGGGACTGTTTCAAGAAAATTTGAAACCTGTCAGTAGTGAAATGTGGAATAGGAATGAAAGAGTAAGTGGGAGTATTTTTAAATCTAATTATATGTCATCTGATTAGGATTAGGCTGTGTTGAAGGAGCATGAAGACTGATGTTCATGTTCCAAGCAATGTCATTAACTCTTTAGGTGACTGTAAGTGATCTTGGTATTATGTTCCCACACCGCTGACAGGTAGAAAGCATGTTGTTGTCAGTACATTCCAAGGGCCCTTCATCAGGCATCAAATATCTGTCACCCAATAAACACCTGGAGGCAACTCGGGCAGCTATTGGTCCAACAATAAGCCAGATGTTTGGGGATGATTGTCCTCCAAAGAATCCTCTCTTCTCACCTTTTCTTATTTTTCCTAGAAAATTTGGGTTTCTCATCAATAATCTGGATATGCCACAGGTGTCATTCGGGAACATTCCGAATGTGTTGGCAAAAAAGGCCAGTCTCTGATGCCTTTCTCTTTGCTAACTTGAATAGGCAGTTGTTTCCCTCCTGGTCCAGTAAGAAAGGAAAGGGCTACGGGTTGCGTTAGAGGACAAAGTTCCTTACAGAGACAAATAGGGAGCTGTCCGAGGGCAGTCAGGGGCAGACGACCTCCTGAAGGCCGAAGACCAGAGACAGTTGTTACTGCTCTGTCCTCAGTGGAAACTGCAATCTCTCCAGACGTCTTGGTGTCAGTCCCTCTATCAGCTGAGAAAACAAGTGAGCGGAACTTTTTCACCTGGGGTTTAACTTAGGAACGAAACTGTATTTCAGCAGAAGGACAGAAGCTGAGATCTGTCAGTGAAGGGGAGAGAGACATGTGCGCTCGCCCGGTCACTACTGCTTTTGTTCCTCAGGTTCCGTTTAAAGGGAAGTTCTGCTAGCTACTGTACCTTGGTTGAAATGAAAAGCCTTTGGAACAACAGTGTTCCTGTGTGTGAGCGTGAGTACAAGGGATATCTGTTGAGGTCTGCACCTTCCTCCTTGTTTGTTTGTTCAATGTGCTTTGCCTGTAAAATTATCTAACGTTTGCCCCTCTGTTTATCTTCACTTTTGATTGAAATATTTCTTTGTTGCAAGGATTGTTTCTGGGGGAAATAAATCTGCGCATCGTGTGTTTTGGATACCATCCTATAAACGTTTACGAGCATCCTTTGTGCTACAGGTGGAAAGACATGCTTCACAGATGGAGAGAAATTTAAGGCCTGGGCTCTTTTTCCTGTCAAAAATGATACTCCCGCTTCCGCTTTTCTGTCCTTCCTTCAATCATCTATTCATTCCTGTCCTCATTCTTTCAACAAAAATTTTTGAGCACCTGCTATGTGTCAACAACCAGTCTTCTAGACTGGTTCCTTCTAGTGTCTAGTGTCTAGTGTCTAGACACTATATTCCTAGTGTCTTCCTTCTAGACACTAGGAATATACCTGTCAACAAGAAAGACTAGGACCCTGCTTTCGTGTTGTTTATATTCTTGTGCAGAAGGAAAGACAAAGAAAATAACAAGCAAATGCATAAATAGATGATTTCAAATAACGCCAAGTGTTATTAAGAAAAAAAAAAACAGAGTGATGCAATAAAATGGTTATATGAAGGGGGATAAGGAATGCCAGGAAAAGAATAAAGCCTCCATTTAAAATAAGGTGATTATATGGGGCGCCTGGGTGGCGCAGTCGGTTAAGCGTCCGACTTCAGCCAGGTCACGATCTCGCGGTCCGTGAGTTCGAGCCCCGCGTCGGGCTCTGGGCTGATGGCTCGGAGCCTGGAGCCTGTTTCCGATTCTGTGTCTCCCTCTCTCTCTGCCCCTCCCCCGTTCATGCTCTGTCTCTCTCTGTCCCCAAAATAAATAAAAACGCTGAAAAAAAATTTAAAAAAAAAATAAAATAAGGTGATTATAGAGGTCCCTCAGTCAGTTGAGCATCTGACTCTTGGTTTCAGCTCAGGTCGTGACTCATGGCTTGTGAGGCTGAGCCCACGTCAGGTTCTGCACTGGACAGCATGGAGCCGGCTTGGGATTCTCTCTCTCTCTCTTTCTCTCTGGCACTTCGTCACTTGTTCATTCTCTCTCTCTCTCTCTCTCTCTCTCTCTCTCAAAATAAATAAATAAACATTTAAAAATAATAAATAAGTTAATAAGGTGATGATGAGAATCCTCACTGAGAAAGTGACATTTGAGTATTGATGGAAAGTGGTTACTACCAATGGACATAGACAGAGGAATAACTTCCCATACAGATGGTATAGAGGCCCAAGGCAGACACATTCCCAGCATTTTCTTTGGCAAACCTGTTTTTGACATGTTCTCAGAAGCCGATATGGCTGATACGGAGCGAGCGAATAGAGGAGTAGTCGGAGGTGATAAAAGAGCGGTAACTGTACATCCCGTAACAACGTGGGTTTTCATTCTGAGCAAGATAGAAAGCCACTGGAGCATTGTAAGTAGAAAAGTAACATGATGGAATTTATTTTTAATGATATCACTTTGGCTACTCTAGAGAGGACTCAGTTGGAAGGAACGTACCTTAGATCGAGAGTCCCCGGAAAACAGTGTTGGAGGCAAAGCATAAATTGTCATGCTCTATTCGAGGGTGCCGTTCTGGAGCAACAAGAGTGAAGGAGGAAAAAAGGGTGCAGGAAGGAAAGAAAAGCTGATAAATAAAATATGTTGTGTTGCTGAGGTGGCCGTAAGCTTTACCAAAACAAGCAAACAAAAAAACCCAGCTGGCTGTTGGCTCATATAACACATCCCTGAAGAGGTTCTGTGAAGCCAGAACTGTCTAGTAGAAAGAGAAAGAATGAGCAGTTTATTTGCTGGATCTTCCCTGTCTCTTGTCTCCTGTTTATCCCAAGGGTATTAAGGCCCTTGTTTCTACGCTGTATTATCTCATCCCTCTGGACAAACTCTGAAGACACCGGAGCCCATGACCTGCTCCATTTAAGACCAGAAGTGGTGGAAGGAGCCAGAGTGGCCATGGCTCCCAGTCATGTTGGCTTGGATGTGGGAGTTACTGTGACCTCTATGTAATGTGCAAGAGCCCCTATCTCCCCCTCACTTCCGGGGGGCTGAGACAGCCAGTACTGTTAGAAAAGGAGGTGACAGGGGTGTCAATCAGCATTCCCAAGTGAGAAGGCAGCTGAGGGCCCAAAAGGGAGATGCAGCCAAGGAAATGTAGGGGGATGGCTGAAGGTATAAGTTGGAAGGCTGTTACACAGATCTAACCACAGATGTTGGATGGCAGTGGGAGAAGAGGTAAGAAGTGGTCACAGGCTGGGTATATTCTGAAAGGTGAAATGGCACAATTTGCCGATGGTTTAGAAACAGAGTTTTTTTTTTTTAATGTTTTTATTTATTTTTGAGACAGAGCATGAGCAGGGGAGGGGCAGAGAGAGAGGGAGACACAGAATCCGAAGCAGGCTCCAGGCTCTGAACTGTCAGCACAGAGCCTGACGCGGGGCTCGAACTCATGGACCGTGAGATCATGACCTGAGCCGAAGTCGCCCCCAACTGAGTCACCCAGGCGCCCCAACTGAGCCACCCAGGCGCCCCAAGAAACCGAGTTTAAAATAGAAATTCAGTAAGATCACCAAGGAGGGGAATGGGGCCAGAAAAGGGATGCGTGGGCTGAGCCTTGTAAATCCAACACTAATAAGTTGGAAAGGTGAGAATGAATCAACAAAAGAGATGAAGAAGCAGCAGCCAGTATATTAAGAGAAAAACCAGGAAAGGAGGAGGTACAAGCTTCCGGTTATAGAACGAGTACGTCACGGGAACAAAAGATGCAACGTAAGGAATGTAGTCAATGATACTGTAATGGCGATGGGTGCAGACATACAGGAGCTTCACTTGTGGAGAGCAGAGTGTAAGATATGGAAAGGGATAGGGTTGTCCAGTCAACTGTACCCAGGGAGAGAGAGAGGGAGACAGAGACAGAGAAACAGGAGGGTGATATATCTTAGAAGCCAAGAGAAAATTTTCTGAAGGAGGTGAGATTCTCCAGAGAGGTCAAATAAGATGGTGGAAAATTATTATTGGGTATAATGACTTGAAGGTACCAATTGGCCTCAACAAGGAGTTTCAGTGGAATTGTGGGACAAATGTCTGATTGGAATGAGTTCAAGGGGGAATGAAGGGAAGGAAGGGCAGACCATAGGCCACATCTCAGAGGAGTCCTGGTGTCACAGGAGTAGAGAAATGGGATTATTGCTGCACAAGGAAGTGGGATGAAGGGAGCTAGTTTTTTGGTTTTGGTGTGTGTGTGTGTGTGTGTGTTTGTGTGTGTGTGTGTGTGTGTGTGTGTGTGTTTTAATGTTTATTTTTGAGAGAGAGAGCTCAAGCAGGAGAGGGGCAGAGAGAGAGGGAGACAGAGGATCTGAGGCAGGCTCTGTGCTGACAGCAGAGAGCCCAAAATGGGGCTCAAACTCACAAACCATGAGATCATGAGCTGAGCCGAAGTCAAACCCTCAACCGACTGAGCCACCCAGGCGCCCTAGTTTTTGTTTTTAAGAGGACAGAAATATAATGTGTTAAATACAGAAATACTATGAATATATTCAGTCTGCCCATTTACTTCTTCACTAAAACAAACAGGATGTTGCTTCACCTTCTGATCACAACTATTGAAAAATATGTTTACATAGAATTTTTTTTTTCAAATGAATGTTTTGCTCTAAAATTGTTTGGAACCTTTGTATTTCTATAACGAAACTTGATCATTATATCCTTCATATTTGGAAGCCAGCTATTTGAAAATGTTAACTTTCCTGGAATATAGTTAATTAAGAAGCATGAAAGAAAGAAAAAAAAAAATGCTCCCAAGAAGCCAGATACAGCTAAAATCACTTGCTAGAGGACAAACGTTGGTTAGGTTAGTCCACCTTTGATTAGTTTATCCATAATCCTTTCAAGAGTATCATCCTCCCAAATATAGTTCAAAGCAGAAGGGGAAAGGAGCTTCTCCAGATCGTTATTTAAAAACAAACACACAGGGGCGCCTGGGTGGCTCAGTCGGTTGAGCGTCCAGACTCCGTCTTGGGTCACGATCTCACGGTTTGTGAGTTCGAGCCCCGCGTCAGGCTCTGTGCTGACAGCTCAGAGCCTGGAGCCTGCTTTGGATTCGGTGTCTCCCTCTCTCTCTCTGCTTCTCCCCCGCTCTCTCTCCTTCAAAAAAATAAAAACATTAAAAAATTGAAAACAAAAACGAATAAAAACAAACAAACAAACAAAAACTCCTGTAGAAACCAATAAGTATCTCAAAGTCGTAAAACATTTCTGAGTCTTCTGGAGCATGCACAGGGGCATTGGGATGTTTCATTTCATTATGATGGCATTACTACAACCATTCATTTTGCTTTGGAGCCTAACAGCCTCAAGTCATCAAGAAAAGATGAAATCAGTGATAGATAGTAAATGTATAATATATTTTGAAAGATTTCTCTGGGATGAAGAGCCTCGATGTTAAAAGATTTGGTCTATCTTGAACTTAAAATAGTAGGGGATGTACAGTAGGTCCTCAAAAAAATTCCTGTAGAATTAATGGATAACTTTCTTATTAAAGGAATGCCTTTCTTGTCAATGTGGTTAAGATTTTTGTCTATTTTAAAAGAATGAGCTCTCAATTATCCAGAAGTTTTACGTCTTCAAAGAGTTCAGGATGATTAAGTCCCTCCTGGACGTTGTAATAATAAACATTGGTTTCAGTGTCATTTCATTTGGAAGCATCTCAACAGCGGCCTAATATATCTATTTTATGGTTTATACTCTCCCTGAGAGTTTAGTCATTTAATTGGCTACACAGTCACAGCATCCCATAATTGTAGAATCAACTCGGGTTAAAATGTAAACATTTTGATGTAACTTATAGCTCTTGTGTTCCTTCTAGAAATCTTTTGTCCAAGCCCTCCATCTATCCTTAATGGGAGCCACACCGGAACTCCTCAGGGAGACGTTCCCTATGGAGAGGAAATTACTTATATGTGTGACCCCCGCTCGGCCAGAGGGATGACCTTCAACCTCGTCGGGGAGAGCACCATCCGCTGCACAAGCGACGGTGAAGGGAATGGGATTTGGAGCGGCCCTGCCCCTTACTGTGAACCTGCTGGTCCTGCTGGTCAGTACCCACGTACCCCAAGTGGATTCAGAATATCAGGCCCAGATCCTTCATATGTCTCTAAGATTATGGTGTGTGCTTGTGAGTTCAACTTTGTCATAAGTGGAAGCGTCAAAGTTCTGAAACTCTTCTTGCTGGTGCAGTGGTGAGCAGAGAGGGGTAAGAAGGGAGAGGGACGGGGAGGGGAAGATCAAGAAGAAAAACGTATTCACTGGAGAGGACATGAAAACAACTGGCTATGAACAGTAACCAATGGCGGATGATTGCCAAACACTCCCCGCAAGTTCATCGTCTGCAAAACTGGCAATATGGATATTATTTAGCTAAGGCTTTAGCCAGTCCTGTGTCAAATAGGCTAAGTGACCAAAGGGACTCTACTTTTGTAGCTTAAGACCTTGACTCAAAGTATGCCCATCTGTCTGCTGGCTTGTGGGGCCCACCTTAATCTTTGCCCTGGAACTTACCCGTTCTGAGAGTTAGAAGCAAGGAAAGATCAGCTCAAGGGAAAGAGTATGGAAAGGAAGAGGCTGTTTCTTCCGAAGGATTGAAAATTACCTGGTTCTTGAGGACTGACTGTAGGCCTTCCCAAGACAGAAACAGGGTACACAGGGAGGTGGCACCAGACTTGGGATACCACATGACAGAGAAAAGCAATCCGATGAGAAAAGGCAACACATGATAAAACACGTTTAACTTTTCTTTGCTGCCCCTCCCCTTCCCAATAGAATCTAGTGAGATTTCTTTAAAAGCAGTTGCCTAGGCCACCAGGCACGCTTATTGAATGGGCAAACAGAAGCAGTCTCCTCCGAAAAGGAGATCGTTGAGGTCAGACTCTATTTGAAATATGCAGCACACAATATACCCTCTCATAAAAAAAGACATAGCTTCTTTTTTTTTTTTTTTTTTTTCCAGCGCAAAAAGGTGTTTTTATTAAAGGACGGAGACAGGGCCCATGGGCAGAAAGAGCTGCCTCGGGACCTTGAGGAGAGACTGGTTATACGGGTGAGGGTGGGGGGCATGGGGGGGGGAGGTAAAGGCAAGGGGAAGGGGAAGTTTCCAAAGGGATTTTCATATGCTAAAGAAGCTACTTGATGGCCTTTTCCTTAAATCTCTGGTTTAGCATCAGAAGAAGAGCGCTCTGTTCCTTCCCTAGGACTGCGTACAAATTACCACAAACTAGGTGGCTTAACACAATAGGAATTTATTCTCTTCACTGATCTGGAGGCTAGAAGTCTGAAATCAGGGTTTTGGTGGGGCCGTGCTCCCTCCTGTGACTCTAGAGGAGAATCCTCCTTTACCTCTCTTAGATACTGGTGGCTCCTGGCATTCCAGGGCTAGTGGACACATCGTTCTGATCTTTGCCTCTGTCTTCACATGGCCTTCTCCCCTGTGTCTCTGTGTCTCAAATGTCCCTCTTGTTTCTCTTATAGACACCACCAGTCATTGGATTGAAGGCCCACCCTGGTAATCCAGGATGATCTCATCTTGAGATTGTTACCTTAATTATAGCTGAAAAGATCCTTGTTCCAAGTACGTTTCCATTGTGAGGTCCTGGATGCATGTGTCTTTTCGGGGGACATCATTCAACCCACTACAAGTAGTGACTGCTATTTAGTGCCAGGGAAGCTACTTATGGTGGACACCCTGAGAATGAGGTTGGGAGGAACAAATGGAGAGAGAGGGTAAAATATGTCTTGATGGATGAGTACATTAACGCTAATAAATGAGGGTATGAATGATTAACTCTACACAGAGGCAGTCTGATAGGCCTGACACATGACATCCTTAGCTAAAATTCTTGCTTTGGGTGCCCAGGTGGCTCAGTCGGTTACGCGTCCGACTCTTGGTTTTGGCTCAGTTCATGATCCCATGGTTTGTGAGTTTGAGCACCGCATTGGGCTCTGTGCTGGTGGTGTAGAGCCGGCTTGGGATTGTCTCTCTCCCTCTCTCTCTGCCCCTGTCTTGCTTGTGCTCTCTCTGGCTTTCAAAATAAATGAATAAACTTTAAAAATCAATGAAATTCTTGCTTTGGTGAAACAAGAGCAAAAAGGCCAAAAAGGTGAATCGTCTTCCAAGTAGTAAAAATTTCCTGATGAGTAAATGCTGCTGGAAAGCCCCATCCTAAGGTAACTCGAAGGGGAAAAAGACCTTTTGCCGTTTTTAGAAGTCTGTCTCCATGAACCCATCTATCAGCTTAACTGGACAGAAAGAGGAGGAAGGGCGGAAATCTCTCGGCTCACTTTTGTATTCCTGTGGTTTTGCTCTCCAGGTTACTGTAAAGCCCCAAAACAGTTTCCATTTGCCAAGCCTGCAACTCAGACTGATGAATCTGAGTTTCCAGTTGGGACATCTTTGACTTTTAAATGTTCCCCTGGGTATTTTGAGTCTACGTTTTCTATCACCTGCTTAGAAAACTTGGTCTGGTCCAGTGCCGAAGATACGTGTAGACGTGAGTAACCCCATCCTGGGAGCTAATTCATGTATGTCAAAGCGTCTGTGGGATCTCATTTAATTTGTTCAAATTTTGTAGACATCTAAGTTTGCCCACGGTATTTAAATGGAGGGTGAACTTGTAGGTCAGCCTTTCTTACTGCCTGGAGTTTTTGCAGTCTTGACTCAATGTTTATTTCACAAGAATGTCTCTCACAAAAGGAATCAGAGGGGAAGTTTCCATTCCCTGGAGGTTACTTTTGATGGCTAAAACCGTGACATGAGTGAAATAGGGACACAAAAGAAAGTCACATAGATCACAGTGACCTGTGCTTCAATAACCAAGATGGAGGGGAAATCTCAAATTTTGAGGCCTTTGATTTAGGCTCGTGGGATGAGAAAACAATTCTTTATCCATATATTTCTTCTGTTGGGAGATTCAGGCATCATCTTTTAAAAAGCAGTGCCCCAGAGCTGCTTGAGTCTGAAGTTGGTGCACTTCCTCAATGTGGTCAATCCTTTGGAACAATCAGAAGTATACAGACTGTTCAGTCTGCTACGCTCCAGACTGAATCGTAAAAGGAAAGGTAATTTGAACTCTACACCTAGTCCCAAATTTTCCTTCTCTCCCATAGGAAAATCATGTGGAGCTCCTCCAGAACCCTTCAATGGCATGGTACATATAAACACAGACACCCAGTTTGGATCAACAGTGAATTATTCTTGTAATGAAGGGTGAGTTGAAAGCACTATCCCTGGAATATGAGTTTCAGAACAACAATGCTATCTCTGACCTACTCCCAACCAGACACACTGGACTATCATCTACACTTCAAAAAGTTGTCAATAGGAACTCTCGGATAGAGATGATAGCTTGAACATGGGCATATGACCAAAGGAATATAAAAAAGTAGCAACAGCTGGAATGCCCAGGTGGCTCAGTTGGTTGAGTGTCTTGACTCTTGATTTCTGCTCAGGTCAGTATCTCATGGTCTGTGGGTTCAAGCATCGTGTTGGGCTCTGTGTTGGGCACAGTGCAGAGCCTGCTTGGGATTCTCTCTCTCTCTCTCTCTCTCTCTCTCTCTCTCTGCCCCTCCCCCTACCTCTCTCAAAATAAATAAGTGAACTTTTAGAAAAAATAATTTAAAAAATAAAATAAATTCTAAAAATAAAAAAAGGAGTAGCAAGCAATTTGTATTTTAACTAGAGGACAGCACCAGGTTCCTGCGGAAGGTAGTATGTGTGAAGCCTGGTAAGATATTCACTGGATAAAAAGGACGAGTCTATTAAATGAGTAAAAGGAAAAATGCTAGTTGTACCATGCATGGAACATTCTTTAAAAAAATTTTTTTTAATTTATTTTTGAGAGAAAGAGTACAAGCAGGGGAGGGGTGGAGAGAGAGGGGGACACAGAATCGAAGCAGGCTCCAGGCTCTGAGCTGTCAGCACAGAGCCTGACACGGGGCTCGAACTCAAGCTCTGCGAGATCATGACCCGAGCCGAAGTTGGAGGCTTAACCAACTGAGCCACCCAGGTGCCCCCGTGCATGCAATGTTCTTAACTAAGATCAGCGAGCACTATAGCTGAATTGGAGGACCTTGAATTAGGGGTTGCAGGGTAAATCTTAACGTGATAGCAGCTCTGGGAAATGTAAGTATGAACATGCACAGAGCGGGAACATTAATGAGTTCTTGCTCTGAACTTTTCTTTGGCACAGGGAACCATGCCAGAAACATTGCCTCAACTTAGAGGGAGCAATTAAAGAATGTGTATTAATTTTCAGTTGCCACAACAAATTCAGAGAAAAAAATAGAATTTTATTGGATTGTAAAATCCAATGAATTTTATTGGAGTGAACATATTTATTGGATTGAACATATATTCATTAGACATACTTGGAAGCCACGAATAACCCAAAGATCAAAAAAATCACCACCCACAGTTCTACTACTCATTGTAGTTAATATTTTGCTCTGAAGTCTTCTAGCCTTTTTTACCTGAAAATATGCATGTGACCCACATGTCAGTTGAGCTCAGTTACCCTTAGAAGAGAGAGGTGGTTAAATTGGACACAAGCATCAATTGCATTATCTGGAAAGTATAGATTTTGCCCTGCTCACCCCTTGCCCCCAACAAGGAGTTCTGACTTCTTAGTTCATCAGTCCTTCAAATGACGGGAGCCCCAGGCAACACCAGGGACATATCAAGGCAGTGACAGGACAGCCCACAGAATGGGAGAGAATATTTGCAAATCATTTCTCTAATAAGGGTTTGATGTACAGACTATATAAAGAAGTCCTGCAACTAAACAACAAAAAAACTAACAACCCAACTTAAAAATGGGCAAGGGATTTGAGTAGACATTTCTCCAAAGAGGACAGACAAATGTCCAGGAAACACATGAACAGGTACTAAATATTATTAGTCATTAGAGAAATGCACATCAAACCCACTCCATACCTTATAGGCTGGCTATAATGGAAAACAAAAGTGTGGTGAGGATGTGGACAAAATGGAACCCTTGTGATTACTACTGGGAATGTAAAATGGTGCAGCCTCTGAGAAAAACCGTTCGGTGATTCAAAAGTTAACACAGAATTACCATATGATCCAGCAATTCCAATCCTAGGTACATATCCAAAAAGATTAAAAATATACACTCAAACAGATACGGGTTTATCAGCTGTTCTACCTATTTTTAAATACATCCTGATACATTTTATTTTTCCTTTATATTGATACATCTCATGGATGTTTTCAATCTCATTAAGATAGAGAGGATATAATATTTTGATAAAGTATTGAGTTTTTTTAATATCTGTGATGATAACTACTTTCTCGTTCATGTATATATATTTGTAGATGTGTCATTTTGTGAGGTTACAATTGGCCAAGTTCTGTTTATTTCAATCGACCACTTTAAAGAAATGGCTCTTAGATTTATTCATCATTTATATTCCATTTTTCTTACTTATTAATTTATTTTAGTAATTCCTCAGACCAGCTTCTTTCGTATGTTCATGTTTATAGTCTTTAAAACATCTAACATAAAATGTTGTGTTCATTTATTTGAAAATTTTCTTGTCAAATAACAAAAGTACTAAATATTTCTCTAAGGACGGTTTTGGCATCAGTGTCCTAGAAATTTTCAAAGAGTAATATTTGCATCAGCATTTGTAATGAAGTAGCTGAATAATGTAAGGTTTATTACTACAGGCTGTTAAGGCCAATTAACATTATTCAAACTCGAACCTCAATATCTGTCATGTGAATTTGAACAAATTTGTTAAACTCTCTGTTTCCTCTTTTGTAAAATGGGAGCTATGCATAACATTCACTTCAAAGCATCATTTTAAAGATTAAATTAATTGGGGGCGCTCGGGTGGCTCAGTCGGTTAAGCGTCCGACTTCAGCTCAGGTCACGATCTCGCGGTCCATGAGTTCGAGCCCCACGTCGGGCTCTGGGCTGATGGCTCAGAGCCTGGAGCCTGCTTCCGATTCTGTGTCTCCCTCTCTCTCTGCCCCTCCCCCATTCATGCTCTGTCTCTCTCTGTCTCAAAAATAAATAAACGTTAAAAAAAAATTTAAAAAAATAAAGATTAAATTAATTGATGCAAAGCACTTTGAAGAGTTTTGGGCACATGACTCAATGATCATGCGTCATTGTTATCCTATAGGTAATCTGCAACGGCTGTTTTACTTTTGTCTTTGACCAAGATCCAAAAATTTCAATTTTGTGTTTATTCTGTGATTATTAATTCCTAGTGTTGTTATATTATAATGAGGGTGTAGAGCTGTTTTGATTTCTTCTCTGTGCAAATTCTTGGGGTACACTCTGCCGAGTGATATGATACAACTTTTATAAATGGCTCCTGGAGAGAAAGTTTATATTCTCTGTGAGATGCAAAGTTTAATACACAATTGTGTTATGATTTATTGTTATGGTTTATCATATTGTTACATGATTTGTGCCGCAGAATCCTATCTGTGAGCAACTTTTAATCACTTGCAGCCTATTGAATATCTCCATAGATTCCCTCTACTCCCAAATACTTAGAAGTCCGTGAACAAATAGGAAGGATGGAAGGAGCCCCACCCTCCAGCCCTTAATTATCCCATCCCTGACCTCATGCAATGGACTCTCTGATGCCTGTCTCAGCATGCTTCTCACAGTGTGTATATTTGCTTATAGGGAAGGGAATCTCATGGCTTTTCTTGAACAGTGGTTTCGCTTTATGGCCACCCAAATTTCTAATGCTGATGGAAGCTAAGGAGTAAGGCTTGAGTACAATTATGAGTTTCAGAGAGATGGGTAATCGAGTCAGGAAGAATTACAACACAATGGCGATCGTAGCATATTAGTGTCTTATAATACTTTAAAAAATATTCACTGTTTTTTACAGGCACACATAGGCTGGAACCTGCTTCACATTTTTTTTTTTTACACTCCAGTTCTCTAACTTAGTCATAGTGAACACATTAAGAGCAACCTCTATAGTCAGAAGTCGAGCAACATCCGTGATGTTGTGCTCGTAAGACAACTTTTAAATGTAGGACAGAAAGCAGGCGGAAGGAAACATACTAGTGGCTCTCAAGCTGTTTCTCTGAAGAAATTCTGAAGATTAAATATTTGTTGGCACATTTGAAAGGATTTTACACTATAATCAATGAAAAGTAACAGTAAGTAAAATTCACTCAATTTGTCTACAATTTGTCAACAAAAGTGACTCAATATGCCTACAAAAGTATTCACTGTCATTGCTATGCCCACATAGCTCCCCATCATCTTTATATCACTATTTTTGCAAGAGCTGGTACATATTAGGGTTAGATTAAGCTATAAAAGAACAAATAAAATAATAGGAGCTTAAACAAGTTAGTAGTTTACTTCTCTCTGAGGTTAAGAACAGGGGCAGTCCTTCAAAGAAGACTGTAAAGTTTCCAAGTCCAGGCTGATACCTGGCTCCATGATCCACATAAACCTGGGATCCTTCTATTTGAGACTCTGTCATCACATGGCCCAAACTCCAGCCAGCAGAGAGAAATAATGGAAGAAGAGAACACCCATTCCTTTAAAGACACTTTCCAGAAGTTTCACAAGACCCTCCAGGGGCATCCCTTTAGCCAGAACTTAGCCATATGGCTGTACGCAACTGTAGGGAAGCTGAGAAATGAAGCCTTCAATGAGGTGGCCAATGGCCCAGTTAAAAACACACAGTTTCATTACTAATGAAGAAGAGGAAAGGAGATACTGGAGATATCAGTAGACTCTGCTACAAATGGTTACTGTCCTGATCACGTGTCTTGGGTAATCAAGAAGCCAAGTTCTTAGCTGTTCCAGTAACTGCTCACTATTATATGACATTGCATTATATCCCTTACCTTTTACTTACTCAAGTTTAACCCTACTGTACATGGAACACGTGAATGGTTTAGCTGGATATCCTTTGTGACATGTCTTACAGTAACTGTATAGTTCCCTAATCAATAAAAAAATAAGTGATGACAAAATGTTCCAAATTTTGTGGCCTACTTTGAGTGATTTGATGGCAAAATAGTTAAGTACCCCTGCCTTTTACATTTAAGGTGTGAAGATGGTTAGCTGTTTCCCCTGCTTCCCACTTTTGAATCTTCTCAGTAAGGCCATCTTTCTGTCCTCTGAGTACCACATGCTTGATCTCTAGGCAAGGTGCTAGAGGATGTGAATATTTCAATAAGGCATCTTCCCTGTTAATCAAGGAGCTTATCATTTCCTTGATGGAAGTGCATACGGATAAAATAACTCCTGAGGTTCCCTAAAGACAAGTACAAAATGTCCCACGATGAAGGGAAATTTTGTGTTCAGTGGGGAGGGACTAGCAGTAAACATGGATAAAAGCAGTAAGAATATAAGCTTGTCCTTAGAAATAAAGGACTAATTCGCAGATAGAGATGAGGTTTCTTCCTTGACTTCTGTTTGAATCTGCCTGTAATTTGTAACATCTACCTGCAATTATTTTCTCATGGCGACTTAAGTAAGAAGTGTAGAGTATAATCATTTTTCATTCTTTGCTTCTAGGTATCGACTCGTTGGCTCCCCTTCTGCAGCTTGTCACCTCTCAGGCAATACTGTCACTTGGGATAAGGAAACACCTATTT
Organism: Felis catus; assembly: GCF_018350175.1. Lineage (NCBI taxonomy): Eukaryota > Metazoa > Chordata > Mammalia > Carnivora > Felidae > Felis > Felis catus. The sequence goes on along the minus strand of NC_058384.1, from coordinate 35,054,020 downwards.
GTAAGAGTGAGTCGAAGTATTTTTTCCCATAATTCCCTCTGCTCCATCCATATCTGCCTCATGTTACGAAGAGGAAATCCAATCCATCTTGCAGAGAGTAGTCTCCCTGATATTCGAAATCCAGAGTCCTATGCTACATAGTTGTCCAGATTTTTCTTTATTTTAGGAGGTTATTTGTCTAAAACTGTGAACCTGAACTCAGGTAAAATCGCTCTCCTTTCCTACTTTGATAGTAAATGCTTCCCAGTGTAAGGCTTTTCCTCATGACTAAATTAAAAGACATTGAAGAAAATAAAATCTGTCTCTGCCACCTCTTAGTAGCATATGCTAAGCCCAAGAAGTAGGTAACTCCCTTTCTTATTATTTTTACTCTGAAAAAGGAAATAAGATCTCGTAAATCTTAGCAATTGCCCCAAGCCTCTGATCGTTCTGCGCTTTATCCTTTCTTTAAATTCTCCCAGGTTGTATTTGTTCTTGATTAGTTGAGCCTGCATCTTTTCAGTGGGATATTGCAAAGTGAACCTCCAAAACTTTGAGGAACATGGAAGAATGACCGATTGCAAATTGGTAAAATTTTAAGGCTCTGAGGAAGTCAGGATCAAACACACAGGACTGATGGCAGTAAAAGTGGGCACAAACTTCTGGAAGGCTTATGAGCAATATATACAAAAGCCTAATGTAAATACCCTTTGACCTAGTAATTCCATTTCCCAGAATTTATCCCAAGAAAATCATGATGGAATTTTCCGATGATTTTGGTTCGCAGACACTCAATGCAACAATACTTATGACAGTGGAAAATGTTAAAAATCTAAATGTTCAGCATGGTTGGAAAATAGCTAATGGAAGAAATAAAACTTATTAAAAATAAGTCTGATAAATTTTTAAGAAATGTAAAAGGTGTACCATGAGGAATTAGAGATTGCCCTTTTTAAATCAGACTGTTTGGTTTTTGCTAGTGAGTTGTTTTATGAGTCCTTTATATTTTTTGGATATTAACCCCTTTATCTGCTATATGATTTGTAAAAGTTTTCTCCCATTCTGTAGGTTGCCTTTTCATTTTGCGAATTGTTTCTTTTGCTGTGCAAAAGTTTTCAGGTTTGTTGTAGTCCCATTTGTTGATTTTGCTTTTGAGGTTTGTGCTTTTGGTGTCATGTCCAAAAAATCAATGCCTAGACCAATGTCAAGGGCATTCTCTTCATTTTCTGCCAGGAGTCTTATAGTATCAGGTCTTTGATCCATTTCGAGTTAATTTTTGTGAGTGGTGCTCTTGGCTGTCTTGCCAACTATTAACTGACTGTATAACCAGGAATTTCATTCTGGGCTTTCTATTCTATTTTATTGGTCTAGGTATTTGTTTTTGTGCCAGTACTCTACTGTTTTTATTACTGTAGCCTTGTAGTATAGTTTGAAATCAGAATGTATGATACCTCGAGCTTTGTTCTTTTTCATCAAAATCGCTTTGGCTAATCTGGGTCTTAGTGTTTTGATTTGTTTTTACATTGTGGTTCCAAACAAATTTTAGAAATGTTTTTTTTCTATTTTCTGTGAAGAATACCATTGATATTTTGATGTGGATTGTACTGAATCTATAGATGGGTTTGGGTAGTGTAGACATTTTAACAGTATTTATTTTTCCAATCCATGAACATAGGTTGTCTTTCCATTTGTTTGTGTCTTCTTTGATTTCTCTCAGCAAAGTCTTGTGACTTTCATTGTACAGATCTTTCATTTTCTTGGTTAAACTAATTCCTAAGTATTTTATTCTTTTTGATGTTATTGTTAATGGGAAATTTTTCTTGATTTCTTTTTCAGATGTTTCATCCTTAGCGTATAGAAATGTACCTTGATTTCATATCCCGCAGCTTTACTGAAATCATTGGTTAGTTCCAGCTGTTGTTTGATTCATTTGAATTTCCTATATATAGAATCATATCATCTGCAAATAGTGACAGTTTTACTTCTTCCTTCCTGGTTTGAATGCCTTTTATTTCTCTGTCTTACCTAATTGTTCTAGCCAGGATGTCTAATACTATATTGAATAAGACCGGTGAGAGTGGGCACCCTTGTCTTGTTCCTGATCTTAGAGGAAAAGCTTTCAACTTTTCTCCATTGAGTATAATGTTGGCTGTGAGTTTGTCATATATGATATTTATGACATTAAGGTATGTAAATACTCCTTCTATACCTAATCTGCCAAGGGTTTTTATTATGAAAGGATGCTGTCTTTTGTCAAATGTTTTTTCTGCATCTGTTGAGATGATCATGTGACTTAAAATTTTTCATTTTATTAATGTGATATATTATATTTATTGATTTGTGTATGTTAAAGCATCCTCGCATATCAGGGATTAATCCAACTTGGTCATAGTGTATAATCCTTTTTTTGTGTTCTTGAATTTGGTTTGCTAATATTTTGTTGAGAATTTTCGCATCTATATCATCAGGAATATTGATCTATAGTTCACTTTTTTTGTTGTGTCCTTATCTGGCATTGCTGTCAAGGTCTCAGAGAATGAGTTTAGATGTAGTTTAGATGTAGTCCCACCTCTGCAGTTTTTTGGAAAGGTTTGAGTGGGATTGGTATTAATTTTTCTTGGAACGTTTGGTAGAATTCACCAGTGAAGTGATCAGCTCTAGAGTTTTCTGTGTTGGAAGGCTTTTGATTCCTGAGTCAATCTCTTTGCTTGTCATTGGTCTTTTCAGATTTTGTATTTCTTCCTGAGTTGGTCTTGGTAGGTGTTATGTTTCTAGAAACTTATCCATTTCTTCTAGGTTATCTAATTTGTTGGCATATAATTGTTCATAATAGTGTCTTATGGTCTTATGTATTTCTGTAGTATCAGTTGTCTCCTTTTTCATTTCTAATTTTATTTATTGAGTCTTCTCTCTCTTTTTTTGGTGAGTCTGGCTAAAGGTTTGTCAGTTTTTGTTTACCTTTTCACAAAACCAACTTTTAGTTTTGTTGCTTTTCTGTTCTCTATTTCATTTATTTCCACTCTGATCTTTATTATTTCCCTTCTTCTCATAACTTTGGACTTAATCTGTTCTTCTTTTTCTAGTTACCTGAAGTGTAAAGTTAGGTTATTTGAGGTCATTCAATTTCTCAATATATGCGTTTATCACCACAAACTTTCCTTTCCGAACTGCTTACGCTCCATCCCATAAGATTTGATATGTTGTATTTCCATTTTTATTTCTTTCAAGATAACTTTTTAATTTCCTTTTTGATTTCTTCTTTGATCCATTGGTTGTTCAGAAGTGTGTTGTTTAGTGCACATATTTGTAGATTTTCCAGTTTTCCCCTTGTTGTGGATTTCTGGTGTCCTATTATTGTAGTCAGAAAAAAATAGTTGGTATGATTTCAGTCTTCTTCAATTTGCTGAGATTTGTTTTGTGCCATATCATATGATCTACCATGGAAAATGTTTTGTGTGCACTCAAGAAGAATGTGTATTCTGCTGCTGTTAGGTAGAATGTTCTATATATGTATGTCAAGTCCATTTGTTCTAGAGCATGGTTCAATTCCAATGTTTCCTTGTTGGTTTTCTGTCTGATCTATCCTTTGCTCACAGTAGGGGTACTGAAGTCCCCTACTATTATTGTAGAGTTTTCTGTTTCTCTCTTTATATCTCTCAGTATTTGCCTAATATATTTAGTGCTCCAGTGTTGGGTGTGTATATTCGTACAGTTATTATATCTTCTAGATATATTGACCCGACCCTTTTATCATTATATAATGACATTCTTTGTCTCTTATCATTTTTGGCACGAAGTCTATTTTGTCTTATATAAAGTATGGCTATGCCCACTTTCTTTTGATTTCCACTTGCACAGAATATCCCTTTCTATCTGTCCACTTTGAGCCTATGTGTCTTCAGAACTGAAATGAATTTCCTGTGGGCAGCATATGTTGGGTGTTATATTTTATCCACTCAGCTACTCTGTGCCTGGTGATTGGTGAATTCATCCATTTATATTTAGAGTAACTTGCTACATAAGGACTTACTACTGCCATCGGATCATATACCTTCTGGTTATTGTCTTGTTTCTCCTCCCCCCCCCCCCCCGTTTTTGTCTTTGCAAAATGGTGGTTTTCTAGGGTGATTTGCTCATTCTCTTCATGTTTTATGTTTCATGAGTCTATTCTTGACTTTTGCTTTGTGGTTGCCATGTGGCTTACATGAAGCATCTCATAGATAAACAGTCCTTTTTTATGTTGATAACACCCTATCTTCATTCACCTATAAAGCTTCCACCCTTCTACTTGTCCCTTTTTATATTTTTGATGTTACAGGTTACCTCTTTTTATGCTGTGAATTCATTGAGAAATTATAGTAGGTATAGTTATTTGTAATGTTCTTTTCCGTAAGCTTTTTTTAAAAAGACCAGGATATATTTTTTTAAGTTTATTTATTTGTTTTGGGAGAGAGAGGGAGAGGGTCGGGGAGGGGCAGCGAGAGAGAGAGAGAGAGAGAGAGAGAGAGAGAATCCCAAGCACAAAGCCCAGCATGGAGCTGGAACCCATGAACCGTGAGATCATGACTGGGCCAAGATCAAGAGTTGGACACTTAACTGACTGAGCCACCCAGGTGCCCCTCTGTAAGCTTTTATATTATAATTAAGTGGTTAATATGCCATTCCAATATAGAGTTACAGTTTTCTTTATTTTTCACCTTGGCCAGAGTGCTGTGTACTTCCATCTGCTATCATGTCACTCGTTAACGTCTCTTCGTTTCAGCTGAAGGGCTTCCTTCAACATTTCTTGTAAGCAGGTCTAGCGGTGATGAGCCTCCCTCAGTTGTTGTATTTTCTGGGAAAGCCTTTATTTCCCATTCATATTTGAAGGCCAGTTTTGCTAGATAAAGTGTTGGTGGCTGGCAACTTTTATCTTTCACCACTTTGAATATATCATTCCTCTCTCCTGGCCTATAGAGTTTCTGCTGAGAAATACACTGATAGCCTAATGGGGGTTCCTTTGTAGATTGTTTTATTCCCCACCCCCCTCCACTAGCTGCTTTTAAGATCCTTTCTTGCGGCGCCTGGGTGGCGCAGTCGGTTAAGCGTCCCACTTCAGCCAGGTCACGATCTCGCGGTCCGTGAGTTCGAGCCCCGCGTCGGGCTCTGGGCTGATGGCTCGGAGCCTGGAGCCTGTTTCCGATTCTGTGTCTCCCTCTCTCTCTGCCCCTCCCCCGTTCATGCTCTGTCTCTCTCTGTCCAAAAAAAAAAAAAAAAAAAAAAAAAGTTAAAAAAAAAAAGATCCTTTCTTGATCATTGATTTTTGACAGTTTCATTATAATATATTTTAGGAGGGTCTTTTTGCAATGGGATAATAGGGTGTTCTATTAGCTTCTTAGATGTGTATGTTCAATTTCTTCCCCACGTTAGAAAAATTCTCAGCTACTGTTTTCCAAAAGACACTTCTTGCTCCCTTCCCCCTCTCTTCTTCTTCTGACAAACCAGTTATATGTGTTTTTCTCATATCGCATAGCTCTAATAGGGTTTCATCGCTTTAAAAAAATCTTAGCTCTCTCTCCTCTTCAGAGTCCTTTCTAAATTCCTATCCTCCAAGTCACTAATTTGTTCTCTTCAATCTGATCCATCCTATTTCCTAAGCTCTCCATTCTGTTTTTCATCTGATTCATTGAATTTATCATCTCCGGAATTTCTGGTTTTTTTTTTTTTTTTTCCTTTTAGAGAAATAGAAAACTTTATTGTACATGAATAAAAATGTAGTTTAGTGGGTGTCTGGTTCTTTTTTTTCAACGTTGTTTATTTATTTTTGGGACAGAGAGAGACAGAGCATGAACGGGGGAGGGACAGAGAGAGAGGGAGACACAGAATCGGAAACAGGCTCCAGGCTCTGAGCCATCAGCTCAGAGCCTGATGTGGGGCTCGAACTCACAGACCGCGAGATCGTGACCTGGTTGAAGTCGGACGCTTACCTGACTGCGCCACCCAGGCGCCCCTCTTTTTTTTTTTTTTTTTTTTAAATTTCAGTCTCTTTGGTAAAGAACTCTTGTCCATTAATTTTATTCCTAAACTCATCGACTTGTCATGCTGAATTTTCTTGTAGCTCATTGAATCTCTTCGTAACAGCTGTTTTGAATTCTTTATCAGTTAGATTGCAATACTCCATGCCTTTGTAATCGATCGCTGGAGAATTATCATTTCCTCTTTGCGGTTCAATATTCCTGTGATTTTTCATTGTGTTTGACAAAATGTATCTCTGCCATTGCATTTTTTAATATGAAATTTATTGTCAAATTGGTTTCCATGCAACACCCAGTGCTCATCCCAACGGGTGCCCTCCTCAATGCCCATCACCCACCCTCCCCTCCCTCCCAACCCCCATCAACCCTCAGTTTATTCTCAGTTTTTAAGAGTCTCTTATGGTTTGGCTCTCTCCCTCTCTAACTTTTTTTTTCCTTCCCCTCCCCCATGGTCTTCTGTTAAGTTTCTCAGGATGAACATAAGAGTGAAAACATATGGTATCTGTCTTTCTCTGTACGTTCCTCTGAAAATTAAAAATAGATCTGCCCCATGGCCCAGCAATAGCGCTGCTAGGAATTTACCCAAGGGATACAGGAGTGCTGATGCATAGGGGTACTTGTACTTCAATGTTTATAGCAGCACTTTCAACAATAGCCGAAATATGGAAAGAGCCTAAATGTCCATCAACTGATGAAGGGATAAGAAAATTGTGCTTTATATACACAATAGAATACTACTTGGCAATGAGAAAGAATGAAATATGGCCTTTTGTAGCAACATGGATGGAACTGGAGAGTGTTCTGCCATTGCACTTGAAGTAGCACACACCTTTATTTGTTTACTCCAGTTCAACTAACTTGCAATTAGAAACCATTCTTTTGTTTTCCAGAAGGTGGCGCCTTAGCTCAAGTTTTTGGTTTCTCTTCACCGCAGTGGCTCTGGGCTGCACAGGGGAGCATGCTGGTTTTAAAAAGCTGGCTTAGAAACAGCTGACGGTGGAGTTGGAGGAAGTGTGGGTTTAACACCTGTTGCTCTGTGGGTGCCCACTGCCCACAGATCAGGGGTACTCCCAGAGGTCTGAGAGCAAACCTCCCGCTAACATCCCAAAGCTGATAGCCAGGAAACAGGTCCCTTCAAGGCCCTTTGTTATTCTTGACTGCCTGTCCTTCCCTTTCCTCTCTCTCCCAGGTGCACAGGTGCCCCCCTCAGAAATCTGTGCAGCTGGATAGAAATGGGTCACAGTCACTCACCACTTTCACTTTCCACCTCTTCTGTGAGGGAAGTCACTGGCCCTAAAGGGGGAGCTGGCTCCTCAAGATCCTTCTCCTCTGCCTCTGTCCTGCCTAGATGGGTGCCCGCTTCTCCCATCAAGTTGGCTGGGCCTCTGCAAAATCTCTGTCTCTGGTGCATGTCCACCATGTTTTTCTCTCTCCAGCAAATGTGGGTGGGGCAATTCCCCCCAATTCGCTTGGATCCCAGCTCCCTTGGATCCATAGCAGCCTCTGAGATAACTATCCTCATTGTTTTTCGAAGCGCAGGTGTGCAGAAATGTAATGTACAGAGGCACCTTTGTTCAGTTGTGAATGGCTATTTTCATCTGGATTTTGTTGAAATATCTTTGCTAGAAATCTATTTGGACACCTCATGGGGTTGTGATGGAACTTTACAAGAACAATCGGTATAAATAAAACTCAGATATCCAACAAAAACAAACTCTACTTTCCTGAGACATGTAAATCTGAAAGTAAATACATAAATAAACTTTAGATAAACATAAACACATGGGTAAAATCCAGATATGAGAAGTCAATCACTGTTGGACGTCCTAGGACCTTCACTTTGTTTATTCACACAATTCTGACAGGCTTGGGTATCTGTTCTTAAGTTCATGTCAGATTCAAAGCATCAGATTAGTTTAGGGAGGGAACTGCTAGAAACAGATACACTAACAGCAGAAAGAAAGGACAGCTGGTCACCTGGAAGAAAGAAAAAAAAGCAAAAGGGAAAAAAAAACCGCCTCCCTAGAGCCACTTCATCTGGCTCTGAAAAGTCCTGTAATCAGTGTATCCTGAAGATATTACTGTGTATTTGTTAGTGACACGGATAATGGTCTTGAATTATCAAGAAACATTTATATCTGCTGAAGGTGGTCATCTGTGTTTACTAAAGATTTACAAAGATTTCTTGGCAACTTCGGATCTTTGAGGGCCAATCTTGTCTGCCCTGTGTCTCAGTGTCAACCCAGGACTGTCTTTATGCCAAACAGAAAGTAGACAAATGATAGTTGCTGAAAAAGCAAATTAGTTACTTTTCAAATTGATTAAAACCTTAGCTACCTGGAGGGTCTTGGAACTTTTGCAATAAACTGTAATTAAAGTCTCACTTCAGTTCGTTCCTTCTCAGAAGAAGCCTTACATATTTAAGTCTACCCACTGTAGTTGTGTTCTCACGGAAAAAATACAGTCCCAGGGCACCCCTGCTGTATGATCGTTTTGATTAAAACTCTAATGGATCTAAAGCTCTTGCTCTCTTTCTAGAAATCTTTTGTCCAAGTCCTCCATCTATCCCTAATGGGAACTACCCCAGAACTTCTCAGGGAGACGTTCCCTATGGAGAGGAAGTTACTTACATGTGTGAACCCCGCTCGGCCAGAGGGATGACCTTCAACCTCGTCGGGGAGAGCACCATCCGCTGCACGAGCGATGGTGAAGGGAACGGGATTTGGAGCGGCCCTGCCCCTTCCTGTGAACTTGCTGGTCCTGCTGGTCAGTACCCACTTCCCTATGCCCCAGCCGGATCAGAATATCTAGGCTAGAATGTCCTCATTTCTGTGGTGACAGCTGTGTTTGCTTGTGAACGTGGCTTGGTTATAAAAGTCAGACACACAGAATTGCCTGCTGAGCAACTTAATAGATGGGTTCTAGATGTGCCATGCTGTGTCCCAATCCGTGGTACTCTGATGATCCTTCCCACGGGGGCGAGGAGTGTGGGACAGTGAAAAGAGGAGGAGGTGGAGAATGGGGAGAATCAGCGAGACCCAGATTTTCTCGAGAGTATTTTCAAAGCAGTAAAATACAAGTGCCAAAGAAAATACTCTGTCGTGCCATCTCCAGTACAAGTTGTCTTTATACTCGCTAAGTGGGTGTGCAGAGCAAAAAGCACATGTTGATGGCCTCATTTTACTTCAGACTGGAGGCTACAGAAATAAAGAAACTCCAGTGTAGGCACTTGTATTCCTTTTGTTACCCTTAAGTGTTCTGCTCAGCCTGTAACTGCATTTTGGTGACCCTTTGTCTCACTTGTAGCAATAGGAACTCAACACGCCCTAGAGAAGCGGAGTTCAAGGTTGTGCTCTTAGCAGCTCATTCCTTTTACACATTAGTCTGGCATGAAGTGACAGTGCCTGGCACTTGGAGGCTCATCTGTGGCTGTGATTGTCCACACAAGCTCTGTGAGCCAGCGAGGACAGACAGCATGCAACTGGTCATTTGAGATCCTGGTGGTATTCCCAGCCAGTGTAGTATGCAAGGGACAACACAGATGGTCCTGCTTAAAGGCTGAGAGGTCTCCGTTTGAAGAATCATTCTTCCCAGGGATCAGTAAATATTTAGTGCCTTTGGAACCTGCCTGCCTTGGGTCTCTGTGTGGCTCTAATAGAGATGTTATTAGATACGTTGGCGTATTTGTACTTCTTTGTTTAACTGAATGTCTTTTCTTGTGTTTTTTTTGGGGGGGGGGGGTCTTGTTCTTAGCATGCCCACATCCACCCAAGATCCACAATGGGCATTACATTGGAGAACATCCATTTCCATATCTTCCTGGGATGACGGTCAGCTACACTTGTGACCCAGGCTACTTGTTGGTGGGAAGGAACTTCATCTTCTGCACATACCTGGGAACCTGGAGTCATTTTGAACATTATTGCAGAGGTATTTCTTATTCTTGCCGGGTTGTGTTAATGGAAAATTGATGAATGAGGCTGCTAAGGCTAAGCCACCTTTCTGAGAGGATTGTGAAATGAGTATCGATAGAAGGGGGAGAAAAGCAGGGAAAAAGATAGGAAGGAGGCTGCCCAAGGATTCTCAGCTCTACTGAACAAGTAAGAAGAACTGATGGAATTTCCAGTAATACAGTAGACATCAAACACCAATTTAAAATGCTTTGCAGGCTTTTAACTAATAAAATATCTCAGCTCTAAGAGACCTCAGAGGAGTTACAAGTGGTCCTCATAAATACCTTCGAGAGGAGGCTGGAAGCACACTTTCTTGTGAGGAAAACTGAAATATGGAGGAAGGTTGAGAGCAATTAATTACCGGAATTACTGGATATGGGTCCTCATTATAATTTCCAAGACCAAAAGTGAAATGTCTCTTTCATCTCTTCCTTAAAACAAGTGCCAAAACTTACTTCCTTTATTCCTGTCTATGTTTGCGAAACTGGCATCTGACTCAAAACATCTTTTGTTGGCAATATTCTTTAAAAAAAAAAAACCCCACAAGTGGGGCGCCTGAGTGGCTCAGTCGGTTAAGCATCCGACTTCGGCTCAGGTCATGATCTCGCGGTCCGTGAGTTCGAGCCCCGCATCAGGCTCTGTGCTGACAGCTCAGAGCCTGGAGCCTGTTTCTGATTCTGTGTCTCCCTCTCTCTCTGACCCTCCCCCGTTCATGCTGTCTCTCCCTGTCTCAAAAATAAATAAACGTTAAAAATAAATAAATAAATAAACCCACAAAATATGGAATTAAAAATATTCTTCAGTGACTAAGCATGGTACCGAGGTCTTTATAAAAGTCATTTGTGTTAGTCTCCAAAAGAATCTGATGAGATGGGATTATTCTTGCTATTTTACAGAAGAGGAAATAGAGAGCCCCAGTAACCAGTCGACAATAGGCAGCTCCCAGACGGGGGTGCCGAGACTGGGTGACTGCCCAGCCCATGCTTTGGAACACTGCACTGTATTCTGTCTCCTATTAAATGTGGTTCTTTTGACTTGGCACAACTTTGAGTTAGCAGTTTGCTCTTTGTCTCCTTTGTAGTAAACTAGGCGAAGGGCAGGGATGAGGTAGGAGGGACTTCAGACAGGCCTGTGTTTCCAACGTTAAGGAGCAGTTAGTCCTATGGCTGTTGGGGTGGTCACAGGATCATGGGGCTCTCCCCAACCTAAAAGTCTCAGAAGTCCTTCTTGTCCAGCCGACCTCTGGTTTTAGAGATAGAGAAAATATCCTCTACAGAGACGGTAAGTGGCTCTTCTCTATTTATTCTCCATGAACTGTGGAGTCCCTGTGCCTCTGCAGGAACAGGAAGAAAGCTCACCCCTCTTTGCTTTAGTTACATGGAGAAGTATGAAGATTCAGACAATACTTCAAAGACGGATTATTCAAATTAAGACTCTGGGACGTTGGGGCGCCTGGGTGGCGCAGTCGGTTAAGCGTCCGACTTCAGCCAGGTCACGATCTCACGGTCCGGGAGTTCGAGCCCCGCGTCAGGCTCTGGGCTGATGGCTCCGAGCCTGGAGCCTGTTTCCGATTCTGTGTCTCCCTCTCTCTCTGCCCCTCCCCCGTTCATGCTCTGTCTCTCTCTCTGTCCCAAAAAATAAACGTTGAAAAAAAAAAAATTAAAAAAAAAAAAAAAAAAAGACTCTGGGACGTTTTTTTCTCCTGAATATAAAAGGGTACTATTCTAGTCTCTTGGCAGCTGCTTCCAAGTGAAATTCGTTTTGTCTTAATAATTGTCCTCGTCAAACGTGCTTTATAGCGGTCATTCTGTATTTAGCATTAGCAAAATCAGCCAGGCACCTAGTTAAGAAGATTCCAGTCTCAAGCTCCATTCCTAAGAACTCTGATTCTGACATTTTGAGGTGGGGTCTCGAGGTCTATTTTTATTTTTTTTTTTAATTTTTTTTTCAACGTTTATTTATTTTTGGGACAGAGAGAGACAAAGCATGAATGGGGGAGGGGCAGAGAGAGAGGGAGACACAGAATCGGAAACAGGCTCCAGGCTCTGAGCCATCAGCCCAGAGCCTGATGCAGGGCTCGAACTCACAGACCGCGAGATTGTGACCTGGCTGAAGTCGGCCGCTTAACCGACTGCGCCACCCAGGCGCCCCTCGAGGTCTATTTTTAACAGACCCATCAGCATATTCTGATGTAGGAAGACCACAGACCATATTTTGGGAAATACCACTTCGCCTTGTGGTTCTTTGAAAATAATAATTTCGCCTAATTTTGAGATAATTACAACCGGAAAGCGGGCTTTGCTGGTTGAAGGAGGTATCAATAGCTGGGCAGAGAAAGAAAGCAAAACAAAGGATAAGATAAATGAGATAAAATAAATTAAATTTTAAAATTATGTTTTAAATTGAGAATCATGATTTACTAGCTTCTATGCATAGAAATGAGCCAGAAACATGCATTTAACCAAGAAGCAAAATACCAGTATTTGTTGCATACCTAGAGAGAGTTAATGTGATACTCCTCTTTCCTTACGGTGTGGATCCACGCGGATCCAGGATTAGAACATGGTTATCATAACTCCCAACCTGTCGACCGCTGTACAGTTGCAGAGTTGTCAATAATTAAAAGCGGATTGCAGTGCCTTCCGTATTCTCTTTCTTTACCTAAGAAATGAAAGAGAATTGAAAATTGTACGGTGTTGGGTAGGTGTCAATAGGTCTTGATTGAAAACATGACTCATCTTTGCTGAAGGCAGGGTAGTTTGGGGGTCATAGATCTTTGCATTACGGCAGTTTCAACTAAAAATTAATAAAATATCCATTTCCTTCTGATTTTTCTATTTTCAGAGGCAAAATGTAGACTCCCAGCGCATATGAATGGAATCCGGAAGGACGTGGAAATGAGAAAAGTCTATCACCATGGAGATAATGTAACTTTTGAGTGCGAAGAGGGGTATACTCTGAAAGGTAGTCCCCAGAGCCAGTGCCAGGCAGATAACACGTGGGACCCTCCTCTGGCCATATGTGCATCTAGTAAGTGCACCTGCAAGAAATGTAGGTCCTTCCTTCGTCATGGTCACTGTTCATTCACTCGTCCATCCTGTCATTGAATGTGGTGTCATGTTCATGGCCCCTGCTAAGAACGAAGGAGTCCAGTGGGGGAAACCAATGGCTTTTTATATTAGAAAAACATTAGACTGTGTGCTGAAAAATATCAGATGAAGTTTCACTGGCTGAGACCTCCTGTTTGACCACCCTGTGTGCCAGACTGATGTCGTCCTGGCTTTTGTCTTCCCTTTAGGCACACACGATGCTCTCATAGCTGGTAAGTTCTGTGAAGGGTTTGCTGAGGAGCTCTAGCACGTTCCACAGTAAGTACTCACTTACAATGGGTGAGATGTTTAAGGAGAGATCAAAATCTGTAACGTTACAATTTCAGTCAGAAGGAAAAGAGTCTACATTCAGGCCATGGTGTGGCAAGACTGGTATCCTCACAGGCACAGAGTGAGTGAGTGTCCCCTGTCGACGGTTCTACACCGTCTTTGTTTTGAATCATTACAAATGAATAATCATCATCCCTCCTATTTTAACGGGGCTGGAGAACACAACGTCCCCTTTGGTTTACAACCCGGGAAGATTCTTCAGGATGGTAGTCATGCCCGCTTGCGCAGATTAGAAGCCACAAAGATCAATTTTCTTAGCCATTTCTGCGACCCGCCTGTGCAAGAGGAGTGGTTCGGTGAGACTTTGCCTGCAGGGATCAGTGGAGTCGGTAGCCTGTGCCTGACATAAGACACGAGTGCGGGGCCACGGGCGCCACAGCCAGGAGCTCCCGGGCGGTTCTCGGCTCCTTGATGAAAGGCTGCTTGGGACTAAAGGTTACGCACTGCTCTGCTCACCCCTCGTCTGTGACCCTGGGGCAGGAAGACTAATGCGCCAGATCAAACCAGGAGCAGAGGGAAAATCTTCAAGCTAAGCCTGTGTGAGGGGTTTCTTAAAGGCAGAATTTATAGTTTATAAAAAACTCACTGGCAGCCTCTAGCGGGACTAGATATTCATTGTTTAAGACCCATGGGTTATGTTTGCCATGCATCCAATGACTCTGTTTTACTGCCTAGGCATTTTCTTTGGCACGATCTTCTTTCTTTTACCCATCATCGTGGCCGGTTGGATAATTGTGAAGCACAAACAAGGGTAAGTACAACCAAATTCGCCTAGGAAAAGGTTGTAAGTGTCCTTGCCTCCTCTTGGAAGCCAAGAGGAATAAAAAAGAAAACCTCAAAAAAAAAATTAAAAAAAAAAACAACCCACCTATATAAACAGATGTAATAATCATCAAGAAGGCCCTGAGGCACACTGTGGATAGATACGTACTCACACTAAAAGAAATATATATAATAATATGTTTTTAAAAAGCTTAGGATTTTAAGGACTCAAATTTTGCAAAAGGGAAAACGGACAGAAGGAATTTTTCCAAAGATGAGTGAGACAGTTGGTATCCCAGTTTTGCCGAAACATTCCAGACTCAGGCCTCTATACACAGCCCTCATCAAGGCACTAGAAGTTAGAGAGTATGACCCACTGGTTGCCATCACAGGCTGCCAGTATGGAAGAAGTGAGACTTGCTTTGGAGTATTCAAAAAAACCCCAAACTTTTATAAACACCGTTTACTTTTTAACCTTGCAAAACCTTTGCAAAGATTAAGATCTAAATAAACATTTTGACTGGGAAAAGAACGCATACAGCTTTTGTACTATTTATTTCTAGCAAAATCATTGGGTCAAAGTCAATGAGATCAATGCTATAAGCTTGATAAGCAAATCTTAGATCTATGAGAAAGTTTATCAATTTAAGTGAACAGTTTTCTGCGGTAAACGTTCTAAGCAAAGAGTCTCTTAAACAAGCTTTACAGAAACTGAAATGTTGATAATTTATAGAGGATGCCAATCTAATGTAAACTTTTTAAAAAGCAGAGGGTCATGTGTTTCCTCTCTCTGCCCTGCATTGGGCCTTCCCATGCTCTATTAAATTAGCTCTTGTCTCCTCAGTCCCCTCCCTAGACGATGAACATTTTATGAGCAGGGACCACCTGTAGCTACTCAAAATCATATTTTAGGTGATTTCTTTTGTTTTTGTTTTGTATACGTATTTTTGAGAGACAGAGCATGTCTCTTTGGAGACGGAGCCTCCAAAGCAGGCTCCAGGCTCTGAGCTGTCAACACAGAGCCCGACGTGGGGTTCGAACCCACGAATTGTTAAGATCACGCCCTGAGCTGAAGTCGGAGGCTTAACGCACTGAGCCACGCAGGCGCCCCTAAGTGATTTCTTTTTAACTGAGGTATAATTGACATGTAACATTATATTGGTCTCAGGTGTGCAACATAATGAGTTGGTATTTGTATACGTCGCAAAATGATAACACCAGCAAGTCTAGTTTAAAAATAATTTTAATGACTTTTTTTTTTTACTTTTCCTTGCATTAGTAGTTAAGATTCATGAAGAGTTGCAACAGCTAATATATTTGTTTACAAAATACTTTACCATTTATTGTCTTGTTTCTTCCTCAAAGCAACCCTGTGAGGTAGGGAAGCCCAAAAACGGTGTTATCCCAAAGCAGGAGGCTCTGAGTTTGCAGAGACATTCAGTGGCTTGCTTAAAATCGTACCAGCAGGAAGTTGTTCAGGGGTGTTCAGTTGTTCAGCCTGATGATCTTAGAATCCTGAACCCATTTGGCTCTCAGGTAAAAATTGCAGCTGCTCACTTCTGAATCTGATTCTGTATCATCCAGTAGAGCATACAGCACAAAACGGGAATAATTCCGTTTTTCTTTCAATATTTCCCATCTGCTTTATTGGATTTTTTTTGGGGGGGGGGGGACTCTGGTACATTAAGAGTACATTATTCTCCTAGAGAATAGTATGCAATCTCTTCCTTTTTATTCTCAGTTATTATACTATAAGATAATTATACTATTTCTGTCAGGACCTCCGTCCTTATGAAGCCCTTCATTAGCCTTTATTAGGTTTGCTGAAAACTTAGGGAAGTCCATTCATGCAGACTTAAAGTTCTGTGACTTTTTAAAATCGTTACTAAATAGGTACTTTTAGGCTCTGAAGATCATATAGACCAGAGTAAATTACAGTTTGGTTTGGGTCACTATTCATTGTCAAGTTCATTGGGATGATCATGTTTGATAAATGCGTGTTCACTGGAAATATTTTGTGTTCAGATGCTTAACTGGGCAATGAAAGTAACCATGGGTTCAACTTTCTCCTTAATCTCAGGCTAAGTGTAAAGGTTGTTTGTAAGGTTTGAATAAAAGTCTGCTTACTCATTTTGAGTGACTGCATGTTTAAAAATTGAAATTGTTCATTTTGTGATTACAAAACCTCACTGGCCTGATATTTCACTAGTGAAAAATGCTGTTATCTGCACAGTTGGCATTTCACTGTGTATTTACTAAATACTTGCGACAAATGTTAACAAGGTAAGTCATGCGCTTGATCACTGAGGAGTAATGCTGTTACACTTGTCCATTCAGAGCCCGTTTATCCTTGCCTTTTGTTTCTGCTGCTGATCTATTTCCTTTTCTCTACAAACAGCCTTCTTGTCCATAGTGAGACAGCACTTTAAGGTCTTTGTTGGCTTAATGCTTAGTGTGACAAAACTATTAAAGCCCCTCTGTGCAAAGACTCCCTGTGTTTTCCTATGTTCACATTAACCACAATATTACAAAAATCTGTCTTTCCTCCTGTGGGTCCCCTTAACTGCTCGCACAGAACACTTCACTTTTGACTTCTGGTCACTAAATGTGCGGGGTTTCCCCCCCCCCCCATACCAAACAATTCTGTGACACCAGCTGTGTGTCCTACAATTTAACTTAATTCAATTCTTAAACTGTCTACCTGGAGATAATGTCAGATCGCACAGCTTCGGGTCTCAGTTCTGCAAGACTATTCCCACCCCACTTCACATGTCAATCTCAAGTACAAGTTGTCATCTGTGCTTCTGACAGATGGGCTATAAATCTGAGTTCCCAGGAATCCCTCCTTGAGTTTGATGTATTTGCTAAAGTGGCTCATAGAACTCAGGGAAGCATTTACTTATATTTATCCGTTTATTAAGGGATATGAGAAAGAATACAATGAACAGCCAGCTGAGGAAAGACATAGGGTGTGGTCTGGAAGGGTCCCAAGCACAAGAGCTTCTGTCCCTACAGAGCTGGGGTGCATCACCTTCCCCAAACATGGATACATTCACATGCTAGGAAGCTCTCTGAACCCCATACCTCTGAGATTTTATGGAAGTTTGTTGATATAGGCATGATCAATTATTAATTCCATTTCCAGCCTCTCTCCCCTCTCTGAAGGGTAGGGGATGGGGCTGAAATTCCAACCTTCTGATCACAGTTTCATCATTCTAGTGACCAATGAGCTATCCAGGAGCCATCCAGGAGCACAGCCAGAGTCACCTCATTTGAAAAAAAGATTCTCCTAGTGCTCTTACCACTTAGGACTTCACAAGGATTTTAGGAGAACTGTGTCAGAGATGGGGTCAAAAAATAAATATTAAAACAAGAGATCATCCTAGTGCTCTTAAAATTATACATGGGTTTCAGATATCTGTGCCAAGGACTGAGGGAAGAAAACAATATGTATTTTCTGTTATCTCATAACCACCATCAATCAACTGGGTAGGTATTCATTCAACGTATATTAAGGTTGTATTTTCTCACACCCCACGTACCACTCACCCAAGACTACTTTTATGCCATTCCTCGGCTAACCACTTTTAGTCATTGCTCCGTGGACGCCCATAACACCCGTCAGTACAACCCTCTACTCTTCCTCAGGCGTGGATCTCAAGTTTGTCCTTCCTCATTCTGGGAACACTTTGGCTTCTGACTCAGTCTTCCTCTCTGTCTCAGGGACGCCCTCATTCTAATTTCCACCAAAGGGTAAAGACTAACTGAGCAATGAGGAAGTACTGGGAGGCAGTGGCGTGAGTTAACTCTTTGCGCTTTGATCCTTAAGTCCCCAACACCAACACATATTTGACCTCTAAGGGTACTGGTATTGTACCATTTACCATTTCGTTTATGTAAAATGAAGTGCTTAAACAACTGCCAAAGAGGCAGAGTAGCATCCCAGGTAAAATGATGGGCTTTGCAATCATTAGGAGCCGTGTCATACCCACTTACTAGCTATGAAATCCTCAGCAAGGCACTCATCCTCTCTAAACTTTATTTTCCTTGTCTGTAATGTGGGGACAATAATAGCTCCTACCTCACTTAACATGGTGCCTCAGTTAGGATGAATGTCAGAAAGTGTGAGCTGTTGTTATTTACATGTGATTGTTATTGACATTTAAAAGTGCTTAAATGCTTGGATTTACCGTAGTCCTCACACACGTCCGGACAACTGCTGCTGCTTTCCAAACTCTGGGTGTTAACTGTACACAAAACAGAACTTCCATCTTCGCTGTAGCGGAAGAAGGAAGCCTTGTGTAAAATTGTTGTGCAAAGCTGTTGCCCTTGTGAAGCCTAAATGTCACCACCTGGTGGTAAACAGTATTTACCAGTCAAAATGACTTTGGAAGCAAATGTCGTTTGAAGGCATGGACACTTGGGTATAAGCAATTCTAGTCTCCTGGCAACGTACAGGATGGTTTTAGTTTTATTTCCTACTCTGAGTTATTTAGTCTGGAGAGGTGGGATTTGGTTGTTTCCTTTTTACATATCTTGCAAAGATTTCAGAAACTTGAGGCAAGTTATGCCCTCAATTTCAAAATGGAAGCCACTGACTACTTTCTTCCAAGACTGAAATGTATAAAATGATTTGTCTTATTTTTCTCCCTCTGCCAATTAGCAAAACGACAGATGAAAAATGTAAGGAGAGTATCCATTTACACCCTCAAGAAGACAGCGGTGTAAGTCCTCAAACTGTGCAAACAAATCAGGAGAACAGCAGGTACCTAATGTACATATTGAATTCATAACGTTGTCAATAACTCAGATAGCGAAAGAGAGAACAGGATGTGCCTAAGATGTCGCTCTGGCTGGATCACTGGGACCACCGGAGATAGAAAGTTCTTCAGGAACCGGAAATGCCTTGGTTGTTCTTTTCTTAGATTCTTGTTTCCAGGGGGTTGGGTGATGGCTGTCAGCGCTGTGCTCCGGGCACTGTTTTCTCAAAGCATTCCTGTATTTTTGTGCGCTGGTGCTATAAACCTTCGAGAAGAAGCAAGCTTTTGTTTTCTTGTGGAACGCAGGCATTTGGCACTTGGGTGTCCCCCTGGCTCCCCCTTCCCTTAAATGTGCAGGATCACCTGGGGATCCTGTGGAGACTTCGCATTTACCTCCCCCTGCTTTCTGACTCCCACTGAATTCTCTGCCTCACCAGGTCTCCTAGGACTGCTCTCTCCTTCCTGTTTCCTGTCCTCCCCAACAGGGGCTTGTCACCACACCTCATCCCTGCATGCCACCTAGTCAAAGTACCAGCCTACTACCATAGCTGTTGGGTGGTCACTGTTTAGCTGTTTGCTACAGGACCGGGGTGAAAAGGGAAATTACCAAACTATGTGCACCGAAGTGGCACACACGTAGAAGTGAATATTAAAAATCAATGGACTAAAAAGTGACTGTTTTGTAAATATAGGTATTGGAACCCAGCCTCCCCCACTGTCAGCCTATTTATGGCTGCTTTCATGCTCTAACAGCAGAATACAGAGACCAAGACTTACTATCTGGTCCTTCAGAAGAAAAATGCCAAACCCTGAACTCTATCATATGATCAGGATTTTCTCACTGTTTAGTTCCCCTATAAGCCTTGGCTTTCCAGTCTTTTCCTAGGCCACTCTCACATTAGACACTCATCAGTTTTGTTAAAATCTTTAATGTGTTCTCAGGGTACCTCATTTTGACTCTTGGTCTTGTCGTAAATTCAAAATTCCATTTTTTCTTTATCATACAGAGCAATTCACCCAGTCCTTGGCTTCAGCCCAGTCCTTGGCTTCCTCTGGCTGGGCCTAAGTATCCTAAAATTTTTATTCAGACTCTTGGGTGTCTGAAACACCAGCACGAAAATGCCATAAAGGGGACTGGCCACTCCTGTAGAAAGCAGAAGCAAAAAGTATCATGTGTTTTCGTCAATTTCCTTTCTGTCCTCTTTCCCATATATCAATGTGCACTTATCTAAACTTGGCATTTTATATCTGCACACATGTCCCAAATCTTAAATTCAACATCGGACAGTAGAAGTAGCCACAGGAAAAGGCAAGGGGTCAGAGAGGCATTTTATAATCAAGACACAGGCAATTCAAATCGTTTGAACAAATATATCGGGTATGGTCAACTTTCTCCTGAATAGAAATTTGTGAATCGCTAGGTTTGTTTTCTGGCTTGTACTCACCTTGCTTTTGCTGAACAGTTTGTTTTTCATGACTGTTTATGGAAGCAAATGAAATGTGCACTGCTTTTTAAAAAACTCAGTAATTAGCTTTTTGAAGCTATAATAACCATCAGCCTGATTCTTCTCAAAAGAGCATATACCTAGAGCAGCTTGACTACTATATCAGTAGGATATAGAAGTCATGAGACAGGAATGGCATGATTTCCTAGGAGAGTGTTTTTTTTTTCTACTGTGATCCCAGTAGTTTGAAATGAAAAGAGCATTATTTATATCTTAACACAAATACATAGGTATAGGAACAGAAGTCAAATAATGCAGATTTTAAGATCAAATAAGACAGATAATACTATGCTTTCAGGAATACTTTACATTATGCCTCCGAGGCTCTTGGGGTGATGTACTGCTTGTCCTTTACTATGATGGAAAAGCTGGGCCAGGCTGATTCATCCCCAGCCGGATTGTCACCCACTGTAAACACACAAAGTAACTGCCCACTGTGAGGGCAATGGTTGTCTTTACGAAAGTCCATTCAAAAATAATGCAGAATTATACTTAAAATATCATTTGATATCTCCTCAATCCTGGCCGGTTACCCACCTAAACACTTTACCATTTTCCTTCCAATCCTATCTGCATTACTCCGCTCAGAATTCACTCACCCAAGAAGCCCTCCCAATGTGCTGTGGTCCAAAGTAATGTCTTTCTTTGGCACTCGTAGAACTTAGTGCCTATACCATTTTGAAAATAGTGTCTTTTAATAGTAGTATGTGCTTATTGAAAAGGTAGAAAATACACAAAATATAAAGTATATAAAAATGAGCTATAATAGCCTTCATCCAGTGGCTAGTACACTTAAGCTTCTTCACATTTACAGGGTTATACACTGAGATTATATTGACTGTATAACATTATTCCTGGTGTGGTTTCTACCAAATAAACACCATCCTTTTATCATTAAAAACTGTATATATGCTTATATGCCATAGTATCCAATATTTCATTTATTGTTTTTGCCCAGTAACGCCAATGCATTCATTCGCTTGCTCATTCATTCTTCAAACATTTGTCACTTGTAATCTACCAATATTGTACTTATGTGTTTTCTTTCCCATGCTAAATTAACTTATGAGTAAGTTAATTTCCCCAAATTCTAAGTACAGACTTACTAAAATGAGAAGTGTACACTAAACAGTTGAGAATAAATTTATCAAAATTTCATTTATCCTCAACTTTTTGGAAACATTTTTTTACATCAAGGTGCATCTCAAATTGTGTAGACTGACTGTTGACCACCGTTTTAATAATAATACAGGAAGTCTGAAATGAATTTGTCACAAGTGTCTTTTTCAAGATTGGGTTTTTGGCCACAGTGTTCCACAGGAGCGAGGTTGATCATTTGTGGCCACATATGGCAGACAAGGAGTGAGTTAGTGTCTGTACCGAGCTTAAGACCCGTGCACCCGAGCCAAGTGCAAGGGCAGAGGGTGATACAGGGCAAGAGGCAGACTCCAAAGGCACAGCTGCATGCTGAAGGACATGAGAATGTTCAAAGATGACACAGGTACCAAGCGTTGGGACGTGTCACGAGGTAGAAAGGGAACAATGATGGGGGATCAAGCGGCAGTAATAATGGGGTGTCCGGTGAGCCGATGGGCCTCAACAGGGATCTGTCCACTGGCAGAAGGACAGTCTTCCTGGCCTTGAGGAAGACGAGAGGCTTCAGCATGGGCAGGGAAGCAATGTGGACATCATGGACCATACAATAATTTCTTTCAGTCTTGACGGTGTTGGGGGACGAGGACCTGTTCTCTGAGGCTGGCCCTCCTCCAAACTACCAGCTCCTGTTTGCTTTCCCCTGCCACAACATGGCTCAGAAGAGACTCAGAAACATTGGTGTGTTATGAGGAACCTCTGTTTCTGGAATGAGGCTCTTTTTATTTAGTTGCCCAACGCTGAGAAACATTTTTCCTTTGATAAAAGCAGCAACGGGGAAAGGTCAGCTTATTCATTAATCTCTCTTATCTATTAAGTGTCTCAGCTTATGCAATACCTTCTTGTGCCCTGCACAGCAACCGCTAAAGAAGGCAATAAACACTTCTTCTGAACTCATAATTGGTGTAATACTGTCCTCATGATTATTACCAGTAAGTTCTGGGTAATTCATGTCAGCCATGCTGTCATCTGAATAAAAATATCCTGTTATTTCAGTGTCCTTCCTTGACAAAACATATAAAGCTGGAGAACACCTCGAATTAAAATGTTGGTCGGGAAGGAAGCGATTCATTTCAACAGAATAAGATGTGAAACGCATAAAATCCCAACTGGAAGTGACCTCACAGAGATGCAAGCATGTGCACTTGAAGATGCCGAAGTGTCCCCGGAATCTAGGAAAAGCTTCCTCCTCTTAGTTTGGATCACTGTCACTCCTTCACCCTCTGTCCTTGTGCTCAAAGCACACACCATCTATTTAGGGGAAAAGACTGCCCTTGGGCTATATAAATAGCCTCACTTACTTAAAGGACAAAGGGGTTGCCTAGGATCTTGGTTTACCAGTGTGTTATTTTCCTTTCTTATTTTCAAATGTCCATACTATGGAATGGGCTCATTAATGAGAATGTGAAAATCCAGAGGGACGATGTGAAAAACAAATAAGTCACAGAGAATTATACTACTCTGTGAAACCGCTGGTAATATTTTGATTTTTTGCTAACCTTTCTTCATGTATGTTTCTTTATACACAAGTCTTACTTAAATAGTTAGGTTTTCTGTTATAGAGCAAAACCTCCTCCTATTAGATCTGAGAAAAATATAGCTATATCAGTTTTTACTTTCCTTAGAAAAAAGGATATTTTCTGTTTATTAAAAAAACATTAAATGATTCTGGAGAAGAGGTTTTCAAGAGAAATATCTGAAACAATGAGTTTTGGATATTCCTAAGTTGATTTTCAAAAGCACTTTTACTCTATTCTTTACAAAAACATAACTATTTTAAATAAAAGATTAATTTTATTATAAAAGCAACTGGCTTACTTTTGTATGGATTCAGAATACACTAAATAAACTAAGAAACTATGACTTTATGAAGTCAAAAATTGGGGCTCCTGGGTGGCTCAGTCGGTTGAGCGTCCGACTTCAGCTCAGGTCATGATCTCACAGTTCGGGGGTTCGAGCCCCGCGTCAGGCTCTGTGCTGACAGCTCAGAGCCTGGAGCCTGCTTCAGATTCTGTGTCTCCCCCTCTCTCTGCCCTTCCCTGCTCATGCTCTGTCTCTCTCTGTCTCTCAAAAATGAATAAACAGTAAAAAAAAAAATTTTTTTTAAAGAAGTTAAAAAATTAATATATAAATAAGTGGTCTTGGAGTCCTTAACTAGTCCACATACTTACGGATCAAAAATTATCTGGTGTGATATTATGGGTCATGCTAATAATCTAGAAAATATCAGAATCTTCCTGGATATTTAACAATAGATTCGCATAGGACTACTGCTATCTACCGTGTAATCCTGGGTTTTAAGTTGCTTTTAGAGTGTATTCTGCCAAATCGACCTTGATAAATATAAAGAGTGAGCCGAACATCAACTGGAAGTTTTCTTTAAAATCATGGAAGGTAGGGAAAAACAGAATAAGCAAAGTCAACTGACAAACCAGAAGAAAAAATTACAACTTAGATCATGGACAGGGGAAACAGGCATATTTAGAGAGTTAAAAATTCAAAAACCATCCCTCTCCATTCCCCCTCCCTGCAAAAGGGCAAAAGATATACAGCCGGGTCACCAAAAGAAGAAAGGGAGGTGACCTATGAATATATAAAAAGATCCTAAATGGCTTTGCTTAGCTGGAACATAGGGAAATCTATTACGTCTTAAGCTTCTGAAGAAGTACATTTTTTTTAAATTTTTTTTAACGTTTGATTTATTTTTGAGACAGGGAGAGACAGAGCATGAACAGGGGATGGTCAGAGAGAGGGAGACACAGAATCTGAAACAGGCTCCAGGCTCTGAGCTGTCAGCACAGAGCCCGACCCGGAGCTTGAACTCATGTACCGAGAGATCATGACCTGAGCTGAGGTCGGCCGCTAAAGTGACTAAGCCACCCAGGCGCCCCTGAAGAAGTACATTTTAAAGGAGGGCTAGAAAATAGTCGTTGGGGGCTGGGCTGTTTTAGAATCAAAATTCCCTATCACATGAAAAAAATGTAAATTCCTTTTTTTCCACCCAGAATGAAGTAGGTCTGTGAGTATTGTGGTTAACAGCTATCTGATGCCTGGGACATTTAATTTCAAGAAATTCATGAGACTTTTTTTTACCTGTACAACATTTATATAAGGGAAATACTCTATATACTAACTATGGGTAAAATACTGACTTTCAAGTTTAAAAATTTTTAAATTAAAAAAATTTTAAATACAAACTTTTATTCTTGAGCAATTGTGTTAACCTCTGGCCTTATATTTTCCTTCTGAAAAGTAGGGGCTGGTCCAGCTGGTCTCCAAAGTTATTCCTAGTGGTAATATTCTCTTTTTTCTCATTTGCCTTTTGTGTACATGCAAGTGTAAGGTGTACGTTAGTTTAAATCTATGACATTTAAGGGGCGCCTGGGTGGCGCAGTCGGTTAAGCGTCCGACTTCAGCCAGGTCACGATCTCGCGGTCCGTGAGTTCGAGCCCCGCGTCCGGCTCTGGGCTGATGGCTCAGAGCCTGGAGCCTGTTTCCGATTCTGTGTCTCCCTCTCTCTCTGCCCCTCCCCCGTTCATGCTCTGTCTCTCTCTGTCCCAAAAATAAATAAACGTTGAAAAAAAAAATTTTAAAAATAAATAAATAAATCTATGACATTTAAGTAAAATGTTCTGTCTCCACCATTATAATGAGAAAGGGATAAAAGATTTTCCTTTCTAAATCTACTTGTGGACTATGGTTTTGTAATATATTTACATTTTAAACCTTCCCAAGCCAAGAGGAAACAAAATGAATATGTGTTCCTTCTAAGAAATGCCTTCCTTTCTGCACTTGATTGTTTTAGAATCCCGGGGCAGGTAATGGCTTACCACAGGAATGCTCTTGCTGGTAAGAGCTAAATAAGAAGGTCAACTGAATGGCAGGTGTTTACCAGATACAAAGGGCGGTGGCACAGCCCCCAGGGCCAACATCAGCAAGATGGTTGAACCATCCTGTTTAGCCATCCTCTTTCAGGTTTTCACAAATGCCTCGTGTGTAATTCACCATGGCAGCAGAAAGCCTCTCCTGAGAGCACTCACAGGCCCATTCCTGCTGCTACCCCGACCTCTGATCAGCACGGTGCAAACAGACTAATTTAGGAGGCCAGGAATCATCCAACATTACGATTTATTTTCCAGAAGTTGGCCTGTGTTTAAAGACATCTTCACACACCTACCCCCTCTCCACTGGCCTTCACACAGTCTGAAAGGAGATGTAGCACGTAGCTCCAAACCTGGTCTACGCACAGGCATGTTCTCCATGCTCTCCTCTCCTGCACTTTAGCAGTGTGACAGAATCTCCAGGGGGAGCTGCAGAAACCATGAGTGTTTGCTCCCCCGCTTCACTCAAAGCCTGGACTCTTGAGTGCCATTCCCGTCAGGGCTTCAAGAAGTTCACTGTCGACACTCTCCCTTTGAACCAAGTCACTAAAACCATCTCAAGGCTAAGGGACAGACAGCAGCTCTGCTTCGTAACACAGCTTGCAGTGCCCGATCCAGGAACGGTTTGTGTGCACACAGTTGGAGCTCATTCCTTTGAGAGGCAAACCCCACTTTGCTCCCAGTATCTTAAAATGCTGACAACAAAATCTCTCAGAGCTTCCCCAGCATTTGGTAAATCCATGGTGGCGGAGAATTGGCAGAGACATGTTAGATGCACGAGACAGCAACCCCCATTTATTTCATTCAGTATGTATAGGTTTTTATTATACACCTTACAGACACAGAACTGTCTCAGCACTGGAGCTACAGCAAGAGAACTCTATCCCTGTCTCATGGAGCTTGTCCAGAAAAATAAGGAACAGGGCTCGGGACCTCTCAGATAAATTATGTGATGCATTGCGTCAAATAAAAATAGTCAATGTGAAAGTACTCAATTATATTAAGAGTGGTTTGATGAACGCCAGGTATAGAAACTTGACTGATTGAAAGTTCCAGCAAAACCCCAAGT
Source organism: Felis catus (assembly GCF_018350175.1). Lineage (NCBI taxonomy): Eukaryota > Metazoa > Chordata > Mammalia > Carnivora > Felidae > Felis > Felis catus. The sequence continues at coordinate 35,027,505 of NC_058384.1, read as the reverse complement.
CTTGAATCTAATCTAGTATATGACACTAAGAAACCAAACACTAGCCATATACTGTTCCACATCTTTTAAATTTTTTCACAAGAAAATGTGACTTCCAAGCCTAGAAATAAATGTGGAAGTTTTTTCAGCTTTACTGAGATACAGCTGACATATATCATTGTGTACAGATGGTTGCAAAGAGTAAGAAATAGATTATCTGTTTGCAGAAATAATGTCAACATTGAGCTGAAAAACATTTCTGTCCTATCACTCTTAACAATTCTAAGAATTTCCAGAAATGATAACTCTCCCTCATTTGAGTTTCCAGTGTCTCCTTAATTATACATACCTCCTTCAATTAAGTGTCATCATGGAGTGTCTCGTTTTTATACTCCAAGATAGTAGGTAAGGTGTTGATTTTATACAACAATCCACAATTTTGTGGCCTACAGGCTGCCCCCAGAATTGAAAATAATGTTTTGGTCTGGGAAGAGGAAATTCCACGGTTTGTCCAACCCAGAATGTCTTCAGCGCATTTTGGGTACAGAATTTTAAAAAGAGGGATTTCTGTAATTCCAGAATATGAATCTGAAGTGTATGCAGAGAGCTCACATGTCCTTCCAATCGTCTCATACCTTGACTCTTTGTGGTGCAGGTTTCATCAGTACCATTCGTGAAAACAATAGCAGTTGGCTTTTTTTTCTTTACTGATTCCAAATGTAATGTAAGACCGTAACAGAAAACTGAAAAGCACAAAGAAAATGAAACATCCACAATCCTCTCAAGTAGTAGTTAATTTTGGTATATGTCCAACTAATCTCTATTTACATGTATGAATATACTACTTTCGTTTTAATAAAGGAATACCAAAAGGCACGTACTGATCTGGAATCTGCCTTTTCCACTTACATAGGTATCATATTTTTAACATGGATTTTTTTTTACACTGCTCGCTGCCTAGACATTCATACCATAAGCCACCTATCAAAACTGCCTTCTACTTTTGCTAGACACTTAGGATTTATTTTTCCCCCCTAAATTGTACATCTTTGGTCACAGCTCTGACGATTTCTTTGGCATGAACCCTAAATGGAACAACTAGTGGTGTAAAAGTCATGTCCATTTGAAAACTTAACATATGGACAAGTTAACTTGAGAGCCAAAAGTTTCAGGGTGTTGGCCCCCCGATACATTTACTCACGCTGGTTGACATTTATCCTTCTTTGCCAGCTAATAGGAAGAAAATGTCACCTCCTTTGTGTGCTCTTTTAATAAAGGTCATGTTACTTTTCCTCTTACTAGTCATACAGGTTTAATCACAACGCTACAAATAGATCTGGCTCATTCTTCATTTTCCGCTTGACTTTCCACCGAGAGATTGTTTCCCCAGAAAAGCTCTCTTACCAATTCCTCGCATCCCAACAATAACGGCTTTGAGTATCTCCAGGAGATCGGCAATTAATACTCCCTTGTCCTTACCTTTTTCGTGCATGTTTTTTCCTCTTCAATAAAACATTCAGTTGCTCAAGGGCAAGGGCCCCAGAGAGGTGAGGCCCGATATGCTAATGGCCCGGTGTCCTTTAATAATTCATCTCCCATCCTTTCCTTAGGGGTTGGGAGTGCGGTGGCCAAACCTTTGAGACTCTGAAATCTAGCAGGCCTTGAGAAGATCCAAGAGCAGGTGCTGAGCCCCGGAAATCACAAGTATTGTCCCTAAATATTTAGGGACACTGCCTAAATGTCCCTAAACATTTAGGGATCATTTAGGGCAGTTGGATCACTGCCAACTCTTGAAACAAGGACCCAGGGGGTCCGGACAGTCCCGAGTGCCTCAGGACACGACCGGAGCCCCGAGGGGTGCTGGCCCCACGACGACCCGCTGCCTGGGCTCTGGGTTTGTATTTTCAGGACGAGGCGCTTTTCCGCTCCGGAAAAGCCACAAGGATGACCCCCCAGCTCTCGTTTCTTTTCGACCCTTCCAGATGCGGCGGGGAGCCGGCCGAGTCCCGCAAGCCGCCAGGGGCCTCGCGCAGGTGCTCAGACGGGGTCGCCGCAGGGCGCCCGCGATAGTGGACGCAGGCGGCTGCCCACCGGGTGGGGAGACCCCAGTCTAACGGGCCCCGCTCGCAGGCCCCGCCTCCAGCCGCCTGCCGGCCCCGCCCACACTGACTGGACGTCCCGGCACTTCCGCCCAAGCACCGCCCAGGCCACGCCCCCGCGCCTGTGCGAATGACACCTGGGTACTGGGGGAATTGTTGCGTCTGGTACCGGACTCAGGAGGGTCCCTGCTCTGCGGACTCTCGGGTTCCCACAGATATCCAGGAGGATGATGGCGTCCTGCGCGCGGCGCCCTTGCCGTCCCCGCTTCCCCGAGAGGCGCCTTTCTTGGCGCGTGGTCGGAATTCTTTTGGTAGCCCCAGTGCTCCTGCTCTCTCTAAACTCTGGTAAGAGCCTGGAGAGGGTGTGTCCCCTGGCTGCAAGGGGGAGCGGGTCCAAAGGCCCAAGGCCCCGGACCTTTACTTTCCTAACCTTCGGATCCTTGTTTCACTATTGATCTGGTTGCAGTCACATCGATATAAGCAGAGACTGCATTACTCACTGTGAGGCCCCCAGTGCCATGCACACAGTGGCCGTCAAGAAATTGTTGCTAAAATCTATTGGGAGTGGCAGACACCAAGCATACTACTGATAAATATGTTGTAGCGCAGAAGTGCTCTGGAGGAAAGGAGCTTGAGTCCCTGACAGCATTTAACTGGAGGCAGGAACAGTTTTCTCATTAAACAGGCCATGCTCTGCCACTGTGGGGCTTCTGCACTTGCTATTCCCTTAGACTTGGAGCATCCACCCCCGGCCCCTTGTGCCTAAGGCTCCTTCTTGTCCTTCACACTCAGCTGAGATGTTGCCCCCTCGGAAGGCCCCTCTCTGACCACCCCGTCTCAGGTGGACCCACACACTCCACCTCAAATCCCCCGACTGGGAGTCACCCTTGCAAACCTGTGTCTTCTGCTCTCCCCAGTAGAATGCAGAGAGCTCCTCTGTCTTGTCACACTTGTGGTTCCAGATGCCCATTTTCTGCGTCAGCATCAACACTCTTGTATACACATTAAGTACCAGAAAATGAAATAAAGGATGCAGGTGAGGCTTACAGTACCGGAGGAAGGTTCTTTAAAGCATCGTGCTTAGGATGGCCTATCCGTGGTGCCTAAGCTAAGGCAGGGGCGCCTGTCAGAGGGGCTCTGTCTTCCACTGTTTATGTAGAGTCTTGCTTGATACTGATCATCAAACAGTTCATTTCTGTGTGGGGGGAGTGGAGTGGAGAGGGGCCAGTGGTGGTAAAAAGAAAACAAAAAGAAGTTTTTAAAAAGGATCAAGGTTAGATTAGCCTTATAGCTAAAAGGGGAAGGAGACTCTGAATGTCATTTGGAATAGAGGAAAGAGACAACTGAAATGGACAGAGTGCAACATGGAAGGGAATAAGACTTAAAAACGAAGAAAAGGGAAATCAAGGCCAAGTGTAAGGTTCAAAGGTGAAATCATGGGGTGCCTGGGTGGCCCAATCGGTAGAGTCCAACTTTAGCTCAGGTCATGATCTTACGATTCGTGAGTTTGAGTCCTGTGTCGGGCTCTGTGCTGATGGCTCGGAGCCTGGAGCCTGCTTCCGATTCTGTGTCTCCCTGACTCTCTGCCCCTCCCCTATTTGCACTCTGTCTCTCAAAAATAAAGATTAAAAAAAATTTTTTGTAAAGGTAAAATCAGGACAGGTATGAAATTAGGGAAAGTACAGATGAGCCTTCATTACGTTGGGCAGGGAAACAGTGGGAAGGGCGTACACGGTTCAGTTTTGATGCCTCTCATCCTCTCAGGAGAAGGTGTGTAGGCAGACAGTGTTGTGCCCGGAAGCTCACCACCTCAGAGGGAGTTAGTTGCCAGCTGCACGAGATGGCAGAAGGGAACATTTGTCCAGTTCTGGGACCAGTCTCATTCTTCTCCAAAGGGTCTGCTGTTTTGTATAAAACCCACTATCTCCTGTTGTGGGTCATATCGTTAGGTCTTTTCTTTCTCCCTAATTAAAGAAGCCAAGATCTATAAGTGCTTACATGGTAGTTTCTTAGTTTCTTTACTCTACATATTGTAATACCCAGAGGACAGTCCTTCTGGTCAGTTGCTAGGTTACAGAATACTGGGAGATAGGCAACAGAAGAAATGACATGGCTAGATCTTTCTCCAGTGCTTAAAGCTTAAAGATGGTTAGTTTCAATGTCAGATGCCTGACAGCGTATTCTTCCCCATGGTGTTCTGTTTGACACCAGTGGTCCTTTGAGTGCCATGTTGTCTTGCCTCGCTACTCTGAGGGACATGCTGTGCTTGGTGGTGTGGCTGCATGGATGAACGGAGCCAGCCATGGGAACTGTTAAACACAAAAACATGTGATAGTGACTTGAGAGGTCCATGCAAAGGACGGTGCAAGGGAAGGGGAAGGGGCCCTGCCTCCCCGGGGAAGTGGAAAACACTTGCTGGAGGAACAGTTGAGTGGATCCAGTGTAAGGAGATGAGAGTTGAACAGGGCTTGCGGGTGAGCAGGTAGGAAGGGTGTTCAGAGCAGAGGGAACGCTGTGATCAGAGGCTTAGCGATGTGACATGGCTTAGGGCATCCATGGACTGTGGAGCTACCCGGTGTGGCAGCAGGAGGACACAGAGGCAAGAGAAAGGCAGAGGACTGGATCACAGAGCAGATCACTGTGAAAGCAACAGGATAGTCAAGAATGAACAATCACCATCATTAAAATTCAGCATGACGTTAGCATCTGTCCTTTTAGGGCACCTTGAGCCCTTTTGTTTGACTTGGCACATGGCAAATCTAAACCAGAGTTACTTTAATTTCTCTAGACTCAGTAGAAGATCATTTCTTGAGGACCACGTTGTAGATTGTTGGTGTAAGCGCGGGAGGGTTTCAGACGAATGTGGTGGGAAGAAGTGTTGGTAGTGGAACCATGGTGCCTCGCTGCTGGAATATTTTTGGGGGTAATTAATCCCCTTGCCTCAGTTTGCTCATCTTATGGGGTGGGGTGGGGAGAGGGTGGATAGAACCCAACTCATTGGATGCATATGAAGACTGTTAGTTAAAATGCTCTTAAAATAATGGTTGCACAAGTAGTGTTGAATGATTGCAATTTCTAAAATTATTAGTGTCACCACTGTTGTTTGAGAAAACAAGATACAGAATCCTTCATTACTGTACTTTGGGAGAAAATAAAATCCCCAGTGTTTGGAGTTCACCTTCTGTAATGTCAAAATACTGTTTCTAATAAGAGCAGTAAGGGAGAAAGCGTTCATAATAAAACAAGAAAGCGTGGATAGATTGACATGAAAGAAATTAAATACTCTGACAAGGGGAAATAGTTGTCGTTAAACCGAAGGAAAAAGTTTGAAGACAGGCATAAAACAGCAGGGAAAAAAAAAAAAACTATAATTTGCCGCTATCTCCGGAAGAAGTTAGCTGAGCAGAAAAGAATTTGAGTTTTGATCTGAGAGCGTATGGAACTGATGACAGTGCTCATTCAGCTCTGGCACTTGGCATTGGAAGTGCAGTGATGAATCACACATGGTCCTCAGAAGGTGACCGTCTCATAGGGAGTATGAACAATAAAGACTAACACTTTGAAGTGTTCTCTGGAAGAGGTAAATGGGACATCATGAGGATACCTAACCCAGTTTTTCGATGAGAGATGTCACGAGCCATAAGGAGTGGCATCTCAGTGGAAGCTGAGGGATGAGTGGGCGGGAGGGGTTGGAATCTCTGGTCGAAAAGTTAAATGATGCATGGGAGGTCTGGAGTGCTGGTGGCATTCAGAAATGCTAGTGGCAATGTAGATAAGACAGGGTGGTGATTTGAGCTCAAAGGAAAGGCAGAATTAGAGAGATGGAACAGGAATTTCAGTTGTGAAAACCCTCTATCTTGTTTGCTGGGCATATGTGAGGCTGAAGAGTCAAGAGGCCACACTCTGCCTTCATAATGTTATTTGAGATAGCTTGACACTTTCCAAGTGGAGCATGTGGGGATTGAACCAAAGACAAGTTCATCTGCCTGATATGCAGCAAAGCCCAGCACAAAGCTATCAGATATGCATTGAGGAAAGTTTATTTGAGAGGCAACCCAAGGAGGGGATGGGAGAACAAGCCCCAAAGCCCCCTCTCTGAGGGAGGCAAGAACAAGTTTTTTTTTTTTTTTTAATAATCATAGGGTTGGGATTATATACATATTGATAAAACAGTGGGGAAACTTACAACTAATCATGAGGAGAGGTAGAGCATGTGCATTCAGTGACCGCAAGCATATATCCCACGTTCCCTTTGGGGTGGATACTTAGCATCAGAAGGAGGCAAAATTTAGCACCCCGGCCTCATGCAGTTATCTTAGGACAAGGAGAAGGGGCTATGGGTCTGCTCTGAGAGCCAGTATAACCTGGATTGGGTCTTGGACTCCTTATCTCGGGTAAGGAATGTATGGCCTTGCTTGTTCATCCATTGACCTTGAAACCAGGCTGCTGCAGAAAAATCTTCTGAGTTTTTTTAGTAGGGTCTGAAAAGAAACAGTAGCTGATCAGGGAGAAACAGTTCTCAGGAAGAAAAAGAAAAGGTTTAATCTTTGTGCTAGTTTCAACCTCATTAAGCCGATGGGGTACAGTTTCAGGGAGGCAACTGAATACATGCAGTAGGCTCCCTGGCTAGAGATCGAGGATCTCCCTGGCAGACCAGGATACAGGAGGCAGGTCTTCTCAGTGCTAATGAAATCATAAGAGTATGCACACTCACCCCCAGAAGGATCTACAGAATGAAGTAACAAGAGTTCCTACGGTAACCCGTCGGGAACATCACATTATCTAATTAGGCAGAGAAGGAAAGGTAGCCAGAGGACAAGCTGAAAACCAGGGTGGTTTGCTATCCTGGAAACCAAGGAGAGAGCTTTTTGGGCAGGAGACAGCTAAGAGTCATCAATGGCTACACATGTTATACACAGGGTAACTGACATCACTGAGGAAGAAACTGTTAAGATGAATTTACCAAGAAGAGAGCCACCTAATGACTTTGAATAATTTAAGTGATTTTTATAGACTCAGAAGGGAGTGGAAAGTGAGATTACAATTGACAGGGGTAGATGCCACAGTCTGTGTTTTAAGGAAGCAAAGAAAACTAGGTTGTGTAGACGCACGAGATGTAGCGGGTAGGTCAGGTTTCACTGAGATTACAGTTTTGGTCAGAGACCATGATTTTCTGAAGGTAGCGTTTTGGGTGGAGCTGTGGGTGGGTGCTGCTGTCTGGGAGTTATTTTAATTGTTGCAAGGTTAGGGAGTGCTTGCACGATTTTTGCAAGTGTAGAGGTGAACAGTTGTCTTGATCCATAGTAGAGCACTATTTCACTTTCCTGAAACTCCTTTGGAACATTGGGGAATTTTCTGTATACTGCCTATGGTATTATATAATGGCATCTATTGTTAAAGTATAGCATTGCCAGGTAATAGTAATTACATGTAAACTATCTAGAACAAACTAAGCCAAGATACTCTTTTTCTGGAGCTGGAAATACTTAGTTTCAAAATCCCCATAGGAAAAAAATTCTGAGCAATAGAAGAAGTCTGATTATAAGAGGTATAAAGCTTGTAATCAATCAACTGGTTGCCAAACTAAATTATAAACTCTGCATGTTGTTGAAAGCATGTCTTTTATAGTGCATGTTAGGAGGAAGAAATACTTCAACTTAGTTGAATAAGTTAAACAATCCAATTGATTATTTCTTTTTCCATACAGATCACTGTCTATGAAAGTCATATTTGGAATTCTATCTTCTTTATCTGCTTTCAAGATAGTTACTGAAATTGAATGCATAAACCAGGAATACTTGTATAATTTAATCAGGGGTATGCTGTTACTTAATCTTTTTCTTGGTGGTTCCAGGATTTCTAATGATGTTATATATTTGTATCTACAATGGAATTATGTAGCATTTTTAGCTTTTTTTTTTTTTCCTATTATAAAATGACTCAGGGTATTCAGTGCATGTAATGTCATTAATACAACTCTATATTAGTCCTCTTTTTAGACAATGCTTTTAATTGCTATGATTTTTTGTTTGCTTTTTGCTTTTGTTCTAATTTGGACAGTTGATTGAGGAACATTCACTTATCTTGGTCAGCAGAGTGGAAATGTTAAAAAGAAAACAAAACATATTGCCAGTAGGTGGATTTGAGGACATGATGTAAAGGAAATGTTGGACGGTGTTTATAGATACAATTTTAGAATTTAGGAATATGGTGTAAAAGGAGAGTAATATTTCATTTGAGTAGAGTTCTCTTGACCAGTCTCTTAATCTGAAGTAAGACGGAGATCCAGGGAGTAAGAAAGAAAAGTTTCCTCAGGGATCAAAGTAGATCTGTCTCCTTTGTCCTTAGGTCCTCACCCTTACAGGAGAGGCCTCCATGTTCTTTTAGCCCTTTAGGACTTTACTGGATGGGTCTCCATCGTGTTATTTTACATAATTGTTCTGACAGATCTGTTTGGTTTTCAAGCTCATGGTTAATTAAAAAGGAAGAGGAGTTGCTGAAGTAGAAATGACACTATTCTAGGGGGAAAAATCTCCCCTCCACTCCCCTCAAAATTCCAAAAGCATAGCAACATCGTAGCTTTTCTGTAAGTGGATATTGGATAAACAGCCCAGACAGCTACCTCAGGGAGTTTCTGAAGGAATGTGTGATCCACTGATCAGTAGGGGAGATGAACTTTTATTTGACATAATGCCCTAAAAAGCAACATTTTTTTTTCCATGTAGGGCTATTCAGAGTAGTAAATTTTGATATTTAAGTGACATCTTTTCACTTATGAAAAGCTCAGTTCACTAACATGAAATGAAGCCTTATATTTTGAAAGACTTTAATGCATATTTATGTTGAGCTATGAAATATGTAATGCTTATTTAATAATCACTTGTTACTATAGCATTTCTTAAGCATCCACTGGGTACAGAGTATACTAGAAAAAGAAGACGCAAGTTGCCTGACCTCTAGGAACTCTCCTTCTGAGAGAGACTGAACCTGAAGTGACAGGTTATCATTAGTTTGTTTCAGATCATGGGAGAGTAATCAGAGCAGAGTGCTATATGCTGTAGAAGGCTTCTTAGAGGAGGAGCGAGGTTTTTTTTTTTTATTTTTTTTTTAGCGTTTATTTATTTTTGAGACAAAGAGAAACAGAGCATGAACGAGGGAGGGTCAGAGAGAGAGAGAGGAAGGCACAGAATCTGAAACAGGCTCCAGGCTCTGAGCTGTCAGCACAGAGCCCGACGCGGGGCTTGAACTCACAAACCGTGAGATCATGACCTGAGCCGAAGTCGGCCACTTAACCGACTGAGCCACCCAAGCGCCCCAAGGAAGAGCGAGTTTTGAAATGAATTTAGATAAAAGTGGGGAAGGTTGCCTATCTGTATATATTTTAAGAACATGAACATTAATTTTGTCTTTTCAGTTTTATTGTTGAATGTAAATTCAGCTTGTTCCCCATCAAATCAAAAGCTAATAGGCGGTTATTTAACGCAAGCAAGGCACACATCTTACATACTCCCACTAAGTGGGCAAAAGCATGGAAGAATCATTAAAATCTTGCAAAGATCTTTCCCTTTTTTATTCTATTACCTACCTGCTGCCAGACCAGAGCCTTGGCTGGTGAAAGAGATAAATACTTCATTTTCATATTCTCGTTGTCTTATCACTAGATGCCTGTGGTGAACCACCAAAATTCGAAACGATGAAGCTCAAGGGTAAACCTAAAAAATATTATGAGGTTGGAGAGAAAATATATTATGAGTGTCTTCCAGGACGCATTACTGTGTTTCCTGTCATGGCTTATTGTGAGCAGAATCACTCGTGGTTCCCTCTCCAAGAAGCTTGTATGAGTAAGTAAACAAAACAACGTATATGTATATACATTGTTTTCTCTAGAGATTTTTACAAATATTAGGGTCCATTTTCCACTACCGCAATTTTTCTCATGTGAAAAATTAGTTTCAGATAGCAATATTTTTTCCAGAATTTGATAAATCTCCAGGGGATCTTTTTCTTGGCAATAATTGTTTACCTGGTTGAGTGTGAATTTTTAAGTTTGCATAACAGCTAGGTATAGAAAATAATATTGTGTTAGTTGCAGAGAGTCGTGCAGAATTTTGACCTTGATTTAAATCTGTTCTGAAATTGGCATTAAAGTTTTTTTTCAATCTTATTTCAGAAAAAGAATGCGATAGGCTATCACTTCAACATGGTGAAGTTGTTGCCCCAAATAAAACCTTTTCGTTTGATCACGAAGCTCACTTTTATTGTGATGAGGGGTAAGTTGCTCCTTAGAGAAAATCAGTTGAATGTCACTAATTCCATTTTTGTTTTGTTTTGCAAGCGTTCCCATAAAGTTTATTTCATTATTTTGTATGTGACAACTCACATTTATAGCCAAACAACTCTTGGGCTTTCTATGGAGACTGAAAAGATGCATAATTAATTCAAGGAAATTTATATTGAAGTGAAGCAAAATTGTCTAATACTATACCTAATAATAAGTTTATTGTAAGCACCAAAAATGTAGTAATCATGGTGACTTTATTCTTGACAAAGTATATCCTATTTAAAATGCCAACTCTCAGGTTTGAAGGAGGACGTACAGAAATGTTGTGTTCTTAAAGTCCTCTATTTCTTTCTTTACTTACATTGTCTGCTTGTTCTATCCATTATTGTGAATTGGGTAGTGAGGCTTTCAACTACTGTTGTAGAAATGCCTATTATGTAGAAATGTGTATTGTTTTGTCCAATTCTGTCAGTTTTTGCTTCAGATGTTTTGACGGTCTGCATCAGGTGGCATAAATGTTTACAATTGTGACATCTTCTTGTTGCATGAACCCTTATTAATTAGTAACATATAATATCCTTTGTCTCTGGTAACCTTTTTTAATTTAAAGTCTACTTGGTGTGATATTAGTATAGCCAACCATACTCTCTTTTGGTTACTATTTGCTGAAATATCTTATTTAGTCCGTTTACTTTCAACCTGTTTTCATCTTTGGATCTCAAGTGAGTCTCTTATACATAGCATATGGTGGGATCATGTGTTTTTATCTATTCTACCAATCTCTGTCTTTTGATTGGAGAGTTTTAATCCACTTAAGTTTGAAGTAATTACTGATAAGGAGAGGAATTACTTCTGTCATTGTGCTATTTGTTTTCAGTATGCCTTACAGCTTGTTTTGGCCCTCATCTCCTGCATTACTGTCTTCTTTGTTTATCTGACTTTTTCTGGTAAACTGTTCTTATTACTTTCTCATTTCCTTTTGTCTATATCCTATGGCTGTTTTTTGTGGTTACCATGGAGATTACATTTAACATCCTAAAGTTAAAACATTCTAATTTGAATTTATACCAGTTTAACTTCATAACATACAAAAACTTTTATCCTTTATAACTCCATCCCCACCCCATTTGGTTGTTTATTACACAAAAGTACATCTTTATACATCATGTGTGCCATAACATAAACTAATAGTTCTTATAAATTAGTCCTTTCAGTTATGTAGAAAACAAGATTTGGTGTGAAAAACAAAGTCACAGTAATACTATGTTTTACACTGATTGTTTCTTTTTTTTCTTTTAAATGCACTAGTCTCTTAAGTTATAAAGAAAATAAAAATTGCAATTATAAGCCATTGTTACAATAATACAAGCTGTAATAATTTCCCATGTACTTACCTTTAGTGTGATATTTATCTCTCCTTATGGCTCAAAGATACTTTCTAGTATTCCTTCATTTCATCTTGCAGGACTCCCTTGAGAATTTATTTCTTGCAGGGAATGTCTAGTGGTCACTAACTCCTTCAGCTTTTGCGTATCTATCAAGTCTTAGTTTCTCCTTCACTTTTTTTTTTCAGAAATACACATTTAACCTTTATTTTTTTTTTAATATGAAATTTATTGTGAAATTGGTTTCTATACAATACCCAGTACTCTTCCCAACATCCCCTTCACTTTTGAAAGACAGCTTTGCTGGATAGAGGATTCTTGGTTGACAGTTTTTTTTCTTCTAGCACTTTTTGAGTATATTGTCCCACTGTCTTCTGGCCACCAAAGCTTCTGATAAGAAATCTGCTGATAGTCTTATTAAGGATCCTTTGTATGATGACTCACTTCTGTCGTCCTTCTTTTGAAGATTCTCTCTTTGTCTTTGTCTTTTGAAAGTTTGAGTGTTATGTGTCTTAGTTACTCTTTGAATTCACTTTACCTGGAGGTTTTTGAGCTTCTTGGATGTTTATATTTATGTCTCTTTTTCTTTAATTTTATTTATTTATTTTGAGAGACAGAGAGAGAGAGAGAGAGAGAGAGAGAGGGAGAGAGAATATGTGTGCTAGAACAGGGGAGGGGCAATAAGAAAGAGAATCCCAAGGGTTTCATGCTGTCAGCCCAGAGCCCGACATAGGGCTCAATCCCATGAACCATGAGATCATGACCTGAGCCAAAATCAAGAGTCGGAGGTTTAACTGACTGAGCCACCCAGGCGCCCCCAATATATTCATGTCTTTCATTAAATTTGGGAAGTTGTCAGCCATCACTTATTCAGATGTTCTCTCTGCCTCTGTCTCTCTTCTCCTTCTGAGACTCCCACAATATGTATGTTGGTCCACTTGATGGTGTCCCACGGGTCCCATATGTTCTGCTCACTTTTCTTCACTCTTTTTTCTTTCTTTTCCTCAGACTCAATAATTCCCATTGTTCTGTCTCCATGTCCACTAGTTTCTCCTGCTGCTCAAATCTGCATTCAACTCCTCTAGTGAATTTTTCATATCCCAGTTATTTTAATGTTCCAGAATTTATTTTTTACTTCTTTTTAGGGTTTCTGTCACCCCATTGACATCTCCATTTTGATCATGCATGATTTTCTTGACTTTCTCCAGTTCTTCCTTAGTTTTTTGAGCATGTAAAAATAGTTATTTTGAAGTCTTTGTCTAGTAAATCTGCCATCAGGTCTTTTGGGGGAACAGTTTTCGTTTATTTATTTTTTTCTTTTCAGTGTTCCAAACTCTCCCATTTCTTTGTATATCTTGTGATTTTTTGTGGAATACTGGACATTTGAATCTAATAATGCGGGCACTCTGTAAACCAGATTCTTCCCTTTCCCCAGGGCCAGTTGTTTTATGTTATTGTTCATGTGTTTTTTTGTTTTGTTTTGTTTTTGAATGTTGTACAATATCTCTGTTGAAGACCAGCCTGAAATTTAAATTCGCAGTCTTTTCTCAGCCTTTCCCTGGCCATGCACATTCACTTTTTAACTTTATTCACATATTAAGATGTTTCTGAATAATCTTTAATGTCTGGCTCCTGAGAGGGGAAAAATGAAAAATGATATGGGGATCAAAGAGCACTGGCTGTTTAAATCCCCTGGAAGTCACTTCAGCCAATTAGGAAGGGGCTTAAAAGAGTTAGGAGTTGACTACATCTCTGTGACCAGAACCAGAATTCAGTGATAAGAGCACAGATCCCTGCTATTCAGAGGACGGGGCCCTTTTTGCCCACCCTTGATCCCCCAAACTGCTTCCAAGCTGCTCCAGGAATATGTGCACAGCTGCCTGCTGGGGGTCAGGGATGGGTACCTGACACTGTGCTAAGATGAAATCGACTAAAATCAATGGAGTTTACCTGTCCAAGTCTTTCCTGGGAAGTTGCAAGCCATCAACAGACTCCAGAGTTCCACAGTAGTCACCCTTGACAGATTCTGCCATTACAGTTGTTGCCCAGTTGGGGAGACAGGTTCTTCACACTTCCCACTCTGCCATTTTCCTAGAATTCTCCCCCAAACACTCTAATATAGAGAAAAGGCAACCGCATCCATGTATAGACATTTTCACTGACTACTTTTTTCACTTGATCAAGAAAACATACTGGAATATCCAGTCAGTAGTTTTAGAGAGAAAGCCTGCTAGGCAGTTTGAGGGATGCCGAAAGTTTAAGACCTATTCTTTCCTCCAAGAAGTTATAGCCTTGTTGAGAAACACAATGTATACAGAGAGGTGTCAAAGCAAAATAATTAATGAGAAGTAGCAAATAAATAAAATTATTCATGATTGTTACAAAAAAGTCAAGCAGAAGAGAGTACTGTGAATTTAAATCATGAGAGAAAATTTCATTATGTAGTATTCCTGAGCTATTCCCAGAAAATATTCTTACCTAAAAGTATTAAAGGGGCTGAAAACTACCCAGCACTCACTATGTACCAGATGCTAACTCATCTAATCCTTAAAACAATCCCCATGGAAAATTTACTATTATCCCCTTTTCATAGATGAGGAATCTGAGCAAGAGAAACATTAAAGGACTTGCCTGGGCTCAAACAGAAAGTGAGTCATGGAACTGGGACTCAGATCCAGGCAGGCAAGCTCTAGGGCCTACTGTCTCTACTCCATTGCTTTTACTGAGAAGAATGGAGTGAGCACAGACATAGAAATGGATGTGTAATGTGGTTGCTGGAGATGACAGAGAGACCAGACTGACAGGTACGACAGAGTTACTTCAAAATCTTCTGGCTCTTGGTCAGTGAGCATTCACCTGTGGAAACTCTATTTCATTAAGTGCAGACATGGTTAGCGCTTTCACGGTATAATGTTGTTTAAGAAACTTCTCCCTCAGACTACTGTAGTGCAGAAATGCAACAGTATTGAAATTTTCATTATTATGCACATCTTGTTAACTAATAGAGAAAACAGTAAGTTTTTCTTTTCTCATTTAGTTATTACTTAGTTGGGCAACAAGTTATAGTTTGTAACCTTCGTGGAAATGACGTGTATTGGAGTGATAACCCCCCACAATGTAAAAGTAAGTAAATTTTCAGTTTAGAATTTAGACTAGCAAGCCTCAGTCTTTTTTGACCTCATATCCCCTTTAAGCTTTTAAATTGTCAAAGATCCCAAAGAGATTTTTTTTTTATGTGGGCTGTGTTTATTGATATTCATTATATTGGAAGAAAAACTGAGAAGTTAGGAAAATAATTATATATTCATTCCTGTTTAAGAACAGTAAGCTCAATACATGTTAATGTATGTAGCATATTTTTATGAAAAATAATTTTCTGAAACAAAGGCTGAAAATAATGCCTTTTTTTTTTTACATTTTTGCAAATCTCTTTAATATCTGGCTTACAGAAGGACATCTGGATTCAGTCTGTTGTGAAAGCTCACAATTTGTAGCTTGGAAAATTTCACCATACATTCATAAGGATGTAAATAAAGACAATATCTTGGTATTATTGTGAATCACCCATTTAGCAAATGGGTATATTTAAATATTATAAAGAATTTCTCAAATAGCAGTGAATTTTATATTTAATCACAAGCATTTTTTCTCATTACATTTTCAGTAATGAGACTAGAACGAAACTTAGCATGGCCTTCTAAAGTAATAATAGGTTTTTCATAGAGGTATTTGAGAAAAAGAGTTTTGTTCTGAAAGTTCATTTGTATATGGCTTGAATTGGGGATAATAATACATTTTCTCATAGAAGCCTAAATAAACAGCTTGTAGAAATCATGTTAATGAATTTACTGAAGGCAGTTCATAGTACTTTACAATGCTATCTTGACACTTTTCCTTTGGCCCTGTCTTGCCTCTTTGTATTTCCTTTTTAAGAGATTTACTGTCAACCGCCTGCAAAAATAAATAACGGAAAATACAGCAATAGCCACAGAACTATATTCGAATATAATGAATTAATAACTTACAGTTGTAATCCTTCACAAGGATCAGACGAATTTTCACTTGTTGGAGACAGCAAACTTATTTGTGTTGGGAATAACAAGTGGAGTAGTGACCCTCCTCAGTGTAAAGGTAATGATGTTTCCATTTATTTCCTTCTTCATTTGTTAATTGTAAGTTTGGAAACAGTTTGTAAATGGTTTTATCTGTAAGTAAAGAAAACAGTCATATGTGCTTCCTCCTCCTGTTAAATTGACTCCCAACGTAGATTAATATAGAGAAAGTCAAATCAGTTTTACAGAGCCACCCACCCCCCATTTCACACGCTCTCAGAATTCTAGTTCACATGTTGTGAACCACTGCGTATATGGCATGAGTTAGGAATTTTTGGCTTGAAAGAACTCAAAAATTCAACATATACTGTCTTAAAAATAAGAAATCTTTTCTTATATTACAAGGTGTCTGAGAGTTCTGGCTGGACAGTAAATTATAAAAGACTAACCCTCTCACAGCCAAGATTGATAAGCTCTGTACAAAACATATTTAAAAAACGGGATCGCCTGGGTGGCTCAGTCGGTTGAGCACCGACTTCAGCTCAGGTCATGATGTCACGGTCCGTGGGTTCGAGCCCTGCATCAGGCTCTGTGCTGACAGCTCAGAGCCTGGAGACTGCTTTGGATTCTGTGTCTCCCTCTCTCTCTGCCCCTCCCCCACTCATGCTTTGTCTCCCTCTGTCTCAAAAATAAATAAACATTAAAAAAAATTAAAATAACTAAAATAAAAAACAATGATTAAGACACTGGAGAACGATCAAAAGCAGGGGGTCACTGGAGAGGATTTGACTCTTGGAAGAAAGGGACCACTGAATAATAGCAAAATATTTACTGTTTTCGAGTGCACATGGAGCATTCTCTAAAATGAGCAAGATAATTTTTAACAAATTTCAAAAAATTGATATGATTCCAAGTACATTACCTGATTACAGTGGAATGAATGTAGAAATCAAAACAGGTTAATAACCTAGAACTCTTCAAATATTTGAAAATTATGCAAGATACTGCTAACGAACCCATGAATCAAAGAAGAATTCATAAGGCAATTTAGAAAGTGTTTTGAATTGAATAAATTGGATAAAAAGGAAAATACAGCATATCAAAATATCAAAAACATTGCTTAGAGGAAAATTCATGACATGAAATAGTTAATGTTAGAAAAAAAGAAAAGTCTCAATAACCTGTGCTTCTAAAAAAAAAAAATTAAGCTCTAAACAAGGAGACAGAAAGAGATAATATTTTTAGAAATAAATCAATGAAATTGAAAAGAGAAAATTACTGAAACCAGCACCTGGTTTGGGGGGAAAACCAATAAAGTAGATAAAGTTATAGCCAGACTGAAAGAAAAAAAAGAAGATACTTATTATTAACATCAAAAATGAAAAAAAAAGGGGCGCCTGGGTGGCTCAGTCAGTTAAGCGGCCGACTTCAGCTCAGGTCATGATCTCGCGGTCCGTGAGTTCAAGCCCCGCGTTGGGCTCTGTGCTGACAGCTCAGAGCCTGGAGCCTGTTTCAGATTCTGTGTCTCCCTCTCTCTGACCCTTCCCCATTCATGCTCTGTCTCTCTCTGTCTAAAAATAAATAAATGTTAAAAAAAAAAAATTTTTTTTTAAATGAAAAAAAAATACCAAATATCCTACAGATGTTTAAGGGATAATAGGGCAATATTATGCAAACAAATTTGTGTTTATAAATTTGACAACATATGTATGAAATTGACAAATTCCTTCAAAGACACAAAATACCAACCCAAACTTATTCAAAGATGTACAGGGGCGCCTGGGTCGCGCAGTCGGTTAAGCGTCCGACTTCAGCCAGGTCACGATCTCGCGGTCCGGGAGTTCGAGCCCCGCATCAGGCTCTGGGCTGATGGCTCAGAGCCTGGAGCCTGTTTCCGATTCTGTGTCTCCCTCTCTCTCTGCCCCTCCCCCGTTCATGCTCTGTCTCTCTCTGTCCCAAAAATAAAATAAAAAACGTTGAAAAAAAAAAAAAACAAAAAACAAAGATGTACATAAGCTGAATAATTGTCTCCTTCTTCTCCTCCCCCTCTTCCTCCTCCTCCTTTTGCTTTTTTAAGTAAGTTCTATGCCTAATATGGGGTTTGAACTCACAACCCTGAGATCAAGAGTCACATGCTATACCCACTAAGCCAGCTAGGCACCTCTGAATAGTCTTATATCTATTAAAGAAATAGAACTTACAGTTAAAAACCTTCCTAAAGGGGTGCCTGGGTGGCTCAGTCAGTTGAGCATGGGATTTGGTCTCAGGTCATGATCTTGCAGTTTGTGAATTTGAGCCCCAGGTCGGGCTCTGTACTGATAGCTTACAGCCTGGAGCCTGCTTCTGATTCTGTGTCTTCCTCTCTCTCTCCCTTCCCCACTTTTGCTCTCCCCCCCACCTCAAAAATAAGTAAACATTTTAAAAAACCAAAAAACTTCCCACAGTGAGAACTGCAGGCCCACATGGCCTCCCTGGGGAATTCTAGCAAACATTTCAGGAATAAATAATAGTACCTTCATGCAAGCTTTGCAAGACATATAAGAGGAGAGGGACACCTGGGTGGCTCAGTCAGTTGCATCCAACTCTTGGTTTCAGCTCGGGTCATGATCTCATGGTTCCTGAGTTTGAGCCCGATGTCAGGCTCTGTGCTGACAGTGAGGAGCCTGCCTTGGATTCTCTCTCTCTCCCTCTGTCTCCTTCTCTGTCCCTCTCTGTCCTTCTCTCCCTGCTCCTTCTACATGCTTTCTCTCTCAAAAATAAAAACAATAATGAAAAAAATTTAAAGACATGTAAGAGAAAGGAATATTTCTCAACTCATTTCATGAGGACAGCATTACCCTGATGCCAAAACTGGACAAAAACATTGCAAGAAAATTACAAACAATATCTTTAGTGACCATAGAACCAAAACTTCTCAACAAAATGTAACAAAGCAAATCCTGCCATGTATAACAATAATAATACATCACAACAAAGTAAAATTTATCCCATAAATGCAAGATTCGTTCAGATTCAAAGATTAATCAGTATACTAGATGAGGAGACTATAAATTTAAAAAAGTGAAACTTTGAATAGATATTTAAAAAAAGCACTTCACAGAATTCATCATCTTTTTCAGGATAAAATTTCTCAACAAAGTGGGAATAGAAAGGAAGTAACTACTTCATTCTGATAAAAGCCATCAACAAAAATCTCAGAGCTAACATTATACTTAATGTTAAGACTAATTTCCCCCCAAGCAGGAACAAGAGAAGGAAATCCACTCCCACTACTCTCCAGCGTTGTACAAGAGGTCTTAGCTACTATAACAAGGCAAGAGAAAGAATTAGACATACACATTGCAAAGTAAGAAATATAGTCTCTAATCACTTACGACTTGGTTGTATACAATATTCCAATAACTGAAGTTTTAACAAGGTTTCAAAATATAAGATCAGCATATGGAAGACAGTTATATGTCTATATACTAGGAATAAGCCATTAGAAATTGAAATTTTAATCAAGAAAACTAAAAGGCAAACAACAGAATGGGAAAAGATATTTGCAAATGACCTATCGGGTAAAGGGCTAGTATCCAAAATCTGTAAAGAACTCACCAAACTCCACACCCGAAAAACAAATAATCCAGTGAAGAATTGGGCGAAAGACATGAATAGACACTTTTCCAAAGAAGACATCCAGATGGCCAAGAGATACATGAAAACATGCTCAACATCACTTGTCATTGGAGAAATACAAATTAAAACCACATTGAGATACCACATCACACCGGTCAGAGTGGCTAAAATGAACAAATCAGGAGACTACAGATGCTGGCAAGGATGTGGAGAAACGGGAATCCTCATGCACTGTTGGTGGGAATGCAAACTGGTGCAGCCACTCTGGAAAACAGTGTGGAAGTTCCTCAAAAAATTAAAAAAAGATCTACCCAATGATCCAGCAATAGCACTACTAGGAATTTACCCAAGGGATACAGGAGTGCTGATGCATAGGGGCACGTGTACCTCAATGTTTATAGCAATGCTCTTAACAATGGCCAAATTATGGAAAGAGCCTATTGTCCCACCAACAGAAGAATAGACTAAAAAGATGTGGTTTCCTATATACAATGGAATGCTACTTGGCAATGAGAAAGAATGAAATCATGCCATTTGAGCAACGTGGATGGAACTGGAAGATATTATGCTAAGTGCAATACGTCAGTCAGAGAAGGACAGATATCATATGTTTTCACTCATATTTGGATATTGAGAAACTTAGCAGAAGGCCACGGGGGAAGGGAAGGGAGAAAAAAAATAGTTACAGAGAGGGAGGGAGGCAAACCACAAGAGACTCTTAAATACAGAGAAAAAACTGAGGTGGATGGGGGGGGGTGGGGGAAAGGGGAAAATGGGTGACGGGCATTGAGGAGAGGGCCCTTGCTGGGATGAGCACTGGGTGTGGTATGTAAGCCAATTTGACAATAAGTTATATTCATAAAAAAAAGAAATTGAAATTTTAAGAAGCATTTACAGTAGTTCCAAAATATGAAATTCTTGAGTATAAAGCTAACAATATATGTGAAAGATATTAATGCTAAAACCTACTCAACACTAATAATGGAAACTAAAGAAATCTTTAATCAATGAAGGGATATACACTAGGTATGGTTTGGAGGATTGAATGTAATAGTCAAGCCTCTCTAATTTATCTAAACTCAGCACAATCCCAACAAAAATCCTAGCAGAACCTTTTTTTAATGGTTATTTGTTCTTGAGAGACAGAGAGACAGAGCATGAGTGAGGGAGGGGCAGAGAGAGAGAGAGAGAGAGACAGAATCCAAAACAGACTCCAGGCTCTGAGCTCTCAGCACAGAGTCCTTCGCGGGGCTCAAACCCACAAGCCATGAGACCATGACCTGAGTCGAAGCTGGACACCCAACTGACTGAGCTCCCCAGGTGATCCCAGCAGAACCTTTTGTATAAATTAAACTGATTCGGAAATTTATGTGGAAAGACAGAATATCTAGAATAGTGAAAATAGTTTTGAAAAAAATTAGAAGATTCGCTCTACCGGACGTTAAGACTTAGTATAAAGCACACTTAAGGCATATAATCAAAACAATGTGGTATAGGTAAAGGGATAGCCATATAGAGCAATGGAATAGAGTACTACATCCAGAATTAGATACCTGCCAATATGTCCAGTGGGTTTTCTTCAGGTGTACGGGTATACAAACAGTTCAGTGGAAAATGATATTTTCAACAAACGGTACAACACAATCGGATATCCAGGTGCCAAAAAAAGGGAACCTTCATCGATGTTAGAACCATAGGCAAACATTTATTCAAAATGAATCATAGAGATCCAATAATTCCACTACTGCATATTTATCCACGATGAAAACACTAATTTGAAAAGATATATGCACTCCTGTGTTTATTGCAGCATTATTTAGAATAGTCAAGCTATAGAAGCAACCTGAGTATCCATCAAGAGATGAATGGCTAAAGAAGATGTAATGTATGCGCACGCGCGCGCGCGCACACACACACACACACACACACACACACACACACAGAAATATTACACGGCTATAAAAAGGATGAGATGAGAACTTGCCACTTGCAACACGAATGGACCTAGAAACTTTATGCTAAGTGAAATAAGTTAGACTGAGAAAGACAAATGCCATATGATTGCATTCACGTGTGGAATTTAAGAAACAAAACAGATGAACATAGGGAAAGGGAAGGAAAAATAAGATTAAAACAGAGAGGGAGGCAAACCATAAGAGCCTCTTAAATACGGAGAACAAACTGAGGGTTGCTGGAGGGGAGGGTGGTGGGGGAGGGGAGGGTGGTGGGGGATGCACTAAATGGGTGATGGGCATTAAGGTGGGCACTTTTGCGGATGAGCACTGGGTGTTATGTGTGATGACTCACTACATTCTGCCTCTGACCACAATACTGCACTGTATGTTAACTAACTTGAATTTAAATAAATAAATTTAAAAATATATAAAAAAGGAAAAAACTAAAAATGACTTCTATTTCCTTGGATAATGAATTCTACATGCTGAGCTGTGATGTGTAATTCTCATGCTAAAAAAATAAAAGAGCAATTAAAATTAAAAAATTAGGGGCGCCTGGGTGGCTCAGTCGGTTAAGCAGCCGATTTCAGCTCAGGTCATGATCTCACAGTCCGTGGGTTCGAGCCCCGCGTCGGGCTCTGTGCTGACAGCTCAGAGCCTGGAGCCTGTTTCAGATTCTGTGTCTCCCTCTCTCTGACCCTCCCCTGTTCATGCTGTCTCTCCCTCTCTCAAAAATAAATAAAACGTTAAAAAAAATTAAAAAATAAAATAAAATTAAATTAAATTAAAAAATTAAAAATAAATAAACTTTGGGAAAAAATGGATCATAGAATTACACGTAAAACCTAAAACCGTAAGATTTTTGCAAGAGAACATACAAAATACTTGTGACCTAGCCAAAAATTTCTTAAATACCACCCATAAAGTGTGTGATCCTTTAAAGAAAAAAACTTGGATGTTCCAAATTCGAGACTTCTGGTCTGCAAAAAAAGTGTTAAAGGAATGGGGAAAAAATTAGCAATAGACTGGGAAAAAATATTAGCAAAGCATATATCAAATAATAACTTTTATCTATGATACATAAAGAATTCTCCAAGCTCGATCATAGAAAACAAGCCAATTTAAAAAAAAAATGGATAAAATATTTGAGTAGACCTATTTCAACAAACATGATATATGGAAGACAAAAAAGCACATGAAAATTTCTCAATATAATTAGTGATTACAGAGATGTAATTTAAAACCACAAAGAGATACCACTCAACACCCCTAATAAAAGAACTGAAATTGAATACAAAAAACTAACAATACCATGTACCAGCAATGATGTAAAACAATTGGAATTTTCACACATTGCTAGTAAGAATACAAAGTGGTATATGACCACTTGGAATATATTTTTACATTTTTCATAAAGCTAAACATATACTTACCATACAACTCATCAATCCAAGTAAATGAAAACATGTTCACATAGAAACCTGTGTGAGAATATTCAGCTGCCTTAGTCGTAATTGTCCCGCACCGGAGACAACCCACTAGCCCTTTAGCTGGTGAATGGCAAACCACCATGGTATGTCCATACAATGCAATTATACTCAGCAATCGAAAGGAGTGAGCTCTAACCCATGCAGCAATAGGAATGACTCTCAAATGCATGATGCTGAGTGAAATAACTCATACTCAGAGGCCGTGATCCCCTTATGACATTCTGGAAAAGCGACTCTTTAGGAATAGACAACAGACCAGTGTTTGGCTGGTTGGTGAAGGTGGTTGTGGGGGTGGGAAGGGTTGATCACAAAGAGGCATGAGGAAATGTTGGGGGGCAATGGAGCTTTTCTGTGTCTTTATTGTGGTAATTACATAATTATTTGCCTCTGTCAAACCTCATACAGCTGTCCACTTAAGAGGACAAGCTTTGCTATACGTAAATTGTGTCTAGCCAACATAACATAAAGAAAATCATTATTGCAGTTAACAGTGGTTTTGCACAACGGTGAAAAGATTAATAGATTAATTAATAAATTCTGAAATGAATCTATCAGGTCATGAGCAGTAGTTTACTTCCCAAGAGGTGGAGTAGAATGGGAAACAGGAGAGCACGCTGGTATGAGGCTGACCTGTATTTCAGGCCTGTGTGCTTATATACTGGTTTATGATGTAAAATGTGCCTTTCGATCTCTGGCTTGCAGGCCAAGATGTTTGGAAAACACTGCCCTAACTCCACTGGCCTTTCTGTTTCTTGAACATCCCATTTGTGTATGTTGTTGCTACCTGAGCACTTTCTTTTTGCATATCTTGGCATGGCTACTTGCTTTTCAACTTTTAAATCTGAACTCGAGTATTACCTTCTCAGAAAAGTCATTCCTACCTTTCTAGAAAAGCAGGGTACTGCAGCCAGTGTCAGCATGACCTTTAAAAAAAATCCCTAGAATTGATGAAGATCAAAACTTGCCTCGAATTTGTATGTGGTGGTCAGACCTTTCTCAAAAATTGTCAGTAATGGAGGGACGCCTGGGTGGCTTAGTCGGTTGAGCGTCTGACTTCAGCTCAGGTCATGATCTCACAGTTCATGAGTTCGAGCCCCACATCGGGCTCTGTGCTGATGGCTCGCAGCCTGGAGCCTGCTTTGGATTCTGTGTCTCCTTCTCTCTCTGCCCCTCCCCAACTTGTGCTCTGTCTCTCTATGTCTCTCAAAAAATAAATAAATGTAAAAAAAACTGTCAGTAATGGAAGAAAATGTAGGAAAGTCAATAAATTCTAATGACAGTCTTTCTAGGTGGAAAAAAGTTATTAGATTTCTCTAAATCCATTTCCTTGGAATTAAAATGTGCATATGTATAAAGGTTTCTTGGGTATTTTTTTTCTTTTAACACCTTGCCTTTCATTCCTTGTATGTTTCTTCCCGCTGGAAATTACTACTTGGCGCTATATTTCCTAATCCTATGTTAAAGCAGCTTTCCATTAATTCTAGAGTTTCTGTACTTTTCAGTGGTCAGATGTGAACATCCAGTACTTGTGAATGGAAGACTGGTATCAGGAGTCAGAGAAACCTATTCCTACCAAGCAGTGGTTCTATTTGAATGCCTCCCAGGTTTCTACCTTAATGGCAGCAACCCAGTGTTCTGTGGTGGGAGAAATACTTGGGAACCTGAGATGCCGACATGTATTAAAGGTACAAATGTGTTTTTTTTTCCATCTTTTTAGTTTTAATTTTTTTGACATGAAATATCAGTGAAAACGAATAATTTT
This sequence comes from Felis catus, assembly GCF_018350175.1. NCBI lineage: Eukaryota > Metazoa > Chordata > Mammalia > Carnivora > Felidae > Felis > Felis catus. Next base: position 35,002,884 of record NC_058384.1, on the reverse strand, counting down.
TAAAAATTTAGTATTTTGTTCCATCTTGTATTTATTTACATGATGGAGATATGACATCATTCCTATGTTGTGATTTTGTAAGTTTTCATAGGGTCTTTCCATGTTATCTACATCACATACAAATTTCTCATTTAGTATTTTTATGTGTAAAAATGTATAGCAACCACTTTTATTTTTTATTTATTTATTTATTTTAATTTTTTAATGTTTATTTTTGAGAGAGAGAGAGAGAGAGAGAGATACAGAATGTGAGCAGGGTAGGAGCAGAGAGAGAGGGAATCTGAAACAGGCTCCAGGCTCTGAGCTGTCAGCATAGAGCCCGACTCGGGGCTCCAACTCACAAACCGTGAGATCATGACCTGAGCCGAAGCCGGACGCTCAACCGACTGAGCCACCCAGGCGCCCCTAGCAACCACTTTTAGAGTAGACTGAAGCATGAGAATTTTTTACATTTGTAAGTCAAGACTAAAAGAATTTTACGCACATTTATTTACACTTATAAGTCAAGAATAAAAGAATAATACTCATTTATATAAATGAAATGAAGCCAATAATTCTGAAGTCGTTGATTCTACATTATTTCGTTTTTCGGTACAGATTTCTCCCAAAATAAAACCTCTAATTTTGAGTCATTCCGATTTGTACTTTCCTGCTTATATTTTACAACAATCCTTTACATTTATGTGATTTATAGTCATTCACATTTTGAGTAGTGAAAGGGTGAAGGATGTATTTACAGCCATTTTAGTTCTATTTAGTTTTTCTAAAATTATTTGGCAGAGTCCACAGATATAAACAGGTATGTAAACTTGGGAAGGTTACATACCGTTTAAGTGGGATGCATTTAACACTTAGCATAGTGCCTGGCATATGGGGAGCTTGTAAAGGTAGCTCATATGACTTATAGCAGCACTCGAATTAGTATCAGTGAAGAGGAAGGCTTATGGCTTCTGTTTTTTAACATGTGTGTTTTCTGGGTCGACTTTGCTGTTTCTTTTTTTTTTTTTTAAAGTGATCAGTTTGCTCCCAGGGTATCTTCCTGGTCTAGGACTATGTTTCACTTGCTGGACTACAACCAGTTTAGTTTGTTGTTTTTTATGTAGCACAATTTAAACTGGGAAATACCTGCTGTCTCCAAATAAGACCTGTATGTCCTCCCCCACCCCCACCCCTTCCAACTTCATACAATTTTTCTTTTTCCCTTTACTGGGCATTTTTATTTGGCAACTGCACCTAAACTTCATAGCAACTGAAAGGCAGGAAAAATCCTTATTCATTGAAATGAAATGAAATGAAGGATTTCCTATAGGTCAGCTACTTTGTTCAAGACTTGAAAGATTATTTTTACTACGTTGGAAGGAAATATCTTCCTGATTTCAGTGCTCCTATCTTTGGCCTCTCTTTCCATCAGAAGCAAGAGACAACAGGAATAGTGGGAAGAACATTATCCTGGGCGACCTCACTAAGGTCCTAGTTTGGCTCAGCTTACTCAAGTAACCTCATTTCTGTGGACTTTAGCTTCCCGTTTTTTGAAAGTGTTGAACTCAAACACATCATGATTAATAGCTTTTAATTTGTTTGTATATTTCCTATGGCCATAGTATTTTAAAGGATTTGTGGAATTATGCATGTTAATACGGTAATTATAATATATTTTTTAAATAATTCCTGTAAACCTAGTACCTGATACCCTCCTTGTGTGCTTTAGTTGAGGGCTATGAGGTTTGGAGGGAAAGAAAATGGTTTTTTTGGTGGACTGATTTATTAAGATTGTATATGAAATTTATACTCCATGAACCATCCGTATTTACTTACATGATCCTAGTGAGTATATGCACTGTGTTGTATCCTATGTTTGTTGATATGCTCTTTTGAAAGAGTTGAACCATAAGCATTTCATAAAGGACTTATAAAACACTGATACAGTTTAGTTTTTAGAAGAAAACTTGTAAGAAAAAGCTTATAAAGAGGACAAACTACAGGGATCCTTTTTAAAAAATCAAAATCAAAACTCTCCATGGGATTGTCAATCATTTTTTTTTCATCAGAAAAAAGACTGTATCAGAAAGACTGTATCAAAAGGACCAGCAACAGATAATGGTGTTAAAGCATATCTAAATGTGCAAATATTTTTTAAGTCCAGGAAATACAAGGCAGAAGAGAAAAAGGTACACCTTCTTATGTAGTATGATACGACTTGGATGGTTTTTTTTTTTTTTAAAGATATGTGTGTTTACTCTGAACACATTATTTTTATGATTTATTATTAGTCATCTTCTAGGATTTCCATATAAAATACAAAGTTGTAGGGAACATTCTTAGTCATACATGCTTATGAACTTGTGCAAATATACATTAGACTACATTCCCAGCAGTAGAATTGCAAACTTTGGAAAGTATTTGTATTTTTCATTTTGAGAAATAATGAGTCTTTTTTGAAAATAATTCAAAATTAAATCCATAATTTTGTGTTGATAAGGCTAGTGAATTGTATCCAATTTACTTTTCCAGGTTTCAAGCCTACTCATCCAACCAAACCTCCGGTTTCAAAGTATCCAGGTTCAGTAATTCTTCCTCCTGCTTATATAGTTAACAACTTGATAAGGTGATGAGTGCCACGTTGTGTCTTGTTCTAATTTGCATTTCTTTAATTATCATCAAAGAATTTGAACTTTTTTGCCCCACTTTGATTTATCCAGGCCCTTTGCTCATTTTTTAAAAATTAGATTTCTAAAATATTTTTCTTGTTGATTTGTGAGAGTTCATTGTAAGTTAAAACACTTTTAATACGAAGTGAACATTTTTTCAGGGGCTTTGGGGCCTTATTTTCACTGGTCAGTTTCCTTTCAAGATTTTTATGGTGTACTATTGGTTATAGATGGCTTTTTGTAACATTTTGTTACATGAGTGGTAAATGGATGATATGTTTTTATAAATTTTCAAACATTGTGAAAGTATACAGAGTGAAGAATTACTTTAGTCTTTAGATACATCCTTAGATACATATAGTTGGGCATTTTTTCTTTTATCTTAAACAAAATTGACATCATCTTGTATGTAATTTTTTGAAACTTGCCCTTTTCCCATTGAATGTCTTATATTGGGGTTGTATTTAGATTTATTGTCATTCTTTCCAATGATGACTTTGAAATGTATACCGTATTTATTTATTTAAGTATTCTGTTAGTGGTCTTTTTTACATGTATAGAAATTTTACATCAATAAGTAGATGGACTGATGGACGTATCGATCTTCTCCCTAATGGCTGTGTGTGTTTTGCCTGTCTTATAAAAGCTTTAGGCTTTTCCCATGCTAAAACTTTATAAACATTTCAACCCTGTGTTCTGATTGTATTCTCTGCATTTAAATCATTGGTGCCTCTGAAATTCATTCTGACAAATGGAGTGAGATAGGTCTCCTCTCCACTCTACCCACCCCCTTGTAATGGTGAAATAGCAACATCTGTTGAAGAAGTCCTCTCTCCAACTGTTTTCCAGTCATCTTTATGTTTCCTTGAATTCTGGCCATTCTGAGTCATTTTTCCCCCACTATAATACTATGAAATGTTTTGGGTTTTTAAAAATTTTTATTTAAGTTTACTTATTTTGAGAGGGAGAGAGTGAGAGCAGAGCAGAGGAGGGGGAGAGAGAGAGGGAGAGAGAGAGAATCCCAAGCAGGCTCCTCACTGACCGCATGGAGCCCGACGTGGGGCTTGAACCTGCGAACCATGATGTCGTGACCTGAGCTGAGCCATCCAGGTGCCCCACTATAATTTGTTTTAATATCTGGCAGAACACTTCCTTTTCAGCAACATTTAGACTATTCTGTATATTAGTTTTTCTAGATAAACTTGTATTATATTTTATTACTGTTTTAACCATTTTCAGTGTACATTTCAGTGGCATAAAGTGCATCCACATTGTTTGTAACCAGCACTATCCCCCAAACTTTTTCATCATCTCAAATTGAAACCTTATACACATTGAACAATAACTCAATCCGCCCCCGCCCCCCCCCACCCCATCCCTGGTAACCATTCTGTTTTCTGTCTTTATAAATTTGACTAGTCGAGCTACCTCATAGAAGTGGAATCATTTCTGCCGTATTTCATGTAGCATAATGTTTTCAAGGTTCATCCACCTTGCAGCATGTATCAGAACTTCATTCCTTTCTATGGCTGAATAATATTCCATTGTTTTGTACATTTTGTTTGTTCATTCATCTGTTGAAAAGACACTTGCTTGGGTTTTTTCCACATTTTGGCTACTCTGAATAATGTATCTCTGAATATTGGCTTTCAAGTGTTTGAGTCCTACTTTCAATTGTGAACTTAACAATTGAAAAGTTTTAATTTTGGGCCCCTGTTTGCAATTTTGGGGTGCTATATATCTAGGAGAATTGCTGGTTATATGACAATTCGGTGTTTACTTTTTCGAGGAACAACCATACTGTCTTCCATAGTGGCTATACCATTTTACATTCCCATCAGCAACAAAAGTTCCGATTTTGTGGGGTGCCTAGGTGACTCACTCGGTTAAGCGTCCAACTCTTGGTTTCGGTTCACGTTATGATCTCAGTATCATGAGATCAGCCCTGTGTCAGGCTCCACACTGGGTATAGAGCCTGCTTGGGATTCTCTACCTCTATTGCCTGTGCTGTCTCTCTCTCTCTCAAAAAAAATTTAAATTTCTTTTTTTTGTTGTTGTTGTTTTAATTTGAAAAAGTTTCAATTTCTTGACCTCTATCAACATGTATTATTTTCTGCTTTTTGGTAATAACCATCATAATATATGTTAGGTAATATACATGAGGTATATTGTGGTTTTTACTTGCATTTCCTTAACAATTAATAATGTGTTGAGCATCTTCTTGTGTGCTTAATGGCCATTTGTATATCTTCTTTGGAGAAATGTCTATTCAAGTCCTTTGTCCATTTTTAATGGGTTGTTTTTCTGTCTTGTTTTTGAGTTTTAGGAGCTCATTTTATATTTTGGATCTCAATCCCTTATTAGATATATGATTTTCAAATGTTTTTTTTTTTTCCCGTTCTGTGGGTTGTTTTTTCACTCTATTGTTAGTGTCCTTTGATGCACAAAAGTTTTTAGTTTTTTTTTTAATGTTTATTTATTTTTGAGACAGAGAGAGACAGAGCATGAATGGGGGAGGGGCAGAGAGAGAGGGAGGCACAGAATCGGAAGCAGGCTCCAGGCTCTGAGCCATCAGCCCAGAGCCCGACGCGGGGCTCGAACTCACGAACCGTGAGATCGTGACCTGAGCTGAAGTCGGACGCTCAACCGACTGAGCCACTCAGGCGCCCCAAAAGTTTTTAGTTTTAATGTAGTCTAATTTGTTTGGTTTTTCCTTTTGTTGCCTATGCTTTTGGTGTCACATTCAATAAGACGTTACCAGATCCAACATCATGAAGCCTGAACTCTTATTTTCTTCTAAGAGTTTTATGGTTTTAGATATTTAGGGTCTTTGATCGATTTTGAATTAACTTTTGTGTTTGGTGTATGGCAAGTGTTAAAATTCATCCTTTTGTGTATGTGGATATCCAGTTTTCAAAACCATTTGTGAGAAGTTTGCTCTTTCCCTATTGAATTTTGATAGCACCCTCGTAGAGAATTATTTGACTATATATGCAAAGGTTTATTTTGTGGCCTCTCTTCTATTCCATTGGTCTGTATGTCTGTCTTTTTTTTTTTTTAATGTTTATTTACTTTTGAAAGAGAGAGAGCAGGGGAAGGGCAGAGACAAAGGGAGAGAGAAAATCCCAAGCAGGCTTCATGACATCAGCTCAGAGTCTGACATGGAGCTTGAACTCACAAACCATGAGATCATGACATGAGCTAAAATCAAGGGTCAGACCCTTACCTGACTGAGCCACCCAGGTGCCCTGCTTTATTCCAGTGCCATTCTGTTCTGATTATTGTACTTGTAGCAAGTTTTGAAATCAGGAAGTACAAGTCCTTCCAACTTTGCTCTCTCTTTTCATGATTGCTTTAACTATTCCTCGTGCCTTGAGATTCCATATGAATTTTCAAATGGATTTTTCTATTTCTGCAAAGAGCGTCATTAGGCTTTTGGTGGGTTGCACTTCATCTGTAGGTTGCTTCATATCACATTGGCATCTTAACTTTATTAGGTCCTCCATTCCATGAACACAGGATTTCTTTCCATTTACTTATGTCTTTTTAAATTTCTTACAGTGGTGTTTTATAGTTTTCAGTGTACAAATCTTTTACCTCCTTTGTGAAGTTTATTCCAAAGTCTTTTATTATTTTTTTAGAATTTTATTTAAATCCAAGTTAGTTAACTATAGTGTAATTATGGTTTCAGGAATAGAATTTCGTGATTCATCACTTACGTATAACACCTAGTGCTCATCCCATCAAGTGCCTTCCTTAGTGCCCATCACCCATTTAGCCCATCCTCCCACCAACCACCCCTCCAGCAATCCTCAGTTTGTTCTCTGTATTTAAGAGTCTCCTTATAGCAGCACTATCAACAATAGCCACATTGTTGAGTGTCCATCAACTGACGAATGGATAAAGATGTGGTTTATAGATACAGTGGATTACTACTTGGCAATGAGAAAGAATGAAATCTGGCCATTTGCAACTACATGGATGGAACTGGAAGGTATTATGCTAAGTGAAATAAGTCAGTCAGAGAAATACAGATACCATATGTTTTCCCTCATACGTGGAACTTGAGAAACTTCACAGAAGACCATGGGGGAAGGGAAGGGGAAAAAATAGTTACAAAGAGACAGGGAGGCAAACCATAAGAGACTGTTACATACAGAGAACGAACTGAGGGTTGAGGGGGAGGCAGGAGGGAGGAGGAAATGGGTAATGGGCATTAAAGAGGGCACTTGTTAAGATGAGCACTGGGTGTTGTATGTAAGCAAGAAATCATGAGAATCTACTCCCCAAACCAAGAGCACACTGTATGCACTGTATGTTAGCTAACTTGACAATAAATTATTTTTAGAAAAATAAACAAACATTTTTTAAAAAGGGTCTCTTATGGTTTGCCTCCCTCTCTGTTTTTCTTACTTTTCCTTCTCTTCCCCTATGTTCATCTGTTTTGCTTCTTAAATTCCACAAATGAGTGAAATAATATATTTGTCTTTCTCCAACTGACTTATTTTGCTTCGCACGTATTGGATGTATTCGTTCTAGTTCCATCCACATTGTTGCAAAGGGCAGGGTGTCATTGTTTTAAATCACTGAGTAATATTCCATTTTAAATATATTCCTTATCTTCTTTATCTATTCATCAGTCAATGGGCATCTTTCCATAATTTCGTTATTGTCAATAGTGCTTCCATAAACATCGGGGTGCGTGTGCCCCTTTGAATCAGCATTTTTTATGCTCTGGATAAATATCTAGTAGTGCAATTGTCAGGTCATAGGGTAGCTCCTTTTCATTCAATTGTAAATGGAATTGTTTTCTTAATTTCCTTTTTACATTGCTTACTGTTAGTGTGTAGAAACACAATTGATTTTTTAAATTTATTTATTATTATTATTTTTTTTAAATATTAAATTTATTGTCAAGTTGGTTTCCATAAAACACCCAGTGCTCATCCTAACAGGTGCCCTCCTCAATACCCATCACCCGCCCACCCCTCCCTCACACTCCCCATCAACTTGTATTTTTTTTAATGTTTTTATTTATTTTTGAGACAGAGAGAGACAGAGCATGAACAGGGGAGGGGCAGCCAGAGGGGGAGACACAGAATCCGAAGCAGCTCCAGGCTCTGAGCTGTCAGCACAGAGCCCGACGCAAGGCTGGAACCCACGGAGTGTGAGATTATGACCTGAGCTGAAGTTGGACACTCAACCGACTGAGCCACCCAGGCACCCCAAAACACAATTGATTTTTGCATGTTGATTTTGTATCCTGCAACTTTACTGAATTCATTTGTTGGTTGTACTAGGTGTGTGTGTGTGTGTGTGTGTGTGTGTGTGTGTGTGTGTGATCTTTAGAGTTTTCTATGTAAAAGATCATGTCATGTGTGAACAGAGATCATCTTATTTCTTCCCAATTTGGATGCTTTTTATTTTTTTTACCTAATTGCTCTAATATGAACTTGCAGTATTTATGTTGAATAGAAGTGACAAACATAAGCACCCTGTCCTGTTCCTGATCTTAAAGGAAAACTTGCAGTCTTAAATATGATGTTGGCTATGGGTTTTTCATAAATGGCTTTTATTATGTTGAAGAGTCTTTCTATTCCTGATCAACTTCTAAATTGTTTTAAAGTCCTCCTCTATCTTTTAATTTTAAGTAGACTCATGTTGAATTCGGGCTAATTTTGAGGATGCGGTGGTGATAAATTTGCTTGCCATACTGCAGAATCTTGTCACAGGAAATACCAATGTACAGGAAGAAGATTGTTGGTGACATCAAATATAAATTTATAACTTATGAGATTTGTATTAAGAAACATTAATATATAAGGAAAATGAAATTATTAGCAGTTTCATACAAAAGCAAAAAATAAAAACCAGTGAATTTATGGATCTTTAAGGTTTAGTCTTTCTTCTTTTTTTCCATTTTGCCCCCCAGGCTATCCTGAGCCCAATGAATCAGCATTATTTCAAGAACTGGAGGAATTAGGTATTATTTTGGCTATTAATTACTCTTCCTTATGAAACCTTGGAGTTCTATATAGAAATAGCTATCATGTTCCAATTATTTGTAGTTAAGGAAGGAACCAAGTTTCACGAAATTTGACACTGATAGTGATTTTAGTAGTCCAGATAACATGATAAACATAAGTGGTACTTATGTGTAGACACATGTAGGTAATTTCCTCCCATGTAGGGAATTCTAAGTGCCCAATAAGCTTTACTAAATAACCTGGTGTAGTAGCCACAACACAAAACAATGAAAAGCGATTCCAATTAAGAGTTTCACAAGATGGCCCCTGGATGTGGGATCAGAGTCCAAGGGCTCTGTGATCGGAATGATCTGGACACACTAGCAGTCGTGCTAAAACCACGCTGAGGAACTCTTTCTTTGCTGTCGTGTATAGATGTAGTGTATGATCTGAGCAAGATTAAATGCGACTACTCTCTGGGACCCTTGTGCGCTCAATTATCTTCAAACTGTTTTCATGTTTTCCCAGATGCAGGTATCATTGCTGTGATTATTCTTACTATCCGTAAGTAGCCCAAACTTCAATGCCACTTAAATCAAAATAGTATTGCGAGGAAGTGCGTTATTTTTTTAAGTGACTTTTCAGTTTCTGTGGTTTTTATAGCTTGAAATGAAGTACAGCAGTCTAGAACAGTCTGACCTTGTATATGATACTACACGTTTTGCTGGTGAATGTATATTCTTTTATATTCCACTTGTCCACTTAGTAACAAACCTAAATACTCCATGTGTTTTCAGGATGATTAGTCATGACCCTGCGTCCCAAATATGCTTTGGGTACTTTTCTAAACTAAGCAAGGATTCTTCCCTGACTTACTGTGGACTGTTCACGAACTTCTGATAGTGAAGAGTCTAGATGGAATATGAATATATATGAGCTTAAATGAAGTAGCATTTTCTGACCCTGAAATGTAACCAAAACATACTTATTTCTGCTGCTACATTTTGAATCTTGGCAAATAGCTCTCAGTTACATGTCGTTTGTTTCTGGTTTCTTGTAGTTGTCGGCCTTGCAGTACTTTGCACCTGCCTGTACAGATGTCTTCAAAGAAAGAAAGGGTAAATTAAAGGACATTTCTTCTAACTTCCGGTCCTTCTCACTCCTCACCTACGTGCGTGCAGCATTTGCACCTGTGCCTGTGCCATCTTTCCCTAAGCTGAGCCCGCATCAGTGTGCCCTGCCAGTCGCATCTGTTTACTAACAATATTTTAGGCTGCTTGTCCTGTCCCGGCGGCCAGAGCGACCTGCGCAGGCTTGCTTCGTCTGTTAGGACTTCACGAAAAATTTCTGCGGGGTGGGACTTGAGGTTTAAGTTCTGTAGCAAATCACGGAGCGTTACGGGGCCTTCCCCACCCAGCTTCCCCCTATTTCCTCAATTGGACCAGGGGCCAAGATGAAACTTAGAACCGTTCACTGTGGAGACTCGGACAGTTGTATTCAGTGGAGTTTTTAGGTGAAAGTTTCCATTTGTCCGGGTAAGTTAGGGAATTGTAAGAAGCTGTGCAGGTGTCTCTTTCGAAGACCCAGTTTGGTTTCTTTTCCTTTAGAGCTGTTACTTGTTAAACCGGGGAGTGAAAAGCAGCAGTGTTTGATTTCCCTCTTTCGTTCTCTCAATTTACTAGGTTGCAGTAAAACTGTTGGGGATAAACTTAACATTACTGAGGGGTAAGATTTACAAGGCACCTCATTACCCTTATTTTTGTTTTCATCTATAAAAATGAAAAATGTGGGGGAGGGACTTATAATAGAAAAAAAAAGTGTACAAGTACGTATCTTCTAGGGAGAATAGGGTTTTTATTTTTGGGACAGAGAGAGACAGAGCATGAACGGGGGAGGGGCAGAGAGAGAGGGAGACACAGAATCGGAAACAGGCTCCAGGCTCTGAGCCATCAGCCCAGAGCCTGACGCGGGGCTCAAACTCCCGGACCGCGAGATCGTGACCTGGCTGAAGTCGGACGCTTAACCGACTGCGCCACCCAGGCGCCCCGAGAATAGGGTTTTTAAACGTCAAACTTAAATTTTAATGAAATACTTTTCAATTCAGTGAAAGACTTAGAATAAATCCTGGAGCATAGATTAAGATTAGGTACTTTGAAATTTGATTTTTATTGATTTTCAATAATTTTCTTTCCTTGTAGTTTTGGAAATGACTTTCACAGCAAACCTAATAATTTTAAGACTTTTGGTATTCATGGGTTTATGATATATTTTGCCTTTATACTAGTCATCTGGTTTAGGGCATGTAATAAAAATACATTCTCTACACATAACGAGCTCAAACTCTTTTATGTTATTGGTTATCTTTTTTAAATCACAATGCCTCCACTTGAATCTTCAATCTTATATTTGTAGGACACTTGATATGCATATTTGATTTGTCAATCAGTAGCATACATTTTTTAAATTACACATACACATAGCATGAGTCGGAAATATTGTCAGTAGAATATTTTTACAAGTCTCAAAAAGTTTTGTGGCGAAAGCAAGACAAGATAGCTTTTTGCTCCTCACTTTCCTTTTTTGTTTAAATTCTCTGCATCAAAATGCTGGTTCCTTCACAAGTATTAATCAAAATCTCTTTAGCTACCAAGTTATGGGTCTTGTAAGCTGAGCCTCTGGTTCAAGATGGCAACGTGAGAGGATCCCCTGAACTCACCTCCTGTCCGACACACGACGTCTATAGCCACGTTCAGAACAGTTTCTCTCCGAAGGAGATCTGAAAACTAAATCTACATTGGGTGGATACAAAACCACATCAAGGGGTGCCTGGCTGGCTCAGTCAGTGGAGCATGTGACTCTTGGTCTCAGGGTCATGAGTTCAAGCCCCACATTGGGTGTGGAGCCTACTTGAAAAAGAAAAAGAAGACAAACAAACACAAACCCACATCAAAAATGAGTAGGAGATAGTGTCTCACCATAAACTCCTCCCCCAGTGTGGCAACCCACAGTTAGATGGAAGCTCACAACTCTGAGCTTCTTCCTGGGAAGCCAAATGTTTGAACCCCACGTCTGGCACCCCAGCTTTTAAGACCTGCACCCCAGAGATGGGTCCACAAAACATCTGGCTCTGAAAGCCAGTGGGGCCTAGGTCCACAAGGCTACAGCCAACCGAGAAACAGTTCTTAAAGTGCTCATGTGGTTTTACTTTGGCCAGCCCTCCAGGGTACAGCACAGACACAGCAGTCTGAAATGCACCCCCAGTCTTTCTGGGAAAGAGGCCTATTAGCTTATCTGTGTAGCTGAGGCCTGAGGTGACAGGCTTCTACCTAGACCCAAGTCTGGCCGCAGTCCTCTCCACAGACCTTGGAGGGCCGGAGCGACCTTTCACGCTCCCTCTGCCGTGCTCCACATCGCCAGTGCCTCCCGAAAAGGAGCTTGTGCACCTGTCTGGTGGCCCTCAGGGCTTATGTTGGCAGGTCACGTAGGACTGGAATAAATGGAGGAACAGTTGTTAACTGGCCGCCCTACCCAGGACACAGCACAGAGGTGGCCAACTGAAATCATCCCGGTCTTTCTGTGACTCGCCTTTTAGCTTATCTGCATAGCTATGGCCTGAGGAACGGGCTTCTAATTAAACACATGTCGGTGAGCCCAAGGCAATCCCCCCCCCCCCCCGAAACTGGGGAGACTGGTGGGCAGGCACCATCCTTGAACTCGCCTATCCTGCCCCAGATTGTCAGTGTCTCTGAGAAAGGACCTCATATACATGTTTGGCACCACAGCTTTCGTGGCTGCAACTCACACGACACGTCCCTTGATAACCAGGCCCTGCTGGTCAGCAGTGCAGTAACAAGTAAAGAGACAGTTCTTTTTTTTATGTTTCTCTTTGAGAGAGATGGAGAGACAAAGCATGAGCAGAGAAGGGGCAGAGAGGGAGACACAGAATCTGAAGCAGGCTCCAGGCTCCGAGCTGTCAGCACAGAGCTTAACGTGGGGTTCAAATTCACGAATCTTGAGATCATAACCTGAACCGAAGTCTGACGCTTAACCCACTGAGCCACCCAGGCACCCCGACATGTGAAATTATTTTGAAAAGAATCTTTTATTTCCTAGATCAGGGTCTCTTGCTACTACAAATCTATGTTTTTAGTTGTCCATTTTCCTACTAGGCCTCTGGATTTAATTCCTGTACTAAATTATGCTATCTGTATACCTTGCCTTTTAGTGAAACAGAGGTTAGAGGTGAATATACCACTTACTGGAATAGATCAACCACTGAGGCAGAGCAGATGTACCAAGTGGTTTCTACGAATGAGGGCATCACTTTATCTTTCGATACAATTAAAGTCTTAAGATCTACAGAAGCTGTTCTCTAGTGCTTATACTCTCACGATGCAACCATTAAGCCATAAGGCTGACATTTCAATGTGGTTTGAGTGTAATCCCCACCCTTTGATGCTGCTTTGAATGGTGTATGCGTTTGGGTATGAACATCTGGCCCGTTTTCCCTTAAATAACACTTGTATTTATAAGGCAACTCTGTACAATACCCCTGGGAGTATTTAGATGGGGAAATAATTTTTAAACTAAATCTCCATATCTAGGGAACTATCGTCCAAAATAAATTACATTGCATTTGTAAAGAAAGTTATTTTAGGGGCGCCTGGGTGGCTCAGTCGGTTAAGCGGCCAACTTCAGCTCAGGTCATGATCTCACGGTCCGTGAGTTCGAGCCCCGTGTCGGGCTCTGTGCTGACAGCTCAGAGCCTGGAGCCTGTTTCAGATTCTGTGTCTCCCTCTCTCTGACCCTCCCCCGTTCATGCTCTGTCTCTCCCTGTCTCAAAAATAAATAAATGTTAAAAAAAAAAATAAAAAAAAATAAAGTTATTTTAAAGTCTCTTTTGTTCACAGAGTAATGCCAAGTCTTAAGATTCATTCTTTCAACAACTCTAAAATGTGTTTTATATATGGTTGGGTGTTAAATGCATTTACAAATATATATATTCTACCTCAGCCCTTAAACATTAGAAACAAGAACACTGAAAACTGGGAATGTGAACAAGTTTGACTTCCTGAACTAAGAATATTATTGAGAAATACTCAAAGTAAATAGGGTAGAATTCTATATACTTTTTAGCTATTTATAATATCTTGGTGACCGAAGGAAGCTATAAAGTTTATGGCCTTTGTTCTTCACTTTTTCAAACAACAATAACAGTGAGAAATCAGGAATTCAGAATCAGTCAGAAACTTCTGTACGTTAGAGAGCTCTCACACTGGTAGCAGTGCTGGGCGGGGGCACAGAGTGAACCTGTGGCCTGTAGTCTTCTCGAAGAGGATTTCACTCTTTAAGAAAGTTAGATTCCACTCTAAATTCCAGCAGTGGGTGATTTTCTGCCCGTACTTGAATAAGGACATGTCTTACTTTAAACAATGTCATATAAGAGTAGTGAGTTTGGCAGGAACATCTCCATCCAATAACCTCAGGTTGTATCAGAATCTTAGTTGTTTTTGTTTTTGTTTTTTTACTGTTACTTACTTTTGAGAGAGAGAGAGAGAGAGAGAATGAACTGGGAAGGGGCAGAGAGAGGGGGACAGAGAATCCAAAACAGGCTCCTTGCTGAAAGCAGAGAGGCTGACACAGGGCTTGAACCCACAAACCGCAAGATCGTGACCTGAGCTTAACGGACTGAGCCACCCAGGTGCCCCCGGAATCTTAGTTTTTATGTGCATCTTACCATATCTGCTAAACGCACAGTAAAAATTAAGCCATGCATTTCAGGAAAGGAAACAGTATCTGCTGTCGGTGGAACAAAGGAACCAAAAAAAGCAAACAGCTGTGCTAGCACCGGATGCTGGGGTGGAACAGACCGTGACCTCGCTGAGTCCTCACATCAGGCAGGGTCTCTTTCAAACAAACCACTGGGCAGAGAGGAGGGACGGCCACTCACATTCAGAGTACGGTTTTGCAAATTTTGTTTTGCACTTTGACAGTTAGTAGCATCAGTTAGGCCAAAGAAACGCTGCCTTGAGAAGGACATGATTGGGAATCATGTTTTACAAGTATCGTTTTACGGATAAAGCATGTTTATGATGCACCGTAAGTGTCCCCTCCCTGAGGGATCGGTGAGGTACTTCGGGAAGATACGCTTGAGCAGAAAGAAACAGGAATTTTGAATTAAGTACGAAGGTGAAGTTTTACTATACCCATTTTCACATACTTTTCAGGGATGTCGCACTTGCTCAGAAACAAGAGATGGCCGTACTGTTGATTTTTAACAAGCCCAGTTGACTCTTTTGCAACCAAAGATTGTTATGCTATCTTCAAAAAAAATTGTTATGCTATTGTTACGTTGTTTTTCCAAAACAGACTTTTATACTAGTTTCTGCTTCAAATTTGTTTTATTTTGTATATTTATACAAAATTGCTCTCGATATGTAAATATAAATTTTGTTTTTCAAATAATGGCAATTATATATGCCATTATATACATTTATATATATGGGATAAAATGAAAAGTTTCTCTAACGACGTGGAAAGTAGCATATGTGAAAGGTTGCTAAAACCGGAAGAATGTATTTGCAGTGAAATGAGAAGTCCCATGTGGGGGGTAGGGGGGGGGTCTTTATTGTTCATATTTTGAAAATGGGATCTTCAAGTGTTGTGAAAAATAAAATCCAAGATGGGAGAATTTTCATTTGTGACGATGCGTTCATTTCCAGTGTGTTTTAGCTCAGAGCAGAGCATGCTTGTACTTGGCCCGACTTCTCTACGCGTTCCACTCCAGCCCCTCACATTGCAGAGTCTTGAATATGTCCAGGCTCCTCGCCCAGCCCGTCCTGGGCCTCTCCTGCTCAGAGGTGTTCAGTCCCAGGTGCACAGCGTCAAGTGCAAGGTTTCTCGCAGGCACCCTGAAGCTTTCTACAATTAAATCCCAACGTGTCTTCCGAAGACTTCTCCATTTCTTCAAAGAACCTATTGTCCGTCGAGCGGACCGTCTGCCCCACGTGCCGGGCTGTGTTCCTGGTTCACTGTCGCCTGTAGCACTTCTAGTCCTGGCCGGGTCCTGGACATCTTCCCCAAGGCTCAGCTCCTACTGCCCATTCCGTGAAGCTTCTCCCGACTTGCCCAGCTCTTAGAGCCTTTGTGATGTTACCGAACCTTGAGTTAACCGGGTGTCTATATGCCTGTATCTGGTGGCAGATATACCTTCCACATCACGTCAGTGCGTGGGTGTGATTAAGTGCTTACAAACCCAAGCCCCAATGATGAAAGTGGAAAGTTTGATTTGTGTAATAACAGGGTTTGCTTTTGTTTACACAAAAAGTTTTCTTGGTCTTTTTTGCAGATTCGAATTAAATCAGATTGCTACATGTCTGAGATCAGACCTCAGTATTTTTAGTATCATGGCTGCACGTTGGAATTGCCTGGGGAGTTTTGCTGATGGCTGGGTCCCACCCCCCATAAGTTTCTCATGTCATTGATCTGGGATGATGCTTTGGCATTGCTATTTTTTCTAAGTTTCTCGAGCGATTCTAATAATGCAGCTACGGTTTAGAACCTCTGCATTAGTGATTCTCAAGCTCCATAGCCCATTTCTACACATAAACTAATAAAAACAGGACGTAAAGGCTTATATTTACAAAATGCTGTTTGTTTTAATTGAGCATATTACATCACAATACAGTTTGAAACTTGAAATGTTATTGCCTGGTTAACAAAACAAGACTTTTTGTGGTTTGAAAAAAACAGAGGCAATCTTTCTGATAACAGCTCTGGATGAAAGTTAGGTTGTTTATAAATATAGAAAATAATTGGGGCACCTGGGTGGCGCAGTCGGTTAAGCGTCCGACTTCAGCCAGGTCACGATCTCGCGGTCTGTGAGTTCGAGCCCCGCGTCAGGCTCTGGGCTGATGGCTCGGAGCCTGGAGCCTGTTTCCGATTCTGTGTCTCCCTCTCTCTCTGCCCCTCCCCCGTTCATGCTCTGTCTCTCTCTGTCCCAAAAATAAATAAAAACGTGGAAAAAAAATTAAAAAAAAAAAAGAAAATAACTTACTAAATTGTATATGGCTTTAGATTGAGAGTGTAGCATATTTCTAAATTGGTATAAAATATACAAGGAAGGTTTTTTTGTTGTTTTTTGGTTTTTGGTTGTTTTTTTTTTGTTTTTTTTTGTTTTTTTTTTTTTTGGTAACCAGGGGAGCTTTTAAGGTGAAAAGGTGACTACCAAAAGTCTTCTCAAACAATGCTGAAGAGAGAGAGGATGGGCACAAATCGGAATTTGCATTGTTACAGAATACTTTAGCTTTAAAGAAACAACCGCTCTGGTATTTGAAATCTTAATAATGTCTGACAGTTAAACTTAATTTTAACCAAGAATGCACTTTCTTAGATCTTTTACAAATTTGCATATTTTTACTTAAGAGCAGGATTTAACATAGTCTACTGACTTCCAGAAAGATGTAAAAATTGAGTGTCCATGCATTTCCTCCCCCCTTACACATGGTTGCTTTCATCATTTCCAGGTTCATTTCAGAAAAGGTTACACTATGGGGCGCCTGGGTGGCTCAGTCTGTTAGGCGTCCCACTTTGGCTCAGCTCATGATCTCATGTTCTGTGAGTTTGAGCCCCATGTCAGGCTCTGTGCTGACAGCTTGGAGCTTGGAGCCTGCTTTGGATTCTGTGTCTCCTTCTCTCTGCCCCTCTCCTGCTCACGCTCTCATTCTTAAAAGTAAATAAACATAAAAAATTAAAAAAAAAAAAAAAAAAAGGTTGCACTAAACTGAAGCGGTCAGCTTTTCCATGACGGGGCACTGCTGCCCTCCTGTGGCCTTCCCCGGCATTGACAGTCCCGAAGTCCTTCCAACTTTGTCATTGTTCACAGGCTCCGACCATTGCGGTGATTCCCAGAAGCCGTTTTTAATTTCATGTTGTATCCAGTATTAACTAGGTCTTTTCTGCTTTCCTTCTGTGAAATTACCATTCTAAAAGGGCTTAACTCTGCCCCTTGTTGCTTAAATATGGGAGAAATCCAATACTGGGGTCTGTGGTCAATAACATCTTCCTTCCCTCTCAGTTCCGTACCTGAAGGTAAACAAATCACCACAAGTATAGATCGCATGGAGAAAGTTCCCCACTCTGATTCCTGACTTGCTACCCCAAGAACATTTGCAGCTGGGTAGTAAAACTGATGTTCGCATAAGCTACTTACGTTAACATCATTTATCTCCCTTACGCAGCTTTTAAAAACTTGAACCATTTTCTGTGGCCGTGGCAAGCCTTGTGCCGATCTATGGAAATCAAGCAAGAGCTCTGCCATCCTGGTGCTTAGGGCTGGTGGCTTCAGTGAGAATCTGGAAACCACCATTGTTGAGATGACAGTTATGGTGTTTGGGAAGATGGTCAACTGGTCACCCAGCACCACCTGAAAAGGCTCCCAGGAAAACACCCCTTCCATTTGCAATCGATGTTCATTATTGGAGAATTCCTGGTGTAGGACCCCATGGGACTGCGCTTCAATTTCGTGTGTAGTAAGTCTTTTTGAAATGCAGATTCTGATTCCCTAGGTCCCAGGTGGGGCCAGGGTTCAGCATTTCCATGAGTTCTACCTACTGCCATTTGTGGTAGGCTAATGGCCTCTGGCCCTGTGCCTGGGAGGCACAGAAGAGTGTGGAAACCAACTGGCCCACTCATGCTAGGGGCACTGGGAGGACAGCCTGAACAGAGTGGTTTGGGACACCTGGTGGGGAGGGTGGAGAGACTGGGGTGTTGCTATTTTTTGCCTGATGACCAACATGGTGGGGCTTCAGGGAATCGACAGTGGGCCCACAGTGGAGGCGGGACCCACCTACACCAAACCACACCCCTCCGTGGGACCAAACCAGACGGCCCCTCCTCCAGACCAGTGCAGCCACTGGTTCCAAAGCACCATCAGATATCGGTCCAGTGGTTTTCAATTTTCTGATTTGATTCTTGGTCAATTCTTATATATATATGAAGGGGAAGGAGGCAGACTTCCAAATCCAGGAAGCATAGAGAACTCCTTTCAGATTTAACAAGAATAGTTCTTCTCCACAGCATATTAGAGTGAAACTGGCAAAATACAAAGATAAAGAGAGAATTCTGAAAGCAGCTAGGGACAAAGGGGCCTTAGCCTACAAGGTAGACACATAAGGGTAGTTAGCTAGAAGGGAGTGGCAGGAAATATTCAATGTGATGAATAGGAAAAATATGCAGCCAAGAGTCCTTTATCCAGCAAGGCTGTCATTCAGAATAGAAGGAGAGATAAAGGCTTTCCCAGAAAGACAAAAACTGAAGGAGTTCATGACCACTAAACCAGCCCTGCAGGAGATCCTAAGGGGGACTCTGTGAATGGAAAGCAGCAAAGACCACAAAGGACCAGAGACATCACCACAAGCATGAAACCTACAGATATCACAATGGCACTAAATCCATATCTTTCAATAATAACTCTGAATATAAATAGGCTAAATGCTCCGATCAAAAGACATAGGGTATCAGAATGGATAAAAAACAAGATCCATCTATATGCTGTCTACCAGAGACTCATTTGAGACCTGAGGACACCTTCAGATTGAAAGCGAGGTGACGGAGAACCATCTATCATGCTAGTGGAAGTCAAAAGAAAGCTGGAGTAGCCATACTTATATCAGACAAAACAAATTTTAAACTAAAGACTGTAACAAGAGATGAAGAAGGGCATTATATCATAATCACGGGGCCTATCCATCAAGAAGAGATAATACTTGTAAATGTTTATGCTCCCAACTTGAAGGCACCACACAATCAATCACACACATAAGCGATCTTATTGATAAGAATACAGTATTTGCAGGAGACTTTAATACTCCACTTACAATAATGGACAGATCATCTAGGCAGAAAATCAATAAAGAAACAATGGCCTTGAATTATACACTGGATCAGATGGACTTGACAGATATATTCAGAACTTTTCATTCAAAAGCAGCAGAATACACATTCTTCTCGAGTGCACATGGAACATTCTCCAAGATAGATCACATACTGGGTAACAAAACAGCTGTCAATAAATATAAAAGAATTGAGATCATCCCATGCATATTTTGAGATCACAATGCTATAAAACTTGAAATCAACCACAAAAAATTTTTTTGGAAAGCCTCCAAATGCAAGAACATCCTACTAAAGAATGATTGGGTCAACCAGGCAATTAAAGAAGAAACTGAAAAATATATGGAAGCAAATGAAATTGAAAACACAATAGTCCAAACCCTTTGGGATGCAGCAAAGGCAGTACTAAGGGGAAAATACATTGCAATTCAGGCCTACCTCGAGAAGCAAGAAATATCCCAAATACAAAACCTAACCACAAACCTAAAGGAACTAGAAGCAGAAAAGCAAAGAAATCCCAAAGCCAGCAGAAGAAGAGAAATAATAGAGATTAGAGCAGAGATAAACAATGTAGAATCAAAACAAAACAAAACAAAACAGTAGAACAGATCAATGAATTTAAAAGCTGGTTTTTTGAAAAAATAAACAAAATTGAAAAACCCCTAGCCAGACTTCTCAAAAAGAAAAGAGAGAACCCTGATAATATCATGAATGAAAGAGGAGATCACAACCTACACCAGAGAAATACAAACAATTATTAGAGAACACTATGAGAAATTATATGCCAACAAACTGGACAACCTGGAAGAAATGGACAAATTCCTAGACACCCACACACTACCAAAACTCAAATGGGAAGAAATAGAAAATGTCAACAGACCCATAACCAGTGAAGAAATGGAATAAGTTATCAAAAATCTCCCAACAAATAAGAGTCCTGGGCCAAATGGTTTTCCAGGGGAATTCTACCAGACACTTAAAGCAGAGTTAATACCTATCCTTCTTAAGCTGTTCCAAAAAATGGAAATGGAAAGAAAGCTTCTGGACTTATTCTTTGAAGCCAGCATTACATTGATTCCCAAACCGGAAAGAGATCCCACTAAAAAGGAGACTACAGGCCAATATCCCTGATGAATATGGATGCAAAAATTCTCAACAAGATACTAGTAAATCAAATTCAACAGTAGTTAAAAGAATTATTCACCATGATCACGTGGGATTCATTCCTGGGTTGCAGGGCTGGTTCAATATTCACAAATCAATCAATGTGATACATCACATTAGTAGAAGAAACAATAAGGACCATATGATTCTGTCAATAGATGCAGAAAAAGCATTTGACAAAATTCAGCATCCTTTCCCAATAAAAACCCTCAAGAAAGTTGGGATAGAAGGAACATACTTTAACATCATAAAAGCCATATATGAAAAGCCCACAGCTAATATCATCCTCAATGGGGAAAAACTGAGAGTTTTCTTTCCCCTGAGATCAGGAACACAACAGGGATGTCCACTCTCACCAGTGTTGTTTAACATAGTGTTGGAAGTCCTAGCATCAGCAATCTCACAACAAAAGGAAACAAAAGGCATCCCACTTGGCAATGAAGAAGTCAAACTTTCACTTTTCGAAAATGACATGATACTTTACATGGAAAACCTGAGAGACTCCACCAAAGAGCTGCTAGAACTGACACATGAATTCAGCAAAGTTGCAGGATACAAAATCAATGTACAGAAATTGGTTGCATTTCTATACACCAATAATGAAGCAACAGAAAGAAAAATGAAGAAATTGATCACATTTACAATTGCATCGAGAACTATAAAATACCTAGGAATAAACCTGAGCAAAGATGTAAAAGATCTGTATGCTGAAAACTATAGAAAGCTTAGAAAGGAAACTGAAGAAGAACACAAAGAAACGGAAAAATAGAGTAAAATATTCAGGTCAGGATGCATGAATAGACTCTTCTTTAAAAAAAAAAAATTATGTATTTATTTTGAGAGAGAGAGCATACACAAGCAAGGGACACAGAGAGGATCATGACCTGAGCCGAAATCAAGAATCGGACGTCCGACCGACTGAAAACCCGCATGAATAGACTCTTAACAGAAAGAGAATTGGACAGCAGCCATTTACAGAATATACAGCACTGCCACATTTTAGCAAAATGCACCCCAGGACATCAGAAACATTATAGTGATTTGTTTCAAAAATACGTTAAATTCTCTTTTACCTCTGCAATAATGTATCATTAACGCAGTGAAAGAAGTTAGTGAAAAAAGCGTGATCGTCCTTCCCCACGCTCTGCCCATCCGTCTTCCGGGAGACCACGTCTTCCAGGAGAACAGAGGCTGTTGCTCACCAGACTTGGCGTGAGGTTTCGAGGCTGCTGCTTTTCCCCCTACATCATAACCGATTTCAAATGGTGCTAGACAAAAACAGACTCTCAACACCAGGAGAAATCGGTCAGCCTGTGTAAGAGATGGGTCCGGTGGTGCTCCGGGGGGTCCGGCACTTGACCGTGCAGGCGGCAAGTCTGATTCCAGCCGCACTGCAAGTGCAGCTGGGTGTCCCGGGGCCTCTAGGAGCGGGTGCAACGCCGATGGGGATGGAACCGTCCTCCAGGCACACAGCCAGTCACACAGTCCAGGTACAACGGAGAAAATCTCAGGGGCGCTTGGGTGGCTCAGTTAGTTGAGTGCCTGTCTCTTGATATCAGCTGAGGTCATGATCCCAGGATTATGGGATCGAGCTCTGCATTAGGCTCCACGCTGAGCATAGAGCCTGCTTAAGATTCTCCCTCTCTCTCTCTCTCTCTCTCTCCCTCTTTCTCTCTTCCTCTACCCCTCCCCTCCTGGCTCTCTTGCACATGTGCTCTCTCTCTCCCTCTCAAAAAAAGAAAAAAAAGGAGAGAAAGATAAAAATCTCTTTTTATTATTATCATTTTTTATTTTGGACAGAGAGAGAGTATGAGCAGGGGAGAAGGGCAGAGAGAGAGAGAGAATCCAAAGCAGGCTCCATACTGAGCCCAACACAGGGCTCAATCTCACAACAGTGAAATCATGACCTGAGCCAAAACCAAGAGTCAGACGCTTAACCAACTGAGCCACCCAGATGCCCCTCAAAATCTCTTACAATTTTAGTCAGAAGGAAAAGAGTCTACATTCAGGCCATGGTGTGGCAAGACTGGTATCCTCACAGGCACAGAGTGAGTGAGTGTCCCCTGTCGAAGGTTCTACTCCGTCTTTGTTTTGAATCATTACAAATGAATAATCATCATCCTTCCTATTTTAACGGGGCTGGAGAACACAACGTCCCCTTTGGTTTACAACCTGGGAAGATTCTTCAGGATGGTAGTCATGCCCGCTTGCACAAATTAGAAGCCACGAAGATCAATTTTCTTAGCCATTTCTGCGACCTGCCTGTGCAAGAGGAGTGGTTCGGTGAGACTTTGCCTGCAGGGATCAGTGGAGTCGGTAGCCTGTGCCTGACATAAGACATGAGTGCGGGGCCCGGGCGCCACAGCCAGGAGCTCCCGGGCGGTTCTCGGCTCCTTGATGAAAGGCTGCTTGGGACTAAAGGTTACGCACTGCTCTGCTCACCCCTCGTCTGTGACCCTGGGGCAGGAAGACTAATGCGCCAGATCAAACCAGGAGCAGAGGGAAAATCTTCAAGCTAAGCCTGTGTGAGGGGTTTCTTAAAGGCAGAATTTATAGTTTATAAAAAACTCACTGGCAGCCTCTAGCGGGACTAGATATTCATTGTTTAAGACCCATGGGTTATGTTTGCCATGCATCCAATGACTCTGTTTTACTGCCTAGGCATTTTCTTTGGCACAATCTTCTTTCTTTTACCCATCATCGTGGCCGGTTGGATAATTGTGAAGCACAAACAAGGGTAAGTACAACCAAACTTGCCTAGGAAAAGGTTGTAAGTGTCCTTGCCTCCTCTTGGAAGCCAAAGAGAAGTAAAAGAAAACCTCAGAACAAGCACTACTAGATAATCTCTGATACGATTCAAAATTATAAAGAAGGCCCTTGACCCACATGATGGATAGAGAAATATTCACACAAAGAAATACATGATAATAAGAATACTTTAAAAAAAAAAAAAAAAGCTTGGGATTTTAAGAAGTACTCAAGTTTTACCCAAAGGAAAATAGAAGGAATTTTCCAAAAGTGTTGATGAGGCCGTTGCTATCCCAGTTTTGCTGAAACATTCCAAACAGACCGCTAGACACAGGCCTCATCAAGGCACTAGGAGTTACAGTGTGCCCACTGGAACATACATCACAGGCTGCCAGTGTCAAAGAATTGAGGTTTTGTGTAGGGTGTTAAAAAGCATTTTATAAATCCACCTAATTTTTTTTAAAGTTTATTTATTTTCAGAGAGAGAGAGAGTGCGCATGCGTGTGGGTGCAAGAGGGGGAAGGGCAGAGAGAGAGAAGGAGAGAGAGAATCCCAAGCAGGTTCTGAACTGTCAACATGGAGCCCAACTCAGGGCTTGATCTCACAAACTGAGATCATGACCTGAGCTGAAATCCAGAGTCAGGTGCTTAACCAACTGAGCCATCCAGGTGCCCTAAACCCACCCAAGTTTTAAACTTGCTAAAACCTTGCAAGGATTAGATAAAGAAACAGTTTTGACTAGGAAGAGAACATATACGGTGTTTGTGTTAATTGACTTATTTGGAACAAAATCTGGGAGCTCAAAGTCAATCAGAGCAATGTTATCACCTTGATAAGCAAATTCGACACCCATGAGAAACAGTTTATAACTTTTTCTAAGCAAATGCAGTCTCCAAAAGAAGCCTAACAGAAACAAAAGTTGCCATTTCACGGAGGAGGCCAGTGTAAACTTTTTAAAGGCAGAGCATCACAGCAGAACATCTTAACCATCTAGTCAGGAACTTAATTTCATGGTAGAGCAATTAGTAGGGATTTACATTTAAGTTACGGTTTTATCCTTCATAACAAATGTTCTCTAGATGTTGCGGTTTGACAAGTAAATATGTTTCCCTCATCTGCACTATAAATAGAAAGTGAAAGTAGCCTTAATGCTTGATGTTAGCAAAAGCCTTTGTGTCAATAACCTTTTCCCCTCAAAGTTCCTCTTTTACTACTACTATAATTGGAGTCAAAAAATTTTTTAATTAGGCTTTTTAAAAAATTAAGGCTGAATTAAAGTAGTTGGGGCTTCTAATTTTCTATTTCTGGACCAATGTCGGGTTAAAACCAGCCAGAGTACCGAACTCTTCTCTTAGAGATATTCACAGCAGTCTCTCTCCTCCTCCCTTCCAACTACTTCATTCCGACTCCTGTGGCCTGGTCCAAGTTCATCAACTGCCGATCGAATTCCCTAGCCCAGCTATTGATTTGTTTCACCCATGTAACTTAAGATGGGTCCCTCCTATTATCACCCTTGGGCATGAAAAAGATTCAACAGCCATTTCATAAAAATGATTTCCTTAGGAATGGTGATCTCATCCCCTCTAAGTACCCTCAGATCATATGCCATTTCTTCATGTACTCCATGGCTTTGAACCTGCCTCCTGTCGTCCCTATGTTCTTTAGAAGTATAAAGCCATGGCATAAGCATTTGCTGACCAGTAGCAACCAGGGATGTGGCAGGGAAAAAGATCATGGAGTAAAACCTCCCAAACGTCTAAATAATCCACCATAGAACATATCATACATATGTAACCTATAAAAATTTCAAAACCTAGCTAAACATGTATGGATGTATGTATTTGGCCTGTTTTCACTTCTTGGAGTAATGAGTGAATTACTTTAAAAGAAAATGCCATTTATTTTCGTGTTAGAAATAACACGAAAGTGAGATTAGCAGGAGGGGGTGTTGTGCTTAAATGATCGGAATGCCCAAGACCTTGCTCTTGGAAGCAGTTGGGTGAGTAATCATTGTTCTGTGTCCTTGTGTGGGTGCAGATTGATTGTTCTTATCTGGACTTCAAGCTTTCCTCACAGGAAGGGAAGAAAGTTCCTTACAGTAACGAGAAGGAAGCCATGTGACAGGCACAGAATATGACGTCGACAGAAGAGCAGTGTATGTCAGAGCCCCAAAAGACAGACAGAACAGTGTAGAAGGAATGGCCTGCTCCATGGGAGACGCAGGATCACACCAGGCCTGGAGGGTTGCAGGCGCAAGTCTACCTCTCTCGGACACAGGAGACAACACGCTACATTTTGTGGGAACACTCTTAGGTGATGTTTTAGCAGGGCTCATTTCATTTTGTAAATATCTTATTGGGTACTTCCCTGTCCCAAGGACAGTTCTGAGGTTTGTTATGTATCCATCAGCAAAGATGGACTCCTTTATGGAGTTTTCATTCCAGTGGTGGCCCAGAGACTACAAATTAGACACACAATTAATTAATTAATTAGAATAAAGGCGATGAAGGGACGCCTGGGTGGCTCAGTTGGTTGAAGTGTCCAACTTCAGCTCAGGTCACGATCTCTCAGGTTCGTGAGTTCAAGCCCCACGTTGGGGTCTGTGTTGACAGCCCAGAGCCTGGAGTCTGCTTCAGATTCTGTGTCTCCCTCTCTCTCTCTGCCCCTCCCCTGCTCACACTCTGTCGCTGTCTCCCAAAAATGAATAAATGTTAAAAAAATTAAAAAATAAAGAGGATAAAAAGACTAGGAGAAAACTGAGCAGAAGAACAGAGTTTCGAAACGTGGATGTGGGAAAGACACAATCTTTAATACCGTGATCAGCATGGTCCCCATTGAGGAGTGCTTTAAAGTGAGATCATCCCTGTGTGTCTGTGTGCATCCTATTTTTGTCTCATTTTTTAAAGATGTCTATTTTGAGAGAGCAAGCGAGTGAGTGCGAGTGGGGAAGAGATAGAGACAGATGAAGAGAGAGAATCTCAAGCGGGCCCCGTGATCTCAGTGCAGAGCCTGATGCGGGACTTGATCTAATGAAACGTGAGATCATGACTTGAGCCGAAATCAAGAGTCAGTTGCTCAGCTGACTGAGCCCCCCAGGCACTCTGAGATTGCCTCATGTTAATTAGTTAGTAAATCTTTAAACTGCTTATGTTGTCTTAAGACAAGAAGATTGTTTTCTTCTGCCCTGTTTAAAGAGCAAGGCAGGAGAAGTGGCCCGAAGTGGGGTTAGCATGGAAAATACCAGCTACAAAATAGGAGTCAACGGGCTGAGGTGTTGGTTAGTGTCCAGCACAAAGCAGGGTTGTGATCAAACAGTGGCATCTTCCTGTGGTTGTGTTATGACCCAGGACTGAAGGACTTGACGACTGTAGCTAGCCCTCTCCTCCACCAGGGAGTTCGGCAGCAACTGTCTACCAGGTAGTACGTTTTTAATTGTCCTAAACTTACCACAGGTTTCAAGGATGCTTGTTGTTTTAATATTCTGCCACTGGACTTGGTAAGCAAGCCTGCTTTGGACTTATGTCACGTCACTGATGATTTCCTATGCCTCCTCGGTCCTTAGCTTTCCCAGATTCAGCATGTCTAATTACTTGGTACGTTTGCTGTCTCTGCCCCACGCTGCGTTCCCCACACTCTGTTAAATTATTTCTCGTCTCCTTAACCCCCCTACCTTCCTCACTAATCACCCCCCGCCCCAAATCACACACACACACCAAGCAGAAAATGAGCTTCTCGTAAGCAGAGACCACCTCTAGGCGCAAAAAAATCATTTTCAGTTAATGAGTTTTGACTTCCAATTGTACAGCAGTCAGGATTAATAGTAATAATAGCAACAGCTTATGTATTTGTTTACAAAATATTTTACCATTTATTGTCTTCGTTGACCCTCAGAGCAACTCTGTGAGGTAGGTAGGTCCAATTGCATTGTTATCCCAAAGCAGAGAAGGGTCTGAGGTGCAGAGAAATTCAGTGGCTGGCTTAAAATTGTACCAGCAGGTGGTCCTTCAGGAGTAGGGCTTCAGTCCCCATGATCTTAGGACCCTGAACCCATTCAGCTACCCGGTAATAATCTCAGCTGCCATTTCTGAATTTGATTCTGTACCACCCAGAACTGCATATAGCACAAAAGTGGAATGTTTCCTTTTTTTCTTATAGTACTTTACCCTGTCCATTTTATTGGTATGTGTGTTGTTGTTTGTTTGGTTTTTTTTTTTTTTTTTAGCTAGTCTGGTACATGGGGCAGGTATCCTAGAGAATAGTATGCAATCTCTCCCTTTTACTCTATCCTGAGTTATCAGCCTCTAAGGAAATTACAGTAATTCGGGAAGGGCTTCTGTCCTTACTAGGCTTAGTGAAAATTGTCCTGTCCATTCACATAGACTAGCAAGTTTGAGGACTTAACTTTACTGGCTTTTCACTAGTAAAAAACACGTCATCTCTGCATACATTCCATTTCAAAGTGTATTTGCACAGGAATTTGTGGCAAATGTCGTTTTTTGTTTTTTAGAGAGAGAAGGGGGGTGCAGAGGGAGAGAGAGGGAGAATCTTGAGCAGGCTCCATACTCGCTCAGTATGGACCCTGACACAGGGCTTGATCCCACGACCCCGGGATCATGACCTGATCAAAACCCAAGAGTCAGATGCTCAATGGACTGAGCCATCCAAGCACCCTGATTTGTGCCAAATGTTAAGCAGGATAAGTCATGCACTGATCACTGAGGAATAATACTGTTAAATTCCTGCCTTCATAGCCCATTTAGCCTTGCTCCTTGTTTCTGCCTCTGATCCATTCCCATTCCCATACAAAACAGCCTTCTTGTATATACTCAGATAAAGCTATAAAGTCTTCATTGGTATGATGCTTGGAGTGACAAAACTACTAAGACCGCCCTCTATGAGGTATCCCTGCATTACCCCATGCCCACATTGACTACCACCAATCAAGTGGATAGCCATCCACTCAGCACATACCAAGGTTGTATTCTCTCAGGCCCATGTACTGGTCATCATCCAAAACCCCTTTCAGCCATTCCTTGGCTAACCACTTACTAGTCACTGCTCCGTGGACGCCCATAACACCCGTCAGTACAACCCTCTACTCTTCCTCAGGCGTGGATCTCAAGTTTGTCCTTCCTCATTCTGGGAACACTTTGGCTTCTGACTCAGTCTTCCTCTTTGTCTCAGGGATGCCCTCATTGTAATTTCCACCAAAGGGTAAAGACTAACTGAGCAATGAGGAAGTACTGGGAGGTGGTGGCGTGAGTT
Source organism: Felis catus (assembly GCF_018350175.1). NCBI lineage: Eukaryota > Metazoa > Chordata > Mammalia > Carnivora > Felidae > Felis > Felis catus. Next base: position 34,974,200 of record NC_058384.1, on the reverse strand, counting down.
AACTCTTTGCGCTTCGATCCTTAAGTCCCTAATACCAACACATATTTGACCTCTAAGGGTACTGGTATTGTACCATTTACCATTTCATTTATGTAAAATGAAGTGCTTAAACAACTGCCAAAGAGGCAGAGTAGCATCCCAGGTAAAATGATGGGCTTTGCAATCATTAGGAGCCGTGTCACACCCACGTCCTAGCTATGAAACCCTCAGCAAGGCACTCATCCTCTCTAAACTTTATTTTCCTTGTCTGTAATGTGGGGACAATAATAGCTCCTACCTCACTTAACATGGTGCCTCAGTTAGGATGAATGTCAGAAAGTGTGAGCTGTTGTTATTTACATGTGATTGTTATTGACATTTAAAAGTGCTTAGGGGTTCCTGGCTGGCTCAGTTGGTTGAGCAGCGAACTTCGGCTCAGGTCATGATCATGGCTTCAAGCCCGGAGTCAGGCTCTGTGCTGACAGCTCAGAACCCGGAGCCTGCTTCGGATTCTGTGTGTCCCTCTCTTTCTGCCCCTCCCCCACTAACATTTCAAAAAATTAAAAAAAAAAAAATACGTAAAAGCGCTTAAATGCTTGGATTTACCGTAGTCCTCACACGCGTCCGGACAACTGCTGCTGCTTTCCAAACTCTGGGTGTTAACTGTACACAAAACAGAACTTCCATCTTCGCTGTAGCGGAAGAAGGAAGCCTTGTGTAAAATTGTTGTGCAAAGCTGTTGCCCTTGTGAAGCCTAAATGTCACCACCTGGTGGTAAACAGTATTTACCAGTCAAAATGACTTTGGAAGCAAATGTCATTTGAAGGCATGGACACTTGGGTATAAGCAATTCTAGTCTCCTGGCAACGTACAGAATGGTTTTAGTTTTATTTCCTACTCTGAGTTATTTAGTCTGGAGAGGTGGGATTTGGTTGTTTCCTTTTTACATATCTTGCAAAGATTTCAGAAACCTGAGGCAACTTATGCCCTCAATTTCAAAATGGAAGCCACTGACTACTTTCTTCCAAGACTGAAATGTATAAAATGATTTGTCTTATTTTTCTCCCTCTGCCAATTAGCGAAACTACAGATGAAAAATGTAAGGAGAGTATCCATTTACATCCTCAAGAAGACAGCGGTGTAAGTCCTCAAACTGTGCAAACAAATCAGGAGAACAGCGGGTACCTAATGTACATATTGAATTCATAATGTTGTCAGTAACTCAGAGCGAAAGAGAGAACAGGATGTGCCTAAGACGTCGCTCTGGCTGGATCACTGGGACCACCAGAGATAGAAAGTTCTTCAGGAACCGGAAATGCCTTGGTTGTTCTTTTCTTAGATTCTTGTTTCCAGGGGGTTGGGTGATGGCTGTCAGCGCTGTGCTCCGGGCACTGTTTTCTCAAAGCATTCCTGTATTTTTGTGCGCTGGTGCTATAAACCTTCGAGAAGAAGCAAGCTTTTGTTTTCTTGTGGAACGCAGGCATTTGGCACTTGGGTGTCCCCCTGGCTCCCCCTTCCCTTAAATGTGCAGGATCACCTGGGGATCCTGTGGAGACTTCGCATTTACCTCCCCCTGCTTTCTGGCTCCCACTGAATTCTCTGCCTCACCAGGTCTCCTAGGACTGCTCTCTCCTTCCTGTTTCCTGTCCTCCCCAACAGGGGCTTGTCACCACACCTCATCCCTGCATGCCACCTAGTCAAAGTACCAGCCTACTACCATAGCTGTTGGGTGGTCACTGTTTAGCTGTTTGCTACAGGACCGGGGTGAAAAGGGAAATTACCAAACTATGTGTGTCAAAGTGGCACACACGTAGAAGTGAATATTAGAAATCACGGGACCAGGGGCGCCTGAGTGGCTCAGTCGGTTAAGTGTCCAACTTTGGCTCACGTCACCATCTTAACCCTTGAGGGTTTGAGCCTTGCGTTGGGCTGTGTGCTGACAGCTCAGAGCCTGGAGCCTGGCTTAGATTCCGTGTCTCCCTCTCTCTCTGCCCCTTCCCTGCGTGTGCTCTCTCTCTCTCTCTCAAAAATAAACATAAAAAAAAAAAAAAATCACTGGACTAGAAAGTGACTGTTTTTGTAAATAAAGTTACTGGAACACAGCCTCCCCCACCGTTAGCCTATTTATGGCTGCTTTTCATGCTGCAACAGCAGAGTTGAGTAGAAGCCACAGAGACCTAGACTGCGTGGTCGTCTTTACAAAAGTTACTTTAAAAACTATTTCACAAGAGGGCTTAAAATATCATTTGATTTCTACTCCTTCCTGCCTGGTTATGTACGTAAACACTTTGCCACCTTTTTCCCAATCTAAGTGGCATTAATCAGGCTCAGAGTTCACTCATCTAAGGAGCTCTCCCAAAGTGTGCCAGTCCAAAGTGATGTCTTTCTTTCAAACTCACAGAACTTCCTATCTATAACATGTTTTAAATAAACTGTTACCTTTCAAGACTAATAAGTGCTCATTGCCAAAAATACATCGAAAATAAAAATATAAAGAATATAAAAATTATCTGTAATAGCTTCCACCCAGTGGTTAGTATTTTAAGTTTCTTTTATTGACATATTGTTTAATATTTGCAAGATTATGCACTGAGAGTATATTCACTGTGTAATACTGAGTCCCGATTTTGTTTTCACCCAATGAAGACCATTTTCTTTATCATTAAAAACTTCTATCACACAGCAGTCAATGACATTTGTTGTTTTTTGCCTGTTACCACTATTGTATTCACTAGCACATTCCTCTGTTCTTCAAACATGAATTAGTCACTTGTAACACGTACTATGCATTGTGCTTATGTTTTCTTTCTCATGACAACTTATGAGTAACGACTCCTTTTTAAATTTCCCAAAATTTCTGTGTATGGACTTAATCAAATGAGAAGTATAGATATTTGAGAGGGAACTGTTTGAAATTTCATTTTACCTAACTTTTTGGAAATCTTTTTTGGCATCAAGGTGCATCTCAAATTGTGTAGACTGACTGTTGACCACCGTTTTAATAATAATACAGGAAGTCCGAAATGGATTTGTCACAAGTGTCTTTTTCAAGATTGGGATTTTGGCCACAGTGTTCCACAGGAGCGAAGTTGATCATTTGTGGCCACATATGGCAGACAAGGAGTGAGTTAGTGTCTGTACCAAGCTTAGGACCCGTGCACCCGAGCCAAGTGCAAGGGCAGAGGGTGATACAGGGCAAGAGGCAGACTCCAAAGACACAGCTGCATGCTGAAGGACGTGAGAATGTTCAAAGATGACGCAGGTACCAAGCGTTGGGACGTGTCACGACGTAGAAAGGGAACAATGATGGGGGATCAGGCGGCAGTAATAATGGGGTGTCCGGTGAGCCGATGGGCCTCAACAGGGATCTGTCCACTGGCAGAAGGACAGTCTTCCTGGCCTTGAGGAAGACGAGAGGCTTCAGCATGGGCAGGGAAGCATCTGGACATCATGGACGATACAATGATTTCTTCCAGTCTTGACGGTGGTGGGGGACGAGGACCTGTTCTCTGAGGCTGGCCCTCCTCCAAACTACCAGCTCTTGTTTGCTTTCCCCTGCCACAACATGGCTCAGAAGAGACTCAGAAACATTTGGTGTGTTATGAGGAACCTCTGTTTCTGGAATGAGGCTCTTTTTATTTAGTTGCCCAACGCTGAGAAACATTTTTCCTTTGATAAAAGCAGCAACGGGGAAAGGTCAGCTTATTCATTAATCTCTCTTATCTATTAAGTGTCTCAGCCTATGCAATACCTTCTTGTGCCCTGCACAGCAACCGCTAAAGAAGGCAATAAACACTTCTTCTGAACTCATAATTGGTGTAATACTGTCCTCATGATTATTACCAGTAAGTTCTGGGTAATTCATTTCAGCCTTGCCGTCATCTGAATAAAAATATCCTGTTATTTCAGTGTCCTTCCTTGACAAAGTATATAAAGCTGGAGAACACCTCGAATTAAAATGTTGGTCGGGAAGGAAGCGATTCATTTCAACAGAATAAGATGTGAAACGCATAAAATCCCAACTGGAAGTGACCTCACAGAGATGCAAGCATGTGCACTTGAAGATGCCAAAGTGTCCCCGGATCTAGGAAAAGCTCCCTCCTCTTAGTTTGGATTACTGTCACTCCTTCACCCTCTGTCCTTGTGCTCAAAGCACACACCATCCATTTAGGGGAAAAGACTGCCCTTGGGCTATATAAATAGCTTCACTTACTTAAAGGACAAAGGGGTTGCCTAGGATCTTGGTTTACCAGTGTGTTATTTTCCTTTCTTATTTTCAAATGTCCATACTATGGAATGGGCTCATTAACGAGAGTGTGAAAATCCAGAGGGACGATGTGAAAAACAAATAAGTCACATAGAATTATACTACTCTGTGATAACCACTGGTAATATTTCGATTCATTTTCTGCTAACCTTTCTTCATGTATGTTTCTTTATACACAAGTCTTACTTAAATAGTTAGGTTTTCTGTTATAGAGCAAAACCTCCTCCTATTAGATCTGAGTAAAATATAGCTAAATCAGTTTTTACTTTCCTTAGAAAAAAGGATATTTTCTGTTTATTAAAAAAAAACATTAAATGATTCTGGAGAAGAGGTTTTCAAGAGAAATATCTGAAACAATGAATTTTGGATATTCCTAAGTTGATTTTCAAAAGCACTTTTACTCTATTCTTTACAAAAACATAACTATTTTAAATAAAAGAATAATTTTATTATAAAAGCAACTGGCTTACTTTTGTATGGATTCAGAATACACTAAATAAACTAAGAAACTATGACTTCATGAAGTTAAAAAATTGGGGCTCCTGGGTGGCTCAGTCGGTTGAGCATCCGACTTCAGCTCAGGTCATGATCTCACAGTTCGGGGGTTTGAGCCCCGCGTCAGGCTCTGTGCTGACAGCTCAGAGCCTGGAGCCTGCTTCAGATTCTGTGTCTCCCCCTCTCTCTGCCCTTCCCTGCTCATGCTCTGTCTCTCTCTGTCTCTCAAAAATGAATAAATGGTAAAACAAATTTTTTTTTAAAAAAAGAAGTTAAAAAATTAATATATAAATAAGTGGTCTTGGAGTCCTTAACTAGTCCACATACTTACGGATCAAAAATTATCTGGTGTGATATTATGGGTCATGCTAATAATCTAGAAAATATCAGAATCTTCCTGGATATTTAACAATAGATTCGCATAGGACTACTGCTATCTACCGTGTAATGCTGGGTTTTAAGCTGCTTTTAGAGTGTATTCTGCCAAATCGACCTTGATAAATATAAAGAGTGAGCCAAACATGAACTTGAAGTTTTCTTTAAAATCATGGAAGGTAGGGAAAAACAGAATAAGCAAAGTCAACTGACAAACCAGAAGAAAAAACTACAACTTAGATCATGGACAGGGGAAACAGGCATATTTAGAGAGTTAAAAATTCAAAAACCATCCCTCTCCATTCCCCCTCCCTGCAAAAGGGCAAAAGATATACAGCCGGGTCACCAAAAGAAGAAAGGGAAGTGACCTATGAATATATAAAAAGATCCTAAATGGCTTTGCTTAGCTGGAACATAGGGAAATCTATTACGTCTTAAGCTTCTGAAGAAGTACATTTTAAAGGAGGGCTAGAAAATAGTTGTTGGGGGCTGGGCTGTTTTAGAATCAAAATTCCCTATCACATGAAAAAAATCTAAATTCCTTTTTTTCCACCCAGAATGAAGTAGGTCTGTGAGTATTGTGGTTAACAACTATCTGATGCCTGGGTCATTTCATTTCAAAAAATTCATGAGACTTTTTTTACCTGTACAACATTTATATAAGGGAAATACTCTATATACTAACTATGGGTAAAATACTGACTTTCAAGTTTAAAAATTTTTAAATTAAAAAAATTTTAAATACAAACTTTTATTCTTGAGCAATTGTGTTAACCTCTGGCCTTATATTTTCGTTCTGAAAAGTAGGGGCTGGTCCAGCTGGTCTCCAAAGTTATTCCTAGTGGTAATATTCTCTTTTTTCTCATTTGCCTTTTGTGTACATGCAAGTGTAAGGTGTACGTTAGTTTAAATCTATGACATTTAAGTAAAATGTTCTGTCTCCACCATTATAATGAGAAAGGGATAAAAGATTTTCCTTTCTAAATCTACTTGTGGACTATGGTTTGTAATGTATTTACATTTTAAACCTTCCCAAGCCAAGAGGAAACAAAATGAATATGTGTTCCTTCTAAGAAATGCCTTCCTTTCTGCACTTGATTGTTTTAGAATCCCGGGGCAGGTAATGGCTTACCACAGGAATGCTCTTGCTGGTAAGAGCTAAACAAGAAGGTCAACTGAATGGCAGGTGTTTACCAGATACAAAGGGCGGTGGCACAGCCCCCAGGGCCAACATCAGCAAGATGGTTGAACCATCCTGTTTAGCCATCCTCTTTCAGGTTTTCACAAATGCCTCGTGTGTAATTCACCATGGCAGCAGAAAGCCTCTCCTGAGAGCACTCACAGGCCCATTCCTGCTGCTACCCCGACCTCTGATCAGCACGATGGAAACAGACTAATTTAGGAGGCCAGGAATCATCCAACATTACGATTTATTTTCCAGAAGTTGGCCTGTGTTTAAAGACATCCTCACACACCTACCCCCTCCCCACTGGCCTTCACACAGTCTGAAAGGAGATGTAGCACGTAGCTCCAAACCTGGTCTACGCACAGGCATGTTCTCCATGCTCTCCTCTCCTGCACTTTAGCAGTGTGACAGAATCTCCAGGGGGAGCTGCAGAAACCATGAGTGTTTGCTCCCCCGCTCCACTCAAAGCCTGGACTCTTGAGTGCCATTCCCGTCAGGGCTTCAAGAAGTTCACTGTCGACACTCTCCCTTTGAACCAAGTCACTAAAACCATCTCAAGGCTAAGGGACAGACAGCAGCTCTGCTTCGTAACACAGCTTGCAGTGCCCGATCCAGGAACGGTTTGTGTGCACACAGTTGGAGCTCATTCCTTTTAGAGGCAAACCCCACTTTGCTCCCAGTATCTTAAAATGCTGACAACAAAATCTCTCAGAGCTTCCCCAGCATTTGGTAAATCCATGGTGGCGGAGAACTGGCAGAGACATGTTAGATGCACGAGACAGCAACCCCCATTTATTTCATTCAGTATGTATAGGTTTTTATTATACACCTTACAGACACAGAACTGTCTCAGCACTAGAGCTATAGCAAGAGAACTCTATCCCTGTCTCATGGGGCTTGTCCAGAACAAGAGGGAATGGGGCGCAGAACCTTTCAAAGGGAGCCTTAATTGGGTCATTTGAAAATTAATTAATCAATGTGAAAGTACTCAATTATATTAAGAATGGTTTGCTGAACCCCAAGGATAGACTTTACTGACAGAAGGAAAGTTCCAGTGCAACCGTGCAACCCCAATTCCTGAATCTATCCAGCACTTGTAACTAACAAACCAAACTCCAGCCATGTTCTGAACCTTTAATTTACTCATAAGCAAAAAACCCACTTACTTCTAAGACCACAAATAGATGGGAAAATGCTTTCATCCTATTGAGATGTCAATGATATATACCATTTTATACAGATGGTTACAGAGAACAATAAATACATTCTCTGTTTTTACGCGTTAAGTATCAATATTGGTCCATAGGACACTTCTGTTCTGTCAGTCTTTTGCAACTGTTAAGAATTAACAGAAATAATTCCCCCTCACTGTCTCCTTAACTATACTTCCTTCAAGTCAATGTCATCACGGAGTGTCTGGATTTTACAATCTAAGATGCTAAGGTGTTTGTTTTATGTATCACTTTACATAACGTTTTATACACAGTGCCAAGAATCTAGACATTGTTTTGTTGTGGGAGAAAGAGGAAATTCCACGGTTTGTTGAACCCACAAAGTTTTTAGTACATCTCTGCTTTAGAATTCTTTAAATGCATACAGCATTTTATAATTCCAGAAGATGCATTTGAAGTTAATACAAAAAGCTTACATTTCCTCACCATTCACATTAGAACTTAACTCTGAGAGATTCTATGAACGAAATAGCAGTGGATGTAGAAGTTGGACTTTGACAATTTTTTTCTTCATCTGATTCCCAGTGTAGCACAGGGGCATTAAAGAAAACTAAAAACCACAATGAAAATGAAAATCTCCATGATCCTATTGAAGTTTTGGGGTGATGGGGGGTTCGTGGGGTCTGGCACCAACGGCCAGGAAAACACTCTTGGAGCCGGCTTTGGTGCAAAAAGGTGATTTTGTGAAAGCACGGGGACAGGACTCATGGGCAGGAAGACCTGCACTGTAAGTGTGGGGGTGACCATTTTATGGAGCCCGGGGGCAAAAAGTCAAGAGGGAGTTTGCTAAAGACTTTGGAGGCCTAGCTATTTGCCCAGCTAAGGTTGTTTTTCCCTCTAGCAAGGCATTAACATTGAAACAGTAGGGAGAGCCTGAATTTTAGGCTGTTGATGGGACTGACTTTTTCTGGTAAACTGGTGGAGACTCTCATCAGTTTCACCATTTGGTTTTTTGTCCTTTCTGGTTTTGGGGTAGGTGGAAGTGTCCAAGGAATATCACACATGTCCCACTGTGGGAGAGGGGGGTGCTAGTTTGTGTTTTGCCCTCAGCCTGCCTCCTACTCCCTCATCACTATCACCATTAGTTAATTCTGGAATATTTTACACTAATTCCTCTATGAGAATGCCAAAAGCCAAATACTTTATGGAGGTTTTTTTGTTTTGTTTTGTTTTGTTTTTTAACTCACAAAGATATTGCGTAGTTTCTCGCGTGGATTTTTAACTGCTTCTGCCTAGACATTCATACCGTAAAGCCACCTATCAAAACTGCCTTCTACTTTTCTAGACACTTAGGATTTATTTTCCCCCCCTAAATTGTACATCTTTGGTCACAGCTCTGACGATTTCTTTGGCATGAACCCTAAATGGAACAACTAGTGGTTTAAAAGTCATGTCCAGGGGCGCCTAGGTGGCGCAGTCGGTTAAGCGTCCGACTTCAGCCAGGTCACGATCTCGCGGTCCGTGAGTTCGAACCCCGCGTCGGGCTCTGGGCTGATGGCTCAGAGCCTGGAACCTGCTTCCAATTCGGTGTCTCCCTCTCTGCCCCTCCCCCGTTCATGCTCTGTCTCTCTCTGTCCCAAAAATAAATAAACGTTGGAAAAAAAAAAAAGAAAAAGAAAAAAAAAAGTCATGTCCATTTGAAAACTTAACATATGGACAACTTGAAAGCCAAAAGTTTGAGGGTGTTGGCCCCCCGATACATTTACTCACGCTGGTTGACTTTTATCCTTCTTTGCCAGCTAATAGGAAGAAAACGTCACCTCCTTTTGTGTGCTCTTTTAATAAAGGTCATGTTACTTCTCCTCTTACTAGTCATACAGGTTTAATCACAACGCTACAAATAGATCTGGCTCATTCTTCATTTTCCGCTTGATTTTCCACCGAGAGATTGTTTCCCCAGAAAAGCTCTCTTACCAATTCCTCGCATCCCAACAATAACGGCTTTGAGTATCTCCAGGAGATTGGCAATTAATACTCCCTTGTCCTTACCTTTTTCGTGCATGTTTTTTCCTCTTCAATAAAACATTCAGTTGCTCAAGGGCAAGGGCCCCAGAGAGGTGAGGCCCGATATGCTAATGGCCCGGTGTCCTTTAATAATTCATCTCCCATCCTTTCCTTAGGGGTTGGGAGTGCGGTGGCCAAACCTTTGAGATTCTGAAATCTAGCAGGCCTTGAGAAGATCCAAGAGCAGGTGCTGAGCCCCGGAAATCACAAGTATTGTCCCTAAATATGCCAGATCACTGCCAACTCTTGAAACAAGGGCCCAGGGGGTCCGGACAGCCCCGAGTGCCTCAGGACACGACCGGAGCCCCGAGGGGTGCTGGCCCCACGACGACCCGCTGCCTGGGCTCTGGGTTTGTTAGGGCGAGGCGCTTTTCCCTCAAAGCGGCGTTCCGCTCCGGAAAAGGGACAAAGATGACTCCCTAGCCCTCCTTTCCTTTCCACCCTTCCGGATCCCTTTCTCATCCTGAGCCAGCCGAGTCCCGCACGCCGCCAGGCAGGTCCCGCTTCCAGCTGCTGGCTAGCCCCGCCCAGTCCGGAAGTCCTCTCACGCCCGCCCAACTCCGTCACTTCCACTCACTTCCTCAGGCCACGCCCCTGCGCCTGGGAGCCTGACACCTGCGTACGAGGGGGATTGTTGCGTCTGGTACCCGGACTCGGGAAGGTCTTTGCCCGGCGAGCTCCCCGGTTCCCGCTGGTCTCCCGGAAGATGATGGCGTCTTGCGCGCTGTTCCACGCAGATCCCGGCCTCCCCGAGAGGCGCTCTTCACTGTCCTGCTTTGTAATCCTTTTGGTGGCCCCAGGGCTACTGCTACCCATGCCCTCCGGTAAGAGCCTGGATCGGGTGTGCGCTCAAGTGGCGAGCCGGAGCGGGTCTGCGAGCGGGCCGACCGGACCCAGGGCCCCGGAGCTTTCTTTGGTGGGTCGGGAGCAGGCGCGGGCCGGGGGTGCCCCTGGACGTGCTGTGCGAGCACCTATCAGTTGGGGATTCTGGGGTGCCGGAGGTGAAGACTTGTGAGGCGTTGGAGTAAGTCTTGCGGGCGATGGGTGCGGCGGGTGTTTTCCCAGGGCGGATCCCTGACCCCAGCGATAGCTTGCAGTGTGCTTCCGGGCCTGAGCACTTGCGGACCTGGAGTTCAGGGTGAAGGTTTGGTCTTCGTGTTCAGTGCGTGCAGCTGTTGCTAGGATCCGCGCTGTGCCTGTGGGGATATTTGCCCTGTGTTTCTTGGAGGGGTGCTGCCTTGGGAAGAGGGTATAATTTGTGCCGGGCTAGGGGACCCCAGGCTGGGTGTTACCGGGTGTGTGCTTTACGGAAGTGACCAGGCCTATGGTGTCCGGTGTTGGGTAAGGAAGCTCTCTGCTTGGTTTACATGGGGGCTGAGAAGCCCCCGTGTGTGTGCAAGCTTGACTCAGAGCCTCTGAGTGCAAAAATGCTGTGGGTCCCTGGGGCTTAGAGTTTGGGAAGGCCACACCTTGCTTTTTGTACCTAAAGACAACAGTCTCCTTGTTGTCCAAGATCATATTGGTGTTGGTCGAATGCTGTTCTTTTTTTTTTTTTTTGGACATAGAATCATCTTCCTGTTCCCATCCAATAGACATTACCCAATTCCATTACCTAATGGCTTTTTGGCCATTTCCTTCTTTTCATTAGGGTGGGTCATATTTGAGGGAATTTTTTTTTAATTTAATTTTATTTTTTTTGAGAGAGAGTGAGAGAGCCTGCGCTCTCAAGCAGAAGAAGAGCAGAGGCAGAGAGAGAGAATCCCAAGCAGGCGCCCCGCTGTGTGGGGTCAGATGCAGGGCTCCAACTCACCAACCATGAGATCATGACCTGAGCCAAAGTCAGGAGTTGGAGGCTGAACTGACTGAACCATCCAGGTGGCCACTGAATGAATCAAAAAGATTGGTAGCTTACTGATAAATGAGTATCCTAAGAAATCACATGATAAATAATGTCAGTGTGGTTTTCTCTTGCATGCATTAACAGAAGCTGAAGGCCCGTCCGTTAAATTTCTGTAATGTTTCACAGAATAGGAATGAGTGCTTATAATATATGTGTGTGTGTGTGTGTGTGCGCGCACGTGTGTTAAAAAAGAGTGCTCGTTGTTTAACACTTAACATTCAAGCAACAACCATTTTCAGCACTTTAGTATATTTCATTCTGTCTATATCTGCACCTGTGTTTCTCTGCCCAAGTTATTTCTAGGAGCCTATTAGGTATATGTTAAGTATGCTGCATTCTTTCCTTAGTAGCATTCATTCAACAAATATTTGTCTTCTGTGTGCCAGGTTCTGTGCTGGTCCTCAGGATACACTGGTGAGCACTCACAAAACTGCCCCATTTTCATGATCCTGATTTCACTTTTGATCTGGTTGCAGTCACATCGATATAAGCAGAGACTGCATTACTCACTGTGAGGCCCCCAGTGCCATGCACACAGTGGCCGTCAAGAAATTGTTGCTAAAATCTATTGGGAGTGGCAGACACCAAGCATACTACTAATAAATATGTTGTAGCGCAGAAGTGCTCTGGAGGAAAGGAGCTTGAGTCCCTGACAGCATTTAACTGGAGGCAGGAACAGTTTTCTCATTAAACAGGCCATGCTCTGCCACTGTGGGGCTTCTGCACTTGCTATTCCCTTAGACTTGGAGCATCCACCCCCAGCCCCTTGTGCCTAAGGCTCCTTCTTGTCCTTCACACTCAGCTGAGATGTTGCCCCCTCGGAAGGCCCCTCTCTGACCACCCCATCTCAGGTGGACCCACACACTCCACCTCAAATCCCCCGACTGGGAGTCACCCTTGCAAACCTGTGTCTTCTGCTCTCCCCAGTAGAATGCAGAGAGCTCCTCTGTCTTGTCACACTTGTGGTTCCAGATGCCCATTTTCTGCGTCAGCATCAACACTCTTGTATACACATTAAGTACCAGAAAATGAAATAAAGGATGCAGGTGAGGCTTACAGTACCGGAGGAAGGTTCTTTAAAGCATCGTGCTTAGGATGGCCTATCCGTGGTGCCTAAGCTAAGGCAGGGGCGCCTGTCAGAGGGGCTCTGTCTTCCACTGTTTATGTAGAGTCTTGCTTGATACTGATCATCAAACAGTTCATTTCTGTGTGGGGGGAGTGGAGTGGAGAGGGGCCAGTGGTGGTAAAAAAAAAAAAAAGAAAAAGAAGTTTTTAAAAAGGATCAAGGTTAGATTAGCCTTATAGCTAAAAGGGGAAGGAGACTCTGAATGTCATTTGGAATAGAGGAAAGAGACAACTGAAATGGACAGAGTGCAACATGGAAGGGAATAAGACTTAAAAACGAAGAAAAGGGAAATCAAGGCCAAGTGTAAGGTTCAAAGGTGAAATCATGGGGTGCCTGGGTGGCCCAATCGGTAGAGTCCAACTTTAGCTCAGGTCATGATCTTACGATTCGTGAGTTTGAGTCCTGTGTCGGGCTCTGTGCTGATGGCTCGGAGCCTGGAGCCTGCTTCCGATTCTGTGTCTCCCTGACTCTCTGCCCCTCCCCTATTTGCACTCTGTCTCTCAAAAATAAAGATTAAAAAAAATTTTTTGTAAAGGTAAAATCAGGACAGGTATGAAATTAGGGAAAGTACAGATGAGCCTTCATTATGTTGGGCAGGGAAACAGTGGGAAGGGTGTACACGGTTCAGTTTTGATGCCTCTCATCCTCTCAGGAGAAGGTGTGTAGGCAGACAGTGTTGTGCCCGGAAGCTCACCACCTCAGAGGGAGTTAGTTGCCAGCTGCACGAGATGGCAGAAGGGAACATTTGTCCAGTTTCGGGACCAGTCTCATTCTTCTCCAAAGGGTCTGCTGTTTTGCATAAAACCCACTATCTCCTGTTGTGGGTCATATCGTTAGGTCTTTTCTTTCTCTCTAATTAAAGAAGCCAAGATCTATAAGTGCTTACATGCTAGTTTCTTAGTTTCTTTACGTATTATAATACCCAGAGGACAGTCCTTCTGGTCAGTTGCTAGGTTACAGAATACTGGGAGATAGGCAACAGAAGAAATGACATGGCCAGATCTTTCTCCAGTGCTTCAAGCTTAAAGATGGTTAGTTTCAATGTCAGATGCCTGACAGCGTATTCTTCCCCATGGTGTTCTGTTTGACACCAGTGGTCCTTTGAGTGCCATGTTGTTTTGCCTCGCTACTCTGAGGGACATGCTGTGCTTGATGTTGTGGCTGCATGGATGAATGGAGCCAGCCATGGGAACTGTTAAACACAAAAACATGTGATAGTGACTTGAGAGGTCCATGCAAAGGACGGTGCAAGGGAAGGGGAAGGGGCCCTGCCTCCCCGGGGAAGTGGAAAACGCTTGCTGGAGGAACAGTTGAATGGATCCAGTGTAAGGAGATGAGAGTTGAACAGGGCTTGCGGGTGAGCAGGTAGGAAGGGTGTTCAGAGCAGAGGGAACGCTGTGATCAGAGGCTTAGCGATGTGACATGGCTTAGGGCATCCATGGACTGTGGAGCTACCCGGTGTGGCAGCAGGAGGACACAGAGGCAAGAGAAAGGCAGAGGACTGGATCACAGAGCAGATCACTGTGAAAGTAACAGGATAGTCAAGAATGAACAATCACCATCATTAAAATTCAGACATGACGTTAGCATCTGTCCTTTTAGGGCACCTTGAGCCCTTTTGTTTGACTTGGCACATGGCAAGTCTAAACCAGAGTTACTTTAATTTCTCTAGATTCAGTAGAAGATCATTTCTTGAGGACCACGTTGTAGATTGTTGGTGTAAGCGCGGGAGGGTTTCAGACGAATGTGTTGGGAAGAAGTGTTGGTAGTGAAACCAGGCTGCCTGGCTGAAAGGTGGGTGGTAGGTAAGGAGGCCTATTCATAAATGCTAGTAGCAATGTAGATAGAAATGATGGTGATCTGAACTCAAAGGAAAGGCAGAATAAAAGAGAAGGAACAGGAATTTCTGTTTTGAAGACCATCTATATTTAACTCAAGAACAAAAAACCCCAAATACTCTAATGAAAAATAGAAGGCATGAACAGACATTTCTATAAGAAGACAGATAAATGGCCAAGAGACACATGAAAAGGTGCTCAACATCACCAGTCATCAGAGAAAGCAAAACAAAACCATAATGAGATCCCACCTCACACTTGTGAGAATGGCCAAAATCCAAAATACAAGGTTGTGGGTAAAAAGTCCTCCTCGTCCACTCTTGGTGGGAATTCAGACTGGTGCAGCCACTGTGGAAAACATAGAAGATTAAGAATACAATTACTGTATGATTCATAATTCCACTACTAGGTATTTACCCAAAGAATGTGAAAACACTAATTTGGTAAGAGACATGCATCCCTATGTTTATTGCAGCATTAACTTACAATAGCCCAGATATGGAAGCAACCCAAGGGTGAGTTGATAGATGAATGGATAGAGAAGCTATATACAATGGACCATTACTTAGTTATGAAAAAGAATGGAATTTTGCTATTTGCAGCAAGAGGGTATAATGCTAAGTGAAATAAGTCAGTGAGAGAAAGACAAATACTCTACAATTTCACTCATATATTGAATTTAAGAAACCAAACAAATGAACAACAAAAAAGATAAACTAAAAAACAGACTCATAAATATAGAGAAGAAACTGGTGGTTATTAGAGGGTAGGTGGGTGGGGAGATGAATGAAATAGGTGAAGGAGATAAAGAGTATGTTTATCGTGATGATCACTGTGTAATGTATAGAGTTGTTGAATCACTGTATTGTACACCTGAAAACTAATAACACTGTATGTTAATTATACAGGAATTGAAATTTTAAAACCCATCTATTTTGTTTGCTGGGCATGTGTAAGTATGAAAAGAATCAAGAGACCACACTTTGGCTTCAAAATGTTATCGGAGATAGCGTGACATTTCCAAGTGGAGCATGTGGGTGGGCAATTGGATATATACATTTGGCACCCTGGCTAGAGATTGAGGATGGGGACCAGGATGCGGGAGGCAATGCCTCTCAGTGATAATAAGGTCATGGGAGTATACATATTCACCCTGAGGGATCTGCAGAATGAAGTAACACGAATTCCTAGAGCAAGCCATCAGGAATATCACATTATCCAATCAAGCAGAGAACAAAGGGTAGCCAGAGGGTTAAAAAAAACCAAACAAACAAAAAAAAAAATCAGTGTTCCGAGCAAGAGAAGAAACTATTGTAAAACAGTGTAATATTGGACTCAGTTATTATAGTGTATAAAGCTTGCAACCAAGTTGTCAACTTTGCATGTTTTTGAAAGCATGTCTTATAATTATACGTGTTAGGAGGAAGAAATACTTCAAATTAATTGAATGGATAAACCATCCAATTGACATTTCTTTTTCCATACAGGTCACTATATATGAAAGTCATATTTGGAATTCTAAAATGCTTATTTGGTTTCAATATAGTTACTGAAGTTGAATGCATAAAACAAGGAATACTTGCATAATTTAATCAGAGGAATGCTGTTACTTGATTTATTTCTTGGTGGTTCCAAGGATTTCTAATGACGTGGTGCATTTGTATCTAGAATGGAATTATATTAGCATTTCTAGCTTTTTTCCCTCCATTATAAAATGACTCAGGGTATTCATTTTAATGTAAATGTAATGTTATTAATAAAATTCATCTCTTTATTAATCCTCTTTTTAGACAATGCTTTTAATTGCTATGACTTTTTGTTTGCTTTTTGCTTTTGTTCTGATTTGGACAGTTGATTGAGGAACATTCACATATCTTGGTCAGCATAGTGGT
The DNA here is from genome assembly GCF_018350175.1 of Felis catus. Taxonomy (NCBI): domain Eukaryota; kingdom Metazoa; phylum Chordata; class Mammalia; order Carnivora; family Felidae; genus Felis; species Felis catus. Next base: position 34,957,906 of record NC_058384.1, on the reverse strand, counting down.
AATGTGGAAAACATATTGCCAGTAGGTGGATTTGAGGACATGATGTAAAGGAAATGTTGGACGGTGTTTATAGATACAATTTTAGAATTTAGGAATATGGTGTAAAAGGAGAGTAATATTTCACTTGAGTAGAGTTCTCTTGACCAGTCTCTTAATCTGAAGTAAGACGGAGATCCAGGGAGTAAGAAAGAAAAGTTTCCTCAGGGATCAAAGTAGATCTGTCTCCTTTGTCCTTAGGTCCTCACCCTTACAGGAGAGGCCTCCATGTTCTTTTAGCCCTTTAGGACTTTACTGGATGGGTCTCCATCGTGTTGTTTTACATAATTGTCCTGACAGATCTGTTTGGTTTTCAAGCTCATGGTTAATTGAAAGGGAAGAGGAATCGCTGAAGTAGAAATGACACTATTCTAGGGAGGGGAAAAAAAACCCTCCCTTCACCCCCTCAAAATTCTAAAAGCATAGCAGTATCGTAGCACTCCTGGAGGTGTATATTGGATAAACAGCCCAGACAGCTGCATTCAGGGAGCTTCTGAAAGAATGTGTGATCCATTGATCAGTGGAGGAAGATGAAATCATACTTAAAATAATGTCCCCCAAAGCAACATATTTTTCATGTAATGCTATTGAGAGTAGTCAATTTTGAGTGGTGCCTGGCTGGCTCAGTCAGAAAAGCCTGTGACTCTTGATCTTGGGGTCATGAGTTTGAGCCCCACATTAAGTGTAGAGATTACATAAATAAATAAACTTAAAAAAAGGATTTCAGAATAGTAAAGTTTGATATTTACATGGTATTTATTCACTTATAAAATGCCCAGTTTACTAACATGAAACAAGAAATGAAGTCTTGTATTTTGAAAGACTTTAGTGAATATTTATTTTGATCTATGAAATACATTACGCTTATTTAATAATCACTTGTTACTATAGCATTTCGTAAGCACCCACTGGGTACAGTAATAGAAAAAGAAGACATATGATCCCTTACCTCTAGGAATTTGCCTTCTGAGAGGAAACTAAGCCTGAAGTGACAAGTTATTTTAGTTTGTTTCAGGCTATGGAAGAGTATTCAGAGCAGAGTGCTACATATACTATAGAAGGCTTCTTAGAGGAAGGGCAATTGTTCATAGTTTTTTTTTTTTTTTTTTTCATTTTGAGGAGGGGCAGAAAGAGAGGGAGAGAGAGACTCCTAAGCGGGCTCAGGGCCCGATCTCACAAAACCGTGAGATCATGACCTGAGCTGAAACCAAGAGTTGCACCCGTAACTGACTGAGCTACCCAGACACCCTGAGGAGAGGCGAGTTTTGAAATGAATTTAGAAAAAGATGGGGAAGGATGCTTTTTCACATATATCGTTAAGACAAAAACCAGTGATTTTGTGTCTTCAACGTATTGTTGAAAGAAAATTCATCCTATTCCCCAAACCTAGTAGGATGTTATTTTTATTTAAAATGAGCAAGGTACATCCTCGACTGCTATCACAACTTTGGTAAAGGAATGGAAGAATCATTTAAAATCTTGGATTTTTCCTTCTATTCCGTATTACATTCCTGCTGGGAGACCACAGTCCCTGGTTGGTGACAGAGAAAATACTTCATTTTCATGTTCTCATTCTCTTATCCCTAGATGCCTGTGACCCTCTGCAGTACAACTCTATGAAGCCAACTGTTGTTAAATCCAGTTATAATCCTGGGGAAAATGTACAATTTCAGTGTCGCCCAGGATACAAGCGTATTATACCTCTTCTTCCCGTATCTTCTGTTTGTTACCCTAATAACACATGGACACCTCTCCAGGAGGCTTGTACAAGTAAGTGTACAGATTTTTTTTTTATTGCTCTAGAGATTTCACACATTTGAGATTGCATATTCCACTAGTGCAGTGATTGTTTTCTCATGTGAATGTAGGTTTTAAATAGTAGTTTTTCAGTCCTCGAAAAATCCCCAAGGAATCTTTTTCTTGGCAATTGGTTATCTGGTTAAATGTGAATCTTAAGTTTGGCTTTATAATAGTCAAAAATAGAAAATATTCTCATGAATTCAGATAAGCAATGCAGAATTTTTATTTTAATTCAAATATTTTGAAATTGACATGAAACAACAAATTTGAAAATTTTCTTTTAGAAAAATCATGTCAACATCCAGGAGATCCCGTAAATGGCCATATGGTCAGCGTAAATGGAAGTTTTCTCTTTGGATCACAGGTTCACTATGCTTGTAATGAGGGGTAAGTAAATTGTTCCTTAGAGGAAATAAGGTAAATATTCCTAATTCCATTTTTGTTTTGCTTCTCTTCATAAGCGTTCCCATAAAGTTGATTGCATTTTCCTCCTATTGACAAGTCGTACTTACCGCCTAACAAGGCTCAGGCTTTTTATGGAAACTGAAAAGATGTGTAATTAGTAGAAAGAAATTTAAATGAAGAAAAACAAAATTCTATAATATTTACCATATCTACTATAAATCTATTGTAAGCATTAACAATGGTGACTTCATTTTTTACAATAAAGTGCACCCTATTGAAAATGGCCAACTCTCAGTTGAAGTTGGGCTTATAGAAATGAAAGACCAAACTGCCAACTGAAGATATTCTTATATTGAGAGCAGACCAAAATTCACCTGGTTAACCTGAACCGTTATGTTGATCAAGATCTGTTAGTTAGAATTTTGTGATTGTTACAAAGGTTAAGTATCTCAAAAAGAGGTATTGAGCACTTAAGAATAACAGCCTTTGAGGCATCTGAGTGGCTTGGTTGGTTAAGCATCTGACTTCAGCTCAGGTCATGATCTCAAGGCTCATGAGTTCAAGCCCCACATCGGACTCTGTGACTACAGCTCAGGGCCTGGAGCCAGCTTTGGATTCTGTGTCTCCCTCTCTATCGGCCCCTCCCTCACTCACACTGTGTCTTTCTCTCTCTTTTTCAAAAATAAACATAAAAAAAATTTTTTAAAAAGATTAACAGCCTTTGTTCTATAGGGTTCTTTCAGTAGTCTATATTGGGGATACTGGACATTTATGAAAAATGTTCATTTAGAAGGTAAACGGAATACAATATGAAAATGCATCTGATTTTTTTTTCATATTGTCTTTTATCCTGCTACTTTGCTGAATTCATTTATTAGTGCTACTAACACTTGTTTTGTTCTGGTGGAATCTTTATGATTTTCTATAGATAAGATCACATTGTCTACAAACTGATAATTTTACTTCTTCGTTTCCAGTTTGGATGTCTTTTATTTCTTTTTCTTGCCTAATTGCTATGGCTAGAACTTCCAGTACTATGTTGAATAGAAATGGTAAAAACAGGCATCCTTGACTTGTTCTTGATCTTAGAGGAACAGCTTTCAGCTTTTTACCATTGAGTATAATATTTGCTGTGGGTTTTTCATGAATGGCCTTTATTATCTTAAGATAGTTTTCTTGTCTTCCTAGTTCATTGAATATATTTACCATGAAAGAGTGTTGAATTTTGTCAAATGCTTTTTCTGCATCAATTGAGATAATTGTGTGGTGTTTGTCCATTCTGCTGATGTGGCATATGACATTGGTCATTTTTCATATGTTGAACCATCCTTACATCCCAGGAATAAATTTTGCTTGTTCATGGTATGTAATATGCTACTGAATTTTGTTGGTTAGTATTTTTTGATGATTTTTTGCATCATGGTTCATAAGAAGTATTGGTCTGTAGCTTTATTTGCTTGTAGTGTCTTTTGGTATCATGTTGATACTGGTTTCATTGAATGAATTGGGAAGATTTCCCTCCTCTTAAATTTTTTGGAAAAGTTTGAGAAGGATAGGTATTAGTTCTTTAAATGTTTAGTGGAATTCACCCATGAAACTATCAGGTCTGGGGTTTTTCTTTATTGAGAGAATTTCGATTACTGATTCAATCTCCTTACTAGTTATAGGTGAGTAAGTAGTTGTAATTTCTGTTTCTTCATGGTTTAGTTTTGGTAGCCTTTGTGTTTCTAGGAATTTGTCCATTTTATCTAGGTTATCCAACTTGTTGGTGCAAAACTGTTAATAGAACTCTTTTATTATATTTTATATTTCTGTAGAATTGATAGAAATGTTCCCACTTGCATTTCTGATTTCAATAAATTGAGTCTTCTCTCTCTCTTAGTCCATCTAACTAAGGTTTGTGAATTCAGTTGATCTTTACAAAGAACCAACTTTTGGTTTTTCTCCTCTATTTTATTTATCTCCCCTCTAATCTTTAATACTCCCTTCTGCTAGGTTTGGGTTTAGTTTATTTTGACAGAAAGAAAGAATTGAGTTGGGGAGGGTCAGAGAAGGAGAGAGAATCCTAAGCAGGCTATGTGTTGTCAGCACACAGCCCAACACAGTTTGATCCTATAAACTGTGAGATCATGACCTGACACAAAATCAAGAGTCAGATGCTCAACTGACTGAGCCACCCAGGTCCCCCTGGATCATGCATGTGTTTTCATCCATTCTGCTGATCACTGTCTTTTGATTGGAGAATTTAATCTGTTTACATTTAAAGTAATTACTGGCAAGAGGCACTTCTGAAATTGTGCTATTTTTTTCTATATGCCTTATACCTTTTTATGTCCCTCATTTCCTGTATTACTGTTTAATTTTTTGTTTAGTTTATTTTTACAGTGAAATGTTTAAATTCCTCTCTCATTTCCTTTTGTGTATATTCTACAGCTATTTTGTTTATAGTTACCATGGAGACTACAGTTAACATCCTACACTCTTAGCACTCCAGTTTGAATTTACACCAGGTTAGCTTCAATAAATTACAAAAACTGCTCATTTACAGCTTCATCCCCACCCTTTTGGTTGCTGATGCCGCGCTGATCTTTACACTAATAATTGTAATACTAGCTTCTGCACTAATAACTTATTTTCTTCTAAAAGATTGGTGTCTTAAATCATATAGAAAACAAAAATTTTACTTACAAACCATTGTTACAATAATACTAGCTTTTAATGTTGCCCAGGTATTTACTTTATTGAGATCTTTATCCATACAGCTTCAAGTTACTTTTTAGTGTCCATCCATTTCACCTCGTAGACTCCCTTGGACATTTCCTATAAGCGAAATTGTAGTCACAAACCGTTGGTCACAAACTCCCTCACATTTTTTTTTCTGGGGAAGTCTTGATTTCTCCCTCACTTTTGAAGGACAGTTTTACTGGATAGAGGAATTTTGATTGCCAGTTCTTTTTCTTTTAGCCCTTTGAGCTTTCAGTCCATCCACTATCTTCTGACCTCTAAGTCCTGATGTGAAATCTGTTGATAATCTCATTTAGGATCCCTCCTAGGCGATGATTCACTTCTTTCTCCCAGCTTTCAAGATTCTCTGTCTTTGTCTTTGTCTTCTGAAAGTTTCTTATGCTTTCTAGTGTGGGTCTCTATGCATTCTTCTTACTTGGAGTTTGTTGAGCATTTTAGATGTTTATATCCACAACTTTCATCAAAATTGGGAAGTTTCCAACCATTATTTCTTCAGATATTCTCTGTGCCCTTTCTATCTTCTGATTGTCTTACAGCATGTATGTTGGCTAGCATATTGGTGTCACCTAAGTACCTGTGGTTGTCTACTTTTCTTCAATCTTTTCTCTTTCTGCTCCTCAGACTCCGTAATTTCCATTGCCCTCTCTTCACCAATTCTTTCTTCTGCATGTTCAAATCTGTATTCAATTCCCTAGTGAATTTTTCTTTGTAGTTATTATGCTTTTCAACTCCAGAATTTGATTTTGGTTTTGTTGTAGGTTTTCTATCTCCAGTAGATGTTTCCATTTTCTTCACACATTGTTTTCTTGACTTTCTACATTTCTTCCTTTAATTCTTTGAGCATCTTTAAGACTTTTATTTTAAAGTCTTTGTCTAGTTCTGTTAATTTCTGTTAATGTATATTTTCCTTTGAATGGACCAGACTTTCCTCTTTCTTTGCATACCTTGTAACTTTTGTTGAACTGTACATTTGAATCTACTGATGTGCTAACTCTGGAAATCAGATTCTCCTCTTTCCCTAGGGTTTGCCATTTTATGTTATTCTTGTAGGCTGTCTCCATGCGAAGGATCAGCCTGACATGTAAACTGAAGGTCTTTTCAGTTTTTTCTAGCCTTTCTCTGGGCATGCACATTCACTTTTACTTTTTCCCACACATGCAATTGTCTTTCAGTGTTCTAGTCTTTAATGTCTGGCTCCTGAGAGGAGAAAAATGAAACATAAAATGAGGAGCAGAGGGCACTGGATGTTTAGTCCCCTAGAAGTCACTTCAGGCTGGTAGAAGGGGGCTTACAAGAGTTAGGGGCAGGTGTGACAACAGTAGCTGCCTGCCTCACTGCTTCTCTGTGATCAGAAGCAGAGTTCAGTGATAAGAGCACAGATCCCCGCTATTTGGAGGACAGAGTCTTTTTTTGCCCACCCTGGATCTCCCAACTGCTTCTAAGCTGCTCCAAGAACGCATGCACAGCTGCCTGCTGGGGGGTGGAGGATGGGTACCTGTCACTCTGCTGAGATGAAATTGACTGAAATCAATGCAGTTTACCTGTCCAAGTCTTTCCTGGGAAGTTGTAAACCATCAGCAGACTCCCTAGTTCTAAAATATTTACATCACATAGATCCTAAGAGTGCAGTTGTCTTCTAGATCGAGAGACAGATTCCTGGTGCTTACCACCTTGCCATTGTTCCAGAATAATCTCCTAATACATTTTAATAGAGAATCAGTGATTGACTGATTCTGGGGGAAAATTCAGCTAGAAGCATTTGCAGGCAGTTTCACTGTCTGTTTTTTAACTTGGTCCAGTAAAAATATTGGAGCATGCTGTCACCATAGGCATACCTCAGAGGTGGAGGGTTTGGTTCCATAACCCCTCAATAAAGCAAGTATTTCAAAAAAGTGAGTGAAATTACTTATTGGGTTTTCTAGTGCATATAAAAGTTAGGTTTATACCATAATGGAGTCTAGTAAATGTGCAATAGCATTATATATTAAAAAAAAAACAATGTACATACCTTAATTTAAAGATGTTTATACAGAGACGCGAAGTGAGCCAATGCTGTTTGAAAAATGCACTGATTGACTTGCATGTTGTAGTATTGGCACAGACCTTCAATTTATTAAAGAAAATACAGTATCTGCCAAGTGCACAGAAAAAAAAAAATGCAATAAAACGAGGTATGCCTATAGTTATTTAGAGATAGCTTGTTAGGCACTTTAAGGAACAGTAAAAATTTAAGACCTATTCTCTTCTCAGAGAAGTTGTAGCCTTATTGAGAAACAAAATACATACAAAAAGATGTCAAAATAGTCCCAAATAAATATAATGATTCATGATCATTACAATGAGAGTTCAGGAGAAGAGAGTACTGTGAATTTAAATCATCAGAGAAGATAATGAGTAGGCATATCCCTGAGCTACTCCTTGTTAGAAAGATACTATGGGGCCACCTCGGTGGCTCAGTCAGTTGAGGAGCCAGCTCTTGGTTTCGGCTCACGTCATGATCCCACGGTTCGTGGGATATAGCCCCACATCGGGCTCTGCACTGTCAGCTTCTCTCTCCCTCTCTTTCGGTCCCCCCCCCCCAAAAATGAATAAGCATTTATAAAAACAGATACTGTGATGTAAACATGAATAAGAACTAAAACTCACCTAACACTTGCTATGTGCCAGATGGCAACTCATCTAATCCTCAAAAGAGCTCCATGATGAGGGTGCCTGGGTGGCTCAGTCGGTTAAGCGTCCGACTTCGGCTCAGGTCATGATCTTGCGGTCCGTGGGTTCGAGCCCCGCATCGGGCTCTGTGCTGACAGCTCAGAGCCTGGAACCTGTTTCAGATCCTGCGTCTCCCTCTTTCTCTGACCCTCCCCTGTTCATGCTCTCTCTCTCTCTGTCTCAAAAATAAATACATGTTAAAAAAAGAGCTCCATGAGGTATATGCTGTTATCCACTTTGGCGGGATGAGGAAGCTGAGCAAGAGGAACATTAAGGGACTTGCCTGAGGTCAGATAGAAAGCGAGTCATGGAGCTGGGACTCAGCTCCATCCAGGCAAGCCCTAGGGCCTAATCTCTCTGCTTGGTTGTTCTGACTGAGAAGAATGGCCAGAGCATAGAAGTGAATGTGTAATGTGATGGCTGGAGATAGCAGAGAGGCCAGACTGACAGATGTGACAGATTTATTTAGAAATCTTTGCTCTCGGCCAGTGTATATTTCAGTGCAGAAATTCTTTATTTGGTTACGTTGCAGCTATGGTTACCATTCTCATTATATGTCCCTTAAGGAACTTCTTCCTCAAACTACTGTAGTAGAGAAAAACAGCCATGTGAAATGTTTTTTCATTGCTCTACACATCTTGTTAACTGCTGAAGAATCCAGTAACTTTTTTTCTTTTCTAGTTATCGATTGTTTGGGTCAAAAGTTATTCATTGTGAACTTTCTAGTATCGACGATAATACAATGACTTGGAGTGATAATCCCCCTCTATGTAGTAGTAAGTATATGCTTTCTTTTGAATTAGTCTTTAAAATAGCAGCACTTTTGGGGCGCCTGGGTGGCGCAGTCGGTTAAGCGTCCGACTTCAGCCAGGTCACGATCTCGCGGTCCGTGAGTTCGAGCCCCGCATCGGGCTCTGGGCTGATGGCTTGGAGCCTGGAGCCTGTTCCCAATTCTGTGTGTCCCTCTCTCTCTGCCCCTCCCCCGTTCAAGCTCTGTCTCTCTCTATCCCAAAAATAAATAAACGTTGAAAAAAAAATTAAAAAAAAAAAAATAAATAAAATAGCAGCACTTTCAACAGTAGCCAAATGATAGAAGGAGCCTAAATGTCCATCAACTGATGAATGGATAAAGAAACTGTGGTTTATATACACAACGGAATACTACTTGGCAATGAGAAAGAATGAAATATGGCCTTTCGTAGCAACGTGGAGAGTGTTATGCTAAGTGAAATAAGTCATACAGAGAAAGACAGATACCATATGTTTTCACTCTTTTGTGGATCCTGAGACTTAACAGAAGGCCATGGGGGAGGGGAAGGGGAAAAAAAAAGTTATAGAGAGGGAAGGAGGCAAACCATAAGAAACTCTTAAAAAACTGAGAATAAACTAAGGGTTGATGGGGGGTCGGAGGGAGGGGAGAGTGGGTGATGGGTATTGAGGAAGGCACCTGTTTGGATGAGCACTGGGTGTTGTATGGAAACCAATTTGACAATAAATTTCATATTAAAAAAATAAAGTCTTACAGCAACAACAACAAAAATAAAATAAAATTTTGCTGTTGAGATCCCTTTATGCTTTTAAATTAATGAAAACCACAAAGAGCTTTTCCTATGCAGGTTATGTCTATTGATATTCATAATTATTTATTAATTCACTTTTAAGAACTGTAAGCTCAATGCATGTTAACCTATGCAACAATTTTTTTAAATGTTTATTTGTGGGAGACAGAAAGAGTGTGAGCAGGGAAGGGCAGAGAGAGGAGACAGAATCTGAAGCAGGCTCCAGGCTCTGAGCTGTCAGCACAGAGCCCGATGTGGGGTTCGAACCCACAAACAGTGAGATCATGACCTGAGCTGAAGTCAGACACTTAACTGACTAGGCCACCCAGGCCGCCCCAACAAATTTTTTAAAACAGAATTTTCGGGGTGCCTGAGTGGCTTAGTACGTTAAGCGTCCAACTTCAGCTCAGGTCCTATCTTACAGCTTGTGAGTTCGACGGAACCCTGCATTGGGCTCTGTGCTGACAGCTCAGAGCCTGGAGCCTGCTTCGGATTCTGTGTCTCCCTCTCTCTCTGCCCCTCCCCCACTTGCACTCCGTCTCTCTGTCAAAAATAAACAAACATCAAAAAATAAATAAATTTAGGGGCGCCTGGGTGGCGCAGTCGGTTAAGCGTCCGACTTCAGCCAGGTCACGATCTCGCGGTCCGTGAGTTCGAGCCCCGCGTCAGGCTCTGGGCTGATGGCTCGGAGCCTGGAGCCTGTTTCCGATTCTGTGTCTGTCTCCCTCTCTCTCTGCCCCTCCCCCGTTCATGCTCTGTCTCTCTCTGTCCCCCCAAAAATAAATAAACGTTGAAAAAAAAATTAAAAAATAAATAAATAAATAAATAAATAAATAAATAAATAAATTTTAAAAAAGCAGAATTTTCCACAAGGAATAGAATAAGGTATTGTTTTACATTTTTGCAAATCTCTTCAAAATCTGGCTTAAAGGAAGATGTCTGGATTCAGTCGGTGGTGTTCTCACACAATTTATAGTATCTGGATTATTTCACCATAGACTCATATGGATAAAAGTGAAAACAGATAATAATATTTTGATACTGGGAACTATCAATTTAGTGAATGGTTATACAATTGACTCTTGAAAAGCACAGGTTTTAACTGTTGTGGGTCCACTTGTGTTTTTTTTAACAGTACAGTATGGTAAATGTGTTTCTTCTTCCTTGTGGTTTTCTTAGTAACATTTTCTTCTATCTAGCTTGTTTAATTGTAAGAATACAGCATATACTACATATACCAAAAATATGTGTTAATCAACTTTTTATGTTCTTGGTAAGGCTCTGGTCAGTAGTAGCCTATTAGTAGTTAAGTTTGGGGGGAATCAAAAGATATGAGGAGTTTTAACTGCAGGGGATCAGTGCTAACCCCGATGTTGTTCAAGTGTCAAGAGTATTTATGAATTATAAAGCATTTCTCAACTAGCACTGAGTTTTATTTTTAATCACAAGCATATTTTCTCATTCAAGCATCAGCATCTCTTATGATGAGAACTTAGAATGGTCTTGCAGATAAACATAGGTATTTCATATAGGTATCTTTTGTAAGTATTTAAGAAAATGAGTTTTATGCTAAAAGTTCATGTCTATATTAATGGTTTGAATTTGGAAGAATACATTTTCTCACAGAAACTTTCTTGTAAATGGATATTGGATTTATAGCCAGCTTGTAGAAATCATGTGTTAATGAATTTACTGAAGGCAGTTCATAGGACTTCACTAATGTTACCTTCATCTTTTCCTTTCCTTTTGCCTTTCATGTCCTTTTTTTTTTTTTCATTTTTTAAGGGATATTGTGTCTACCACCCCCAGAAATAACAAATGGGAAATATACCAATAGTGGCAAGGAAGAATATGAATATAATGAAGTGGTAACTTACAGTTGTGATCAATCAAGTGGACCAGATGCATATTCACTTATTGGAGAGAGCAGACTTGTTTGTACTGGAAATGGTGAATGGAGTGGTAACCCTCCGCAGTGTAAAGGTAATACTTCCATTTTCTTCCTTCTTCATTTGTAAATATTTTGGAAACACTTGGTAGATACCTACCTACAAGTAAACAAAACAGCCCCATGTGCTTGTTCCTCCTGTTAAATTGGTTTCTAATTCAATTTAATACAGGTAAAATTGACTCAAAAATAGTTCTATTTATAGAGTTCCCCAGCCCTTACCCTACACATTCTTAGCATTCTAATGTATTTATTGTGAACTCCTCTGTGTATGCATGAGTTAGGATTTTTTTTTTTTTGGGGGGGGAGGGGGAGAAACATCAAAAAAACCCAGCACACACTGGCTTAAAAATAACAATTTTATCTTCTATTACAAGATGTTTGAGAGTTCGGGCCATAGGAAATGGTAGAATAAATTGCAAAAGACTACCCATCTCACAAACAAGAATAACAAACCCTAGACAAAACATATTTAAAAATTAATGTATAAGGGTCTAGAGAGTGATGTAATGCGGGGAGACACAGGAGGGGATTTGATTGTTAGAAGAAAGGGACCACTGAAGAGCAGTAAAATATTTACTCTGTTCAGGTACACATGGAACATTTTCTAATACCATATTCTATGCAATATGATAGTTAAAAATTTTTTTGATTGAAATGATTCAGTGTAATATCAGATCACAATGGAATGAATGTAGAAATCAAAGGTATCTATAAAAGTCCCAAATATTTGAAAACGATGCAAGACATTTCTAACCAACCCATGAGTCAAAGGAGACGTCACAAGGAAAGTTGCAAAATGTTTTGACCTGAATAAAAATGAAAAGACAACATATCAAAATCTATTTGTGGGATACAGCAAAAGCATTACTTAGAAGGATATTTATAGCCTGAAATACTTATATTAGAAAAAAGTCTCAAACCCATGATCTAAGCTTCCACCATAAGAAACGAAAAAAGAAGAAATTAAGCTCATTATGACATTCTGGAAAAACAACCCCATAGGAATAGACAACAAATCAGTGTTTGGCTGGTTGGCGAAGGTGGTTGTGGGGGTGGGAAGGGTTGATTACAAAGCGGCATGAGGAAATGTTGGGGGGCAATGGAGCTTTTCTGTGTCTTTATTTTGGTAATTACATGATTATTTGCCTCTGTCAAACCTCATACAGCTGTCCGCTTAAGAGGACTAGCTTTGCTGTACGTAAATTATATCTAGCCAACATAACATAAAGAAAATCATTAGTGCAGTTAACAGTAGTTTCGCACAACGGTGAAAAGATTAATAGATTAATTAATAGATTCTGAAATAAATCTATCAGGTCATGAGCAGTAGTTTACTTCCCAAGAGGTGGAGTAGAATGGGAAACAGGAGAGCACGCTGGTATGAGGCTGACCTGTATTTCAGGCCTGTGTGCTTATATACTGGTTTACGATGTAAAATGTGCCTTTTGATCTCTGGCTTGCAGGCCAAGATGTTTGGAAAACACTGCCCTAACTCCACTGGCCTTTCTGTTTCTTGAACATCCCATTTGTGTATGTTGTTGCTGCCTGAGCACTTTCTTTTTGCATATCTTGGCATGGCTACTTGCTTTTCAACTTTTAAATCTGAACTCGAGTATTACCTTCTCAGAAAAGTCTTTCCTACCTTTCTAGAAAAGCAGGGTACTGCAGCCAGTGTCAGCATGACCTTTAAAAAAAAAAAAAATACCTACAGCTGGCGCACCTGGGTGGCTCATTGGGTCAAGCATCTGACGCTTGATTTCAGCTCAGGTCATGTTCCCAGGATTGTGGGATTGAGCCCCAAGTTGCTCAGCACTCAACCTGCTTAAGATTCTCTTCCTTTCTCTTCTGCTCATGCTCTCTTTCTCTCTAAAATAATAATAATAATAATAATAATAATAATAATAATAATAATAATTAATTAAAATCCCCGGAGCTAATGAGGATCAAAAGTTGCTCTTGAACTTGCCCTGGATTTGTATGTGGTGGTCAGACCTTTCTCAAAACCTGTCAGTAATGGAAAAAAAGCAGGAAAGTCAATAAACTCTAATGACAGTCTTTCTAGGTGAAAAAAAGTTACAGATTTCTCTAAATCCTTTTTCCTGGAATTAAAGTGTACATACACATAAAGATTTCTTGGGTATTTTTTTTTATTTTAATTAACACCTTGCCTTTAATTAGTTGTATGTTTCTTCCTGCTGGAAATGACTACTGTGCACTATTTTTCTTTTCTTTTCTTTTTTTTTTTGGTCCTTTGTTGAAACAGCTTTCCATTGATTCTGGAGTTTCTCTGCTTTTCAGTGGTCAAATGTCCACATCCTGAACCCGCCAATGGAAAGCTGACGTCAGGATTTGGAAGAAAATATTCCTACAAAGCAACAGTTGTGTTTACGTGCTCAGAGGGTTATTACTATAATGGAACCAACATAGCAGTCTGTGGCAGTAACGGTACTTGGGAGCCTGCAGCCCCAATGTGTTACAAAGGTACAATGGGTATCTGTTTCCTCCTCTCTCTCTTTTTTTGTAATTTTGTTTCTTTGACGTTAAATAACAATGACGCCAAAAATAGGCGCACGGTCGCGATTTTAGTATTGGACTCTGCCTTATATTCAGTTCCATGACAGATGTATTACAGAATTCACGGAAGCATTCTGCTGCTGTGATCTTATCCGTTTTCCTAGGGTCTTTGCATGTTACGTATGTCACACAGGTATATAAGTTTCTCTTGTACGGCTTTTTTGTGTGTAAAAATGAAGGGGAGGTGGGTGGGAGATGGGGTGAATGGATGACCGGCATTAAGGAGGGCATGCTTTGGGACGAGCACTGAGTGTCCTGCGTAAGAGGTGAATCACTGGGTTCTACTCTTGAAGCCAAGACTACACTCACTGTATGTTAACTAACTTGAATTTAAATTTAAAAAAAATGAAAGGTATAATTCACTTAAATGAAAAGAAAGCAGTAATTCGGGGGGAGGGGTGTACTAATCCAGTCTACATTATTTATTTATGTATTTTTTTGTCAGTACTGATTCCTCTCAGTGCTAGTCCTCCGATTTTGCATCATTCAGATTTAGTTAACTTTCTCCTTATATTTTCCAAAAGTCTTTTAAATTCCTGGTGCAAATGCCAGCAATAACCCCAAGATTTGATGCATCTACATTATTTTGTTTTCCAGCGTCAACTCCTCCCAGTACAAAACCTCCAATTCCGAGTGTCTCAGGTTTAGTACCTTCCTGCTTATATTTTTCAAAACCTTCTAAATCTCTAATGTTTTCCACACATTTATCATGTTTAGTAATGAAAGGAGGAAGAACGTATCGATAGCCATTTTAAGTTGTTAGTGATTCTAAAATTATTTGCCATAGTATGCAGATATAAACAGGTACGTAAACTTGGGCAAGTTATGCAAACTTTAAATGTATTTACGTATTTGTAAAATGATTTTTTTTTTTTTTTTGAGAGAGAGAGATAGAGCACTAGCGCTCGAGCAAGGAAGGGACAGAGAGAAGGGGAGGGAGAGAGAGAGTCCTAAGCAGGCTTTACTCTGTCAGCACAGAGCCCAACGCGGGGCTCAATCTCACCACCGTGAGATCATGACCTGAGCCTAAATCAAGTCAGACACTTGACCAACTGAGACACCCAGGCGCCCCTGCAAAATGATTTAATGCCTTCCTCAATGAGTGATGGTAAATGTTTAACATTTACTTTTTTTTTAATGTTTATTTTTGAGATAGAGAGAGAAAGAGAGGGTTGGGGGGAGGGGCAGAGAGAGGGGGGGGACACAGAATCGGAAGCAGGCTCCAGGCTCTGAGCTGTCAGCACAGAGCCCAGTTGCGGGGCTCGAACTCATGAACCGTGAGATCATGACCTGAGCCGAAGTCCGATGCTCAACCCACCGAGCCACCCAGGCGCCCCTTAATGGGATTCATTTAAAACAGCACAGTGCTTGGCACATGGGAAGCTCCTAAAGGCAGCTTATATGACATCACTCAAATTAATATTAGTGAAAAGGAAGGCCCTTGGCGTCTGTTTTTTAACATGTACATATTCTGTGCTTTTGACTTTGATGTTTTACTCCTTTCAGAAGTGATCTGTTGGCTCCTTTAGGGTATCTTCCTGGTCCAGAACAATGTTTCAGTTGCTGGACTGAAACCAGTTTAGCTTAGGGGTTTGTTTCTTTTTGTTTATATATGTGTGTGTGTGTGTGTGTGTATAATATATATATATTGCATATATATATTATAAATAATATATATAATATATATAAATAATATATAATATATAAATAATATATATACATGTGTGTGTATATATGTGTGTGTATATATATAAATAATACATATATAATACATATATATAAGTAATATATGTATAAATTATATATATATATATATATATATATATATACACATAATTATTTTGTAGCTCAGTTTAAACTGGGAAATTTCTGCTATCTCTAGAATTAAAGGCCTGTATTTCCATCCCCCACCTCCACCAACCCTCCTCACCTCGTACACTCATTCTTTTTCTCTTTACTGGCATTTTTATTTGGCGATAGAAACTAAATTTCATAGCCACCGAAAGGCGGGAATAGTCTTTATTCACTGAATCTTGCATGTTCTGCTAATGAGCTACTCTGCTTAAGAACCGAAAAGATTATTTTGCTAGGGCTGGAAGGAAATATCTTCCAGGGTTCAGAGTTGCTACCTCTGAACACATTATTTTTGTGATTTATTGCCAGTTAACTTCTGGGATTTCCATTTTAAAACACAGAGCTACATTCTGATGCATACATTCTGATGGACTTGTGCAAATAGATACTTAGTTTAAATTCCCAGAAGTAGAATTACAAAGTTCAAGAAGTATGTATGTTTTTACATACTCTTTTTTACATAATCTTTTTAAAGTCAAAATCAAAATTAAGTCCGTAGTTTTGTATTAATAAATTTGGTGAATTGAAACATTAATTTTTTCAGAATCCAAGCCTCCTCTTATGACTACGACTCCGGGTTCAAGCCATCCAGATTCAGATCATCCAGGTCCAGCACTCTTTATCCTACTTACATTGTTAAGAGCTTTATAAGGCGATGCATTAAAAATGATGTCCTACATTAATTTGCATTTCCTTTGCTCATTTTTCTACTAGGTTTCTACAATATTTTTCTCGATTGTAAATGAAAGCCCTGTTAATATGAAGCGAACAATTTTTTCCTGGGTTTTTTTCTTTGCTTTAATTTTACTAGTCCGTTCTTTTAAGATTTTTATATTCTTAGATGTAGATTGTTTTTCATAATTTTTTTTTAAAAAAATTTTATTTTTATTTCAGAGAGAGAGAGAGAGAGCTCACGAGTAGGGGAGAGAGGGAGAGAGAGAGAGAGAGAGAGATGAGAATCTTTTTTATATGTAAATTTTTTTAGCGTTTATTTATATTTGAGAGAGAGACAGTGTGAGAGCGGGAGAGGGGCAGAGAGACAGCACAAAATCTGAAGCAGGTTCCAGGCTCTGAGCTGTCAGCACAGAGCCCGACGTGGGGCTCGAACTCACAAGCCATGAGATCGTGACCTGAGATGAAGTCAGATGCTTAATCAACCGAGCCACCCAGGCACCCCAAGAAAGAGCAAGAATCTTAAGCAGGCTCTGTACTCAGTGCTGAGCCTGACAGGGGGCTCGAACCCACGACCCTGGGATCATGACATGAGCTGAAATCAAGAGTCGGACACTCCACCAACTGAGCCACCCAGGCACCTTACGTCTTATAATTGTAATATATAAGTAGTATACAAATATAAGTTTATAAAATTTCAAACATTACAGAAGTATTTAAAGATTAGTTCTCATTCTCTTTCTCTAGTCTGTTACTCGAGTTAATCACTTAATATTTTAGGGTATTTTTTCATCTATTTCTGTACATAAGCATCCTTTTAGGTGTAGTTATACATACTTCGGTGGTTTTTTTTTTCTTTATTCTTAAATAAAAGTGCCATCATGCTGTTTTTTCCTGAAACTTGCACTTTTCCACTTCATGGATTGTGGTTGTAATTAGATGACTATATCCCATCCTTTCAATGGTGACTTTAAGATATGCCAGAGTTGATATAACTATTCTCCTATCAGGGGTCTTTTATATATGAAGACGTTTTATATTAACAAGTAGTTGGATATATTGATCTCTTCTCTAATGGCTATGTGTATTTTGTCTTCTTCATAAAAGCTTTAGGCCTTCCCCTCGCTGAAATCTATTAACCATGCATTCTGATTACTTTCTCTGCATTTAGATCATTGGTGCATCTGAAATCCACTGTGATATATGGTGTGATGTAGGGCTCCTCTCTACTCCACCCACCCCTACCTGGTGGCAAAGTAGCAACATTCGTTGAATAAGTTGTTTTCTCTCCAACTCTTTTCAAGTGCCAATTTTTATTATATATTAAATTCATGGGTATCCTACACATCCTTCTGTGCCCTTGAACTTTATACACTCCTATGCCAGCACCAAATCATTTTTTTTTACTATGGGACTATGATATGTCTTAGTATCTGGCAGAACACTTCATTTTCAGGAATGTTTAGACCATTCTGTATGTTAGTTTTTCTAGATAAACTTTTATTACCATTTTAGCCATTTTAAATGTACATTTCAGTGGCATTACGTGTATCCGCATTATTTGCAACCATCACTCCTATCTGTGTCTCCAAAACGTTTTCATCATCATCTCAAACTGAATCTTTATACCCATTAAACAATAACTCTCCATCCCTTCTCCCCCCACCCCCCTTTAGCCCTGGTAACCACTATTCTACTTTCTGTCTTTACGGATTTCACTATTGCAAATACCTCATAGAACTGGAGTCATTTCTAGCTTATTTCAGTTAGCCAGTGTATTCTGGCTTATTTCACTGAGCATAATTTTTTATTTATTTACTTTTTAATATAATCTATTGTCAAGTTGGTGAACATACAGTGTGTACAGTGTGCTCTTGGTTTGGGGTGT
This sequence comes from Felis catus, assembly GCF_018350175.1. Taxonomy (NCBI): domain Eukaryota; kingdom Metazoa; phylum Chordata; class Mammalia; order Carnivora; family Felidae; genus Felis; species Felis catus. Next base: position 34,939,713 of record NC_058384.1, on the reverse strand, counting down.
AGCATGGATCAGAACTTCTTTTTCTGGCCGAATCCTATTCCGTTGTATTCTGTACCACATTTGTTTATCCATTCATCTGTTGATCGATGCTTGGGTTGTTTCTGCCTTTTGGCTATTCTGGATAATGTTTCTCTGAATATTAGCACCTGTCTGAGGCCCTTCTTTGCACTTCTGGTGGCTCATATACCTAGGAGTACAATTGCTGGGTCACGTGCTAGTTCTGTGTCTACTGTTTTGAGGAGCAGTCCTGCCGTCGTCCACAGTGGCTGCACCATGTTACATTCCCATCAGTGATGCACAGATATTCCAGTTTCTCCACCTCTTTGGCACCACTTGTTCTCTCCCAGGTTTTGAGAACAGCCATCCTAGCACATGCGAAGTGGCAGCTCCTTGTGGCTTGTATTGAATTCCCTAATGATTCGTGATTCATCATCTTTTTATATGTTTCTGGGTCTTTTGCAGATCTTTGGAGAAATGTCTTTTCAAAGTCTTGGCCCATTTTTTCTTATTAAATATAATTTATTGTCAAATTGGTTTCCATACAACACCCAGTGCTCATCCCAACAGGTGCCCTCCTCAATGCCCATCACCCTTTGCCCATTTTTTAATTGGCTTGTTTTTTGTTACTGAGTTTTAGGAGTTCATTATGTATTTTGTGTATGGAGGTCTTATCAGGTGTATGATTTGCAGATGTTTTCTCTCATTCTGTGGATTGCCTTTTCACTCTTGACAGTGTCCACAGATGGACAGAAGTCTTACATTTTCATGAAACCTAACTTACCTCTTTTTTTCTTTTGTTGCCTGTGCTTTTGGTATCACATCGAAGCAATCATTGCCAGATCCAGCATCACAGAAGCTTGTTCTATATGTTTTCTTTGAAAAGTGTACACTTGTAGCCCTATTTTAGTTTTGTGTGAGTTTTGAATTAATTTTTGTGTGTAGTATAAAGTGAGGGTCCAACTTCATTCTTTTGTGTTTGGATATCCAGTTTTCTGAGAACCATTTGTTGAAAATTTTGCCCTTTCTCCATTAAATATTCCTAGCACCTTTGTGGGCAATCATTTGACCACAGACATAAGGGTTTATTCCTGGGCTTTGTATTCTGTTCCATTAGTCTTGTGTCTGTCTTTATGTCAGTACCACTCTGCTTGATTATTGTAGCTTTGTAGTAAATTTTAAAATCAGGAAGCGTGAGTCCTCTCAACTTTGCTCTTTTCTTTTCAAGATTATCTTGGGGGCACCTGGGTGAAGTCGGTTAAACGTCTGACTTCAGCTCAGGTCACGATCTCAAGGTTCGTGAGTTTGAGCCCCACATCGGGCTCTGTGCTGACAGCGTGGAGCCCACTTCGAATCCTCTATCCCCTTCTCTCTCTGTCCATCCCCTGCTTGTGCTCTCTCTGTCTCAAAAATAAACATTAAAAAAAAAAAAAAAGATTATCTTGGCTATTCTTAGTCCCTTGAGATGCCATATGAATTATAGGTTAGTTTTTTCTGTTTCTGCAAAATGCATATTCAAGATGGTGATAGGGGTTGCATTTAATCTGTAGATTGCTTTGTGTAGTATGAACCTTTTAATAATAGTCTTCTAATTCATGAACACGGGATGTCTTTCCATTTATTTATATCTTCAGTTTGTTTCAGCAACGTTTTGTAGTTTTCAGTGTATGAGTTTTTCGTCTTCTTGTTTTATTCCTGAGCATTTTGTTCTTTTTTGATGCTATTGTAAATGGGATTTTCTTAATTTCCTTTTTGGATTGTTCATTGTTAGTGTATAGAAATACAACTGATTTTTGTGTGTTGGTTTTGTGCCCTGCAACTTTGCTGAATTCATTTACTCTAATAGGTGTGTGTGTGTATGTGTGTGTGTGTGTGTGTGTGTGAGAGAGAGAGAGAGAGAGAGAGAGAGAGAGAGAGAGAGAGAGCCTTAAGACTTTTCTGTGTAAAGGTCACATCATGTGGAATAGAGATCATTTTAGTTCTTCCTTCCCAATTTGGATGCTTTTTATTTCTTTTTCTTGCCTAATTGCTCTGACTAGAACTTCTAATATTATGTTAAATAGTAAGTGGAAAACACAAGCATCTTGTCTTGTTCCTGATCTTAAGGGGAAAACTTTTCAGTTTTTGAGGATGCTAATGATGGCGTTTTCATAAATGGCCTTTATCACAGTGGTGTCTCCTTCTATTGCAGATCAACATCTAAATAGTTTATTAAGCCCCCCAAATTTTTACTTTTAAGTAGACTCACATTGAATCCATAGGCTAACTATGATGCAGTTGCTTGTTATACCATAGAATATTATCACAGGAAATGTTACTGAATAGGAAGAATACTAATAATATACAAATTTATGATATATTATGATACTACTTTTAATGGGAAACATTTAACATAGTTTATATAAGGAAAATGAAATTACAAGTGTTTTTATACAAAAGCGAAAAATCAAAACCTCTAAATTTGGAGGCCTTTAAGCTTTATTATTTTCTTTTTTTTTTTTCTTTTTAACTTATTTCCATTTTCCTCCCCCCTAGGAGCTCCCACTACCACTGCACCACCACCTGAAGACGTTAATACTTTAGGTACTATTTTGGTTGTTGATTGCTTTGTATTATGAGACCCTAGAGTTCTACGTGTAAATATCATATTTCAGTTATGTGTAGATAAGAAAGAGCATGTCACAAATTGGTAATATGTCACATTTGGAGTTATTTTGATAGTGCAGATACGATGACAGATGTAAGCAGTGTCTGTAGATACATGTATACAGTATAGTTTTTAAGAGCTGTCCCCAAATAGGATTCCTAGTAGGGTGAGGTCACTTTCTTAAATACTATGATTATATATAGGTTAAAATACATACAACGTAACTTGCTGTTCATGGGGTAGTGTTATTTTTTTGTGGCAATTTGGAGATAAAGTTTCTTTCTACTTGTACCTTGTATACATAAGCCTTAAAATACTACAGGTTGGGTTAGTTTTTTTCTGTTACAGGCTGGTATGGCAAACTTTACATAGGCTCGCATGGTTCGCACAATGTATGTTAAAGAAAATGAAGAAAAAGCTATAGTTGCGACAGTTAAATGGAAATACAAAGGTTTCTTGATAAGTAAATGAGAAATGCCTATTACTTTTATTTATATTAGACTAGTAAGTAAGGCTAACCTTTTTATAACTCTTTAGGCTTGTTATATTTTCCCTCTGAACACTGTAGTCAGACCATCATTGTACCAATAAAACCAGTGCCATCCTAAGATGGCTTCCTAATATTTTATGAAACGCTTCCTAATATTTTATGAAATGAACAGACGTAAACATGACATTTTATGCTCTGACTTCCAGAACTTTAATATAAGTAATGGCAGTTTAGAAGCCAAGGTACTCCTGACATCATTTCTAAGAATTAAGATTTTGTAGTATGATTTATTGCTCTCTGGGTAGTCAAAAATGCATGTTTAAGTCTCTATACATTATTTTCATCTATGTGCCCTGGTGTTTCATTTACATATGTAGAATCTCCTTGGTAATTAGGATTATGTCTTATTTTTTTAGGGGGTAGAGGATCGGGAGGGGTTGATGATAAAATATTATTTTGAAGATTCTGAAACTAACATCCTTGTTTGTGATAGATGAGTAGAGATTTATTTATGACCCAGTCCACAGAGCCCATTTTGGTGGAAAAAATACAAATTCCTCACAAAATCATAAATGATAGGATGAATACCGATTCAAGTAAACCAACTATAATGGGGTAATACGTTTTAAAGCAATTTCCCTCTGATCTACTGAATTCTTAGTTGTCCTAGAAAGCTGTACTAAATAACCTGATACGGCAACGACAGCACAAAACAATGAAAAGTGAGGTTCCTCTGAAGAGTCTTACAAGGCGGACCCTGGATGTGGGATCAGAGTCCAAGGCTCTGTGATCGGAATGATCTGGACACAGTAGCAGTCGTGCTAAAACTAGACTGAGGAACTCTTTCTTTGCTGTAGTGTATAATGTGAGCAAGATTAAATGCGACCACTCTCTGGGACCCTTGTGCGCTCAATTATCTTCAAACTGTTCTCATTTTTTTCTCAGGCAAAGGAATCATTGCTCTGATTGTCATTGTTGTTCGTAAGTAGCCCAAACTTGATGTTACTTAAATAAAAATAATACTGTGAGCAAGTGCATTTTTTAATGTATGCGGTTATTTTTAATTTAACTTTCCAATTTCTATAGTTTTTATAGCTTGAAGTGAAGTACACCAGTCTAGAACGGTCTGACTTTGTATATAATACACTATGTTTTGTTGGTGAATGTATATTCTTTTATATTCCACTTGTCCACTTAGTAACAAACCTAAATACTCCATGTGTTTTCAGGATGATTAGTCATGACTCTGTGTCCCAAATATGCTTTGGGTACTTTTCTAAACTAAGCAAGGATTCTTCCCTGACTTATTGATAGTTCCCATGAACTTCTGATAGTGAAGAGTCTAGACGGATATATATGTGCTTAAATGAAGTAGCATTTTCTGACCACTGAAATGTAACCAACACTTACTTATTTCTGCTGCTACATTTTGAATCTTGGCAATTAGTTCCCAGAGTTACATGTCATTTGTTTCTGGTTTCTTGTAGTTGCTGGCATTGTATTCCTTTGCTGCATCCTGGTCATATTTTATCGACACAAGAAGAAAGGGTAAATTAAAGGACATTTCTTCTAACTTCCGGTCCTTCTCACTCCTCACCTGCGTGCGTGCAGCATTTGCACCTGTGCCTATGCCATCTTTGCCTAAGCTGAGCCCGCATCAGTGTGCCCTGCCAGTCGCATCTGTTTACTAACAATATTTTAGGCTGCTTGTCCTGTCCCGGCGGCCAGAGCGACCTGCGCAGGCTTGCTTCGTCTGTTAGGACTTCACGAAAAATTTCTGCGGGGTGGGACTTGAGGTTTAAGTTCTGTAGCAAATCACGGAGCGTTACGGGGCCTTCCCCACCCAGCTTCCCCCTATTTCCTCAATTGGACCAGGGGCCAAGATGAAACTTAGAACCGTTCACTGTGGAGACTCGGACAGTTGTATTCAGTGGAGTTTTTAGGTGAAAGTTTCCATTTGTCCGGGTAAGTTAGGGAACTGTAAGAAGCTGTGCAGGTGTCTCTTTCGAAGACCCAGTTTGATTTCTTTTCCTTTAGAGCTGTTACTTGTTAAACCGGGGAGTGAAAAGCAGCAGTGTTTGATTTCCCTCTTTCGTTCTCTCAATTTACTAGGTTGCAGTAAAACTGTTGGGGATAAACTTAACATTACTGAGGGGTAAGATTTACAAAGCACCTTCTTATTTAACTTTATCTGTGTTTTAATCTGTAAAAATGAAAAGCAGGGGATCTTAAAATAGAAAAAAAAAATACAAGTATATATCTTCTGAGCAGAATAGGATGTTTAAACATCAAACAAATCTTAATGAAATAATTTACAATTTATGAAAGATTTGGAATAAATCCTGGAGCATGGACCAAATTAGGTGCTTTGAAATTTTTAAACTTTAGTGATTTATTTTTTTCCCTGTTGCTTTGAAAATACCTTTGAAATCAAACTAATAATTTTAAGACTTTTGGTATTCATAGGTTTTTTTTTTTTAATTTTTTTTTTTCAACGTTTATTTATTTTTGGGACAGAGAGAGACAGAGCATGAACGGGGGAGAGGCAGAGGGAGAGGGAGACACAGAATCGGAAACAGGCTCCAGGCTCTGAGCCATCAGCCCAGAGCCTGACGCGGGGCTCGAACTCCCGACCACGAGATCGTGACCTGGCTGAAGTCGGACGCCTAACCGACTGCGCCACCCAGGCGCCCCGATATTCATAGTTTTTTGATACAGTTTCCCTTTATATTAATCATCTGGTTTGGAATATGTAATAAAAGAACATTCTTTACGCATAAAGAGCTCAACTTTTAAAACAAAGTACTGCAGTGCCTTCACTTGAATCTTCAGTCTAATATTTGTAGAACATATGATATGCATATTTGATTTCTCAATCAGCAGTATATTTTTAAAATTGTACATACACAGCACTCTGAGTAGGAAATACTGTCGTGGAATATTTTTGCAAGTCCAAAATGTTTGTATAGAAATGGCTTCTCACAATAACAAATCAAAATAGCCCTCTGGGGGCATGTGGGTGGCTCAGTATTAAGCCTCCCACTCTTGATTTCGGCTCAGGTCATGATCTCACAAGCTCCAGGTCAGGCTCCAAGCTAAGCACGGAGCCTGTTTGGGATTCTCTCTCTCCCTCCCTTCCTCTCTCTACCCCTCCCCTGCTCCTTCATGCTCTCAAAATAAATATTTAAAAACAACAACAACAAAAAACCCCTAAAATAGCTCACTGCTCCTTATTTTACTTACTTTACTATTTACAACGACACTGAATCAAAATACGTATAGATTCCTTAACAAGTATTAATGATACTCTCTCTAGCCACCATTAATGGATTTTTTTAAGTTGAACAATTGTCTGAGCATTGTACCCCAGATGAAAGATCCAGTGACATTAGTGATCTGAGATTCCATGTCTAATGAGCCCCCGGCGATGTTGCTGCCAGCCGGGGCGACACTCTGAGTTACCAAGTGTAGGTTATTAGTGATGCACCCATAGTCTTGAAATTGGAAGCAATGCCATCAAACATAAAGGTGAAATTTCCTCCTGTTTAAGATAATTGAATTTTCAAAAGGTACCACATCCATGTGTATGTTTTTAAAAAGTGCGTGGGCTAAAGTTTGGCTTTATGTTGCTTTTCTTTAAAAAAGAAAGAAAGAAAGGAAGGAAGGAAGGAAGGAAGGAAGGAAGGAAGGAAGGAAGGAAGGAAGAAAAAAGAGAAAGAAAGAAAGAAAGAAAGAAAGAAAGAAAGAAAGAAAGAAAGAAAGAAAGAAAGAGAAAAGAAAGAAAAGATTTCTATTATGTCCTTTGCACTGTTTAATGTCCTTCATCTGTCCCCCTGAAACGGAGCGTTGTTGCCTTAGAAACTTCCTTACAAGACTATAAAACGTAGGCAGTTCCTTCTCTATTTCTAGGCCGGTAAGAACTCTGGAAGCAGGGCACTAGGCACAGATAGTCCCAAATGGCTGCTAAAACTTGGCACAAAACGGGTTTTGATGTAAACTTGTGTTTATGATGACCTGGGAACACCATTACCCTCCTGCAGCCTCCATCCCAAAGTACACAAATAGTGTAAGTAGTCATTTTTCAGACAGATCCCTAAATTATGTGATGAAAAGTGGCCCCCAGTTGGAGTGTTCTGCTAGGGTTGCGTAGTCTCAGCTGGGAATAGGATGGGATCCCAGAGCCTCGGAAATGCACCTTCTCCTGCCAGTTTCCTTTAACTAATTTGCTCCCGTCTCTAGTCTTGGAATCCGCAGCCCTTGCCCTGTGTCTTGCTATTGCTCGAGTTCTGTTTTGCTTGTCATGACTGCGTGGTTCTAGAAAACATGCCATTTGTTGACATCAGTGTTTTCATGCACGTGTTTCATAAATGCATGGTTTTCTTTTGTCCGGCTAAATCATCCCTGGATAAGTGAGAGTTGGCTTAAGTCCATTCGACTCATATACATACTTTATGTATTTTATCACCTGTGGCTAAATCGTTTCTCCTTTATTTCCGTTAAGGATATTTATTATTTGGTATAACTTAAACCTGTTTTTAATGTCATATTAATAATGACCGACCCACTAACTTTGTAACTTTTTTTTTACATTTTTTAAAAATTTGCAATTCTTAAGCTGTCTGTGCTTAAGTGAATGTTACACAACGTTTTGGGATGTACTACATAGAGTGGCCAGATCAGGTGGTGGGGAGTATAGTGACATGGGGGGAAAAACCCAAAAGATCAAATTAACTTGAACATTGTTCTACTTGGCTCTCGAATTCTGGAGCTGTAAACTTCAAAAAATTGTATAAATAACAAAGGATGGTGTAGTTAGTTGAGAGCAAACTTTAGATCCATCCCAGGACAATGGGATGTTATGTAGTAAGTTTTACAGAGGTCTTTCCGCGGGGTGAAAACAGATGTGCCGCAGGAAGAAACTGTACTCGATGCGAAAGTCAGGATGCATCTGAAAATGCCTGGCTTGTCCTAAAATTGATTGCTAAGATAATATTTAATATATGCTCTGTGTATTCCCTCTAAATCTAAGATGTGAGAGACAAGGGCCGTTTGTCCTCACACAGTCTTACGCTATGAGAGAGAGTTTACATTATTCGTATCAGGCTAATTGGTTTTCGAGGTAAACAGATTGCACAGAAATTCCGAATCAGTTCATCTGCCAGACGATCTGTAAGATGTCAACATTAGAGTAGCTCCCTGCACCTAATTCCTGTTTCAGATTCCTAAAGGAGAATCAGAAAAGTCGTAATTTGTGACTCTAATTGTCAGCCCTACTTCCATTCTCTTTGTCATTCATTTTATCCCACCTGTTGTGCCATTCTGCTTCCTTTTGGTTTGTTGTGACTTTTTTATTCAGCATTTTCCCTTCCTCTGTTCAGCACATACCAAACTGGTGAGAGCCACAGAGAAGTAAAATTAAATTCTCTCTGAGAAGAAGAGATGAGAGAAAGGTTTGCTTTTATCATTAAAAGGTACCTGCTTCTGTATGTTTCTTTTCAGAGATACCCTTTCTAGAATAGAAAATATCCAATGACTATTTAGATATCAGTACCTTGAACTAAGATATGTTGGCTTCAGTAAACATCAGGGGGAACACTTAGATTCCTGTTCCCTTTGCTAAATTATTGGTTTTTATGCCACTCCTGTTTTAAAAGTAAAAACAAAAAAATACATACTGGCAGACTTTTACTTTGACGTAGGCTCCAACTGAGTAATGTCCCCATTGCCCTTTTATTAGACTATCTAGCTTCCTTGACCTCATAGTAGCTGTGAATCCAAAATGCAGAAATTTTTTTAGCCCAGTGGGAAATTATCCTAGAATCTTATTATTTTTAAGTGTAGGGAGGAAAAATACTCCTTTCAGAAACTTAAATACATTTTACTTAAGCTTGTAAATGCATTCAACTTTTTAAAATGTTTTTTTAATTTATTTTTGAGAGAGAGAGCTAGAACGTGAGCGGGGGAGGGGCAGAGAGACAGAGAGACCCAGAATCTGAAGCAGGCTCCAGGCTCTGAGCTGTTAGCGCAGAGCCTGATGTGGGGCTCAAACTCACGAGCAGTGAAATCATAACCTGAGCCAAATTTGGACGTTTAACCAACTGAGCCACCCAGGCACCCCACAATTTCAACTTGTAAGTATTAATTCTGTAAAGACATTTATGTTTTCCTTTACCAGAATATTTTTAGCATAGGAGGGAGAAACCAACAACAAAAAAAAATCCTAGATTTTGGAAAATTATGAATTGCGTTGCCTTAGACCCTTCGAGCCCCACTGCCCTGCGTCTGAGTGAAATGAAGTGTTCCTCTATTTGTGCCCCAATGTGTGTCTGCATAGCCAGGAAGAGAGCAGATACGTATCCCACCCACTCGCAATGTGAGGTGCTCCTCTCCCTTACGGTCTTGAGTTTGGGAGCAGACTCTGTCAAAGCCAACAGGAAGGGCAGTTTCTTGGTAAAAGCAGAGTGGTGTCTTGGGTCACAGCAGCAAAGGGCAAGACAAAACATAGCCACTAGAACTGGCAGTCGAGGCCTACCCAGCCCAGTGTATCTTCCTGGTCCCAGAATTCCTCTGAGGCTAAAGCCAGCCAGGAAGGGAGATTTCAGTCTGTCGTGAGCTTTACGGTGTCTGTAAACACCTGAAGGTAATCTAACGGATGCGGAAGATAACGTGAACTTTCTGTGATTAGTAATCCAGTTTTAGATTTTCACCGTCTTGAAATAGCTTCGTTGTTACGCCAAATCGGTGTGTCTTACAATGTAGGAGAGTCTTTTTGATCTTTCTCCCGCATCGGATTCTGTTTAAAATTCCATCAGAAGAGGATATGCCACTCCCACACAAACAAAAGGAGTTTTGACTCCAAAAAACTAGATAAACGAGAGCGGTCATGGAGAATTCAGTGACAGTCGTGACCCACAATCGAAAGACGCTCCCCGTCGCCCTCAGGAAGTGGCTCTGTGACGAGTGTAGTTCGGGGACGGTGGTGGCTCCCAGGACGGCCTCCCCCACAAGGAGAAACAGGAGGGGATCCAAAGCCGCCATGGTTAGCTGTTGTGTTGGGTAGCATCGAGCGCCCCTGAAGTGTTGGCTGGGGCGCACGCACCGGTGAACAGCTGACTGGCCACCGTTAGTTTCTGTCTGCCCGTTCTAGTCCGTTTCCTGAGGCAGGGACTACACCTGCGTTTTCCAGTTCCATCGTCTGTAGTCCCGTGTGGCTACTGTGGACTTGAACGTGGCTGGTCCTGCCTAAGTTGTGCTTATAAAACACACGCCGGACTCTAAAGACTCAGTACACATTAAATGTAAAATAACATGCATGTTCGGTTAAGCAAAATACATTAAAATTAATTTTGCTTGCTTCTTTTACTTTTTTAATGCGGCTTCTAGAAAATGTAAAATTACCTGTGTGTCTCATAGTGTATTTCTTTGGATGGCACTGGACTAGAATAATCGATTTTAGATGTCTGCTGCCACCATAAAATTGTGATGTAAATTTCAGTTATTTAGGAGAATCTCTTACCAAAACGCATGGCTTCCTTGACGGTGAGGGCTAAATGGGGCATGATTGAACTTGAGCACCGGTGGAATCGTTCTCCCTTTAAACATTTCATTTCAGAGCCAGATTTAAAATGTTGGTATTAGGAAAGTAAGTGTTTCTCTCCACTAGCCCTCATTTTAACTTAAATGGGAAAATATTTACAAAGTACTTCGTATCACACTGTTCTGTTGTTTCGAAGAGAATCAAAAATGTAATACAGGGATAGAAGGGTTTCTAGACTGGCAGTAGCCGCACATTCGAAATCGTTTCTAAAAAACCATTTATTTCCCAGTCCTGGCACCCCCGCAGTTTTTTGTTTGAACTGTGGATTTTCTACATAGGCTTTGGAATTGATTTTATGTTGCTCTCTGATACTGTCTTTTTTTACCTCGCCTTCTAGGAAAACAGAAGTTAGCGCCTCATACAGCACTTACCAGGATAAATCCGCTTCGCCAGCAGAGTCCACGCAGTAAACGGTTTCCACACAGTGCATCTTCTGATTCTTTTAGAATGTTGACATCGATGGTAAATTCATATAGCCTCTATGGAAAACATACACGCCTTCCTCAAAAAACTAAAAACCAAACCAACGAATGATTTAGCAGTTCCACTTGCTGGCATATATCCAAAGGAAACAAACAAACAAACAAAAACACTGCAGCTCTCTGTTCTCTGCAGCATTATTTACAACGGCCACCACACGGATGCCAACCTAAGTGCCCCTGGACAGATGAATCGTTAAAAGAAAACATGGTATCCAAATACGGCGGCATACTGTCCAGCCATAAAAAAGGAAGGAAATCTTGCTGTTGGCCACAAAATGCATGGACCTTCAGGCATTTTGCTAAGTGAAATAAGGTCGAACAAAGACAAAATACTGTATGATCTAATTTGTAGAATCTAAAAGGAAAAAAAAAAAAAATCCCAGAAAACAAAAACAAACCCTAGGAACAAATCAGGTTGGTGGTTGCTGGGGGGTGGGGGCAGATTTGGCTGAAGGTGGTCAAAAGGGACACACTTCCAGTTCTAAGACTAACGAGTGCTGGGATGTAATTATCGTTCAGTCTGCTGTCAGTAGTATATTGTATTTTTGGAGAGTTGCTGAGCAGAAGACAAACACTTTTATAAATGAAGTAATGGATGTGAACTAAGTTCATTGTAATCATTTCATAGTATATACATTCTCAAATTATGCTCTACACCTTATACACAATGTTACGTGTCAGTTAATAAAACCAGAAAGGGGGAAAGAAAGGATGTATAAAAACTATTCCCTAGGGTTTTTTCCCCCACTTCCACGAATGCAACTGTTAATTAAGCCATCGCGCTAGCGTTTTAATGTGCTTTGAACGTACTCACCGTCTTTCGATGCTTCTTTGAACCGTATATGCACTTGGGTATGAACATCTGGCCTGTTTCTCCTTAAAATAACACGTGCATTTATAGGGCAACTCAATACAATATCCCCGGTATTTAGGTGCGGAAATTATTTTTTAAAATGAAATTTCCAACTTCAGGCAACTGTGGTGCAAAATAAATTACATTTCATTTGTAAAGAAAGTGACAAATCTTTTTTGTAAAAAGATTAAGAAGTCTTAAGATTCATTCTCTCAACAACTCTAAAACATGTTTTACATATTGTTCAGTGTAAAAAGTCTTTCAAAAGAGGAACACTGAAAATTGGGATTTTAAACAAGTTTGACTTCCTTAACTGAGAATATTATCAGAAAACAAAGTAAATAGGGTTGAGTTCTATATGTTTTGTAACTATTTGTAATTTCTTGGTGACTTCCAGAAGCTAGAAAGTTTATGGCCTTTGTTCTTCACTTTTTCAAACGTCAGTAAACAGTCAGAGAAGTCAGTTAGGAATTCAGAATCCGTTGGAAACTCCTGTACAACTTTAGAGAGTTCTCACACTCTTAAAAGGAATGGCAGCTGGGGGTACAGAGTGAACCTGTGGCCTATAATTTTCTCTAAGAAGATTCTGCTCTTTAATAAAATTAGATTCCACTCTAAATTCCAGCAACGGGTGATTTTCTCCCTGTACTTGAATAAGACGATGCCTTTAAACAACGTCATGTAAAAGTAGTGACTTTGGCAGGAATATCTCCATCTGATAACCTCAGGTTGTATCAGAATCTTAGTTCTTATGTGCATCTCACCTTAACTGCTAAAAACAGTAAAAATCCAGCCGCATTATTTCAAGAAAGGAAACTGTGTCCGCTATTGGCCGAACAAAGGGACAGAGAAAGCAAACAGCTGCAGTGGCACCTGGGGCTCAGGTGGCACTGACCGTGACCTGAGTCCTTACACCAGGCAGAGTCTCTGAAATAAGCCACTGGGCAGAGAGGAGGGACGGCCGCTCACATTCAGATTACGGTTTTGCAAATTTTGTTTTGCACTTTCACAGTTAGTAGCATCAGTTAGGCCAAAGAAACGCTGCCTTGAGAAGGACATGATTGGGAATCATGTTTTACAAGTATTGTTTTACGGATAAAGCATGTTTATGATGCACCGTAAGTGTCCCCCCCTGAGGGATCGGTGAGGTACTTCGGGAAGATACGCTTGAGCAGAAAGAAACAGGAATTTTGAATTAAGTACGAAGGTGAAGTTTTACTATACCCATTTTCACATACTTTTCAGGGATGTAGCACTTGCTCAGAAACAAGAGATGGCCGTACTGTTGATTTTTAACAAGCCCAGTTGACTCTTTTGCAACCAAAGATTGTTATGCTATCTTCCAAAAAAAATTGTTATGTTATTGTTATGTTGTTTTTCCAAAACAGACTTTTATACTAGTTTCTGCTTCAAATTTATTTTTTTTATTTTGTATATTTATACAAAATTGCTCTCGATATGTAAATATAAATTTTGTTTTTCAAATAATGGCAATTATATATGCCATTATATACATTTATATATATGGGATAAAATGAAAAGTTTCTCTAATGACGTGGAAAGCAGCATATGTGAAAGGTTGCTAAACCCGGAAGAATGTGTTTGCAGTGAAATGAGAAGTCCCATGTGGGGGGTAGGGGGGGGGTCTTTATTGTTCATATTTTGAAAATGGGATCTTCAAGTGTTGTGAAAAATAAAATCCAAGATGGGAGAATTTTCATTTGTGACGATGCGTTCATTTCCAGTGTGTTTTAGCTCAGAGCAGAGCATGCTTGTACTTGGCCCGACTTCTCTACGCGTTCCACTCCAGCCCCTCACATTGCAGAGTCTTGAATATGTCCAGGCTCCTCGCCCAGCCCGTCCTGGGCCTCTCCTGCCCAGAGGTGTTCAGTCCCAGGTGCACAGCGTCAAGTGCAAGGTTTCTCGCAGGCACCCTGAAGCTTTCTACAATTAAATCCCAACGTGTCTTCCGAAGACTTCTGCTCCATTTCTTCAAAGAACCTATTGTCCGTCGAGCGGACCGTCTGCCCCACGTGCCGGGCTGTGTTCCTGGTTCACTGTCGCCTGTAGCACTTCTAGTCCTGGCCGGGTCCTGGACATCTTCCCCAAGGCTCAGCTCCTGCTGCCCATTCCGTGAAGCTTCTCCCGACTTGCCCAGCTCTTAGAGCCTTTGTGATGTTACCGAACCTTGAGTTAACCGGGTGTCTATATGCCTGTATCTGGTGGCAGATATACCTTCCACATCACATCAGTGCGTGGGTGTGATTAAGTGCTTACAAACCCAAGCCCCAATGATGAAAGTGGAAAGTTTGATTTGTGTAATAACAGGGTTTGCTTTTGTTTACACAAAAAGTTTTCTTGGTCTTTTTTGCAGATTCGAATTAAATCAGATTGCTACATGTCTGAGATCAGGCCTCACTGTTCTGAACCATGTTGCACATGGAATCACGGGGCATTTTACCCATGCCTGGGTCCCACCCCTCTTGGATTTCTTATGTAACTGATCTGGGATGTGGCCTGCCTGGGCATAGGGATTTTCCCAGCTTCCCAAGTGATTCTAATATGCAGCTAAGGCTGAGAACTTCTGCATTAGTGACTTACAAGTTTATAATGACACAGCCTTATATTTACAAAAGAAAATCGAGGTTTTATTCATTCAGCATACTTAATAAATCCAAAAACGTCTAAGACTTAAAATCATGGTCTTGTTGCCCGGCTAACAAGGCTCTGGTTTAAGAAAAAACAAAAGCAATCTTTACAATATCAACATTTGATGTAAATTAGGTTCTCTATAAAATTTTTTTTTAACCTTTATTTATTTTTGAGACAGAGAGAGACAGAGCATGAACGGGGGAGGGTCAGAGAGAGAGGGAGACACAGAATCCGAAACAGGCTCCAGGCTCTGAGCTGTCAGCACAGAGCCCGATGCGGGGCTCGAACTCACGGACTGCGAGATCATGACCTGAGCCGAAGTCAGACGCTTAACTGAGCCACCCAGGCGCCCCAATTAGGTTCTCTATAAATGAAATTAAATTTTATTGGGCTTTAATTTGAAACTACACCCTATTATTTAAATTATAAAATATACAGGGAGAAGTAACAAAAAGTCTTTTGTAGGAATGCTGAGGAGGGAAGGGCAGAATTGCACTCTTAAGGAATACACTTGGTTTAAGGACAACAGGCAACTTCAGTATTCTAAAATTTAGTAATGCCTAACAGCTAGCTGCAACCAAGAATGAACTTCCTTGCGTATTTTAAATATTTGCATATTTCCACTAAAGAGCAGGATTTAACATCGTCTACTGACTTCCAGAAATGATGCAAAAATCAAGTGCCTGTGCACCATCTATTTTTTAATTTTTTTTTGTCCTAAGTGATGTTGCTTTCATCATTTCCAGGTTCATTTTAGAAAAGTTTGCACTAAACTGAAGCGGTCAGCCTTTCCATTGACGGGGCACTGCTGCCCTCCTGTGGCCTTCCCGGGCATTGACAGTCCCAAAGTCCTTCCAACTTTGTCATCGTTCAGAGGCTCCGACCATTGCAGTGATTCCCAGAAGCCGTTTTTAATTTCATGTTGTATCCAGTATTAACTAGGTCTTTTCTGCTTTCCTTCTGTGAAATTACCATTCTAAAAAGGCTTAACTCTGCCCCTTGTTGCTTAAATATGGGAGAAATCCAATACTGGGGTCTGTGGTCAATAACATCTTCCTTCCCTTTGTTTACCTGAAGGTAAACAAATCACCACAAGTATAGATCGCATGGAGAAAGTTCCCCACTCTGATTCCTGACTTGCTACCCAAGAACATTTGCAGCTGGGTAGTAAAACTGATGTTCGCATAAGCTACTTACGTTAACATCATTTATCTCCCTTACACAGCTTTTAAAAACTTGAACCATTTTCTGTGGCCGTGGCAAGCCTTGTGCCGATCTATGGAAATCAAGCAAGAGCTCCGCCATCCTGGTGCTTAGGGCTGGTGGCTTCAGCGAGAATCTGGAAACCACCATTGTTGAGATGACACTTAGTTATGGTGTTTGGGAAAATGGTCAACTGGTCACCCAGCACCACCTGAAAAGGCTCCCAGGAAAACACCCCTTCCATTTGCAATCGATGTTCATTATTGGAGAATTCCTGGTGTAGGACCCCATGGGACTGCGCTTCAATTTCGTGTGTAGTAAGTCTTTTTGAAATGCAGATTCTGACTCCCTAGGTCCCAGGTGGGGCCAGGGTTCAGCATTTCCATGAGTTACCTACTGCCATTTGTGGTAGGCTAATGGCCTCCAGAGATTTCACAGTCCTAACACCTGACACCTGTGAGTGTCACCTCTCTGGCAGAAGGTCTTTGCAGATGGGATCTTGGGTGGGGCCCTGAATGAATGTAATCACAAGGTTCCCTAGAAGGGAAGGCCGGTGGGGGGGGGGGGGGGGGGCGCCTGGGTGGCACAGTCGGTTAAGCGTCCGACTTCAGCCAGGTCACGATCTCGCGGTCCGTGAGTTCGAGCCCCGCGTCGGGCTCTGGGCTGATGGCTCAGAGCCTGGAGCCTGGTTCCGATTCTGTGTCTCCCTCTCTCTCTGCCCCTCCCCCCTTCATGCTTTGTCTCTCTCTGTCCCAAAAATAAACAAACGTTGAAAAAAAAAATTTTTTTAAAAAAGAAGGGAAGGCCGGGGGGACCTGACTGCAGCACAAGGAGGCGTGACCCGGAAGCAGAATGTTCTGCTGTTGGCCGTCAGGATGGAGGCAGGGGCCGCAAGCCAAAGGACGCAGCTCTAGAAGTGGCGAAAGGCAAGTAAACGGTTTTTTCTAGGACCTCTGGAGGGAGACCGGCCCTGCCAATGCTTTCATTTCAGCCTAGTGAAATGATATCACACTTTTGATAACTAAACTAAAATAAATGATGTGTTTTTTATTTTAGTTCCAGAACTAAAATAAATGATGTGTTTTTTTTTGTTTTTGTCGTAGAGAATGTATGTAAACAGGGTAGAGGAACGGCGGGGAGAGAGAGAATCTTAAGCAGCCTCCATCCATAATGAGCGTGGACTCTGGGGCTTGATTCCGGGACCCCGGGGTCACAAGCCAAAATCAAGAGTCAAATGCTTAACCAACTGAGCCACCCAGCTCCTGTGTGGTAAGACAATCACTGTGTGAATGTGTCCCACGAAAATCCTGTTAAAGTCCTGACCCCCAATGTGATAGTATTAGGAGGTGGGGCCTTTGGGAAGGGATTAGGTCATGAATGGGTTTAGTGCCCTAATAAGAGGTCCAAGAGAGTTCCCTCAGGCCCTCTGCCCTGGGAACGCACAGCCAGAAGGCACTTTGAACCAGAAAGCTGACTCTCACCCGATACTGAATCTGCCAGCGCCTTGATCTTGGACTTCCCAGCATCCAAAACAGAAATATCTGTTGTTTATAAACTCTCAGTCTAGTATTTTCTGACAGCAGCCCGAGGGGACTAAGACCAACACCAAGTTGTGGGACTTGTTACAGAACACGAATACACCCTTGCTAGGGGTCCTCCCACCGCAATTGGAGTAGGAAGCCTTTTAGAACAAGACCACAGAGGAGCGGCTCTCACCCGTTGCTGCCAATCAGAATCATCTGGAAAAACCTTAGAACAAAAATGTAAGCCCCTAAAACAGTATAACCAGAACCTGTACAGGTGGGCCCGAAGTATCACTAATTCAAAGGCTACTTGGGTGAATCTAACTATAGAACACTACTGGGTTAGTATAAACCCAAAGTATGACTTGTGTTCAAGGAATGTTCTTAACCTTACCCCAAATATGGACGCCCTAGTCTGCTAGGTAGCCCCTAAAACATCCACCAGCTTCTCACTGCAGGCCAGGCCAACATCTTCCATGAATTACCAGTTTCAAGACTTAAAACATTCTGGTTTACCTCAATTGGTCAGGTTGGATTTGTGTCATGTTAATTCACCTGCACTCATTTTCACAGACGGGAATCAGTCGCCAGTTTCCAACTTGCGTGAGGCTTAGATCCAATCGTCCCTCTACACTTACACACCTACAGCTAAAGATGTGGTAAAACTGAGGTGATGGGGACCCATGCCTGACACGGCACTTCCTATCTAGGTCGATAGCGTGGCCTTAAAAACAGATTCAAGGGGCGCCTGGGTGGCGCAGTCGGTTGACCGTCCGACTTCAGCCAGGTCACGATCTCGCGGTCCGTGAGTTCGAGCCCCGCGTCGGGCTCTGGGCTGATGGCTCAGAGCCTGGAGCCTGGTTCCGATTCTGTGTCTCCCTCTCTCTCTGCCCCTCCCCCGTTCATGCTCTGTCTCTCTCTGTCCCAAAAATAAATAAACATTGACAAAAAAAAAAAAAAAAACCAGATTCAAGATGTCTCCAGGAGAGGGACGCCTGGGTGCTTCAGTCGGTCGAGCATCTGACTTTGGCTCAGGTCATGATCTCATGGTTCGTGGTTCGAGCCCCACAGTGGGCTCTGTGCTGTCAGCATGGAGCCCCCTCCGGACTGTCTGTCCGACCCCCCACCCCCACCCCGCCCTGCACCTTCCCTGCTCACTCTCTCTCAAAAATAAACAAAACAAAAAATCTCCAGAAGAAACATTCTGCTCACTAATTTGTTATGAAAACCCAACCTGGAATGGCAATTTTAAGTAAAGGGCTGTCAGCATCTAGACGAATAAAGTAAAATAATCCTGTGTGAGAGGCACCACAGCTATGCGTGCACTTTGCTTCTCGTGACCTAGCACTCGGTGGGAGCACGAGGGACCCCCTTTTCGGAAAAGACGTCTCAAGTCACTGTTTCTGTGCTTTGATACTAAACCCGGTCTTCCGGCACTTCCAGCATTTGGGTGGCCGGAATCAGCATAACCCGAGGGCAGAATCCTTGGTGCAACTCTGAGGCTGGAGCTTGGGACTCGGTAGGGGACTCAAAAGTTGGCTGAACACGCTACAACTGGGCCAAAGCTGTTAGACCCACAGGTCCTACTGCACCTAGCGCGGCCAGGGAGGGAATAAAACCATCGCCACCATCACATCCTGGGGATGAGAACACGGATTCTTCAATCAACAGCCCGAAATAGCATTGCAGCTGCAGGGAGGGGGTGCGTCACCCTCCCTGGGCAGTCTTCCCAGCAGATGCTTCACCACCACCCCCCCCCCACCCCCACCCGCCAGGCAGGGCAGCCATCTGGGGGACGTGAACTTAGAAAAGCTTCCCAGGTGCTAGAGCTGCGACCACTTACCGAGAGCCGCTGGCATCAAGTACCATAGGTAGCTAGTAGCTGGCCGCATGTGTCTTGTGCAAAATGCTTACTCAAGGGGCCACAGCCCTCCTACCTGAAGATTCCCCAGGCTTAATCCCCCATGAAGTAAAATCTGGCTAATTGCTGAATACCTTCACGGAACTGGCTCACCCTGTCTTCAACGGTGATAGAAACGAAGAACCAAAAAGTAGACCTCCTGCATTTTTTTCTTTTAAGTTTATTTTGAGAGAGAGGGAGAGGGAGAGGGAGAGGGAGAGGGAGAGGGAGAGGGAGAGGGAGAGGCAGGGGAGAAGCTCAAGCAGGCTCTGCACTGTCAGCACACAGTCTGACTCGGGGCTCGAACTCCCAAATCGTGAGATCATGACCTGACCCGAAATCAACAATCGGATGGTTAACCAACGGAGCCACCCAGGTACCCCCTCCTGCGTCTTTTATAAAGCAGCTGAAATCATCAGGCTCCTCCCCTTTACCAGCCATGTGGCAGTATGTTCGGTTGTGCAAAAGCTTCCGGAAGGAACACCGACCGCAGAGGGGCCAGGGCTGCCTGCAGCCCATTCGGAACCAGCCTCAGTTTCCCCTGCAAAAAGGAGCATCCCTCAGCCCAGGCTTGAACATTTCTCTTTTCCGTGATCTTTTCTCTCATTTTATTTCTTGGCTCACAGGACCTCATTCTTATCTTAACGGGCTTCGTTTTTAACGTGTGTCTGCCGTAACCTCCTCCAGTTCTTTAGGAAGTAGGTAAGTCTGCATAGCAAGTTAACATTTGCAGGACCCCACTTCTCATGGCATTACGAACAGAGAATGATCAGATGAAAAACAAAGACATGATTGATTGAAGAGAGTAAAATATTTATTCAGGTCAAGATGCATGAATAGACTCTTAACAGAAAGAGAATTCAACAGCAGCCATTTACAGAATACACAGCATTGCCACATTTTAGCAAACTGCACCCCAGGACATCAGATAGGTTACAGCGATTTGTTTTTAAAACTGCATTCAATTCTCTCTTACCTCCGCAATAAGGTATCATTAATGCAGTGAAAGAAGCTAGTGAAAAAAGCGTGATCGTCCTTCCCCACGCTCTGCCCATCCGTCTTCCGGGAGACCACGTCTTCCAGGAGAACAGAGGCTGTTGCTCACCAGACTTGGCGTGAGGTCTCGAGGCTGCTGCTTTTCCCCCTACATCATAACCGATTTCAAATGGTGCTAGACAAAAACAGACTCTGAACACCAGGAGAAATCGGTCAGCCTGTGTAAGAGATGGGTCCGGTGGTGCTCCCGGGGGGTCCGGCACTTGACCGTGCAGGCGGCAAGTCTGATTCCAGCCGCACTGCAAGTGCAGCTGGGTGTTCCGGGGCCTCTAGGAGGGGGTGCAACGCCGATGGGGATGGAACCGTCCTCCAGGCACACAGCCTCGCCCCTCCCCCGCTACAATCGAGTACCAGAGGAGCCGGCATCGCCTGGTCCCCGCGGTCAGAGGCCCTACAGACAGGTGAGCGCCCGGTGGTGCTCCCAGGTGCTACAACCAGGCATCACCTCGGCCCCTGCTCCAGCTCGGAGTTTCTTTGAAACACAAACACCCTCCCCGCACGGCCGCCCCTCCACAACCCGCAACGGACATACGCTGCGGCGCACTTTTCCTTTTCAAGTTCTTCCTCTCTTGGACCGGCTCAGGCGGCAGATGGAGGGGCTCTGTCCCACCAGCGAGAGCTCCTCTGCAGGTGGCCCTTTGCTGCGCCGCAATTCTTACTCCTAAAACACTGATTTCAAATGGTGCTAGATACAAAGATGGAAAAATCTAAGCCACCATGTGAAACCAGCTTCCAGAAGAAGAGGATCTCATTGAAGAAAGAAGGAAGACACAACCGGAAGACCCAGGTGCTGCCCTGTCTTCTTGCAGTTCCACTCGGGGCGGGACATCGCGGTCCGTGAGAGAGGCACAGAGCGGACCTAGCCAGGGATGCTCAAGGAATGTGAAAGTCGCGGCTGACGCGTCACACAGACGGTAGCAATACAAAACTCATGGAGCCTAGTTGACCCTGGACAACCAGTCCTAACAGTTTATTACACGTGTGATGGAGGGAAGTATCCCAGAGCTATTATGAGAATGCGTTAACGTTTTCATTAGCATCGCCCCCTGCTCTCGAAAACATTTCACAGCACGCAGTGTCTTCTGACACTATGTCACGTCATCAGGAAACAAGCGTCCTATCTGCCTAGGAGGTTCGAGCCAGGTGAGTTTCACCTGCTCGGGGGCAACTCCTGATGCGCCCTATTCAGGAAGAGCCTGGGGTCCACCTTGCCAGCCTCAAGTAAGGGTCAGAACATTAGCAATCTTCGTTTAACCTCTGCTGTGACACGCACACACAAATGTCGTGTCCTGAAGCGGTGTTAAGTAGATAATCCTCTAACACAAGGACCGAGTTTTGTGCTGTTTTCAAAAACGTGTCTGAAAATAAGATTTGCATCCTGTGTTCAAATTAGATTTCCCATCTCCTAAATGTGTCGGGTTTTCTGTCTGTTTGTTTGCTTTTGTTTTGGTCATCGGAAGCTGAGAAAACAGGTCTGTATCTCCTGGGATGCCACAACTAAGGAAAGAGGAGACAGAGTAGAATCTGGATCTTTCGGGCTGTCTACCAGCTCTGAAGGCTTCCAGATCCAGGCCTGTATTTATTGTGGCTCCCAGAAATCACAGCATGTGCCGCTGCAGGCAGGAGAAGGAAATAAAATTTGAACACTGAGGTGTGCTTTGTAATTGGGTCGGTCTTGCGAAGCAAGTAGTATTCCCGCGCCTGCAGGAGAAACTGCTCCTTCATGTAGTTCGGGGACTCGCCACGGTCACGTGACTACTACGTGGTAGAGAGACCCCAAGTCTAACTCCAGAGTCTGTGTTCCTGCCCCTCTGTCCACTGCACCTGCTCCACGGCTGGTCTATCATCTCATTCTGTTCTTGAACTCAATTGTGAGCAAGGGTGGGGGGGGGGGGAGTCCTAGGCAAGGTTTCTGCGTGGCCGTGGATGTGACTGACTGCACAACACGTTTAACCTGGTGGAGATGGGAGCCCAGCTGGTCCCGTGAGGGGCCCGGTGTCCCCAGCTGGCTCGCCCACTCCTCCTGCCCCTCTGGAGCCTCTGTGCTCTCCTAGGGCGTAGCTGCGGTTGGGGGAGGCGTTGGAGATGAACC
The DNA here is from genome assembly GCF_018350175.1 of Felis catus. Classification (NCBI taxonomy): domain Eukaryota; kingdom Metazoa; phylum Chordata; class Mammalia; order Carnivora; family Felidae; genus Felis; species Felis catus. The sequence continues at coordinate 34,917,221 of NC_058384.1, read as the reverse complement.
ACCAGCAATGGCTGTGCTGGACTCTGGATTCTGACCCCAGCACTGGGCTCCGAGCCCAGGGGCTCTGCGAGGCCCCAGCCACTGAGGGAGGAGCTGGGCAGCGGTTCTGACACAGGGCACCTGCAGTCAACAGCTGGGCCCCGCGACACAGGTTAACTCCCAGGGTTTTAAGGTCAGGAAGTAAGTGGTAAATGAGAGTCATTTCTGTGGGGTCCTATAAAACGAGGGGGTTGGAGATCTACCTTTGCTACTTCTCAGCTTTTTTGCTTTTTACTCCAGCCGAACTCTTCCTCCTTAGTAACCCCCGACTGCCAGTATCCACAAAACCTTTCCCAAGGTATTGTCACACAGGTGTCTTTCAGTGATCCAGACAGCCTCCTTCCTCCCCTAGCAGGCCTCTGCGTACACCATTCCCTCTTTCTGGAACATTCTCTGTCGTCCACTCTCCCAGGGCTACCACCCCATCAACCCTCTCCCAGGTGACGCAGGTCGCCTGAAGCTTTCCCCAGGTGAGCCAGGTGTTGGGTTACGCCCTCTCACAGCACCTAGTTCTTGTCCTTCAGGACGCACGTACGTCACGTGGTCATCAGGGGGATTCGTTACAGTCTCTCCCGCTACCCAGGAAGCATCGGCCCTGAGTTCAGAGGGGGAGTGGCAACCGTCACTGAGGGAACTGAGGGCCATGAACCAGGGTCTGGGCCCCCAGACCGAGGTCTACAACACTCAGTTCCCTGGAGGAAGAGAGAAATCATTCACAACACATGAACATAAACACCGTAAGACAAGAAAAGGCGGGGCGTGCGGGGGTGGGGGTGGGGGTAAGTAATCCTAGTACCAACACCTTCTGCCCTCCCAACCCCACTGAACAGGAGTCTGCTCGGGTCTCAGCCCTCCCAGGGGAACCAGGCTTTTCTGGCAAAAGTCCATCGAGCAAGGATGCACTTACCTGAAGCTAGCTGGTGTTTCTGTTCCCTTGTTAGACGGGGCCAGGTGGTCTAAGGGGGCTGGAGGCCCCAGCCTGCTAGGGCTCTGCTGTCAAAGGCGGACGGTGTGATCGTCCCAGCCTGGCCCAACAGTCCCACGCACACGGGCCAGTGGGAAGAGTCTGGTGCGCTGTCGGGGAAGGGAAACCGCCCAGCCAGAGAGCTGGGTACGCCACCACGCAGGGAGAAGGTCTGGGAAGCACGGTGCAGCCTCCGTCCATTTCTGTGCAGACGTCCTATTTGGAGGGTTTTCCACCCCCTCATGCCTAGACACTCCTCTGCCCGGGCAGCGACCGAGGGTGGAGGAAAGGTCACCACACAGTGAATCAGAACACAGGGGCTTTAATTCCTGCGCGGCCCAGACTTGAGAACGGGGGACCCGCACCTCCCTGGAATGGGCCCCAGTTTTTCCAAAATGAGGGAGGGCTCATGCAGACCAGTCTCCGTGCATTCAAATGCTTGAGGGCTGGGGTGGGAAAGAGGACAGAGAGGCAGAGACCTCGTGCAGCAGAAGTCCAGTGACCTGGAGAGGCTGTGTTTTGTCTAAAAGCATGTCTGAATCGGACACGTTAAACAAACAAACAAACAAAAACAACGAAAACTCTGTAAGTCAAACAAAAACATCTGAGGGTTAAAGATGATTCATGGGCCATCGGTTTAAAGGGCAGTCTGGAGACTGCAAAGAGAGCTTCTGCTGCGTTCTAGAAATGATGCCGTCTGTGCCTTTTAAAGTCCTAAAAATCCTATGCCAGGCATGGTGTCCAAAAAATAACACGGGATGAAAACGGGAAGGAGAGGAACCCCGGGTTATGAGACCTATAAGCAAACCCGCGGAACGGACAGACACGCACCCCCAGGAACCGAAGGCCGCCAGCTCGTTCAGTGTGTTCAGCCACCACCATGTGTTCAAATCCAGAATGCTGGGAAGGTTCCTGGGAGGCGTCTTCTGCCTCCCTCCCGACCAGGCTGGGTGCTGAGTCACGGCTACTTACATGACTGACGCAAGCTCCAGCCGGCGCGGGGGAGGGGTGCCGGAAGCAGAGCCCAGATCAGGTCTTCCTGCTACCCGGGATGCTGGTTTCCAGGCTCCTGGCAGCGAAGAAGAGTCATCTTGGTGAGAGAGAGGGGCCTGGGGAAGACCCTTCTGAAAATGAGGAAGGTTCTGCACTCCACACGGTCCTTGCCCATTGTATGCGTGAGCCGAGAGGCCCGGCCCAGCTTCCTGTCACTCAGCTCCAGGCCGGACCCAGTGTCCTGGACATTTTGTCTTGAGCTGTCAGGGTGGGGGCCTGTTGCCAACTAGCTGTGGTTAATGAATCAGAGGAAAGGGTGATAAAATGTGTATGGGTATGTGCACGGGGGGCAAGGGAGGAGGGAATGGAGGGTGAGGGAGGCAGGAAACATGGAGCTGGCTCTTTTCCGGGCAGCTTGGCCCCCAAAAGGAGGGCGGGGCATCCAGGGATCCCTACACGTCCCAGACCCGGCATCCCGAAGTGAGAATAACACGCTCTAGACCCACTGAGCCCCTCAAATGCCTGTGGAGGTAACAGGGCAGGAGGTCACAGCCTTCTCATACCACGTGGGCCCCACATCAGCAATGCCGGGTTTCCCTGGGGCCGGGGTACCGCGGCCTGAGTTCCCAGGCAGCTGCTTTCCGCCCGGTTCGGTTCTCTGTCCCGCCTCAACACCAGAGAAGACCCGCATCTGGAAATCCTCCAGATTCAGTACAGGCCCAGGCTCGGGATGGCTGGTCGGCTGGCTGGGAGGATGGGATGCCTTGGGGTGCCGTGGGGCGTGGGGGGGCAGCAGGGGACAGTGGGGAGCACAGAGAAGGAGGAGCGATGGAATGAAGAGGGGGGGGGCCCCCCACACTTCCCCAGAGAGAGGCTTCGCTCAGGCAGAGCAGGAGGACGGGCACTGCCCTGAACTGCTTCCCACGAGAGGAAAGCGAGCACGCCTACAGCCCATTACACAAACACAATGCCCACCACACGGTTCACGGGTCCAAACAACCTCGGGCCAAAGGCAGACCACCGCTGCTTCTCACTCTCCCGTCCCAAATCATGTGCTCCACGCAGTGCAGGTGGGCGTGGCGGCGAAACTTCGGTCTCAGGTGAAATCCACTCAGAAGGCTGGGGGGCGATGCCCCAGCGCCCAGCTTGCCTGCTCCCCAGGCAGAGCTGGGTCACCCCGAGCAGCAGACACGGTAACCCCACCAGGCACCCCGCTGCCAGGACCCTGTGCCTGCTTGCTGCGGGGAGCAAGTCTCTGTCCCCTGAGCCCCTCTGGAGGCTCCAGGGCTCCACAGCTCAGCCCGGCTCCCTCTGGAGGGAGAGCAGGCCACCTGTACGAGTCTGACGGCCTCCTGGGAGCATGGCCTCCAGCAGACACCGGGTAGTGGGACAGACCCACTAACCTCCGAGCGGAGGTTCTCCCGGTAGCTGGGCACACCCCTGGCGGGGCACGTGGACTGGGGCACACCTCGCGCCGTGGCTCCACATCTCTAGCTGGGGGCAGGAAGGGGACGCAGAGGGTACGTCCAGAGTCCAAAGCCAACTTGGAACACCTTCCTTGCCTGCTTCCCCTGCAGCCGGCCGGCCGGCCGGTGGCTGTACCTAGGCCAGCCCTGTTCTGTTATCGGGCCTCAGGCCTGGAACAGAGAGTGGTGGGAGGAGGCAGGAGGAGGCAGGACGAGGAGGGAGGGAGGCTGGCGGGGGAGGGGTGGGGGAGGAAGTTTCACAGTCTGGCGCACTCGCATCAGATCAGAGAGAGGGGAACACGTACAACTTCCCCTTTCCAGGCGCTTCTCTGCCCCTGCTTTTGTTTCGGTTCCTTCCCCTCTGGACTGGGGATGGCTGGGCTGGTGGGCTGGGTGGGGGCAGGCGCCCAGGTACCCGGCCAACTGGGCCCTCGCCCGGCTCCGTCCCGGGCCTGGCAGGCTCCCTCGGCCGTTACCCGGCATGCCCTTCTCCTTGTCAGGGAGGCCTCACCCTCTTGTTTTCAAAGTTTTATAACAGTATTGTTTGTTGTCCAGCAGATTAAATTCTTTTGGAGGCTGGAGGGTGGAGGCGGGGGTGTTGAGGGAGAGAGAGAGGAGGGAGAAGAGAGAGGGAGAGAAAATACAAACAACTTCCATTGGGGCCAAAAGATTAAATGAGTTCCTTTTGGAACACAGAGTTCACCTGTCTTGGAGAGAGGCCCGTGGCCAGGAGCGTGTGTCCCCTTCCCGTCTGTCCCCGTCCCTCTCTGTCGCCCTCACCTAAGCAGGGTGACAGGTGTTCTTGGACTTTCAAGGCCACTACTCAGGGTTCAAGCTGAAAAGAAGAAACTGCTAATAATGTTAGGGGTGGGGGATTCATGCCTGAGCAACCCCTTCCCAAAGAGGGGGCATGGCACGGGGTCTGGCTGGTTCCCACAGACACCCTTGATTCCCGTCTCCTCAGGGCTCCACATGCCCTACTCCAGAACAAGGTAGAGAAGAGGATTCTGCGGGCAGTGCAAGGATGGCTCCCCTCTGCAGTGAGCCTCTGGCCTGTTCACATTTTAAATAAAAGCAATACGTTCAATGATGTCGGAGACACTGAAAAGAACGGTACCCCAAGGAAGTCGTAACACGAATGCGTGGACAAATATTCACGTACGCCTAAGGAATGCATGAGAGTGGAAAACAGGAAAGAAAGGAGACAGAAAATCAATATAAAATGAGCATGATCTTACAGACAGGAGGGCCCAGCGAAAAGTCCCCAGCCTGTCAGGCCTTTTGATGCTAAAGCTGCAGACTTAAACACAAAATGATGTATGATTCTCCACACGAAATCAACCCTCATTTAGGCATTAACTGGTTCATGTCAGACTCTGGCGTTACCAGTAAAGAGTATGTCCATCTGAATACACATGTGTGCCCGTGGGCCTGCCCTGAGATACTCCTTTTCCTTGTCCTACCTTCTTCCCAGCAAACCATGTCTGTCCCTGCCCTTGGCCTTCCCACCAAACTCATTCACATCTCTAGTGCCTATCAAAGGGCCCTAGGCTGGGGGGGGGGGGGGGGGGGGGGGCGGTCAGCAAGGGTGGGGAGTGGCAGTGGTACAAAGACAGGATTAGAGCCGCTCAGGGCTCTTTCCTGGCAGCGATGAGGGACAACATGGCTTTCTCCTTTTTTTATCTGCAAATAATATCAATGCTGTTCGGGTCAGTTCTGGGAATTCTCTCTGCAGGAGGGAACAAGGTTAGAGCTCCAGGCCCGATGCTCGTGGGGCCCACCGAGGTTAGGCTTGCCTCCACGGCAGAAAGAAAAGATGTGCAACCTGCTCTGGGTCCCGGTACCCGAAGTTCACGCTGTTCCAGGGAGAGCCTCACAGTCCCACACGCTCAGGACCCGAGGGACCTCGACAGGGACATCCAGTCCCTCTTCTGAGATAAAGAAGCTCTGTGTCTCTTTGGGAGCCCTCAGCGAAGAGGCCGCCACAGCCCTCCCTGAAGGCTGGCCTAGATCGCCTCCCAGCTACAGGTCCTGCCATCCTCCTTCCCATCCTCCAGGAGAACAGAAAGATCTGGGTGTGGTGTGACGCATCTTCACACAAAAGTTATCCAAAGCCTTCGCTCCAGCAAAACAATTCTTCTATGGATTCCCCATGGCAGGGCTTCTCTATGAGCCAAGCCTGCATCCGGGAACACAAACGGACAGACATATGCGTGCTGCCACGCTGTCCGACCCCGATCCTTCAAGAAACGTGCCCGAGGTGAGCCCAAACCACCACGAGTTAAGGGTGCCATAAACAAAGACAAGCACTTCTCTCTCCCTTCATACAGGCTCGCTCTGGGTCTCTCTGAATAAAGGCCACTCAGAGGGCCATGCGGCCCAGAAGACACAGTCCAGGCTGTGCCTCGACCCTCCTCATAAAGAGTGGGCTTACGCCCAGTATCCAGGGAACACTGATGCCCAGGCGTTCTCTGATCCACCTTCCCCTCTGTGGGTAAGGCCTACTTTTTCAACTCTATCAGAAAGCAACGTTCAGAGCTGAAGCCACTGGTTCCACCAGCTTACAGTATACGTTGGCCAATCCTTCCAGCGGGTGCTGTATGTTAATTAGCCAGCAAACAGATAACGTATACACGATGCACACGCTGGGCAGAAAGCTCTGGGCATACCTTATAAATCTGTTGGAAAAAAAATGCCCCACAATGGGGCTTCATTTCTAAGTGAGCCACTTGGCAGAAACAGGGCTACATGCACATGCCTGAAGTGCCCGACAGATGTGCCGGAACGGTCTAAAGCACCGTATGTTCCAGAAGCTTCCAAACGTAGGGAGTCTCACCAGAGACACATGGTGAATGGCTGGCTTCCTGGTCAAGGAGGGCAAGCCAGGTTTCATAAGAACTCCTCGTAAGAGAAGTTGAAACAATCCAAGAACAGGAGAACCTGGGTGGAGGCTCCCTTCCCCATTCGATGCGTAGAAAAGAAACCTGCAACCTACAGAGATCAAGTCGGCTACCCAAGATGCACTCCCCATCCCTGCCCTGCCCCCCTGCTCAGCTAAAGAGCACAACTGAAACCCAAGGAAATGACATCTGGAGTCGGAGGGCCTGGGGGCGGGGGGGGGGGGGGTGCGGTGACCCAAATTAAGCAGGTACAAGAAACCGGACCTCAGCAGGGCTGTCTGAGGCTGAGCTTGAACACCCACGGGGATCCCACCGCCGACCCTCACAGGGCTGTGTGAGGACCAAGCAAGCCAGCGAATCTGAAAAGAGCTGCAAAAACAACACACGGTGCGCATAAGACGTCGGTCACGGATCAGTTCGGCTCTTGCCTGAATCCTGGCCCAAATCCCTGTTTGCCACCCCACCCTGGTGGGGAAGGGGGTGGGCTCACAGCTACGAGTCCCAGCGTAAGTGTCCAGTAAAGCAGCACACGGATCGTGTCTTGAAGGCATATTGCTAATTTGAAAAACCCTGCATTCCATTCGGTGGCCCGCGCAGCAGGTGCCCGCAGCCCCAGGGGCTCCTACCCACGCAGCCTTGGAGAAGCGGGGGACGTTGGGGACAGAGGCCGCCATATCCCCGGGCTGGCCTTTCACAACAGCCCACGAGGGTCTGGGGCCTTGAGCTTCCCTGCGTGTGTTTTACTTTTGCTACCTTTAAAACAGTGACTCAAGACTGAAAAGCTAAAATGGAACCAAACGGCTCGGAGATATTTTTGTTTTTGTTTTTTGTTTTTTTTCTCTTGTCTTTTTTTTTTTTTTTTTTTTAAATAGAAGGGCTTAAACAACCACATGAGAAAAAAATGGCTAAATATAAAAGAAGACTTCCTGACAGCAAGGGGCACAGACCCTGAACAGACGTCTCAGGCAAGGCCCAGGACACGGGACCCGTAGTCCCGTGTTCCCTCAAGGATTCAGGGTCACAAAGGACAGAGCGTCTTCCCTAGAGCACGGTGGCATCTCAGGTCAGCCCCTGTGGCACAGCAAAGACCCCAGCGGCTCCCACACTGCCCAGCTCCAGACAGGCCCCTTGGTGGGAGCCAGAGGTCACAACCCCTGTCACTTGGGTGACCTTCCTGAGACACCTTCACGCAATCTCCGGCCCCTTCCCGCTCGCTCCTGAAGAGTTCCTGGAAAACTGTCTCCACCCACCTGCCCTAATTGATGGTGACAGCATCCCGGCAGCAAACAGGACTGTAGCTGTTCTCAGATCCTTCAAGGCCCCTCCCCTCTCCCGTAAGTCAGGCCTGCTCGTTCCCGACCTGAGTTTCTGCCTAAGAAACACCTCCGCGAACACCCAGGTAGCCCCCACGTCAGAGTCGGCAGGCACCTCCCAGAAGATTCTGGGTCAACCCCCTCATCTGATAAATAATGAAAGTGAGTCCCAAAAGGGTAAAGTGAGTAAGATTTTACCACGGGATCCTGGGCCAGAACACGGGACTGTGGAGACTTCTATACCACGCCACAGAACGCCCCCTTTCCCGGAGTTCCCACAACCACACCCCAAGACCCACACCGCACCTTGGTGCAACATCTGCCCCCTGGCAGCAGGTGGCAGTCTCCGAGGTTCAAGTGGGGCAGGCTTCGACCACGGGGCCAGGGAGGGAAGAATCACGTGGCCTGACTCACCATAAGCTTCTACCCTGTAAACAACTCCTGAGCCCTGGAGCCGCACACGCTGGAGACATCCCCTCCCCCATCTCCAGCCACCAACTTGCCTCAACCTCTTTTGGACACAAAACTTGTCCAAGCATCTGGCACAAGGTGACTTCTCCTCCCTCTCCCGCCCCCTGACCCGTCCCTATCGCGATAATCTTGGAACCGCGGGTTCTGCCAGGGGAGCCTGAGCTGACTTCTGTCTCCTGCAGGCACATATTTTACTGGTGACTTGGCGAAGACTTAACCCGAGCGCTCCCCTGTCGGTGTGGACGAGAGAGGGGCACCGCGACGAGGCAGAGAGGCGCCAGCTGCCACCTGGTGAGGGGGGGAGACGTTAGGCCAAGAGCAGCCATGGCTAACGGAAAAACCTCCGTTTGCTGGTGACCAACGGCTTGACGTCTACTGCCACCTTGATCCCTGACTCACTGCACGTTCTTGTAAGCTTTGGGGACCTTGGGGGGTTCTTCCAGCTCTTAGGAGAAGAGAGGCATCAGCAACTCTATCAACTTGAACGCTGGGGGCTCCATCAATATGGCTTCCCCAGGTGGTCGAGATCCTTCAGTCTCTCAAATTCCCTCCCCGACCAACATTGGGACCGCTGCTTCTTACGGGTGGGTGTCCGCCTTTTTGTATCTGCATACTTTATATAGTTCCTAATTCCTTTTTTATTATCGTGAACGACCTCTCCCTACACGAGAAAGTACATCCCAGGAGAGCAGAAACTTGGTTTTGTAGAGTTCTGCGTCCCCGGCTCCTAGCACACGCCCCGCCACGAAGCAGAGACTGGGCGCACACTTGTGGCGTGGGTGTATCTGCCATGCTCAGCCCTGCCTGTTCAGGGACACCAGAAACTAGCTGCCTCTGCCTTGCCCCCCTCCCCCCGAAAGGGATATGGCATGGCTATGGCCAGTGGCTGCCACGTCCCCCTAGGCACCTGTCCTTTCGCACCGGTTTCCGTCAGATCTCCCGGCTGCCTGATCTCTGATGGTCTTAGCTCCCAAAGATGTCTGACTTCCACCCAAGAGGGCGAAGAAAAAGCACAGGCTTTGGAATCCAAAGTGCCGGGGTTTAAAGCTCAACAATCCCACTTGCCAAGTATGTGACCTTGGTTCAGTGAATTACTACGCACGGCTTCCTTATCTGTTGAAGGGAAGTAATACCTACTTCATGCGGTTGCTCTGAGGATGAAATCAGACCAGCAAAGACAGACGCTTAACGAAAGTCAGTTTCCCTTTCCTGGGACCCTCTGCCGGGACCAAGAGTCCCGATGCCCATCTCATAGCCTCACGCCTCATTACAGACCCTGACCTGGGCTCCACGCACACACAGGCCCATTCCAGGCTGCAGCCGGCACCGCTGGTTGAACGCCGGACGCATCCTCCCACCCCACCCCCGCTGCCCCGATCCTGTGGTCAGACGATGCGCGACCACGTCCCCGCGTGCCTCGCTCCATCCTCGTGCCCCTGCTCCTTCCTGCCCAGGCCCGACACTATCGCATCAGGCTGTGCACGGGCCTCGGGGCCTGGAGGTTTTCTCTGGCTTCACCAGCTCGCGAGCAGCCTCCTGTGAAAGGAGCCAGCAAGGAATCAAACCCAGCCTAGGCCTTCTTCACAGACACTCCAAGGCCCAGAAAAGCAACGCAAAAGGAGGGCCTCCCACAGACAGCCTGCTAGTGGAAAGGGCAGTATCTCTTTCATATCTCACAGGGAGGCAACGTGCCCAAAACAGTGACCAGCACGAGGTACACATCCTCGCTAAAACTGTGGCTGCAGCCTCGGAGGCCCTCGTGCCAGGGGACAGAGCCAAGATATGCATTAAACAATTCACGGCCCCGACCGGCTCAGGATTCAGTGGAACAGAGAAGGTGCTGACCAATCAGGTCCCCCGGCGGGGCCCCTCCCCAGCGCCTCCTGGCCAGGCCACACCACCGCAGCTCCGGCACCACCAGCCCTGTTAACCTCTGCTGGACCCCGGATGGAGAGGCCCCACTCTGCCTCCTGGCTCCCAGAGCGCAGGGGTTCAAAGGTTGAGAACCGAGTGCCAGATATGCCCGGTCCCCCTCTCAGGGGACGCCAACCGTGGTGCTAGCCTGGCTGGGGACACGTAATGCCCGTGTCATGGCAGCAGAAGCCAGCCCGGTAAGCAGGGAGCAAGGAAGCAGATGACGAACAAAATGAGGAAAATCAACGGGGAAGCACCCACCCCAAGTCTGCAAACGCCAGAGGCCCCGCAGACAACTGCGTCACAAGGAGCAAAATCAACTTCCCCTCCGCTTCCCCCTCTGATCTTCCCAGTCCAGCCAAGGGCAGGGCAGGGCTGTGAATGGGAGCAGCGGCCACCCTGAGCCAGGCCCGGGACCACACCACACCATACGGGGGCAGAGGCTCCTGAGCGTGGCCAGCGGCTCCATCTGGCTCCGGCCCGGCAGCCCGCACTGGCCAGACTCTAGCCGACACATCTTGAGGGACTTGGCCGGCTCCTCCTCGTCTCCCCAGCTGCACCAAAGCTGATCTCTCCTCTTTATTCGCGTTCCAGGTCCAACACCCCCAGCCATCCCTCCCCACGTTACTGCTGGAGGGGCTGAGACTTGTCAAATTCCTTCAGGGAAGAGAAGAGTCGGGTGTCTCTTCCCAACAGCCTTTGGATTCCTCACTCGGGGAGGACCTCAGGCTGCTCGCAGCCAGCTCAGCCTCCGGTCAGATGGGGAGGAGAGAAGAGAAAACACTGACGGGCAGAATTCACCGGTCCCTCCTGGCCAGCGGTGGGAAGGGGGTGGGGAGAGCAGAGGTGGGATCCCACAGGTGCCTCGAGGTATCAGCCAAGTGTGCGGTAAAATTACCGGGGACCATCCCTTTTATCTTGAGACCCCAGACAAATCCGCTGTCGGCTAATTCCAACCTGACCCTGCTCGCCCAGAACATTGCAGGAATGCATTCAATAGGAGATTTCCTGGTAGGCAGCGTGGCAAGCGACTACGGTCTGCTTTCTGAACTGTCTCTAGAATGCGACAGGCCTCCCCAGTTCTGCAGTCCCAACATCATTTTTAATCACCGTTGCTATTACTGTGACCAGCATCAAGTGAGGCAGAGAAAAAACATTTGTACGTCAACAGCCTGGAGATGCTTTGCAATGGTTTACCAGGCCAGGAATTTTTTTTTTTTTTTTTTTTTTTTTAAGGTGAAGGCAATGAGGGCCTAGAGGAAGAGAGTGATTTACTCAAAACAAAAAACAAACAAAAAAACCCCCAAAACAAGCCCCATGACACACGCAAGTGGAGAAAGAGCCCTGAAGTCTACTGCCCAGCCCATAGTCTAAACCCCAGGCTACGGCTGCAGACGCAAGCCCCAAGGTGTCCAGAGTCAGAGTGAACATCCACTGGGATACACAAGCAAGGGCACACCCAAGTCCCAGGCAGACTCCCCGCCCCCAACCGGGCTCAAACCCAGAATCTCATGCTGGATGTTGGGGGCCAAGGAGAGTTCCCGGCCAGTCACTGTGGGAGGCCCAACCGCTCTGCTGACTGCCACACCCAGAAACGCGTCCCTGCCATCTCCCACATCCCGGCAGCCGGATCACTGTGGCTGGCCCTTCCCCCAAGTCCTTGCTGGTTACTAACCCCATTCACAGAAAAGCCAGGAGTAGGAGAATGGAAAGAAGAGAGCATTGTTTGGGAGATTGTGAATGGAGACGTTTGAGGATTCCCCACTGACTAAGGAAAACGGTCTCCATGAGAAGGGAAGGGGGCTGGGAGGCGGGGGGGTGGGGCCAGAAGCGTCAGCCCACACCTGACTTACCTGAGAGGCCGGGAAGGGGTTAAATCCCATTTTCTTGCTGCATCTGGGTTCCAATAAGCAGCTTGGCGATGATTCACTGACAAGACCGGAACCTGTCACATCAGTCAGCACTCGGGGTCGCGGAACCACAGAAAATCGGTGGCTCGACAGCACCTACGGGAGGGAGGAGGCAAATATCCAGCCTGCTCTGCCCCGTACCACCCAGCACGAAACGCTCAGTCACCACCCAATTCCTCCAGAGGACGGCTGACTAAAGCCAGATTTCCAGAAACCCCAAACTGGTGGGGGGGGGGGGGAGGGGGCGGTGGTGAGGGCGGCGAGCAGACACAGCTCCCGGATGCCCGTAGCCCAGTCTGCCGTCACATACCCGAAAGAGAATCAAAGGAAGGAGGAGGAAGAGGTAGAGGAGGGCAGGGAAGACAGCAGATCCAAAAGAAGCTCAAGAGGTCAGAAGACCTCCTTGGGCAAAGAAGGCAAACAGGAAACCAAGAAGACATGCGGGAGGCTGGTGGGCGCCATAGGCCACATCGCACACCATCAAGAACCTCCTGGCCCTCATCCCAATCAGACCTTCCGATCTCCCAGCATCTGAAACAGGGAAAAGGAAAGAAAGCTTGGCAGCCCTGAAGCAGACACAGCCACGCGCGCGCGCACACACACACACGCTCACACACACACAGCCCTTCCTGGAACGAAAGACCCCTTGGAGAAGGCTCACACTCTCTAGGTTCCGGTTCCCTGGGAGAAGGGCTCCTCTCCCGCAGGGGAGGGCAGACATGTCCGATAAGAATTGCTTAGCACAATGCTATATATAGTCTAGGTTCCTAGCGGCCTAGAGATTTGGAGCTAGAACTTGGCAGAGAACCATGCTAGATGCTGGCAAGGACCGTCCTCCCCCAGCCAGCCAGCCGAGAGCCTCACCTCCCCGCTGGGGGCAGTGAGGGCAAGCAGGGCCCTTCCCGTCGGCCCATTAATAACACCGCACTGAGGGACATGGGCTTTAGGCTCCGCTTTAGGGAAAATCGACTTCTCCTGAGTGTGAGGGCGATGTGCGGGGGCTGGACACTGGGATCTAGCCTCTCTGCAGCTCTCCAGCCGCACCAGAAAATCCAATCTCTGCTGGAGGATCAGGGGCAGGGGTGCGCGGGGAAAGGAGAAGTCACGGCAGCTGGGTGGGTTCAATGAACATCTCTCGCTTCCGATGTGTGACGGAAAACCAGAATGCAGACGAATACTTAGCTGCAGAAAGCCAGGCTGCCAGGCATCTCCTTTTTTTGTTCCAAATAAATGCAAACGGGCCATTCTATTAGGCGGTATCATGGCTGTCTTCTGCACACCAGCTCTGTCCCCAGCTTAGCCTGAGTCTCCAAGAGGCTGTCACCGACTCATGGAGCTCAACTCCTCTGAGTTCTCTGTGGGGAAGAAGTGAAAGGAAGCCAGGTAGGCTCAGCTCTTGGGGCCAGCCAGCCAAGCAATGAATTCTGCAAGCCCCAATCAGGGTCCCATCTGGGGCTAATATGTGGCCCCGGGACCATGGTCTTCAGCTGCTGCTCACTATCCAATGACAGCAACAAGACAAGGCTGTGCCCCTTGTCCTGGAGAAAAGTCCAGTCCCCGTGGACACAGGGTCTCATCAAAGAGGAACTACCACCTCCTTCGGAAAACAAACCTGAGGGACAGCAGAGCTCTCTGAAGTACAGAATCTGAGCCCTCGTCATATGCGCAGCTTCTGGACAAAGAGACACAAAGGATCTAACATCCACATATATACGATTTTTTTTTAGGTCAAGTTGCTCTCTATTCAGGCTCAAAATGACATGACACAAAGGGGCTGGGGCTGCCTTTGCATTCTGGGCCAGGGACAGCCGGCTCTCGTCCTTTGCCCTGCGTACCTCTCCACTGTGACCTCCACCAGGTCTTCCTGCTCCCTCTGGCTCCCAAGGCCCCAAAGCCACTCCTTGCAGAGATCCCAAATGAGTCACACTGGGAGGTCCTTGGGGAGCGGAGGAGGTGCTCGGCGACAAATGTCAGTGCTAAGCATCATCTATGGGAAAGCAGGAGACTGAAAAATGGCCTAAGGGGTACCTAGGCAGGGTGGTCCCGGGCCAGGCCGTCCTCAATTCCCCACCCACAAGTTGTTTGCTCCTCTGTCCCCAGACAGGGCCGAGGGAGACAGAGGAGAGAAGGGAAGCCAGATGCTAAGGATAGTGGTTTGCCTGAGATTCAGTGGCAATGGAGGCCCAGGCCTCTCTTGCTCCCAAGAAGGCATGGCTGGCCATGGTTGGGCGGGGCCGGGCGGGCGGGGCGGGGGGGAATGTCACGCGCCCTTAGCGCAATGCTGCAGATTCAAGAAAAGTCTAGAACCCTGAGCCGCCATGATGACGCACACACACACACACAAAGGTCAAGGACTCAAGGCCCACTATTTCACCTAAGAAGGAATTGAGGACGATGAAAGGGGAGAAGGTAAGTTTGACTCGGAACAATAAGGAAAGGGGAGGCTGAAGTAGGCTGCGCCAGAGCTGGCCTTCGGCTTGAGGCCGGTGACGTGGACCCACCATCTTCTGGTGGGTGACACCGTCTGCTGGTGTGATGCCAACAGAGGTCACCTGAGACGCCACGTCCCCACCAGGGCTCTTGCTTCCGGGGCCCCGGAATGCCAGTGATCACTAAGGACTCCCAGGCCCACCCTACCTGAGACGGGCTCACCCTCCATCTATGACAATGAGCCATGGTGAGAAATCCCGGAGGGTTTTCTGGCCCTGAGAAGATGTCTCTTGTTTGGGACGGGTGAGAGGAGCTTGTAAAATGACCGTTTGCCAAGCTTATCTAATAACACAAGCAGCTGCATTTTCTTTTTGGTTTCTGAAACTGAAGGGTCCACAGACCCCTGTTGGGTTACCTGGCCTTGTCTCCCCACCCCCGATGTCCAGAAGTGCTCTTCTCTGCCAAGCCCTTCCTGAAAATGAACCCAGCCTAAGGGTCGGCTCTGAGCCCCGATAAGCTGTTTTTGCTGCTTTCATGTTGACAGAACGTCCTGGCCATTCGGCTGAGTGCCCCATCTCCCAGCTCCCGACACACTGAGTCATCATCCAAAGAGGAAAAACACAACAAAGCAGCCGTCACCAGGGTCCCCATTGCCGTCGGCTGACGACTCATGGGCTGTCGTCACTCTCTGCTCTGCAGCCCCGGAATCGGTGACGAGGGGCTTCAGGGTGCCCAACTCCCCTCCCACGGGATGCAGCAGCGTCAGGAAGCAGGCAGCCACTGCTGCGATTCGATTCGGAAAGAGGGGAAGCTAACCTGGCGTCACGAGGCTCCCAGGAAGGATCACTGGTTAACCCTCACGCTGCCACCACCCACTCTGACCTCACGGCTCTGCTCCCACAGCGTTTTCCCGATGCAGAAGTTAAGGGGGTCTTTACTCCAGGTCAGGGAAAAGCACTTCCTCGCAGGCTTCAGGTGTGCAATGCCCGGTCACCTCCTCCCCTGCCTCTGGTATCACTGAAGGCAGGCAAGCTCCCTTCCCCCCATTCCTTCTCCAGCCACCTGCTACATACTCTTCTTAAGTCCCCGATAAAACAGCTGGGCAGGGGAAAGGGAGGTGCACCACTTTCTGTCGGGAGCCTGTTTGCTTGGCAATATATTAGGCATTTCACTGTAGATTACAGTGGCTCCATGTCACTGACTGAGGTCACTAAGCCTCAGAAAAACCACCTAACAAGATGAGGCAGGGTCAAGATCCAAGTGCAATGGTCCTGCTCCCTGCCTTGTCCGATCTCCACTGATCCTGGGTTCTGGAGCTCACTCTGCTCTGAAGGTACTACAACCATCCCACCTCCACCTTCTCTTCCAGGAGGAAGGTAAGTAGGATAACTGAGGTTTGTTAACCCAACAAAATTTCAGCTACAAAAAAAAAAAAAAAAAAAAAAGCCATCATCTTGAGTGAACCTGACCGCAAAGGAAGAGGAGAAAGTTAACGAGGTAGCAGGGTCCAGGGGAGTGTGGGAGAGCTACGAGACCCAGACCTCGGGCGCAGGAAGAGCGGCCACCCAAACTCCCATATGGCATTAGAGGTGTATGAAATTCCTTAAACACGCACGTTCTGGGGATCTACCTTGTAAGAGCCACGTGGCAGACACTGAGAACTGAGAGTAAAGAAGGAGGCAAAGGTTTGGGGAAACAGGGGTTCTAATCATGATCAGAACACTTACCAGTCACGGGACTCTCCTCGGAGGGTTGTGGAAAGCAGTAAATGAAAGAAGGTCCGTGGAACAGCCTGACGTGGCACCTGGCGAACAGAAGGCACCAAATAGGTTAAGTGTCTTCCTTCCTTGACTCTCAGCGCCTTGCAGCTCATCATCTCGCAGGTGACCCAAGACTTCTACACAAAGAGCCATAAGGCCACCAAAGTAGCACATGAGAGGGACAAAGTGTACGAGAGCTTGGCCGGAGGGAGCAAGGAGAGGTTACGAGGACTGCTGCTTGTGAAGGTGATCGGGAAAGGTCCAAGGAGGACGGTGGGGCTGCCGCAGGTGGGTGCGGTGGAGCCAAGGAGGCGTGGAAAATACCAGTAGGGAAAACCGAGAGATAGGAAAAGCAAGAAAAAGTAAGTTGCCTGGCTTTGTCGGAATACGTGGTCCACCTGGGGAAACGGAGAAGAGTAAGCCTGCGGAGGAGAGCTAAGGCTAGTTACACACAGTCCTCAGCACTGTGCCAAAGGGAAGGAGTTGTACTCTGGAAATGATGAGAAACCATTTTAAACCTCTAAGCAAGAAAAGACAAGATGGCCGCTGCACGCAGAAGGGCCTGGAAAGGAGAGGGACGGGCAGCAGGGAGCCTCACCGGAGGACTACAGCTGGAACCATGGCTCTGGCAGGGGGCATGACGAGGAGCAGAAAAGAAAAACAATGAGAAGGGAGGGCCATCGAACAAATCCTCAAAGCTGCCTTGGACCCCACCCCCTTGTCCCCATAGAGAAAACTGCCGGAGACAGAGCCTATTTGGGGAACACAAACCACAGGTCCGACACGTCTGAGATGAGCAGCCAGGTCTCTGCCTTCAGTCGCCCCCTCCACACACACCCCCCCCCAAAAAAAAAAAACTCAGCTTCTGCCCTGGACTGCTTTAAGCCTCAGGCCAACGAGGGCATGGGAGACCCAGGCCTTCTGTTAGCCATGCCCACCCTCTGGCCAAGCCGGGGCCCCAGGTGGTGGAACCCCCACCCAAGACTGTGTCCGAGGGTGGGACTGGGCGGTCCTGCCCCTGGGGCCACCTTCACTGCGGCAGCCACCACTGGGCCCGCCTCTGCTGCGCTTCTGCCCCCCCTCCCCTCCTCCGTCACAGCCCCCGCCCCCCGCCCACTCTGCGGAACTGGCACAGCAGGACCAGAAAAACCAACGTCACCATGTCAGAGACCAGCAGAAATGCCTCCAAAATGGCAGCCTTAGGATAAAAGGAGTCAAAAACACTATCAACCCACCCAAGGAAAGGGAAGCCAGTGACAAGGGGAGTGAACTGTCAACCACCTCCCAACTGGGCCCCCGACACACACCCTTCCTCACTCTTAGAATCGTCATGTCTTTCCCTTCAGAAACTTCCTCTCAAAACCCAGAAAGCATAAGAAGGAAAGAACGGACGTCACACCCCATGCCCCCGAGAGGTCCTGGGGGCCATGGGTGACACAGGGCATTGAGAAGGACATTCTGCGTTCCACCTCCCAAGGGGGACAGCAGCCCACTTCTGTCTTCAAACCCAACTCCCATCACTGACTGGACGAGGGCTAACCCTCCGAGGGAGCCAAGTCTTCCCCTGCTCCCCAACCAGACCCTCCCCAGCTCCATGGGCCCTGGGGAGCCAGGAGGCAGGGTTGCAAAGAAAGGCCGAGAAGGCACAGCCGTGCCTCCGTTATGTAAGAAGAAGGGCGGTGCTGTCCTAGGCCAGCGACCCAGGGCGCATTGCGCTCCCGGATGCGCAGTCATGGGCGGGGGCCACTGCGCAAGGCGCAGGGCTCTGAAACCCCCTCCCCACAAACGTGAGACCTGCGACACGGACTCGATGGGGAGCCGGGACCCTGATTTTTCCAAGTCTCCCTCCCCCAACCACAGGAGAACAGCCTGCTGCCCTAGTTTTGCTCTCACTCTCCTCACTCCCCAGAATGACAAACCCTCCTAACCTGGGACCTCCAAACCTCTTGCGGCCCAGTGGCTCTCCCGGAAATCCCACCAAATACGCAGTTTCTGAGCAACATCCTGGGGTCAGTCCCCATCCTCACCTTTCCAAGACCAAGGAGCAGCAGCTTCCAGAAGGCAGGTCTTTCCCACACTGGGCTCAGCTCTGGACAGCCCCGTCAATGCAAATCTCTCGTCCCCAGGGAGCAGCCCAGAGGCAGCAGGAAGCCCATGGTGGTGGCAGTGTCAGCAGCAGCAGATCTGTCCTACCTTGCCCCGTGCGTTTCCAGGGGAGCCAAGAATTATTGTGCCGCAACACCGAGGTGTGGCTGATTGGAAAATTCCCTTTTCCGACACCAAACTAAAGGACAAATACTTCCTTCCAGTTTGGTCAACCCTCTGCGCACCCATCTCTCCAACCCTTCCTACTCCAAAAAAAAAAAAAAAAAAAAAGTTTGGGGAACCCGGAGCTCCTCTTCCTCTGAGTGCTTGAAATAAAAAAGGCATAGGAAGAGGCTTCACCTGGTCAGTCAAAAGCAGGCACAGACACAGGAGCATACGCACACCCCTAAACAGATTTTAGAAAGCTGCTGGGCTTCTCCCCCCCTCCCCTTTAAGCAAGTGAAATGCAAATTCAGATTTGATACCCTGCCCTCAGCCAATCAAAAAAAGGTTTTCACCTGCCATTGGCCCACCCACCAATCAGAGGAAATGTCTGGAGTGAGAGCCCTCCCCTGGCCAATGGAAGGCCAGCTCAGTCACTTAGTTAATGATGCAGCAGTACAAGGAAGGCCATCACATGTGAACTGGAAGGGTGCCAACATGGAGACACAGAGAGCGCAAGGTAAACAACTTTCCAACGCCAAAAGGATGACATTTAATCTCTAAATGCTAGCTTCCCTTCTCAGCTCATCCCTAACCCCTCTCAGCTGGCCCTACAGATGCCGGGAGCCTCACTACCTGTCCCCCTTGGAGCTCCTAACAAGATGCAACAGTGACTGCGTCACCATTCCCCACTTTTCCCAACTACGCAGTGACAAACCTACCAGCTTTACCCCACTTCTCCCAACCCACGCCCCATCCTGCCCACCGGCTCCCCACCAGCCCAGCTGCCCCGAGGCTGAACATTTCAATAAGGCAACCCCTGGAAAGCTATGCCTTTCCACCTTCCTCCCAGCACCTCTCCTCCTCACTTCCTACCTGCCACCTAAGAACGACGTGGATGGACAGACAGACGCGGATACCCAAACAACCTGGAAAACCAGTCTGTCTGTCTGTTCAAAAGAAGGAAACGGGGGCAAAGGCTGGTAGGTCAGGTGGGACGCTGGGGACAGCTTGCTCCTCTAGCCTCTACCCCGGTCAGGCTTGAGCAGCTGACACTAAAAGAAAAGAAAATTAAAGTGGAAAAAAAAAAAAAAACACACAAAAAACCTCTCTCAGAGAAAAAATAGCAAAAAAGCGAGAAAGAAGGTGAGAAAGACAGAGCACCCACATACGCAGAGACATCGCCCCCGATCCCAGCAGATACGTACGTGGGGGAAGAAGGGGGTTACGCCATCAAGTCCTGAAGCCCGTCGGACCACCCATCGTCGCCTGCGCAGACCCAAATCTCGGTCTTGGCCGTAGGGTGCCGCAGTCCCGAATGTTCCAGAAATTGGTCCCGTTAAACCTTCCACCATCGCCCCGCAACCTCTTGCTCCCACCCCTGCCCCCCCACCACCACCCACCTCCCCCCCGCGGGAACCGCCCGTGCCACCTTGTGTGTCATCTCCTTAGCCCGGGCTACCCAGAGGCCTCTAGCCCCCGACAGATTTCTGAACGCTTGGCAAGTGAGCTGGCAGAACCTGGTGCCCGGTGTTGCTATGACTTGTTTCTTGATTTCTCTCTCTCTCTCTGCTGCAGCACGGCTGTTGCTAGCAGACCTATCGACGGAGCGCTCTCTCTCTCTCTCTCTCTCTCGCTCTCTCTCTCTCTCTCTCTCTCCCCTCTCTCTCTCTCTGAGCTCTGTGACGCAGATCTAAATTCTCCAGTCTGCTCCTTGTGTTGCAAGAGCAGAACTGCAGCTCTTCCCCTGGAGAGCCGGAGGGCAATGCCAAGGCTGGTCAAACAAGGCAAAAAAAAAAAAAAAAAAAAAAAAAAAAAAAAGTTGGGCCTACACTCTGCTCCCTGGCCACACTTTTGAGCCCTTTTTTTTTTTTTTTTTTTTACCCCTCACACCTCACTGCTCGGGGGCATAGAGGGCCTGGTCCCTGCAGGCTCACGCCTTCCCTGCCGGCTTCCCGGCCACCAGACTAGCTTAACTCTTTGAGTGACAGCACCCGGAACCCAGACAGGGCCGTCCCATGCTAAACGTTGCCTCATCTCTTCTTGAACCCTGTGAACTTCTCCCACACAGGAGAATAAAATGGTCTTCACCCTGACACCACTGTCCTATTAACTCTTTGTGCCACAGACACATCCAGAACAATGACCTGTAGCTGACTTCTGTTGTTTTCTGCTTTTCTGGCCACAAACCAGGACCTTTTTCTCCCTGGAATTTCCTAATGACAAAAAGCGTAATTGAAACATTGCCCGCTTACCCCACGGATGCTCTCCTTCTATCAGGGCAGGACTGGGGCAGAAACCTAACTGAACCGCAGCCCGAAGAGTCCAGGGTAACACCAGGCTGGATCTCCGTTCTTTCCGGGCTCAGAATTTTCGGGCCTCGGTGGAAATGTCCAATCACTTCTCAAAAGGCACTTAGGCCACTCAGTCCCAGAGATTCAGGTTGCTGAGTCATTTGTTCCCAAGAAGATCCTCTGACAACATGGAAAGCAGCAAAACAGAGCAGCGGCCAAGCCTGGACCCGGAGTGGCCAACGGCCGGGTTCTTCGCTCCGGGTGGGCAGCCCAGGGGCACGAGCACGTGCCGGCTCACCCCCGGCTGCCCCGTGATGGTGGTGGGAGGCCTGCCCACACCTGGAAACCCTCACGGGGCTGGGGCTTTCCCACCAACACTCTGAAGGCCGGCTGGGGTTGTTTTTGGATCCCGATAGGTCTCCACTGCAGCCAAGCACACAGCTCCCAACATTTTCCCGACCCCAGACCCAGAAATGTATCCAGCACAGCTTAGAAGCCGACTCCCTAGACCCTGTCTACCCAGACAGACCCAGGGAGGCTGGGTTCCCACACCGCCACGTGGAAAGCACGCAGACCCACAGAGGTTTCCCACGACCAGTTGTGCTCTATGGGCCTGGACCTGACCAGAAGTGAGAAATATACTCAGGTCCTCGGGTAGCTAGCTGACTCATAAGGTGTATCACATCAAGAACCTTGCGACTTCTGGGAAGAGGACTTGAGGACGGAAGACCAGGCGGCCACCTTGTCCTGCACCCTGCTTCCCAAGCAGCCTTCTTCGGGCAACTTGGGGCCAAGGTTTCACCCAGCAGAAAGAAGACCACTTGGAAGACAACCATGGCACTCCACGGGCTTAAAAGAAGCCCAGAGCATCTGTGCCAGGCTCCCAGCAGGGGGGAAAGTGCTTCAAATTCACACCTTCTGGGCTCCAGGGTAGTGCATGCCAATAAAGAAGTCACCTACTGGTCTGATGACCAAAGGAATGTGGCCTTGATGGCACTAAAGCAAGTCCCTCGGAATGGTCCTCTGCCTACTTAAATACCATTTGCTGTAGTTTCCTTTTCCATGGAAGAAAAACATGCCTAAGTTCATGTCAGGACATTCCTGATTTATCCAAGAGCCCAGGATCAAATAAACAAAGGGCTCTGAGCTCTGCCAGGGAGCCTCCTGCTTCAGGAGGGAGAACCAGAGGGAAGTAGGGCTCCGAAGAGTTGGCCCATCACCCCATGAACTTGGTGAATGACGTGGCTGCTCACTGCCATGGCAATGGAGATGTCACGGGTGGGCGGAAGTGAGAGAGGAGAGGCAAATAAGTCATGAGAGACAGAGCAAGGAGCAAGTCAGGGTCAGAGGAGGGCCATACACAGCCGCGGAATTTACTGAGGAGGGCCAACCGTACTCTCCAACCACAGCACACCTGAGCTTGAGTCCATGCAGAGAAAGGTCCCCATTTCAGGGACGCAGCAGGGCCCAACTCTTGACTCGAACGGCACTGGGACAGTACTAAGTTCGGGGAGGCTTTGTCTCACTTTGCTTTTCTTCTAAGTCTTTGCTTTTTCTTCCCACGACCGTGTTACTCTTCTCACAGTTTTACTGGGACTGAAACAGTCATTTTAGGTGCCTCTGCCCCATGCTAGATCTTCCTTCTATTAACCTGATTCTGCGTGGTGCCTACGACAGAAAAACCCGAATGGGATGACCAGGAAGCAGAAACGAATTCAGTTCTAAAAACATGGGAGGATGTTTACTTAGCAAGCACGCTCGAGTCCTACAAGGAAGCAGTTTTACAGGGTGCTGCGTGTGGTGTTTGATTTCAGGGGGTAAAGATAACTTCGGAGCAGAGGGAAGGTGCTGGTTCCTTCCGTCCACCCTGTGAGGCCCGGAAAGGCTGGGCCACGGCAAACTTGAAAAGGCAGGGCTTCAACTCGAGCTCAGCAGGCCCCCGGCTCCCTTCGGCTTCTCTGCGGCTACAGGCCTCGGAAGCTGTGCACGCTTTATAGACGTTGCAAGCTCTCCGTGGCCTCTGACTGATCTGGGTCAAAACTATGAAATGCCAAAGATGAAGTATTTTCTTTGCAGGGAATAAGCTGAACTTTTACCCAGGACTCGTCCAGGCTTTGGAATGCAATCGCTCTGTAATTGCCACAAACTCCAGTTTGGTGGGCATCAGCCAGGAGAGCAGGCTTAGTGCAGGCTTCTCCGTTCCCTCATTTCCTCATTTTGGCCTACTCTACGGGGACTGGATCTTTTTTTTTTTTTTTTTTTTTCAGTTTGTTTATTTTGAGAGCGAGACAGCGAGAGAGGGAAAGAATCCTAAGCAGACTCCACACCGTCAGCACAGAGCCCGACACAGGGCCCGAACTCACGAACCATGAGATCATGACCTGAGTTGAAATCAAGAGTTGGACATTTAACCAACTGAGCCACCCAGGTGTCCCTATGAGGACAGGATCTTTAAAAAAATTGTTTTAAATATGTTATTTACTTTTGAGAGAGAGACAGAGCATGAGCAGGGGAGGGGCAGAGAAAGAGGGAAACACAGAATCTGAAGCAGGCTCCAGGCTCTGAGCTGTCAGCACAGAGCCTGATGCAGGGCTCGAACTGATGGACTGCGAGATCATAACCTGAGCCGAAGTCAGACGCTTAACCGACTGAGCCACCCAGGGGTCCCTGGATCTTTAATCGGGAAAGAAACCATTTTTCTCAAGACAGGGTACCTGTGCAGGAGACCAATCCCAAACTCCACACAAATATCTAGGGCTAGAGAAAGTGCTCTAGATCAAATGACAATGGTCTCAGTCCCAGGGAGAACCTACAGGTGGGCCACAGTGAGACAGTGTTTCTATTCACTACCTGGGAGGGGGCAAACAACGGGCACCCAGTGACCCAAGAGGTAACTCATTTATGAAGTACGTTCTAGGTGCTAAGCCAACACACAGCATAGAAGACCTTAAGACCTATGCATGCTAGTTACAGAACCTGTATTAGCATTCCCAAACTGGTATTTTTGATATTTCGAAAATCTGCTCTTGAAAAGCTAGAATCAATTTTCCCACTGAAATCATATTAAGCTCACTAGTTGGGTTCCTAGGCTCACCCACTTTACCCACTTCAGAAAGCCACAAACTCAAATGCCTTTGGGGTCTAGGCAGGTAACAAAGGAGTGACGTGGGTTGGGAAGGAATGTACCAAGTGGAAGGAACACGCTACTCCTCACGGGCAGCCCTCCCCAGCCCCACCTGATTGGGACCATCTGGGAACAGAGGCCACCAAGAGCCCACATCATCTAGTTTTCCAGGAGAAGGTGGAAATCCAGATTTATTATATTAAACTTTCAACTTTTAAACACTGTCAAAAACCTTTAAAAGTCAAAACATACCTGCAGAGCCTCTAAGTTGTTTTCTTTGTGGTAATGTATCCAAAATACGATACGTTTGTTATGAAAAAAAAAAAAAAATGGGAGCAAGCAATGCCAGGGTGAGGACTTCAATAAACTAAAGAAACGAAAAACATAACCGAAGGGAACAGCGTTACCTCACAGCTACTGCTACCGGAAGAAAAGGATGGAAGAGAGGGCAGTGAGGGAAATCTCGGCCTTCAGGTCAATGGTGGTCAACCAGCCCTGTGTGGAGGGCTGTGAATGGAGGGGTGCTTTGGAATTATTTTTAAATATACACGATACCACTCAAGGGCCAGTAATGGTGTCTCATCCTGACTCACCAGAGAGACAGAAGTCCTAGGGGAAGACACAGGACATATACACATATATATTCCAACGTACTGGCCCTCTCTCACAGTTAGAGGAGCTGCTACTCTGGACATGCTCGAAGAGTCTGTTCAGGGCTTTGTTGGTAAAATTGGAGGGATGACCCAGCTGCCCACCCAAGGCACAGGGCGCTCCATGAACAACACTATGGCCAAGCCATTGTCTAGCCTCACCTTGGTTCAATAACTCCCATCCCACCTTTGGAGGATTCTGACAACTGAATTTGGTTGAGAGGAAATCTCTCTCTAGGTAACTAACTACTCGCCTCCCATCTTCACTCTGCCTCTGGAGCCCATGGAACAAGCCTAGTCCCCCAAACACACTCAGACATTTCAGGAAAACTTTTACAACCGCAAGTTTTTAGGCTAAACAAGTAGGTACAAAAAGGGAAATGAAAAAAGAGGTGGGGGGGGGAGGGGAGGAAGAAGCCGGAGAGAAACACTCTTAAAATAGCTGATCAAAAGTTAACAACCCAAAGGAAAAGAGGAAGAGACACATGTATTACACATTCATGAGAAAGGAGGCACTCGTGGCAGAATGAACAGCTGAGTGCGTGAGAACATGTGAAGGGAGGGGCCCACAGTCCACACACAAAGGAAATGTCAGAAAGAGCCACGGCATTAAATCGTTCCCAAGGCCAGCCACCAGGCTGTGCCAATGATCTGGGACAAACTGGTTAAAACCTGGAACTGGGAGAGGAAAACCACACGGCTCACAATCTTATATGTATGGGACGTTCTTTTGCCCATTTGGGGGAAGGGATTCATTTCCTTGGATTTCTTAGAGTCTCTACATATTCTAGCTACAAACCCACCGGCCAGTTATAGGTACTCCATGTGTCTTCTCCACTCGGCTTGTCTTTTCTTAGTGAGGTCTTTGGATGATTGATCAGAAGTTTCTCATTTTAATGTCATCCAACTTATCAATCTTTCCCTTTAGAGCTAGTGCTTTGGGTGTCTCCTTAAAAAATGTATGGCTACCTCAAGGTTATGAAGATATTCTATGTTGTCTCGTAGATGAAGTTTTATTTTGTCTACTCGCACATTTAGATGGACTCTCGGGAATTTATTTTTGTGCATGCTGTGAGGCAGTGGTCAAGATTCATTTAATTCCTTGTGGATATCCAACTGTCCCAGTACTATTTATTAAAACGACTGTCCGTTCCCCACTGCTCAACATAAATCTCCCCACTCCTCTGTCATAAATCAGGTGTCCAGATACATATGGGCCTGTTTCTGGGTCTGTTTCCCTGTTCCATTCCTTCGGTCAGAAATAAGACAGACAAATAGGTCTATTATTGTATAATGGAGCACTAATCTTAAATCGGGTGATTTTAACATGAGAATCTGCCAACAAGTAAAGTTCAAGAAAATATAAACCAAAGAGCCAGTTTTGCAAAGTAAGTTCAATGTGGACTCGCATACTGTGAGAAGAGGACCCCAGCCTGGACCTCTCAGAAAGAAAAGGAGCAGTACCAGACAAAGAAAGCTAAGGGAGAAGAAAGAGTGGCAAAATTGAGTCTCGTTTTTGTAGACGGTAACACAGTGATCAAGAGAACAGACTCATACTGCGTGTAAGAGATAACGTGCATCCAAATCCTGACTACATACTACTTAGCCGTGTGATCTTGAGCAAGTTAACTCTGTCTTCTTGAGTCTCAGTTTCTTAACCTGCAAAATGGGGAAATATCTTCCTCATTGAGCTGTGCATATTAAATAGGTTAACTGAGGTACATCATTTAGTACAGAGCCTAACACTGTAAGTATTCAAAAAAGAGGTTGGGCGCTGTCTTCATCATGGTTAGCGATCTAATGGAGACCCAGCTGCTGGAGCAAGCTTGCCATCCAACGAACACTTAGTGAGTACATAGCACTAAACAAATATAGCACACATAGTGATTAAAAACTCAGATTAAAAAATGAGACATATTTGAATCTAAATTCTAGTACAGCCTCTTTATGTGTTATATAAACTCGAACAACTTATTTCTCCTTTCTAAGTTTCTAGTTTCAGCTTCATCCATACTTCCTAGGGGCTTTTTTGGTAAGGCTATTAAGAGATACAGAAGCATTCTGCACAATGCCCAACAACTCAATACTCATATAGAAAACCTCGAAGACGCCACCAGAAAAACTTAAAATGAATTCAGCAAAGTTACAGAATACAAAATTAATGCACAGAAATCTGTTGTGTTTCTGTACACTAATAATGAAGTAGTAGAAAGAGACATCAAGAAAACAATCAAATTTACAATTGCACCAAAAAGAATAAACTACCTAGAAATAAATTTAACCAAGGAGGTGAAAGACCTATATATACTCTGAAAACTATAAGACATTGATGAGAGAAATTGAAGATGACATGAGCAAAGAGATATAGCATGCTCATGGATTAGAAGAACCAATACTGTTCAAATGTCCATAATACCCAAAGCAATCTACAAATTCAATGCAATCCTTAGCAAAATACCAGTAACATTTTTCACAGAACTAGAACAAATAACCCTAAAATTTCCATGGAACCACAAAAGACCTGGAATAGTCAAAGCCATCTTGAGAAAGAAGAACAAAGCTGTAGACATCACAAGCCCAGATTTCAAGCTAGGCTACACAAAGCTATAGTAATCCAAACTACAGTATGGTACTAGTACAAAAACACACATGGATAAATGCAACAGGACAGAGAGCCCAGAAATAAAGCCATGCATATATGATCAATTAAACTATGATAAAGGAAACAAAAAGATACAATGGGGAAAAGACAACTTTTAATCAATAAATGGTGCTTGGAAAACTGGATGGTTACATGTAAGAAGAATAACATTGGACTACCATTTACCCCACACACAAAAATAAACTCAAAATGGATTAAAGACCTAAATGTTAGACCTGAAGTCATAAAACTCCTAAAAGAAAACATAGGAAGTAATCTCTCAGCCTCAGCAATGTATTTATGGATATGTCTCCTCAGGCAAGGAAAACAAAAGCAAAAATAAACTATTGGGATTACACTAAAATGAAAAGCTTTTGCACAGCAAAGGAAACACCATCAACAAAATAAAAATGCGACCTACTGAATGGGAGAAGATATTTGCAAATGATATAACCAGAAAGGAGTTAATATCCAAAATTTTATATGTATATATATATATATATATATATATATATATACACACATATATATATATACACATATATATAAAGAACTTACATAACTCAACACCAAAAAGCCCCCAAAACAATCCAATTAAAAAATGGGCAGAGGACCTGAATAGATATTTTTCCAAAGACATCCAGATGCCCAACAGACACATGAAAAGATGCTCAAAGTCACTAACCCTCAGAGAAATGCAATGCAAAACCACAATGAGATGTTACCTCGCACCAGTCAGAATGGCTGGTGTCAAAACGATAAGAAATAACAAGTGTTGGTGACGATGCGGAAAAAGGGAACTTTTAAGCACTGCTGGTGGGAATGTAAATTGGTGCAACCACTGTGGAAAACCGTATGGAGATTCCTCAAAAAATTGAAAATAAAAACACCACATATTGCAGTAATTCCACTACTCAGTATTTACCCAAAGAAAACGAAAACACTAATTCAAAAAAAGATATGTGCACCCCTAGGTTTAGTACAGCATTATTTACAATAGTCAAGATAGAAAAGTGTCTATCAACAGATGAATAGATACAGGAGATGTGGTATACATATTTATGTATGTGCACATATATTCGTGTATATACGTGTGCACATTTGCATGTATATACATACCGGCATATATATGTGTGTACATATATACACACACACATACATACACACGAGTATTAGTCATAAGAAAGAATGAGATCTTGCCACTTGTGACAACACGAGTAGACCTGGAGGGCATTAAGTGAAACAAATCAAGAAGGACAAACACCGTATGATTTCACTTACATGCGGAATCTACAAAACAAAATAAACAAGCAAAAAAACAGACCCACAAATACGGAGAAAAAACTGGGGGCTGCTACAGGGGAGGGGAGGTGAGTGGGAAGATAAGTGAAATAGATAAAGGGGATTAGGAGTACAAATTTCCAGTTATGAAATAAGTAAGTCACAGAGATGAAAAGTAAAGCATAGGGAATACAGTCAGTAATACTGTAGTAACATATGATGACAGATGGTGACTATACTTATCGGGGTCAACACCGAGTCACGTATATAGAGTTGTCGAATCACTATGTTGTACGCCTGAAACTAAGATGGACATTGTGTGTCAACTATGTGTCAATGGCGATTTTTAAAATTTTGGGAAAAAATGCAAAAGTAAGAGCTCAACCGATGCCAGCTATCGTGACAATGATAACAGTGACGACAGACAATGACAATCTGGGGTGTGGTGCCATATCGGGCACGGGAAGAAAGTTTGTACCCTGTAAAACCTATAGTCCCTGGCCTTCTTGGTCTTCCGTCCCAGCACTAAGCAGGCACAGCCAGCCTAGCTTCATATTATCAAGACAAAGTAGTAGACAAAATCAAGTGTGTGTTCAGGTGATAGGTCCAAGGCAGAGGAAGAAGAAAGGTCAGAGATGCCAAGTAAAAACGAAGTTGCTGTAACAGTTAAGTACCTAGTAAGATAACTGCTAATCTCAGGGTTCTGTAAGAAGAAACAAAAACACAGAAGCTACAAATATATATACATATATATATATACACGTATACATAAATATATATGTATACACATATATATTTACATACGTACAATTAGCAAAAGTCTGAATACGTGCTGGGGGTCGTGAGAAATGGTACTCATACATTAGAAGTCTGATGGGGAGAAGGTTCCTGAAGGAAGAGTGCTGTCAACAGCTTCAATCCACGGTAACGACCATGATGTGGTCAGCCTTAAGACTGCATCTTGTCCATCTCCTGGAACAACTCCCCCCAGAGCCACCGAGGAGCTCTTCCTATCAAATTCCCAACCCAAGGGACCATGGTACTTCCATCCAGGTTGCTATGCTGAAGTGAAACAAGGCCCAGCAGGGACGACAAACACCCCAAGGACACATGCAGTACCACGTGCCAAGTGAAAATCCAAGACGAGGGCTGGGGACAGCCTGTGCCGGAGGGTAGGTCCTGGCAGAGGTGAGATGCAGACGCAGACCCAGAACGCCACCACCGACGGGGAGCACGAGCCAGGCAGCAGACAGTAAGCGGCCTGGCAGAGCCCGGGACTCCTAGGGCTGCAGGCGTGAAGGAAGGTGAGTGAAGGCCAAGGCAAGTCCTGAATTCACGTCACAAAAGGAAGTGAGCCCCAGCACCAAAAGAGACTCCCTCATGGAATGTCCTCTCAAGGGAAACAGAGTGACAGGGCGTGTCTGTCTGGGGGCCCGGGGATGGCCGGGCCTGGGACGGCAGACATCGTGACCAGTATGCCCTGTTGGTAAGAAGATGCTTTCTCCTGGGAAGATTCAGTCAGTCTGCTTCTTGGGCCAAAAGTCCAGGCTCCGAAGTGTCCTGCCCAAGCCGGCTCCCGTCACCTCCTGGGAAAGTGAGCAAGGCTAAAACGTCTATCTTGTCCTCGGCCACTAACCATTAACTCTGAGCTCCTGCCACAGAGGACTCAGCTTCACACAAGACAGAGGCTGACAAAGGGGTCCGGCACCTACTATGTTGACGATGCCCTGAGGCTGAGTGAACACTCTCACTCCACTAGCCGAAGCCCCTGGAAACCCCTGCCCCAGGGGCTTCCAGAGCTGCCTGACACACAGGGGGACAAAGTCTGTTTGCGACTCAGGGAGTAACCCAACGCGCCTCTTGGCCGGCTGCTCTCAAAATCCTGGCCCTGTCAACGGATGGAAATAATTTCCAGAGAAATGGAGTGTGGCTGGGCCACGTGAGTTGGGCTGAAGGGAGCCCTACCCCATCCCTGCACGGTTGGAACCTGCGGTCCGTGCCACGGGCCAGACATGGCCGGGTGGGGATGGTAGGAGGTCTTGCCCATGTGCCCTCCAGGCACAGGCTGGGACCCTTAGATGTTACTGTTGCTCTCGGGGTTCTTTGTCTTGATCCGGGAGGGAAGCTCCGGGCAAGAGGAGATGTCTCTAGGGTGCGCAGAACCTGGACAACTGATGACTCATGGAGCTGTACTGACCTTTGCGTGAAGATACAAGCTTAGCACCGTGTCATTCAAAAATCAAGTTTCTTTCCTGCTCCAGAACAAACTACCGCTTGCTTAGCTGAGTCAGATCTAGACAGCAGGAGTCACAAACACCAGTAGGACAGGGGGTTCCCCAAACAGCTCTGACTTGAGCTTTAATTTCCAGACTGCCTTCTCCCCCACACGGGGGCATGCCCATGCCCATACCCACAGCCTAAGAAGGAAAAGGAAAGACACGGGGGCCGTGATGCACGCCAGCGAGCAAGTCTGGGCTTCCAGCAAAATGCCGGCCCTGCCAGGAGCTGGAGCAGGGGCAAGGCCTCTGGGGCTGAGCCGGGTGAGAGAGGGGCAGGGGCTGTCTGCAACCTAACAGTCGATGTCGTATTTGGGGGCAAATATCTGGGACGCGTTTTTATTAACACTGCTTTCGATTGCAGGATAGTGTTTTCCATAATACGAAATCCTACCAGAAGTTAAGGTTCTAAACATCTTTGATGGTGTGAATGGATACATCCCCTGCGTACAGAAAGCTCAGGAACGGGGAGGGCTTGTTGACCAGAATCGCTGAGGGTGAGAGAGAGCCCCGTGATTGTCTTAACAATGGAGGGAGAGCGCTGGAGCCACACTCTTCCAGAGGGTTCTGTTTTCTGAAGGCCTCTGGGACGGGCCGGCAGCAGTTACTCTCAGGTTAGGATCTGGCACAGGCCTCTGAGGTCAATGTCCTTTCCCGAAAAGCAGAGAGGCAATTAAGCTCTGCCTTAAAAAAAAAAAAAAAAAAGATTGGGGCACCTGGGGGACTCCGACTTCGGCTCAGGTCACGATCTCACCATCTGTGGGTTCGAGCCTCGCATCAGGCTCTGCACTGACAGCACGGAGCCTGGGATTCTCTCTCTCGATCCCTCTCTTTCTCTCTCTCTGCCCCTCCCCTTGCACTAAATAAATAGATAGATAGATAGATAGATAGATAGATCAAAGCAAAAGATTACATTTGGAAGTTTCCCCCAATGCCATGTAATCTGGGGTGACGGGAGCACCTTGCCTCATCAACGCTCTCCCTCTGAAAACTTCAAAACCTTCAGGGGCCAGATGAATGCTAAAAAAAAGAAGGCTCATCCAACAGTAAGAATGGATCATTGATTTATCCCAGAAGGTGTGCGTGAGGCCTACTGCGTGTCAAGGCACCGTGCTGGGCACATTTTATGGAGCCCTACCTCAGCCAGCTGTGGCTTTCCAACTCTGTCTGGAAAAGCAGGGCACCAGGAGGACAGCTGGCTGCTTAGTCCCATCCTGGACGCCCCCCCCCAAATGAGGAGGCTCAAGTCTTGCCACCCCTCCAGGCCACAGCACCTTGTGCGTCACTCGGGCCTTCTGGACAGACAGAGCTGGCGGTGGGGCGGGGAGCCCGCAGGCCAGTGAGCTGAGGGCACCAGCAGGAAGCTTCCGGGAAGGCTGACGAGAAAAAAAACGCCACTGGTGCGTCTGAGAACCCAGAGTCACTAGAGGGCCGGAGGATCCTGGACAAGAGCCTCACTGCCAATGGAGCACCCCTGCTGCCAGAGCCCCACCCACTGACCTCAAGGTCAGGCAAAAGCACCCCTAGTGAAGTCACGCCGAGAGCAGCAACCACCATTCCTGCCCCAAACCCAACAGAGTCACTCAGCCCCATCCAAATGGCCTGGGATGACCCTCCACATAAAGCCTTTAGAGTCCTGGGGAGGTAAGGTACCCTAGAGGTCATCTGGGTAAGATGATCAGCCTTGGGTTCGAGGCCAAGGTGGGGGACTTCGGGTGGGGGACTGTCTCCCTACCTAATTTTTCTCACCTGTAAAGCAGGGCTAAAAAGGGTGGCCGTGAGGAGTAAACGAGTCCCTACAAGGAAAGCACACGGTAATACGCCTGGCACACAAGCGTTCAGTGAGTGGTAGCTGTTGTTTTTATTATTAGCGTCCCTGCGTGGCGGCCGCTCAGCTTACCTGTAAACACTGTCGGCCCGCTGAAAGGGCTCACTACCTCACAGGGTCACCCATCTGCCCCCCGTCACATCCTTTACAGCTCAAACGGTGGAAGCCGTAACTCAGTCCCACGCGTCGACATCTGCCTCTCTGTCACTGTTGTCCACTGGCCCCGGAGCTGCCCTCTGGAGCTCCACGGAGGAAGCCTGACACCCACGTCGCGTGACAGTCCTTTAAATACGCAAAGCTGTGCCCAGCAAACACCCTCCACCGACGTCTCTCCCTCTCTGGAATCAATATGGCCAATTTTTAACCGTCCTTCACAGGCCAGCAGCCTTCCTCTAGACTTGCTTCCTTCCCCAGGACTCTCCACTCCCGCTCTGGGTCCCAGTCCACCAGCGCGCTGCCCTGTTTCTCCATTCCCTCCCCAGCCCCGTGCACCCATTTTCAAACCTCCCTTTGGTGTCTTCTTCGGGACTCTTCTTCACCACGGTCTTAGGGATCTATGCGTAAGCCTGTGCCGAGTTCTTTCTATCTGAAAAACACCAAGCCCGGCGCTTTTCACATATCTGCTCATCTGCTCTGCTTCCCTTCGCTGGGAATCAAACCCTGCTCTCTGATCCTAAGCTTACCTGGCCTCCTTCCCTGAGTGCGCACTGGATGGAGCCCTTCTCCCCGGCCAAGTTCCTACAAGAAGGTGCCCAGACACTGCTGACTAGAACCTGAGGCCCGTGGTCTCCGCAAGATGCGGCAATCTATCTGCCTTTATTCCCCGTTCCTTCCCAGGCAGGCCACACGTCTGCCGCCGTGACTGTTCTCTCTTCTCCAGACGCCAACAACATGTGCAACGCATCTTGCAATTTAGACACTGATAATGCGCCGTCATGTGTCATCATGGGTGCTCCTCTAGGGCCTCCCCTGCAGCGTGAATGTTTCAAAGATGGGGCCCAGGCAAGCTTTAGAATTCTCTTTCATTCTCCTCAAAGCTAAACTCCCAGGGCCATTCAATCAATACTTGCTGACTGGCTGATCGGGCCAGAGTAGCCCTCCCTGTCAACACGCCCACCCTGAGGCCCTGACAGCCACACCGGAAACAGGTTCGCTTCGTCCACGGCCCTTCCCTGCGTGCCCTGGTCCTCTGAGGGTTCTGCTATTTTCTCCTCCCTCCGATCCAGACTTGTCGAACATGAATTTAGCCATCCTACTCCAGTTTCTAGAAAGGGTTCCCAAGCAAATGTCAGAGGGACATCCATCCGACTTGTGCTTTCACAAGCACGAGTAACCACCTCGGCCTCTGGCTGGAGGATACTAAGGATAACAGTGCAACCACAACCCTGAACCCGGGGGGGTCTGCTCCATGGTTCTCCCTGTGACCCCATGTGAAGCTAAGAATGCGGGAGACAGAAATCAGCCGTGCTCGTCCCACAGGTGGGAAGACCACTGTCAAAGCCATCCTCCTCCAGAGAATCAAAGCCCAGAGACTCACAGCTCCCTACGGCTACCAACCGGGCTTTGGTGAAGGGAGAGCAGAACACTGTCCTCGCCTGAGATGGTGGCAGAAGGAGAGAAAGGAGCAAACGAGTGACACCCACAGCCTTCACGTGGAAAGCTGGAGCCTCGCCACCTTCAGGCGCCTCCTGGGGTGGGCCGAAATTCTTGCTGTTATCAGACACGTGCACCAAGCAAGAAGACGGAGCAGAGCCCTCTACTTTGCTGGCCAGCCCCAGATGTTGCGCGGATACTGACAGGGGCCGGACAGAAACTCAGGGTCCTCTGAGACACGGAAGTGTCCGCCTGGGGAGGGCCAAACATCCTTGGGAGGCTACGCCGGGTCTCACCAACTTATCTCGTATTCTAAATACTCGCAACACTTAAAGACAACACAACGCACACAGTGTTTGTTGACGCTGTTACTGAATCCAGGACGAGAGGAAAAAGAGAATCAAAATTAAATACAAGATATGGTTCATAACCAAAGGAGTTCCTAAAATAGCCTCCAGAGCTAACATGATTTGGGAGCAGTTATAAAACAGCCTAACTGCAAGGAAGCTTCCCATGGACTGGACTGTGTCTTGTGGCCCTTTATGCCATGATGATGGCACATCCATTTCCAGTACAACTGTCCGCTGGCTGAATGGACAACCGACCACAGGTAAGGAAACACGGTACAACTTCCGCGGGGCCTACTTCTAAATATCCAAAGCACCAGTGTGCACCCCTCACTCTCGGATGGCCCTGCCACCAGGCTACACTCAAAGTTATTACACATCACCTCTGCGTAAGGAATAGATGGCACTGTGTCCCAACAAACCACTCCCAACATTTTCATCTCTTTCCACTCCCCTCCCCAACTTTTAGCTCCCCTGTCTCCTTTCCCTCACACACAGAACCAAGTAACAAGTTAAAAACAAACAAACAAACAAACAAAAAACCTCTTTGTGAGTAAACTGTGCTCCTCGGCCAAGTCACCCCATGGAATGCATCCCTCCTCCTGCTGATTTGTAACCTGCTCTGACCCGAGCCGGTATCTGCCTAGCTGACCTCCAAGACCTGGCCTCCTCCTGGGGGCCTGCAGGACTGCAGGGAGAGGCTACCCTCTCTCCCACAGCCCTGACCCCTACTGGCCCCCAGATGAGGGACAGGAGCAGAGCTTCTATGCAGCTTAGAGACCTTAACAGGAGCTTGGCTTCCTATCAAGGTTGCCTTGTGGCCTCGGCCCTCAGTCCCACAGATATGGATGGTTCCCTTCATCCCCCTTCTGAGAGTCATCAAATAAGGCCGAGTCCCCAGCCTCGGATGCCCCTCGCCTTTGATGTACCCAAGCGGCATTCTCCTCCTCACGAACGTGGGCCTCAGTATCCATCAAACACCTGCCGCAGGTCCGGCCTCACAGCCCACTCAGCCTTCAGGATGGCGTTGCGAAGTTACGACTCAGGAACTGAGGGGTGCGTTCAAGGACGTACAGCCAGGCACAAAGACTTATAAGCCTGGCCTCTTCCTCGCCGTGCTAGACAGCGAGGGACATCCCATCCTCTTAGGAGACTTCCTCCGAATACCTGTGCTTCGTTAACGAACTCCTCCTTATTTTCACAACCGACAACCCCTGATCTAAAGGTGGGACTGGGGCGCCTGGGCGGCTCAGTCGGTGAAGCGTCCGACATCGGCTCGGGCCATGATCTCAAGGCCCGTCAGTTTAAGCCCCAAGTCAGGCACTGTGCTGACGGCTCAGAGCCTGGGGCCTGCTTTGGACTCCGTGTCTCGCTCTCTCTCTCTGCCCGTCCCCTGCTCACGCTAGGTCTGTCTCTCTCTCAGAAATACATAAACATTAAAAATAAATAAATAAAGGTGGGACTAACCACATTTCTCTAAACAAACAAACCCAAAGGTACATGTCTTTGGGGTAAAAAAGTATTTTTTAAGTAGGTTTTTACTACTGACTCATTTAAATGAGATGTTACATGGGTAAAACTCCTAGTTTACAAAGTCGTTTTACGACCAATCATCCTGTCGAACCCCCCCCCCCCCCCAAAGCCTGGTGAAGTATACACATTGATTTCCTTTTTACAAATGAGTGAATGAGAAAAGCAAAGGGAGCTGGTTGGCCAAGACGGCCCAGCCAGTGAGCACCGGAGAAATAAACCGACCCAAGACTTCCAAATGCACGGACAACACGTCCTAACGCATGAAAGGCGGCAGAGCATCAGGAACAACGGTGGGGGCCTGGGAGTCGGGAAGACTCACCTTCAGGGGCTGTGCGACCCAGGGCCGTTAGCTAACCTCAGTTTCTTCATCCATAGAAGACTGCTAATAACAGCAGCAACACGCCGTCACCGTGA
Organism: Felis catus; assembly: GCF_018350175.1. NCBI lineage: Eukaryota > Metazoa > Chordata > Mammalia > Carnivora > Felidae > Felis > Felis catus. The sequence continues at coordinate 34,880,833 of NC_058384.1, read as the reverse complement.
GGATTAAATGAGATAATATATACAAAGCACTTAGCACACCGGTCAACACACAGTAAGCACTCATTAAATGGCAGTTATTTTTACTACTCCCCACCGCCCAGGCAGGGACTACAGAGTGTCCTGAACTCTCTATCTGCCCGTGTCGTGGACACCAGACACAAAACTCTGCATACAGGAGGTGCTTAACATAGGCTGGCAACGAGCGGCTTCCTTATTCATATCCAGCCACCACGCCGCACACGCGGCCGTGGCCAAGACAGCCAGCCAGAGTGCGTCCGCTGCCACCGCTATGCGGGGACACCACGGCCGGGACCTGTGCTCTCCTGCCAGGGAGGCCGGGACCGGGCGCCCCGCCACGTGATGCCGAAGAACAGCTCCCTGACCAACTGGGAGCCCACGAAGGCTGCGGCCACACCTGCAGGCCACAGACAAGATGGCAGACCAGCCTGAGCACACCCATGCCTTCCTTTCCACATTCTGCCTCACACCTCCCTCCCCCGGGGGCTCCGGGGCTCCGCTCCCAGGGCTTGGGAACATGCCTGTCCTTGGCGAGAAGAGCAAATAGAAGCTCGTGGCCTACATCCAGCAACCTCACTGTTTCTCACTTTAAGATTAAAATAATAAACACACAGACATAGAGAGGCTGGAAAGTGCGGGGTGGGGGGGGGCGGAGAATGAAGTGGCATCAGAGCTGCGGCACAAGGACTCACGCAGCGCAGGGCTGTGGTAACCTGGCAACCTGGGAAAGGTGTGTCAGAGTGAGTGGGACGTACGTAGTCAAGAACCAGGGCTGGGAATAGTCAGGGCTGGACGGGGGAAGGTCACAACCAGCTGGCCTGGTTCCTCGCGGTGCTGAGGAGGGAGGGAGGGAGAGCAGAGAGCACGCTGCCTGCCCACACAGCTCGTGACTCCCAGCTGTGTCCCCAACGCCTCCTAACTGGTGGCCCTGCTGGCACCAGGCTCTCTTCTGCCATCCGGACTCTAGATTCCTCTACCAGTATCCTCCCTGAAATTCTCAGCCATCGCGTCCTTCTGCTCTGATGCCTTCCTTCCATGGCTCCCCAGTGCCTCACCGAGGCATTCAACGGTTCACGGCCCCCTAGCATCTGGTTTCTTTTTTAAGAATTTTTTTTTTAAACTTTTTTAATGTTTATTTTTTTGAGAGAGGGAGAGACACAGCATGAGCGGGAAGGGGCAGAGAGAGAGAGAGAGAGAGAGAGAGAGGGAGACACAGAATCCGAAGCAGGCTCCAGGCTCCGAGCTGTCAGCACAGAGCCCAAGGCGGGGCTCGAACTCACGAACCGCGACATCATGACCTGAGCCGAAGTCGGACGCTCAACCGACTGAGCCACCCAGGCGCCCCCCTAGCATCTGGTTTCAATCCACCCCTCCAACATCAGTTTCCACATTCTCTCATACGGTGCCCTCAGATCTGCCTACCTGCCTTTCGGCCCAAATCCGAGGTCCCTGCTCTCTCAACACACGTCTGCTGAATGCCTACCGTGGACCAGGCAGTGGGCTAGGCACTGAGACTATAGGACTACCTACGACAGTCTGCTCAAGGTGAGCCCGTGGTCATAGGGCCAAATAAGCCCACCGACACAACACAGATGTGGCCAGTAATCTAGGATTAACAGACACAGAGCACTTACCATGAGCCAGACACTATTTTAAGCACTTTCTAGGCTCATTTAATCCTTTCACTAACCCGATGAGGTAAGTGCAACTATCACCAGTCCCATTTTATAGATGAGGGAACTGAAGCTTAGCAGGTAAAACTTACTCGAAACCACCCTGAGAGACAAACATCCACGGACATGGGGCGTCCCCGGCAGGGAGGCCGGTGTGGGCGGTGAGGCCGGCAGGGCCATCAGTGGTGACCGCAGTACTGGACAGAGCCCAGTGCGAGGAGGCCCACTGCCCAGCACCCGCCCTCCACTTCCCAAAGAGATACCCCGGAAGTGGGTGCTTCCCACCTGGAAGAGAGAGAGAGGCTCCACGAAGGAGGGAGAAGCTGAAAGGGAATGTGAAAAATCCAAAACTTCCCAATAAAAACGGAAGGAGCAAAGGCAACCCGAGGGGAAGGAATGACGTGAGAAAAGGCAAGGGAGCAAAACCGGGCAGGCTCGGGGGATAATTTGTAAAGAAGTCCGACTGGCCTAAGGTTTCTCTCCCCTTGTTTCTTTCTTGAAAATGTATACCTCTGCTTTTAACAGTTTCATATTCTGCCCCTATCAGTAACGTTTTATTTGAAGAAAATGTTCCACTGCAATAAAAAAAAAAATTTTTTTTTTTTGAAAACCACCGCTCACATTCACTCTTGTCATCCTACAGATGGGAAACTAGAACTGCCCGCGGGCCCAGAGCTAGCTCGTGGCAGAGCCGAGCATAGACCACAGGTGGCTGTGCTGCTGGTGAGCTGTCCACGACACTGTCACAGCCCCCACGGTATGATGGGGGGACAGCGGAGAGAAGGCGGGCTGCTACAGACACTGGCCGCCAAACGGGTCGGGCCTCAGGGCCCGAAGCTGCAGAACGAGGGGTCTCGGGGTCCCTCTCAGGAGCATATGCCGATGACCGGGACGTAACCAGAAACATTCGGGGCCTCTGCGGTGGAGGTCTCCCCTCCTGCTGGGGAAGCTGCAGGGCTCTTTCTGCTCAAAGTCATGAGTTGTTTGTTGGTTTTTTTCCTGCTTGGCTTGTTTTGACATGAGGAAGAGGCTAATCCTCCTGGCAAACTTGGGTAATACAACAAGGCAGCAGTCCCCTCCCTGAAGCAACACGGGCAGCCGGCTCCAACAGGGAGAAACCGGATCCAGGAGTCTGACTGGTCAACAAATGACCTCCCTGTTCTGGCCTCTGGTGGCTCCCACAGGTCCCACTGGGGCTGTCTTCTCTGAAGAGTCACCAGCTCTGGAGGCACATGTGTTTTGATTTCTGCCTCCACCTGGTATTAGCTGGCCGACTCGATCTCAGGAAAGATACTGTACGTCTCCGTGACTCGGTTTCCTCGTCTGTCAAACGACAATTATCCCACAGAGTCACCTTAAGGTTTAAACAAGTTAATGAATAGGAAACACTTAGGACAGGGCTTGGGACACGGTAAAGACTCGATAAATTTAGCTCTTACTATTTTTTGTGTGTCTGTAGGTAAGACTCCCTGAAACCTAGGCTCCGAGGTGCCGGGTGAGACTAGATGGGCCCTACGCTAAGAGAACCCGACGTGGGCTGGAGTAGACACGGTACCAGATGACACAGGCACGAGCCTAAAGGGATCCAAAGCCTCCTTTAGGGTCCCGGTTTCCTTTCCAGCATTTCAGAGAGAGCCGGAGGCAGGCAGTGTGATGCTTCTCGCTCGTCAGCTCGCTCAGGAAAACCCTGGGACTCAGAAGCAGGCAAGGACGTTAGCACGCCCGCCTCACATTCCCTGCCGTGGTTCCTGCACTGGGGGGCGGCATCTGACTGGTTCCCTGCACGGAGGATTCACGGTCCACACGCTTCATTTATACCCTGTGGGAATGCTCCGGGCATTTTCCTTGAGATAAATAGCTTCCAGGCAGCACGGATTTGGGGGGCGGGGGTGGGGGGGGCGGTTATCTGGGTATTATCTTTAAAAGCCATTTCTGAATATTTCCTTAAGATCTAGGGCCAACCCTGTGGGTGTACATAAGAATTCACCAAACTGCTTTTTCAGAAGGGGTACGTATGAGAGTACAGACTTCTGCCTGGCCCTGGGGCAGTGCGTGGGCAGCCTGGCATTTTCTAGAGGCTTCCGAGAGTGAGATGGTGGCAGATGTACAATTCATTTTCTCGGCCTTCAGTCCAACATCTCTTCATATTCTGCGGGAAGGAAAGTCTTGAAGACTCAGGTAAATCTAGAACGGTCCGGGCTCAACTCCTTGTTTTTAGACCACAGCCTTTCTGTCTTTCTAGCCCAGCATCGAGCACCAGGCGTGCCTCTCAGCTGGGGCCCGGCGAATACGGGTTACTCAGAATGAGGGCTCTGATTCTCTACCACACAACTCAGAAATAGCCACACTCGTTTTGAGCCAGCTGTGTCTGTCAGATGCAACCGAATCTTTGTAACCACCAGGGTCGGTGATAGAATATTCTACTATACTTACAGGGCAACGGGGTTGTCCTGGGGATTCTCTGGTGTCCAGTAACTATAAATAAGACTGCTGAGTTACTTTAGATGTAGATTACTCAGGCTTCCCAATCACCATCTCTCAATCAACTTTAAAAGGGAGAAGATGGGGCGCCTGGGTGGCTCAGTCGGTTAAGCGTCCGACTTCGGCTCAGGTCACGATCTCACGGTCCGTGAGTTCGAGCCCCGCGTCGGGCTCTGGGCTGACGGCTCAGAGCCTGGAGCCTGCTTCTGATTCTGTGTCTCCCTCTCTCTCTGCCCCTCCCCCGTTCATGCTCTGTCTCAAAAATAAATAAACATTAAAAAATAAAATAAATAAAAGGGAGAAGATAATGGATGTGCCAACCATCTTTCCCATGTTCCCCTGCAAATCCTCTGCCTCACTGATCTGGTCTCCTTATCATCCCCATTCACACCCACATTCTGTCCCCCAAGCTCGTTTCCCTCACTGCTTCCTCCACTCGGGTGCCCTGCTCTCTCCTCTTTACAGCACAGAGCCCCCAACCACACTCCAAGGCCACAGGCAAGTTCAAGGAGGCCCGAGAATGATCTGTGTTCCCTCCACCTTTCTCTGCCGCTGATTCACCTGTTGCCAGGGCTGGTGCCTCAGCATTTAATAGCTCGGGCTATTTCAGGTGTGTTTCCCCTGATCGCACATTCTGGCCGGTACCACCACTAACACTCTATGGATTTCTTTCCGAAGTGATGTCAGGCAGAGCCGAGTTTAAGTGTTGGTTTCATCACTGTTGTCTGATTCCAGCATTCCTTCCTCATACCTCATCCTCTTGACTTGGATGTTACTTAGTACTCCCTTCTTAAAACTGCTATCTTGTTTTTAAGTACATGCCATTACCCTGAGACCCCCTTTCCTGCATCTTTCTTGGCTTTGCTCCCACCTGTCCGGAGGCCAGGCCCCTGCTCCTGTGGCTCAGGCCCTGTGCCCTGGGAGTAACTTCACTACTGGCTTCATCGCTCCCTTCCCCTTTATTTATTTTTAAATTTTTTTTTTTTTTTTTTTTTTAAGAGAGCAAGAGAGAGAGTGTAGACAAGCAGGGGAGGGGCAGAGAGGGGGGTGGAGAGAGAATCTTAAGCAGGCTCCACACTCAGCAGGGGGCTCAATGCAGGGCACAGTCTCACAACCCGTGAGATTATGACCTGAGCCAAAATCAAGAGTCTGATGCTTAACCAACTGAGCCACCCAGGCGCCACCCCCCGATCCCCACCACCTCCCCATCCCCTTCCATTTAGACCCGAGTTATCATAGGACACCTGCTGGACAGTCTACTTGAATATCCACTGTCACTCCATGTTCAACATAACTAAAATTCATTAATAATTCTCTGTTGAGTGCCTACAAAGCCAGGAGTCAGTCTGGTCATTGATCAGCAAACCATGTAAAAGTTCGTGCCCGAAGTATCCACTAATGAATGCATGAATAGTTAAAATGGAGTATATCCACACAAGAGAACATTATTCAGCTTCTAAAAGGAAGGAAATTCTGGTGTGTGCTACAACACGAATAAACCTGAAGACATCACGTCAACTGAAAAACGCCAGTCCCAAAAAGGACAACGCTGGAGAATTCCACTTATCCGAGATGCCTAGCGTGGTCAGAGCCATGGTGGCTGCCAGGGCTGGGTAGAGGGGGAATGGGGAGGTAGTGTTAATGGGTGCAGGGTTTCAGCTTCGCAGGGTGAACACAGCTCTGGAGATGGACGGCAGCGATGGCTGCCCAAACACCATGAATGTACTTAATGCCCTGAGCTGTACGCTTAACGATGGTGAAGATGGTTAAGTCAGACGTTATTTGTCACAAGAAAAAAAAAAAAAGTCTTGTCCTCCTTGCACCCCTCTGTAAATTGCGCTTCAGTAAAAACAGAAAAGACCCTACCCTCATGGAACTTACGTTCTGGAGTCAAGATGGCGACCATCACGCACGCAGCTTCCCTCCCCAAATTCTGCCGCTTGTGCCGCCCCTCCAGGTTTGTCCTGCAGGTGCTTGACCCCCCCTTCTTCCCCATATGCCATCATCCTTCTTTAAGGCCCTAGCCTTTCCGTCCTCCTCCCCGGTATCACAGTTTCCACCACATGTTAACGTTTGAGGACGGCATGAGGAAACAGAGAAACTCTGTAGTGCCTGGTTCCAATGCAGGCTCTACCACCGGCTCCAAATAACCTCACATTTTTAAGCTTTAATTTCCTCGCCCGCTAAATAAAGAGTTTGACAACACATTCACGAAGGCTGCTGCTGGCTCCAGCACAGGAGAAGTCTCTGGTTCACCCTGCCCCGAGGTCTGGTGTATTCCTCGCAGGCATTCTGCAGCCTGAGAAGAAAGGCCTCATTCAGGAGGGGAACCCAGCCCGGGAGATGACTCCCTCCAAGCGCTCCCTGGCTCTCTTTCCTGCCAGCCTGAACTTTTACTGCTTACAACCTTGTGACTTTGGATTACCTGACCTTGCGTCCTGTCAGCCCTGCACTGCTGCTGGGACCTCTTCTGACCTCACTGCCTGTAACTGGGACAGCCTCGCCTGCTGACACTGGACCCTGCTTCTGTGTCCACACACTGGGCTGCCCTGTGGCCGCACAACCAGGGCGCTGCTGGCCAGGCTCTTGATTCTCCCTGGACCATCACCATAGCCCCCCGTGATGTGTCTGCCTCGGCCCTGGTCCCCGCGGTGTTCTCTGAGTTCATCTCTTCTGCTAAGCAGAGGCTGCAGTCTGTCTGTGATTGAGTCATTCACTCCGCAAATGCCCACTGTGATGTCTACACCACAACAGGCACCACTCCAGGCAAGACATACAGCAGGATGGAACACAACTTCTCAGGCCGACATATCCAGTGCCAGGACAAACTTCCCCACTCAACGAAGACTTCGACTCACCACTGTCGAATTCTTTCACTCGGCGGGTATTTACTGAGCACTTACTATGTGCCAGGCACTCTTCCAGGCATGCTAATAACACACTGATTTTTGGAAGTGCAGCTTTCTATGTAGTACAACGGTTCTGGAGCATGAGCTCTGCAACCAGAGTCTTATTTATGTGACCTTCGTTAATTGCAAAAAACCTCTCTGAGCCTCAGTTTCCCCACTAAAAAATGAGGAGTAATAATAATAACTAACTGATAAGCATGTCTGAGAAATAAATGAGATAGTCTATGTAAAATGCTTAGAATGGCATATGGCACATGGCAAGCACTTGGATATTACAATTGTATTTTTATGGGGCCCCAAAGGTGCCAGCACCTCGGTATGCCAAAAACTTCAAGAGTCCCTGTCCCACCCTACACGGCCAATATTCCAACAGTGCCTTTCTAGGTCAGTAGTGACAGAATGAAGCTGCAAGCTGAGCATCACTAACAAAGAATAAAAGATCCACGTACAAAGTACTATCTATAATCCCAATGTTTTCATATGGGTTAACCTTGGGGATATCACTAAAGATATGGACACCAAAAGCTACTGAAGGGAGAAGACAGCTGCAGTACAAATATCCAACAACATATGAAGAGCTTCCTACAAACCAATGAGAAAAAGACAGGCAACCCAATAGGAAAAGGGCAAAAGACCTGAACAGGCCCTTCTCAAGAGGATATCCAAATGGCCAGTATCATGAAAATGCAAATTCAGAGCAGAGTACAATACTACTTCACGCCCACCAGGCGGAGTGCAATGGAAAAGGAAGATAATACCAGATATTGACAGAGACACAGAGCAGCCAGAACTTGCCTATGTTGCCAGTGGGAGTACAATTGTTACAATTGCGTTGGCACAATCTTCTAAAACTATGATCCAGCAGTTCGTCTCCAGGGTCTACGCCCACGCTGTCCAAACATCATCAGCCACATAACGATAATAAATTGTGGTCTATCAATAAAATGGAATACTACACAGCCAACAGGATGGAAAGCAGCAATAGCATACAACATGGATGAATGTCACAAACAAAGTGACGGGTGAAAGAAGCCAGACACAAAAGGGAATGTCCACATCTGTAAAGTTGAAAAGCAGACCAAACTAATCTGTCATTTTAGTAGTCAAAATAGCATTTACCCTTGGAAGGGAGCTGGAAAGAAGCACAAGGAGTTTTCGGCGAGAGGAGGGAGGTGTCTAGTAATATTCTATTTCTTTGCTTGGCCTGCATGTTGGTTATAGGCTATAAACACTTTGTGCTAAAATCTTAGGATTTGTTCACCTTTCTGAATGTATATGTCATGCAAAAATAGCCAAAAAAAATAGTTCATGAGAAAGACTAAAAAATAAAAACCGTAAGAAAAATGGCATGTTTCCCCAGCACCAATAGATTTTTGTGTCTACTATCCACTCCCGAAATATGAAAGACACACATACATTTCTGATCACGTTCTTATCGCCTTTTAGTAAATGGTAGAGGTTACTCTACAAAACTTTGAAGGCATACAAAATTAACATGTTTTTAGAACTCCAAATTAATTTATCAAGTTTTATGTTCTATGAGACAGAGTTTGAGAATGTATTTGGGTTTTACGGATACATGTTGAAAGATGGAGTAATTTTTATGAGGAATAAGATTGTTTTAATAAGACAGAAGGGGTAGGGGCCGGGGTGGGGGAGGGAGTGAAAATCGAGAAGACTGGGGAGACAACACAGTTCCAGATAGGCAACCCAGGGCTTAAATTTCCAGTGGCTACCTGACAACTGAAGTCGGTCTGGGCCTGGAAGCCAGCTAGTCCAAGCAGAAGCCAAGGGCCCAAAGACAAGCGCAGGATCAGGACGCAAGACGGTAGCTACGATGGAAGGCGGCTCAGTTATGCTGGTAGCCGACTACAAGCTACCAAGAAGTTATGAAAGGGGTGATCGGCACTTCCTGACCCAGTGCAGGAAATACTGGCTGGGTGTGGGCAGCCTTGGGTACATGAGGAAGTGACTTCAGCTGATCATGGAATAAGAGGATGTGACCCTGGGTGTGCTCAGACCTGTGGCTGGGATGAGCAATCCGGGCTTACCCGGAGGTTCTTTCTCGACAGGGTGGGACTTTCTAAATATACACACATGCATTTGCTCATTGCATTCAGATGTTTACCATCACTGACCGGGACTTTGGAGGCTTTTGGTTTCGACTGCCCTGGCTGCCTACTAAACTAGCAGTAATCTAGAACCTAGTTCCCGAGCCCACAGTTATCACCTTAGTCCTGTATCTGAGAATAAGGGAAGCAGTGAACCTGAATTCCAAGAACATCAGGATCTGCCATATAATCCATCTCCCAGGGATTTCCACCAACCGAGAGAGACCACAAACTCCACGATAAAACACAAAACAGGTAACCCCAACATCATTCGTATTTACTCCCTTAAGAAGAATTACCTTCCTAACTGTTTGGCTTGGGCTCATCTAAAAATATATTGGTCTCACTAGAACACATGGAAATTGAGAGCGCATGTCAGAGCACAGAGAACACTGAGTGACCTGGGAGCGAGGATGCCAAATGCATCCAGGGAAGCATCTGTCCATCTTCCCCTGGCTTCTGCCCTGCCACCACACTCCCCGCCTCTTCTCTTACCCACCTCCCACCACCCCAAAACTATAAAAGCTCCATTCACACCTTTGCTCTCTGACATCACAGCTATAGAGTCAGTACCGAAGTCACATGAGAAGAACCTTGAGGCTTGTCCTGAAACGTAAAAAGCCAGCGTATTCCAGAATCCACGCACAGCCATCCTCCCTCCAGGTCCTCATTTGGGAAGACATCGCATTTCCTGGCCTGTCCTGGCCTTAAAGCAGCCTTGCTGGCTGCAGGAGAAGGGTGCTGGCAGACGAGCGATGTGCTCGGCAGCTGAGGCTATCTAGCAACAGGTTGGGACATTTTATCTGGGAAGCAACATCATGTTCTCCAAGGCCAGAAGCATGTTTCCTGCGTTTAAGAGGACTTAGCAAGCACAACTCCGATCTGCAAGGCAGGCTAGACCCTGTCCTTCCACAGGAGGTTTGCTTGGAAGGGCTTCTCTGCTGCACTGAAAGTTCATCTCAAAGATATCAGCATCGAAACATGCCAACACCATAGCTGATTTAGGTGCACCAGGGACATACCTGCATCATGCTGCCTATAAGACTGACCTAGGGTACATGAGCGCTTTAATGGTGGGATTCTATGAGAATCTGTACCATAGAAGGTTTAAGCAACTCCCTGGAAACCTCCTGAACACAATGCATATAAAAATTCTTCATATACAAGAATATATATGAACACATGAGAGTATATAACTGTAAATGCTAAGGGGAGGGGGAACGGACCTGGAGGACAAAGGGAGAAGGTGGTGGCCAGACAGCTCTTGGTCGCGTCATTTCCAACAGAAGCACAGATCTGGAAGAAATGGCCTCTAAGGGCCTATAAGACTGTCCCCCGTATACCAGGGTTTCTCAACCTCAGCAGTATTGACATTCCAGACTGGATAATTCTTTGTTGTGGGGAGGACTGCCCTCAACATTTAGCAGTATCCCTGGCCTCTATCCACTAGACCCCAATAACATACCTCCTTCTCCTCCGTCGTGACAACCAAACATGTCCCTAGACTTTGCCAAAAGTCCCCTGGGGAAATGCCCCTGGTTGAGAACCGATGCTTTAGGCTAACAAATCATGTCACGCAGACAAGACCCCAGCCCTGGCCAAAGTGTAACTGTCCACTTTGGAAAGGGCTGGGAAAATGTAGCCTGGTCATTAATCAAAGCCAGGGCACTGAGGCAACAGCGGCTCTCCCAGGCAAGCTGCCACCATGAGATCTGAGAAGTGGAAGAAGGAGATCCAGGAGGGGAAGATAACCTGTCACCGGCAGACCCCCAGTCTCCAATTCCACGAAACCCACCTCCTTCCAGAAATGGGCCCCAACAGGGCAGAAAATAAGGCGCCCAAAGAAATCCCCAACTATTAACGAGCCTTTCGGCCCACCCACGGTCACTCCACATCGTGATTCACTTTAAGTGGAGACAGTGGGCCTCTCAGACCCTTAAAACCTTGTTCAACTGACCATGTGAATGAACTCTTTGCTCCATTCCACAACCTTGACCAAAAGGTATCCTAACATGCCAGATGCCCTAAGAGAAATCCACCAAAGTTCATGTCTGCCCTCCAGGGCCTTGGGAATCAAGGTTGCCAAGAGGCATGGAAGAATTTTCAGGCCACGGTTAACGTACTGAAGTGAGAATTCCAGACACGTGAGGGAAGGACGAAGGAGCCAGATCCCCAGGGGCAGCGGGGGTGGAGCCAAGCCTCCTGGGGGCAGAGTCAGGGAGATCCTGCAGGACAGGCTGACAAGCTTCCGGGCTCTAGACACGGGAAGATCCTGTATAACCACAGACTTGCCCAAGCAGAGACGACGCTGGCTGCGTTGCTGACTATAAATCTGGTCCACTCGGGCTGCGTTTGGCTCACTACAGGCCAGCCCCCCACCAGCTACACTTTTGCTAAATTTAGTGCTGTTCCCAGCCACCCAAACGACTCCGTTCCTCGTGTCCATTTCAGGTTCACCCGGGGACAGGCAGAGAGGAGCAGGACTCGTCGAGAAGAGATCTGCCCTCAAGTGACCCTCGCCCTTCCCCGCTGAAGTCAGGGGCCCATGGGAGCAGAAGACGTGAGAAACCACAGTTGAAGGTCTCCAGGGGTCTGACAGTGTCTCTGCCCCAAGACGGCCCTCCGAGAGAAGAGGCACCCCTCCAGGAGAACACCCCTCCCTGTGCCCACTCCAGCCCACCTAGGTGGGGTCCCAGATGCCGTGGGCTGCGACGGGTCCTGCTCCCTCAGAAAACAGGCTGGAGTCACTCTCTCAAGAACCATGGGTGAGCTTCAGACAGGCCTGGGAGGAAGGCCCCCCTGTCTTGGAGATAAAAATGGATTCAATCAAATATTCAGGGCCCCCCCCAAAAAAATTCAGAGGTTAACATAATGGTTTCTAAACCTGGTGGCACATTGGAATCACCTGGGAAGCTTCAAAAAGTACTGATGCCCGAGTCCCCCCTCACCCAGAGACTGATGTCATTGGCGTAGGGTGTAATGTAATTGGCCCCGGCTTTGGAAATTTTAAAAGATCCCCCGGCGATTCCAATGTTCAGACAAGTTCAGGAACCAGCGGGTTAAGAGTACAGGTTTCTGCCTTCAGGCTGCCCTGGGGGGACTCCTGACCCAACCATTTCCTTGCCACATGACGTGGCAAGTTATTCAACCTTTCTATGCCTTAGTGCCATCCGCTGTAAAATGCACGTAATAATACGTTAACACCTACGTCAGAGTGTTACTGGGCAGACTTAATGAGAACATCCACATAAAGCATACAGAACAGTGGTATGCAATAAATGCTCAATAAATGCTAGGAATCATTCTTCTCGTTGTTATAATGATAAAGAGGGGGAGAAAAGAGAGGAAACCCAAGAGCTGTCTCAATGTTATCCAAAGAATAAGGGTGCCTAGGCCCGAAACTGGGGCTATTTCCAGAACTGGGGGGCTCCACAGGCACCTGCCCTTTGGAAGAGGACCACCCAGTCCCCCTGCCTATTCTCGCTGCTCCTACCTACCTTCAATGTCCTCTCCTCTCCCATCCTTCTTAATCTCCCCACTCAGGGCCCAGCTCTGCCCACCCTGGTGTTCTCTCCCTGCTCAGGTCTCCAAAAATACATTCCCCCATACCGTTTACTTTGGAACTCAATAATCTGTTCCCCTGAACAGCTTCCAGCCAAGTAAGTATCTGCCTGGCGGATGAACGAACATTTTGATATATACTAGTCTGGTCTCCTCCAAAAGACAGTGAGCAATTTGGGGGAAGCTCCAATTCTCATGCTTCTGTGTGTTCCCAACGGCACCTAGCACCACCCTGGGCACACGACTCTTGATTAATAAATATTTGTGGAACGGAAACACAGGTAGAGCCAGCAGAACTAATTCCACATCCAGGCTGAGTACCCAGGAGAAGCAAGGTCAGCACCCAAACCCCATGGAATTCTGGACTTTCCACTCTATCATTACAAGGATATACCACTACAGCATTCCATCCCAAGAGAACCCACCCACCCACCCCCAGGGCCTGTGTGAGTGCTGACGGCAAAAGGGATATTGGGAAAACAGCTCTGTTTCCCAAAGACCCTGCTTCCCTGGCCTTTGACAAGTGAGTCTATACATCTGGTTATTCCTGACATGAAGTCATCAACCCCCTGATTCCTTAAACACAACAACAGCCAGGCAAAGCCCAGCTCTGCCCCATGGGAGTCTAGAGCAGCTGGCCACCCAACAGGCTGTAAGCCTCTTACAGATTAAAGGTCCTAATTTAAACCTCTATTTGAGGTACGACAAGTGGGTCAGCACTCCGCAGGCCGGTTGGCACAGCTGGTGGAAGAAGAGGCAGCTAGAATCCAGGAAAGACTCCTCTCCTTTGGAGGAAAGATGGAGGCAGAGAATCAACAAATCCAAGTGAAATCACTGAGCTGGGCTGGCTCATTCCACTGTGCCAGAATCTCCCCCAGATCGTGTGAACTCTAACATCCCCACCCAATGAACCATAGGGCAGAACAGCATTTTCAGATGGCCTTCTCCCTGCCCTAACCTTGGTGTGGACATAGCTAAGAAAGTCAAGAGACAGAGAAGAGGCAGGGGGCTGAATACGCTGCACTCCAGGGAATGATACCTGGTGAAACAGAGGGGAGGGTGACCTCTGCTCCCATCCCCTGGTGAGGTTTCCCTGCCCCTCCCACCCCACCCCGCGGCAGGAAACACTGGGCACAGGAGAGCGGGGGCAGGGGTGGGCGAGCAGCCACAGACAAGCCCGGATCACACTGTGGGAGCCTGAATCTGCTGCTCTTTAAAAAAAAAAAAAAAAAAAAAAAAAAAGCCCTCTCACACATCTGTCACCATAGAGATGGCCTCCAGGGAAGCGGCTGGAACCCACTGTCTACCCTAAGAGCTGAGAAATCCCTCCAGGACCATTTCTTGAACTTTTTGGACCCTGACCCACAGTAAGAAATAAAGTTTACAAGGTGACCCTGTATACTACATGTGAACTTTCTGAGACACAGATATGTAAGCATATAATACTATGTACTTATACATAAATATGAAATGTATAAAACTGAAACAAACCTTGACAAAATCATACTCCTCTTTACCACATTCCATGCTGTCTAATATTTTCTATTATGACCTTTAAAAAAAAAAAAAAAACGTTGGTCTCAACCCATTAAACTGATTTTACTCCCCATTAAAGTGTCTGGACTTGAAGTCTGAACACAACTCTGGGAAAAACAGGAGGGCCTCTTCTTGAAAAACATATCGTATTGTACTGTATTTTAGACAGAGAGTGTGAGCAGGGGAGAGGGGTAGAGAGAGAAAGAGAGAAAAATCTTAAGCAGGCTCCACGCTCAAGGGAGCCCGATTCGGGGCTCGATCCCACGACCCTGGGTTCATGACCTGAGCCGAAATCAAGAGTGAGACGCTCAACCAACTGAGCCACCCAGGAGCCCCCCAAAAACGTAAAACTCACTCACAGACTAACCTCTTCACAAAGCAAAATCCCGCTAAGCACATGAATGGGGAGGAAGGGGGGGAGTAGAGGGGAGGAAGAGCTTGCATCGAGCAATGGCTGTTCCCAAGGGTCCCGACCCTGCTCCTTGCTTTGCTCTGGATGCGGGAGCTCAAGGGCACTCCCCTTCCACCTCCGATGGTTCCTTCCGTTGCTGGCCAGCATCAAGCATGGCCACGCACAGGGCTGGTCTTCAATCAACCTTGTTCACCAGAACGAAGCACGGCCTCACCGCACCTCCGCAGGACGAACTTCCTACGACACGCACAGGCAGAAAAGTCAACACCGTGCTGCCCACGTCGGGTTTTTCAAATCTCCAAATATCCTATCTGTGTATCAGATACACTACAAACTCCTGGCAGACAGGAAGTCTGATTAATTTATTTTTTAACTGAAGGTACACAGATACTCTCTTTACAAGAATTTTTTATGACAAGGAGAACAGAACAATCCAATTTCAAACTACCCCCAGCCCAGTCTTTCAGCTTTTTCAAGCAGCCCGTGAAATCTCGCCACCTCCTCCTCCAGGCAGCTCTCGGATGGATCGGGACAGCTAAGGAGCTCTTTGGACCTTGTACCATGGTAACATGAAACTCTAATGACTCCCTTCCGCAATCGCTGTTCCCAAAAAATGCAAACACTGCCTCTCTATATCTGTAATTACTGCTTGGCCGGGTGTCTGCGTTGGAAGCCGCGTCACAGAAAAAAAGTTAGCATAAGCATCCCATAGTCCAAATTAGTAAGTTATAAGGGTTCATTTTTTCCCCCGATTTTTTCCCCAGGTACACTTCTTGTTGTCCTCTGCTAAATGGAAGAAACGCTGGATCTCTCCATTTATGTCAGTGCACAGACAGACCTCTCCCCTCTTCTCCACGGCTTCCCTGAGCTCATCGGGGTCACGACTAGGCCTGCCACCCGTCGGTGCCCTGAAAACCTGGAATGTGTGCATCAAGGGAAAAACAAGTGCCTCCTACCCACGATGAGATCTCAGCAAGAGCACGGACAGACCCCCGGCTGACAGCACGGTATTGTAACTTGGGATCTGTGAGTTCTCTGACGGCATAGGCCAGACCACGTGCTGTTATGATATTTTTTTTCTTGAGAAAGAGACTCATTTGCATGCAACTCCCAATGAGTACTGGTGCAAAAGAGCTTAAGAACCACCACCACCAAATTCCTAGGAAGTTGGTAGAGGCCCTCCGGAGACTGCCCTTAACTCTGCAACACGGAGGCCCACTTTCTGCCACATACACCTCCTCAGAGCACACCAACTACTTTCTCCCAAGCAGTCATTTCTTCCTTGACCCCCGGGCCTTTGCACTGCCTCTTCGGGTGAAGGCCTACTCCTTCAATACCCAACGATTAGCACATACGTAATTACTGAGCACCTGACAGGAACGAAGCACCTCCGAGGATTCAGCTAAGAGCAAGATGGACAAGATCTTCTTCCCCATGTTCCAAGAGACATCTTCCAATTCCCAACCTCCCCCTCTGGCTAATAAATCCCCTTCTTGTACTCCGTTCACATCCCTTTTATGTTCGTCTTGTATTTTTAGCATGGGTGCCTGGCACGTTCACTAACCATTAGCTCCCTGAGGACAGAGACCCTGTCCCATTCACGCTGGCATATTCTTTCCTGTCCCATTCCCACCCCACTCCATTCGGAACGGTAGACTCTTTCACCCAGGAGGCCCTGTACAGATGTGCATCAGTGAACAGATGTCGATGGAGTAGTGAGTTATCTAAGTAGCGAAGACCGGTCCGCCGGGGACAAGCTTTGCTCGTCAACGTGGGGTCCAGGGAACACGAGAGGTGGCCCACGCAGCAGAAAATACCGAGGGCCTCTGTTCTTGAGACGGTCTGCGGCTCTCCTTCCAGCCGCTCATCTTTTAAATTGCGTTTCTGGTCACAGCAGTCGGAAAGTCAACTCCAAGCGAACACGTCCAGCTGACATACCTCCTAGACTGTCAACACGGATGAAGAGCAGACCTGCACAGACATTTTCAGCATCCAGGTGAGCTGAAGGAAGACATCCCACGATGCTTTAAAGATGTATCACCACGCTTTAAGAAGACAGCTGGCTACTCCAGCTACCCTGGCCATCCTTTCCAGCAACCTCTGCCAGCCCACTTCCAGAGCAGCACCTGAGCACAGCCATCTACCGCACAGCACGGCGGTGCCTCACGCAGCTGCCACTTTTGCTACCTGTCAGAACCAGACGAGGCATCCAGACTCATCAAGCATCAACTACACTGCTGTTCTCCCTAATGCCACCAATGCCTGTGATACTGTTAAAGAAATGGCTGTAGCAGCTACCAAAGACATCTGGATACCGGACTTTGCCGTCCAACAAAGGTGCTGAGGTCAGAGAATGATCTACTCCCCAACACCGTTCAGTCCGTAGATACTGGTGAAACCCAGCCCTGTTAGGTACCAGGAGCAACAGAAAAGAGGAGACCCAGTCTTCAACTGGATGAGAGTTATAGAGACAAGGTTAATACAGAAGAACCAGCAATCCAACAACCGTGTTGGAGGAGGCAAGTACAAGATCCATCAGGACGAAGAAGAAATGATTAGGATGTCTGTATTTCCTTTTATTTGAAAATAGGGAATTAAATCGTATTGTTCTTTGACATGTGAATCGACACCAGTGAATTCTTTCAATTTGTGTGCCCGGTGGTCACTGTCACTTAAAGGTCCAGGGGGCATCCTGTGCCTGAGTAGGAGATCCGAACACAAAAGAATGGGCAGTGGTACCCCCAGCTGACTGTGTACTTTCATACAGTTTACATGTACCTGGGGAAGCAAATTTAAGGGTACCATCCTCCATACAACAAATAACAGCCCTCTGTAATGAGAGGGTGAGGGCTACAAATCATCTGACCACACGGTCACTGCTTATCTCACGGCAGAGTCCCTGAAAGAGGTGCTCAACTTAAAGAGGAATCACACGTATTTTTTTTCAAGCAGAAAACATCACAGCTCCGAAATCTGCTGACCTCTTCTGCAGGGAGCGCCTGTCGGTAGAATGCCACTTAACGAATGTTTTTAAACAAATATTTAATCTGTCCCTTCAAGGTAAAGGTGACATTTAAAAACTGGGTAAGAAAACCTTTACTTTTTGAAAGAGACTTACGTCACAGAAAGAACATCTTAAAAGCAGGCGTTTGGAAATCGTTTCCACCATTATGTGACGACGTTACCGGGTTCAAGGTAAGGACGTCATCTCCAAAATGCCGTACCTACGCACACCCTTGCAACAGGAAGTTCAAGCTGGGTTTAAAATGACCCAAGGAAATGAATGAAATGCAGCGTTTCAGGGTCTTGAATCCATTTATGTTGTAAGTTGCACCCATGATCGCCTCTTTATAAAGGGGTCTCTTTCAAAATACCCTGACTTCAACTAGGCCTTCAAACTGCTATGCTGCAAAAATATGACACCACACGGTGACGTGCACTCAACCGAACGGTGCTTGCTAAAAAAGAACCCTCCTTGATCATTCATCCCGTTTAATTCTTCAACCACATCCACCTATCTCTTACACGTGCCAGGCACTGTTCCATGCTGTGGAAATACAGCAGTGAACAAAAGTGACAAAAGTCCCTGCTCTCGTGGAGCTCAGATTCCAGCAGGGAGAGAGGGGAAATACACGAAGTAACAGAAATATTACAGTGTGTTAAGTGGTGATGGCGCTCGGGAGAAAACACTGGAGGGTAGGGATACGGGAGGCGCCAACAAACGTGTGGGTGCGGAGTGGGCACCGCAAGGGGGGTATCTGGTCACAGGCCCAAAGGAAGTTAAGACTCTGCCGCAGGGCTATCTGGGAAAAAGCGTCCCAAATAGAAGGACCTAGAACAGGAAATGCCTAGTTTATCTGAGGGGCCGCAAAAAGGCCAGTGCGGCCAGAACAAATTCAAAGAAGGAAGAGCCAGTAGGAGATAAGGACACAGAAGATCACGGAGGCGTGCATTTCCAACACGGGAGCCACTCGCCGCGGGAGGCTGTGGAGCCCAAGAAACAGAGCTAATCCAAACTGAGATGTGCCATGAGCGTGACTTTGTGCGAATAACCCTGTAGTATCTACCAGAAGTGCAAGTATTTTTGACACACCGGGTTAATTAATTCTGTTTTAATTTTTTTAACGTTTATTTATTTTTGACAGAGAGAGACAGAGCGCGAGTGGGGGAGGGGCAGAGAGAGAGTTTAGACACAGAATCCGAAGCAGGCCCCGGGCTCGGAGCTGTCAGCACAGAGCCTGACGCGGGACTCGAACTCACGAACGGCGAGATCATGACCCGAGCCAAAGTCGGACGCTTAACCGACTGAGCCACTCAGCCTCCCCGTGGGTTAATTATTAAAATGAATTTCACCTGTTTCCTTTTCCTTTTCCAATTCAGCTACCGGAAAATGTCAAATTACACGTGTGGCTCCCGTGCGTGCGTAACTCACATTATATTTCTGTTGGGCAGTGTTTATAAGCTACGGGGTCCTCTACACCACACCAACAACCATGGTTTTCGCTGAGCAAGACAAGGTGCTACTGCGGAGTTTGAGCATGGCAGGGTATGATGTGCCTTCTGTATCATGGGATCCTTCTGCCTACTGAGGATTATATAGCCTGTAAGGGGCAAAGAAGGAACAGGTGACAAATGATGGTGGCTTGCACAACAGCGAAGACAGTAGAAGCAGTTCTCATGGGTCACATTCTAGATATATTTGCAGGTAGAGTCAACAAGAGTTGCTGATGGACTGAATGAGAAATGTACGAGAAAGAGCTAAGTCAAGCATGACCATAGGTATTCCGCATGAGCCACTGGAAGGATGGCATTCCCATAACCAAGACAGGAAACCAC
The DNA here is from genome assembly GCF_018350175.1 of Felis catus. Lineage (NCBI taxonomy): Eukaryota > Metazoa > Chordata > Mammalia > Carnivora > Felidae > Felis > Felis catus. The sequence goes on along the minus strand of NC_058384.1, from coordinate 34,861,296 downwards.
AGGAAGAATATATTTGAGTGGGAAAATCAGGAGTTCAGTTTTGGACTTGTAAGCATGAAATGCCTACTAACATCCAAGTTAAAAGGTGAAGTAGGCAGATGAATACACACACAGCTCTATACTTCAGGAGAAGGGCTGGGCTTCTGACAAATAATGGGGGAGGGTCACTAGCCTATAGATTTTTTAAACTTTTTATTATGGAAAATTCCAAACAACAACAACAACAAAAACCCAGAAGGAACAGTACAAGGAACCCCTAGGTACACATCACCCAGATCTAGCTGTTAACAACTCATGGTCAATCTTGTCTATCTCCCAGGATTACTTTGAAGCAAATTCTAGAAATCATTCATGCAGATTGTATTTCAAGCCATGGGTTGGGAGAGGGTGACAAAGAGAAACAGAAGATAGAGAGAATGGGCACATGTTTCGAGGTCAAGAGAAGAGATGCCACAAAAGAACAGCCAATGAGACAGGCACAAAACCAGAGATTCATGGCCTGGGAGCCAAGGGAAGAAAGCGCTTTGAGGGAAAGGGTCCGACCAGATGTGCCCAACTGCCGGAGCTACTAGGACCGAGACAAAGAAGCCAGGGCTAGATTTAGAAACATGGTGGTCACGGCTGGCTTCGTCAAGACCACTTTCACCCAGAGTTGGGGGGAATCAAGAGAGGAAGTGAAGGCTGCAAGGACCAAAGACTCTCTGGGGACAGAGAAAGGGGCAGGAACAGGAAGGGTTGGAGTCAAAGAAGACAGAAAGAACAGCACATGGAAGCAATCCAGTAGAAAGGGCGCACAACTGGCAATGCCAGGGGGAGAGGGAAGTTCTGCGAGAACAGTAATGCCCTGAATGTGGGAAGGGGTGGGGACGGAGTGTGAGCTGCCCTCCACCAGGACCAGGAATGGTTCATGCTGGAGGAAGGCAGAGAATACACTGCAGCACAACTTCCTTTAATTCTTTTTATTTTGGGGGCGTCTGGGTGGCTCGGTCGGTTGAACATCCGACTTTGGCTCAGGTCATGATCTCACAGTTCGTGAGTTCGAGCCCTGCCTTGGGCTCTGTACTGACAGCTCTGAGCCTGAAGCCTGCTTCGGATTCTGTTTCTCTCTCTCTCTCTCTCTCTCTCTCTCTCTCTCTCTCAAAATAAACATTAAAAAAATTCTTTTTATTTTGTATTTTATAACATATATAATGTATTAGTGTGGCAACGGCATACTGTATAGAAATTATAAACACATAGACACAGCGATCCGTTCAAAAATTTTAACCAACACAGCCATACGATCAAAATAATTAAAGACTGCTTAATTGGAAATAATAAAAAAGTATTCTCAAACTCTAACCTATGAATCCTTCAGTGACAGGAATTATATGTATCATGGTATATTTAATATACCCTGTACTATTATCTTAAGTATACGACAAAATATCTAGGAGAGGTGAAAGAATACTAGTCTTTATATCTGGGAATACATTTAATTTATTAACGAAGATTTTTTTCTTAAAGGCTCAGATGCTAATTCGTGAACCGCAGCATAGCTGCATCCAAACTGCAAATGGAAGAAAAAAATACAAGAATCACAGACCGTTCTCAAAATCAGAGGGTCACAGGGACCCAACACAGGTCTGATTATTACTTACACAGAGAGATGCACATAAGTTAATAGCTTTATTAGCAAGACAGACCCGAACAGTAGCATCAGAGTCTGCTCCTCAGACAGCAAGGCTAGCCAGGACTCGACTGTGCGGCAAAGAAGAGAAAACTGGGAAAGTGAACCTACCTAGGCAGGTGACCTCATCAGACTGGACGAAAGTCCCCAAGCAGCCTGACCTTCACAGAGTCACAGAAACAGCCAACCTGCTCAAAGAACGTGTCGGCACCACTTGGTATCTGCTGAGCCCTTCAACATTTCAGAGCACCTTTCAGATGTTTCATTCGGCCTCTCTACCACCCCCCAGGAAAAGCAGCCTCTCCATTTTAACTTGCTTAGAGATAAAGACTCAAGGCCACAAGTGTTCACGGATCCACGCCAAGTCCGTCGGCGATACTCCTAGACTCCCGGTCACATGGCTATGAAAGATGCCTCCCACAGGAAACATACCCGACTTCTTGGATAGTTCTAGAAGCACTTCTTATCAGCCACATAAGTGACCACACAAGAACACGAATACCAAGCCCTGGAACCCAGCAGATCTGACAGCACACAAGTGACCTCGTGGTCACCCAACTCAGCTGGGGTGAACACGTGGGGCAAGAGACAACAGGTGGACCCAAACCGCTCTCATGTGGTTGGACTGTAAGCTCCCAGGACACTCTCTTTCCACAGCTGCATGCTCAGAGCCCGGCAGAGCGCCTGGCACGAAGCAGGTTGTCCAGAAGCGCTTACTCAAGGAGGGAATAAATGACTAGTTATATTAAACCACAAAGACAAAAAGACAAGAAGAATAATGAAGTACGCTCACGAATCACAACACGGTTCAACAGAACTCAGGAAAGCTGTTGATGGCAGCTGAAGGGAGACAGAGCAGGGCAGCTAAATAAATCTAAAAGGCAGAACTGCAAAACATAAATTATTTTAAGCATGCCCATAATCTTTATTAACAGACAACGTGAGATTAATCATCAACTAAATGAGATGTGTGGATCTTGTTTGGAACTGGATTCAAACAAAACTGTTAAAAACCTGAGACCAGCAGGGAAACGTAAACACGGGCGGGGGGGTGGGGGGGGGAGACCAGTGATATTTCAGGGGGATACGACGACTGGGTTATGCTTTAAGAGAGCCACACTGGAGAATTTATGGATGGAACATGATGTTTGGGATCTGCTGTAAAAACAAAACAAAACAAAACAACAACAACAAATATATATATATATATATATATATATATATATATATATACACACACACACACACACAAGAGAGAAATAAAGAATAGGTGGGTGGGGTACAAATAAAATCAGGCTACATGTTGATTACGTGTTAAAGCTGAGTGACAGGCACGTGGGATGTTCTCACACTAGCTGTATCTTCACATACGTGTGCAATTTCCATAGTAAGAATTTTAGAGGGTAACCATCATCTCAAACTACAGCTAATTTCCCCACATCTGCCCCACTGCAGAGAAATGTGGTATCACGGGGGTCGTACCCGGACACGGTCTTTTGAAGAGCCACAGAATGGGGCTGAGACGTGTCTTCTCTGCCACTGCCATCGTGTGCATCTGGGACTCACCTGCTTCAGCTCTGCTTTCACCCTGGGCCTGGAGACTCGGCCGTGCTTTCTCTCACAGTTCCCACTCTCCCTCCCCAGTCTTCCCCTTCCCTGCCACTGGCTGGTTCTCCTCCCCGCACCACCCCCCCCTCGCCCTCTGCTTTCTCCAATGGTGTGGGCTGCCGCTGTCCTGCCACCTTGTCCTAGGTCGTTCTCCTCCCTTCCCATGGTCCCCTGAGGCCCAAGGATTCCCATTCCCACAGGGCGTTCCCTCTTTCCTTAACTGCACCCACACCACCAGGAGGCCCAGGAACATCCCGTCTTCCCCCAAACCGGCCACGCTCGCTGCCGTGAGCTCCCCTCTTCCTCCACTTGCCTACTCAGATACCTCCCGCACACTTCCGGGACGCACCAAATCAGGACGGGTCAACCAATTAAGCACGTGCACACCTACAAGTGTGTCAAGCACGGTACCCCACGCCAGGATGACGGCAACGAACAAGACAGATACGGATACGCTCTCTAGAAGCCTAGATTCCAGTGCAGATCATATTGAAATGGGTTCAACGGTCCCTGTGCCTTTCAGACCAGACTGTGAATCCTTTCTTTGCCTTGGCAGCCTCTGAGCTTCATAGAGTGCCCCACGTGTAACAGACCCTTAATAACTATCTGGAAACAAATATTTCCCCAAGTCAGTGCACCAGTGTCAACATCAGGTCAAGTCCAAGCAGGACAGGGTCACCCTAAGCTCTACAAATGAAAGGTACTTAGAGAGGGCTTTTGACGAGGACCCTTTCTTTTTTTCTTTCTTGGGGGGATGAGAACAGTCAGAGAGGCAGCCTCTGGGGACAATGTGCGGAGGGAGGTGTGAAGGAAGACTCCCAGGGCCAGGCTTACCAGTACCAGCTAAAAGCAGCTCTGAGTGTGCTCAGCTTCTGGCTTGCTATTCTGGGTTGTCTGCTCCCTCCTCCCACTGCCAGCCTCCTCCCTTCCAGCTGCAATGGGAATAAACCTCAGTCACCCCCACCCCCCAACGCCGTTCCCAGGACGTGGTTTCCTCTGGCCACAAGAGTGTCTCACTTCCTATCCCAACACAGACCAGCAGTGATGCAACTGCTGTGCGGCTGTCCTGTAGTAGGGAGGGGGGAGGGGGGTGGCTTGTCCTGTTCCTAACCAAGAATTTCACCAAGACTCTGGTTTGAGGACCGGGTCAAAAGGGTGGAAACCTGGACACAAGAGGACACCGTAAGTGTTGGCCGCAAGAGCCCTGAATGCTAATTCCGGACCCAAGCCAGCACAGATGCACACCCTACGAACCCCAAGCCAGAGGGCCTTGTTCTGACAGAGTGGATGAGTGCTAGGCTCAGGCAGACAAACTAGGCTCGGCTGCAGGCTCTCTGCACATGCATCTCTAAGGGCCCTGGCACTACAAGGGGCTGTGAGGCTGGAAGTGACAAATCAAAGGCATCGAGGGAAATATGAAATATGAAAATGAAAGGGATTTCCCGGATACAGGGTGGCTATCTTTGGGTTGATTCCAGTAATCTACTATCTCAACTGCCATATCACCCTCTCATGGGATAACACAGTAAGGCCCGATGCAGAATCTTCAAGAACCATAGGACTCTGAAATGGCCACAACTAAGCATCTCAGTGGAGATCTAAGCACTCTGTTGGTCTACGGCACAGTTTTTCGTAGAGGGCAGGACAGTGTATTTCGGGACTGCGGGTCATACGGTTTTTGTTGCACCACTCAACTATACCAACCTAGCGGGAAAGCAGCCATAGACGATACATAAACAATGGGCACGTCTGGGTTCCAATAAAACTTTATTTACAAAAGCAGGCATCTGACCTATGGGCTGTAGCCTGCCAACTGCTTGGTGACTGGGAAAACCTGCTCTTCCCGCATTTCCACATTCCCAAGAGGGACAAGGGCCACACTCCCTCTGGAGGGCGCCCACCCACTTTGGAGACAGGGGTCTACCCTAGAGAGCAGGCCTCCATTTCTGCTACTCCTTCCCACAGAGCATCAGAGAAATCTGCGCAGCTCGGTCAAAACGCCTGCCCGGCACCAGAAACCTGGGAAGAGGTGGAGAAAGCTTTGGATGTCAAATCCGAAGGCTTTGGACATGGAAGAAACCAGACCGCTCAGACTAGGCACTAAGTCCTGGAAACGGAAGTGCCTCACCCGAGACCACGTAGCTGGCAGAAGCCTCCTGACGCTCTGTGCAGTGCTCTTACTCCTCTAGAGTGATGACTGGGAAGGAACCAGAACAAACAGTCTTGCTGGTGGAGGCTAATTAAAGACCGATGGCTCGTGGCTATAGCAGGCACAACTTGGGGCCTCTCAGTAATCTACAAGTGAATGGCACAGCAAAGGTCAAGGAGAACGAGTGGAGAAGTAAGCGTATATACCTATCTTTCCAGGACATAGCCTCCTGGACATAGTTACTAGGGAGAAGGAAACTTAAACAGAAACCTGAACTTCAAAAAGGGGTGTGGTTTGATAGAAGACGTGTGTGTTCATTAGCAGAAACAGGTCCAGCAGTCTGGGCGGGCGCTGGGATCATAAACAGGTACAAGATATACAGCCTCGCCCAATTCTAGGCCGATGCCCAGGGCCCTGGGCTCACTCTCCCTGCATACGTTCTCAGCGACCTACACCTTCGAGGTTTGGTAATGCAATTTCCTATAAGTTCTCTTCCCAGAATTGGCTTCCACTGCAAACTCTATTTGCCTGACCATAAACATTTCAATTTGGACTGCCGTGGTTTTGAAGGCAGGTCGCCTAACATCAAATCAAACATGATGTTCCTGTAAAGAAGCCTGAATCTGGGTTTTTCTGCCAATCGCTAAGGCTCAAAATTTTAGCACCTTCTCTTCCCCACGACCTAGCCACAAGCCAAAGTGGCTCTCTGAAAGACTCTTCCCTCTGCATTCCCTCAGGCTCCACCCTAATCCATCACTTCCAGTCTGGAACACCACCAGTCTCCTCGCCTGGAGTCCCAGATTCCAGGCTTGTAACAAAGCCAGGCTGATCTTCCCCTATATACCCACCTTCCTCCTATCCACTGCAATTTCTCCAAGGTCAAGGGCCAGTCCTGTCTTCCCAGCTCCGAGAACCTTACCGAACGTGGTAGGAACCCAGTTCCTGCTAAATGAATGAATGAAACCCTGGTTTTCATCGGGAGCTGAGACCCCAAAAAAGACCTTGAGGCCCTTCTATTCCCTATCTATGGGAAGCCTAGCCTGCCAGGCTCTGCGGGCCCTCACCCACTATTCCCACCCCCAGGTCCTACCACCCCAGAAACAAGCGCCATCTAGCTGATCAGTGCCCGACCCTCCTCGTGCGCCAGTCATTCCTGCATCCACGTCTCTGCCCACGCTCTGCTCGCCCTGCCCTGCAATGACGTCCGTGCCCTTCCCCCTCCTTCCACTCCAACTCCTGCGCAACTGCCGAGCTCTGGGGGAGATAAGGGATGCTGGAAGGGGCAAGATGGTTAAAACCCTGGGGAATGGGGGGCCTGATGGGGATACACTGGGGTCTCTGATCCCTGGAGCCATCAACCTCCCAATGGGTCGCAGGCGATTAGAGAAGGAAGAGGCGGGAGGAGGAGCTAGATTTTTCCACTGAACGAAAGGCATGATTTTCATCACTGCTTCTGTTGCCCTGGTAACCAGGGACAGCCCAGTGGAGAGTACAGTAAAAGAACACCATGTTTATCTTTGCTGTCTGATCCACTTCCCTGTACACCCTTCCCTGACCATCCCCTAGCTCCTAGGCCTGCTCCAAATTTCTCCTAAGGCCACTACCATCCTTCTAATCACTTCTGCTCATAAACCTCAAAGCAGAGTTAATCTCTGCCTCTCTCTGTCCAACCCTATGTACCGCGTATTCTTCTGTCACAGCCTAGGGGTCATCTCCCCACACCCACCGGCCATGCCAGGGGGCCCCAAGGACCAAAGCTGACCTCAAAACGCAAGAAGGGCATCCACTCCACCAGACAGTTCTCTGGACAAGGGGGCTTAGAGAAGCAAGAAGGTGAGGAGGCCGCCCAGTCAACTCCTCTTTCTGAGCCCCAGACAGCTGGTGTGGATGGGTCCCAGTTCTCCCTATCCCTCCCTCCTACGCCGGGGATCGGGAGGAGGAGCCAAGTTGAGGAGAAGGTCCACCCCAAAGCTTCCACAGATCCTGCCTCCCACAGGGACACAGTGTCGGCGTGACCCGAGAGCGGAGACACAGCGCTTGCCCTGGGAGATTATATAAGCGTTATATAACATGGTGGCACCAATAAGCACATAGCCACAGTTGTCGAGTGCCAGGGACAGGCCAGGGGTGGAAGCAAACCCAAGGGGCTGGAGGTAAAGGCTTTCACCACCAACGCCAAAGCTGGCTGCCCCGGCCCTGTCTATACCCACTCCTTCCACCCCAGAGGACACAGAGAGAGACTTGCCTGGCTCTGCATTCTTCTTCCCACGCTGGGCAGCAGGGAGGGGCTGCAGCACCATCATCACTCACCCTGGCCCAGGGCAGCCTCCGTCCGTGTGGCCCAAGGTGCCGGGCTGTCCTTCCCACACGGGAGCAGCAAGGGGGCTGTGGTCCCCGGGGGGGTGCGTGAGCCAGCAGCCCCCTCCTCTCTGTCCTTGCACCAGAACGTGTTTGTTTGGGGAACAAGTGCTGCAGCAGCTCCAGGATTGGCTGGGCCAGCCGTCCCTCTGCTCTGTCATTTGCAGTTCCTCTAAAAAAACAAACAAACAAAAAAACCAAAAAACAAAAAAACAAAAAAAACCCCAAAAAACCCCAAAAACAAAACAAAACAAAAAACAAAAACAAAAACAAAACAAAATAAACCGAAAGGGAAAGAAAAAAGAAATAAGCACATGTGGCAAACGCCGAATCCGGAATTTTGGTCTGTGGCTCTGAACAAAGCTGGAAGGGGAGGGGGGGGGGGAGTCCTAAGGACATTACCCTGTTTCCCTACAGACCCCACCTCCCACCACTTATGAACACGGGCTGTAGGCCTGGAGACTTCCCCTCACCTCCCGCCCCCCAAAACCCCTATCTCTGGAGCTGACTCAGTTGCTGCAGCTCCTTCAACCGAGGGCTTTCTCACCAAACCCCCCACCACCCCGGCCTCTGCAGAGTGCTCAGAGTATGCGGCTCCCGGATATGCACGCGGGAGCCAGGCGGCCGGCTGGGGGCAGTTCGGGGCAGTTCGGGGCCAGGTGTTCATCAAACTCCTCCACCCTCACCACCTCACCCACTTTATTAATTTGGGGGGTGGGGGTGGGGGGGCTGATCGGAGCCGGAGCCCAGTGGCACCTCCGGCAGCCTGCCCTCTCTCCCGAGCCATGCCTCTGGCCTTCCCGCCGCCTCCTCCACACGCACCTCCGCGCCCCCTGAGGAAGGGGGGAGAAAGAAATACGCATTAATATCACGAGCCTCGGCGCACCAGCCCTCGCCCCCTCAACCACCTGTCTCTGCGCTCTCCCTCCCCCACTGCCTTCCTCAACTCCGGGCGCCCCCTCTGCAGCAAAGGGGCACCACGCCCACTGCGGAGCGGAGAAACGCAAGGTGGGAGTGGGCAGGGGCTGCCGCGCCGGGGCCAGGGGGCTGCTCCGCCACCTCCCCCGCCCAGCCAGCCCTGGCCCCAGAGCCCGGGGGCCGACCGGGGCTGCTCGGGCCGCGATCCGCTCCTACCCACGCGGCCAGGGCAGCAGCACCCGGAGGCCGCGCCGCAGCGGGGGTGGGGCGCGAGCCGAGCACGGCCGGCCAGCCCACCCCCCCTCGCCCGGCATCGCCCTCGGGGACCCCCTCCCTGCCCCGGGGCCCTCGGACAGCGTCCGCAGGCCTGGCGCGCTGTGACTCCCCCCCCCCCCCCCACCTCCTCCACTCCCCGACACCCTGACGGGGTCCCGCTCTCACCTCCGGCCGGCCTCCTCCCTCCCGGGGGACCGCTCAGCCCACCTCGCAGCCCCCGAGCGCCCGGCGGGAGGCGCGCGATGCGCAGCCGCTGCGGACCCCGGCTCCGCCGCGGCCGCTTCCCGGGAGTGTGAGCTCAGCCCGCCCGCGCGCCCGCGCTTCCCACGCTCGGTGCCCGGCGCCGCGCCACCCAGCGGCCGCGGCGGGCACGGCACGCTCGCGTCCGGGAAAATCTGCCGCAGCCCTGCCGACGGGTTGGGAAATTCCCAGAATTTGACCAAAGCCTTGCTGTGGGGCGGTGGGGGGGGGACCTGCGGGGCCCACTGACTGTCTCCAGATTTAGGGCGGAACGACTCCCCTCCCAGCCTGTCTCCAAAGGCGATTCAGAGTTTTTGCATGATTCCCGAATTCTTCCCCCCTGCTCCTTGGTCCTTGCCTCCTTTATTTCTCCTAGGGCAGTGGAGACCCTGGTGCCAGTGGTGACTGCTCTTGTAAAATGGGGGTGGGAAATCGGAGGGTGGCAAAGGGCAGGAAGCTCGTGGGGCTAGCATTCCAAGGCCTCCTTGGGCCTAGAGAGAGATCCCAGGTATGCACCGGTCATTCCCAACCGTGCTTGCTTCACACACACACACACACACACACACACACACACACACACACGCCTCCAGCCCACCTGTGAATTCTAATTCGGGAGAATTAGAGTGCTGTTTTCTAAACTTTTCTCAGATCCAGCCCCTTCTGAGAATTGGAGGAGAGGTGTGGGCCCTCTCTCCAAAATAGTCCATGTGCATACATAAGCAATTTTGGATAGTCAGGGCATTCGCAGACTTCTCAAAACGCCCTGAACATCAGTTTAAGAACCGTCTCTGCAGATACCCTAAGACAGCAGGATTCCCAGCTGGTGATTACCTGTACCCGCTGCCATCTTTGATCATGCTGTTTCCTCCTTTAGAATATCTCCTTTGCCCCCAATCTCACATTTCTGCCTATAGAAATTCCATCTTTCCTTTAAGACCCACTCGGATACCTTTTCCCCTGATTTTCCCCATTCAGAAGGAATGGCTTTCTGGGAGCATGTTCTTTATGACATTTATGGCCATTAATACTATCCACATGGATGGATCTGTAGTTATTTTCGTAGTTAGTTGTCTTCTTGGTCCTTCTAGATAGTAAACTCTTTTAAGATCAGTTTCCCCCTTGGCAACTACTAATATGCCTTATACGGTCTGCCCTTGACAAACAGCTCTTAAAAACCAAAGAAAAGGAAGTTGGGTTGAAGGAACAGAAGGCCCACAGGAAACCCAGGGAGATGAATCCTGTTACTCCAGAGGAACTGGATGCTGTTCCACCTCCTGAGGCTGCACCATCAACATATACCATGTGCACACCTCAGTGCCTGGCCAATGGAATTCTCAAGTTGGCAGGATCTTTTCACCCATTCCTCATCCTCTGGACAAGAGAGCCATAATTTAGAGGTTCTTGGCAAAGTTGGGATACAAGTTCATGCAGAATATACCTGATAGAAAGCAGATATTCTACCCCTAATGTCCCCTTTTCCAATAAGGACACCACCATTCACCAGTCACACAAGCTAATGTCATCCTTGACTCTTTCCTCTCACTTGCCTCTCTCCATGCACATTCCCCATCAATCACCACTTCTTGGTTTTGATTGCTAAATCTATTTCAAAGGTTGCCCTTCTCTCCATCCTATGATCCCATCTGGAGCTCAGACCAGCATTATTTCTTGCCTGAATTTCTGCATGTGTCCCCATCTGGCTGGTCTACCTGCCTCCAGTCTTGCCCAACTCAGATCTAGTGTCCACATCCCAGCGAGAAAAATCTTCCTAGGTTCCCAATCGTTTCCCTGCTTAAAGCCTTAGGTAGCTCCACATTATCCTAAGGATAAAGTCCAAACTCCTCTACTCGCTTGCTAAGCGTTCAAAATCTGGACTCAGCTGACTTGCCAGGCTCTCTCTCATCACTTTCCCTCTTACCTTTTATGCTCCAGTAGTCCCAAACACCATGCCCTTTCCCACCTTGAGCTGAGAATGCCCTTCCCTGGCTTTTTATGAGGCTATGCCCTACTCACTCTTCACATTTCCCTAAGGTCTCCTCCTATATCACCTGTCCTCGCTCTCCTTCTCACACAGTATTGCTCCTCACATATATGAGGTCTGCCTTCTCTGCCGCACTAGGAGCTCTGCAAAGTGTCCTCGCTACCTGACTCTGTGTAGGGAGGCAACAAATATTTATTGAATGAATGAAAGCTTTGAACATGACACACACCCCAGAGGAGAGACTCTGGGGCAAATGCCGTGGTGCTGCGTGGTCTGAAAGTCAGACGTGGTAGGGCCAGGCGTTCTGCTTTTGAATAATAGCACCGCTCACTGTTTTCAAGTGAATTTCAATCCTTCTGTGTCTTTGATTTCCTCAGCTGAAAAATAGGGATAATAATCCTGAGGGTGTTGAGGATCTAAGGGTTGGCAGAGATATATATGAAAGCACTCTGTAATTGTGAAGTTCTCTCTGTATATATAATAGTAGTGTTGTATTACTGCACTGATCCTCGCAATAACGTTTGGGGGTAGGCAGCTGACATTTCTTATTTTGCATATGAGGAAACTGAAGGTGGATAATGTAAAGCAATTTGCCTAAGGTCACCTAGCTAGTTGTCAGGGAATAGACGCTGGTCACTGGCTCCTAAGCCCAGGCTCTCTCCACACATCCATCACCACTGCCCCTCCCTCTCACCCACAAAGCAGAAAGCACTGTTGGGACACAGACCTATTGACATCCTGAGGATCAGGCAGGACAGTGTCACCGCTTACCGTTTCTGAAAGGGTTTCTTGGGGAGGGTTGCCGGTAGAAAGTGAGCTATACGACAAGTATTAGGGCAGGAAGGAGTGGGGTAGGGAGCAATTGGCCTTGAGGTTGACCCCGTACCTCCATCTCTGGCCCTTCTGCCACTCTAGAGGGTTGTCCGAATTGACAGCCCCCCTTTACCACGCAGTTGGACCCCTGAGAGTTCTGAGGTCCCCCAAAGCTGGAAACCTTCCATCACCTCCGTGTTTCCAATTCTGTCTGCGGCGCAAATATTTACTGAAGTCTCGCTAAGTGCTTTGTCACTGCCTCGGGAAGACTGGCCGTGTGACTCAACCTCTCCGAGCCACAGTTTCCCCGCTCTGCAAAATGGGATTGGTAATAGCCTGTCACACGGCTTTTGTAAGGATGAAACAAGATAACCTAGCAGCTGCCGGTGGGCTGTTGCCAGTGGAGACACCTGCCTCCAATACCCCGCTCTGTGTCTGCTATTTTTCATTTGAGTGCATGGGGATGTCAGTTTGGTAACCAGGGGAGGGCGGAGGGGAGCAGAGACGCTGGAAAAGAGAGGGAAGGAGTATGAAGGCCACAGTCCTCCCCACTGCGCCCCTCCTGGGGACACGGAGAGAGCTGTGAGGCTCAGAGCCTGTATGAACTGTTGAAGAAGACCTTGTCAGTCCCTAGGCCCTTTGAGTCAGCCTCAGTGATGGATGAGAGGCTTCTTCAGGCTCTGGGTGGGCAGGGGGCACAGACCACTGAGAGTCAGAACAGGAGAGGAAGAGCCGAACAACCGTCTTTTGGTGACCACAGCTGTGAGGGCTCCAACGAGGCTTCTTTTTGAGAACTCCTAGAAATAACTGTAGGGCATTCTAAGAACGTCAATGAAATCAGCAAACACGATGTTGCAAGCATAAAGCACAGAAGGGGTGTGCCTGGCACATAGTAGGCACTCAACATGTGTTAATTTCCCAAGATGAGTACACTTGAGCATCAGGGGATAGAGTGCCGTGCTCCTGAGCCTCCGATAACGCTGCCTTTGCGCTAAGCAAGTGTGTTTCTCACTGTGTCCAGTGCCCCAGGGAACACCCAGTGGAGCTGCCCTTCACAGATCCCCTTGTGTGGTTATGGTGGTTTTTCTCTTTAAAGATTAAATCGTTTCTTCCCTTTCTGCTCAACAAAGACAACAGCCCTTTGGTTTTTGATAAACGTTCCTTTCTTACTAGCAGGTGGATTTGCCCCGGGCACTAAGCTGTGCTTTTAAAACACAGACTTGCCCAGCTGTTTGAATCTGCTACTTCCGTCTTTCTTACTTCTCTTATCTCCTGCCCCTGGGGCTGAGTTTTCTTTGCCTTGGCAGGCTGATAACGTGTGGAAGGGCGAGAACAGTTCTAATTAATAGACTAATTAGCGGTACAAGCCTTTAATAGCTGATTATAGGTGAGTCATTCCCCACCCCCCAAGTGATTGATTTATTTATTGCTGTTGTGCTGCATTATGGCAAAATAGTCTGCTCCTAATTATCTATTGGTTGCTTTAATGGGTCTTTTCCTTCTCTTTCTTTTCCTCCTTCCCTTTGCTAACGGTGGGAACAACGCAGAGCTGATGAGCAGCTCCGAACACACGAAAAGTGTGAGGATCCTGATGTCACCCCCATCTGGAGAGCTGAGAGCTAGAAAGGGAGTAGAAGGGGTGAGGAGAAAGGAGGCAAGAAAATCCTGCCAGTACTTGTAGGCTTATCTCCCCAGGACCCTTACCTCGTGATCTCCACCCGCCCCCTTCCGTAGGCCATAACTCACCCAGGTCGACTGCATTTAAAAACAGCATGGAGGGGCGCCTGGGTGGTTCAGTGGGTGAAGCCTCTGACTCTTGGTTTCGACTCAAGTCATCTTCTCACGGTTCGTGGCATTGAGCCCCGTGTCAGGCTCTGTGCTGACAGTGCGGACACTGCTTGGGATTCTCTCTCTGCCCCTCCTTTGCACTTTCTCTCTCTCTCTCTCTCTCAAAATAAATAAATAAACATTAAAAAGAAACAGCGTAGAGCTTAAAATAGTCCACTGAAATCCGGCTGCCTGGGTTCAAGCCTTGGCCCCGCCCCCCCCCGCCCCCCCCCCCCCACTGGCTAGCTATGTGATCTGAGCAAGCCACTTAACTTTACTGTGCCTCAGTGTGTCATTTGTAAAGTGGGAGCGTTCTTCCCTAGGACTGTCGTGAGGAATACATGACACGCGCCAGGTAAGGCCTTTGGCACAGCGCATGGCGCATAGTGAGCCTTGCATAACATTAGCTGTGATCATCGCTGCTACCCGAGATGATTTAACTTACCTGGTACACAGAAGGAATTTGATAAATGTTTGCAGAATGAATGAATGACTAGATCGTAATTTTCAAGTAGATTGTGAGCCCTTGAAGTTCAAAGGGGTGAAGAGAGAAGGAAATTGCGCACTAAATCATAACAAGAAGCTACCTGTAGTTCAGTGCTTATCACAAGCTGGGCTCTGAGCTAATTATGCTTTATGGACCTTCTCTCATTTGATCCTTATGTAATCTGATTTTTACCGGCCTTCTTGGATCATGTATTTTTGACGTAGCCCAGTCCCCATACCCAATTTTGTGGAATGTCTGTGTTCTGCCCCCAAATTTCCAAGGATTCTTGAGAGATGGGATGAGATTTTCATGGTCACTTTTCCTTATGAATTCCTGTTCTGGCTGAATTCAACCTCTTGTATCTGCCTCCTGACAATGTCTTTCGCTTGACGCCATCGCTCTCACTCATAGCAAGCTGAGCTCCTTCCTTCCTTCTATCCCCGAAACCCTAAGAACATAGGGCCATTTTGTGTGGAAGACTTCTACCGGAGGTCGGAAGCAAGACATGATGGTTGTAACACCACTTAGAACAAGCAAGAGCTGGAAATCTCCACACCAACGCTCCCCATCTCCCTCACATGGTGCCCTCTCACCTGGCTGCCATTTTCCCCTTCTCTTTCTTTCTTTTTTTTTTTTTAATTTTTTTTCAACGTTTTTTATTTATTTTGGGGACAGAGAGAGACAGAGCATGAACGGGGGAGGGGCAGAGAGAGAGGGAGACACAGAATCGGAAACAGGCTCCAGGCTCCGAGCGATCAGCCCAGAGCCTGACGCGGGGCTCGAACTCACGGACCGCGAGATCGTGACCTGGCTGAAGTCAGACGCTTAACCGACTGCGCCACCCAGGCGCCCCATCCCCTTCTCTTTCTTTCTCTCTACTGTTCCCCACCTCTCCTTGGAAACATAAGTTTCTTACTACTTTATTACACAAATAAATTCAGCTCTCTGCTCCTCTCTGTTTTTAAGTAGGCTTCACGCTCAGCATGGACCCCAATGTGGGACTTGAACTCATGACCCTGAGACCAAGACCTGAGATCAAGACCTGAGCTGACTTGAAGAATCAAACACTTAACCAACTGAGCCACCCAGGTGTCCTGTAATTTATCTCTCTTGAGCAAATCTCTGCATTCTGGGCTATTCTCAATCTGGGGTTGGAGAAGGAACTGTGGAGATGGGTGAACATGAGGGAGCTTAGCTGCTTTTCTTGGCCACACAGGTTTACCAAAGCATTTCCCTCAACAAATGACCCAAGCACCATTGAGGTGGTTCCTGCCCCACACTAGAACGAGGAAGTTGGGCGGTCATATTTTTACAGACAATTTTTTTCTCCCTACTATACTTAGGGGAATGCTATGAGGTAAATATTATCATCCCTCTTTTTTTTTTCCCCCAGATGAGAAACCTGGAAATAATAAAAGTTAAAAGTGAAACCCACTTGCAATCACACAGATACTGGAATCCCAGTGGAGCCTGTCTGAGTCCAAAGCCAGGGAGACTGACCGAGACACCACACGGTCACTTAATAAAGCTCGAGCAGGTCTGAGGTGGGTTCTTCTCACAGGGCAAACCTTTCTCAGGAAACCTTTCAGTGGCGGAGGTGGTATGGGTCACAGGAAAGTGAACTGATTGACTGAAGGTCAAAGACATTAGAACAGAGCTGGGGCTAGAAATAGCTACATATCTATAGCTTCATATGTGAGACCTGGGAGTTATTGCTATTAATCACTGCTGAGTGATTACTCTGATTGCTTTATTCGTTGATGCTGTGCTTTATTCAACCTTGGGTAGGGGCCCCCTCTCTAGGAAGATAAGGCAGACTTTCTTCTGCTTGTGGAGTGCCAACTTCAGATATAAAACATCACATTGGTAGCCCATCCATATCTCAGAAGGCTGGCCCAGTAGCTGAGGCTCTTTCAAAGAACTCAAAAGAGTAATGGTGGAATGAATGGAAGAATGGCTTTTCACTCATTTTAATTTGTCAGTTCTTTTCTCAAGGATTTACTTAAGGCAGGAAGGCTGATTTAGGCAGGACTAGAAGGAGCCTCTATCCCAGCTGGGCAGCCATCTGGGGGCACCGAAATTATAAAGGATGTAAGAACACAACCACCAATGGAATGAGGTTACCAGAATGGAGTTTAGCAGAACTCTTTCCAGAGACAGTAATGTATATAGTTAGACAGAATTCTTGAATAGTTCCCTTGTGTAGGGGTGGGGGGACAGATTTTTACCACATAGCAGCAGTGTGACATTGGCTTTCTCATCCCTGAAATGGGGATTATGATACTTGTCACTAGGGTCCCCCCCCAATTAAATGTGACAACGGAAAGATTATAGCGTTTATTATTATTTACTCTGTAGTCCACTATCATCTGGTTTCTGCCCTCCTACACCCTACTGATTGCTTTCACCAAGATTGCCAACCACCCCTTTGCCGAAAAGTCCATTTCTCTTCCACTTGGTGGCATTTGGATACTGTATCCCAGACCTTCCTCCATGTAAGATTCTCTTCCCTGGCTTCGTGTTATCCTAGTCTCAAAGTTTTCATATCTCTTTGACCACTCTTCTAAGTTTCCGCTGAGACCTCAGTGCTGGCTGTCAGTTGTTGCATAACAAATCACCCCAAATTTAGCCGCTCAAAATAGCACTGATTATCTCATGTAGTTTCTTAGGGTCGGGAGTTTGGGAGCAGTTCAGTCGGATGGAACTGCTTAGCTGGGTTGTTCTGGTTCAGGGTTTCTCAAGAGACTTCAGTCTCATCCATTCATTCATTCATTCATTCATTCGTGAATATTTTCTTCCAAGCTCTTCCCAGCTCCACATGGCTGTTGGCAGGTGGTTCCAGTTCTTTGCCACGTGGACTTCTGCACAGCACTGCTCGTGACATGACAGATGGCCTCCTCCAAAGCAAGTGATTCAAGAAGAATGAGCCTGAATGAAAGCCACAGTGTCTTTTATAACCTAATATCAGGAGTGACATACCATCATTTTTGACTGTGTCACACAGACCAATGGTGATACAAATATAAGCAGGCCATCCTGGGGGGCATCATGGAGGCTGTCTACAACACCATTCTCCTTTGCAGACCCTTAAACATTAGCGTTCCCTTGGGGTTCTGTCCTCACACCTCCTTCTCTTCTATTTCCCCACCCCACACACCCTAGATACTATACTGCTCTCCGAAACCTTCAATCACTGTCTAGATTCCAAATCATGCAGGTCTGCATCTCTAGAACCGTTGCCTCTCAGAAACTTAAGCCTGTACCCTGCCCGTTGGGTCCCCAAGGCACCTTGAAGCACACACATTCCACACTGGATTCATCCTGACCTTCCACAGTCCTGTGTGTTCTCTGTGCTTCCATCTCAAGAATGACAACCACTGAGGCGCCTGGGTGGCTCAGTCGGTTAAACATCTGACTCTTGATTTCAGCTCAGGCCACGATCTCATGGTTCATGGGTTCGAGTCCCACGTCAGGCTCTGCGCTGACAACATGGAGCCTGCGTGGGATTCTCTCTCTCTGTCTCTCTCTGCCCCTCCCCTACACATGCTCTCTCTCCCTCTCTCTCTCTCAAAATAATTAAATAAACTTAAAAAAAAAAAAAGAATGACAACCTTGTCCACTCCATTGTCAATCAAGAAACCAGAAACTCATTCTTGCCTGCTCTTTTCCCCTTGCTCTCACATCCAATCAATGCATTAAGGGTTTTTTTTTTTTTTTTTTTTTTTTCATTTTCCCCCATCTCTTCATTTTGGACAATTTCAAACATACAGAAAGATTTAAAAAAAAGTAAAATGATCCCTTATTTACTAGATCACTTTGAGAGTCACAGTGACTCACGTTTTACAACGCATTTGCCTTCTCTCCCCACCTCCCTTTGCCATCTACATATATTTTTCATAATACTAACATGCCACTTGCCCTTCCTCCCTCACAGATATGCACTGTGTGTATCTGTGAGATGTTTCCATGTGGATATACAGGACTTAAAAGTTGGTTGTGGCTAATAGGACACTTCATCCTTAAACACTTCTGCAGGCATCTCCTAAGAATAAGGATACTCTCCTGTATGACCCACAGTGTCGTCACTACACCCAAGAACCGATACCAGTTGATTTTGTCTTTCCAGTATATTTCTCCAGACCCCAAGCTTCCCTTATCCTCAGCAGTAAAATCACCTCCTAGCTGCTTCCTCCTTCAACCCACACGCCGCACTGCTGCCAAAGCAAACTTTCTAAAATGCAAATCTGCTGCTGCTGCCACTGCCCTACCTGGGACCTTTCGATGGCTCCGCATTACCTTGGCAATAAAGAATAAACTTCACATGGCACAGAAAGCTTTCGTTGCCCAGGTTCAGCTAGAGCAGCACTGCCAGGTGGAAACCTACTATGAGCTACACGTGTAGCTTTAAATTGATAGTAGCCACATTAAAAAAAATAAATAAAACAAACAGGGGCACCTGGGTGGCTCCGTCAGTTAAGCATCCAACCCTTGGTTTCAGCTCGGGTCATGATCTCACGGTTCTCAGGTTCAAGTCCCGCATCGGGATCTGCACTGACAGTGCAGAGCCTGCCTAAGATTCTTTCTCACTCTCTTTGTCCCTCCCCCACCCCCAGTCTCTCTCTCTCTCTCTCTCTCTCTCTCTCAAAATAAATAAATAAATAAATAAATAAATAAATAAATAAATATTTTTAAAGTAAAAGTAGCAAACAAACCCCTAAAAGAGCGATAACAGCAGCAAAAAACCCTAAAACATACAAATGAAATCAACCTTGCCAATACATTTTACTTAACCCACTGTATTCAAAATAATTGCCAGAGCAACACAAACCCAATGTAAACAAATTATTAATGAGAGTCCCCTCACCTTCACTTTTCTTCAAAAGTCTTCAAAGTCTGGCTGGTGTTTCATACGTACAGCACGTCTCAATTCAGATGCCAACTTTTCGAGGGTTAAAGTGAAATGTATTCTTACCAAAACAGTAAGATTATATTTAACAAAAAATTATACTGTTTCAGTTTTAAAATTTGAATTCATTAAAGTGAAATAAAATGAAAAGTTCTGTTCCTCATTCATACCAGCCCCGTTTCCTGGGCTCAGCAGCCACAGCCGTGGAAAGAGTGCAATTCTCGAAGTGCAATCCAGGGTCCCCTGAGGGACCTTGAAACATTTCCCAGGGGTCTCTAGGGTTGAAACGATTTTCTCTGATAATAGTAAAATGCGATTTGCCCTTTTTCACTTTTCTCCTCTCTGAAGTGTAGACACCGCCGTGTTCCAGAGGCCACATGACGTGTAATATGACAACATATTGAATACAGAAACATGAAAGAGAATCAGGAGGCTTCTCTTAAGCCAGATATTGAAGAGAGGTGCCAAAATGCAAAACAGTGCCCCTCTTCTCCCGAAGTGCTTTTATTTTTGAAAATGCATTATTTTTCATTAAAATGTAGGTTACTTATATACTCACACAATGAGAAAATTACCACTTTTAAGTGAATTACTGAATAATTTCAAAATTTCCCGGTTTTAGCTTCTGGTACAGTGATTATTGATAGATGTAACGCTCAAAATCCAAAGCTTTTTGGAGTCCTCAAGAACTTTTAAGGGGGTAAGAGGGCTCTGAGAAGCTCATCTACAACCTCCCTACCATGCAGGCCTCATGGCCAGTGATTGACCTCTTCATATTTTTGGGATGAACTTCCAGTTCCAGACAAGATGAAAGTGGACGTACCGCTTCCTATTCCTCTGGCTAAGCGCTTCTAAAAATTCTGGATGGTGTATAGAAAACATAAGAAGTGGGGCGCCTGGTGGCTCAGTCGGTGAAGCGTCCGACTCCGGCTCAGGTCATGATCTCGCTGTTCGTGAGTTCGAGCCCCGCATCGGGCTCTGTGCTGACAGCTCCGAGCCTGGAGCGCGCTTCGGATTCCGTGTCTCCCTCTCTCTCTGCCCCTCCCCCAGTGGCGCTCTGTCTCTCAAAAATGAATAAATGTTAAACAAAAAATTAAAAAAAAAAAACAAACCTAAGACTCTGAAAGGTAAACTGATGAAGGCTGGGGCCCTCGAGACTCCTAGAGTGACATGTCACCAGGGTAGTATCAACACAGGGATAATAGGGGGCCTGAACTTCCATTCTATCCAACAGGAATGGGGCACCCACCCCAACAGGCGTCGACAGCTGAATGGAGGGCCGGGACTTCCGCCCCCGTCTGTAAGGAGGAATCCCCCCACCAGACCAGCACCAAACAGGACACTGAAGTAAGATCTGGAGTTTTGTAACATAGTACCCAAAACGTCCAGGATACAACTTGAGATCACTTGTGATACCAAGGACCAGAAATCTCAACTTGAAGGAGAAAAGATAATTAACAGACGCCGATACTGAGATGACAGAGAGTTTAGAATTATCTGACAAGGATTTAAAAACATTTATCATAAAAATGCTTCAATGAGCAATTATAACATGCTTGAAATAAAAGAACAAATAGAAAGTCTCCACACAGAAATAGAAGATACAAAGAAGAATCGTGTTCTCTGCTTGGGCCTTAAAAGAACCCCTTGTTATTTCTGGAATGACCATCCTCACTTTGCATCTGGGCCAAGGCTCCTCCCTCTTCCTGGAACACTGATCTCTAGAGTCTTCTTTTAAAACTAAGTTGTCCCAGATGTCACCTCTTCTGGGAAGCCTTCCATGGTTTCCATGCCCCTTCCACTCAAAGCGTCCTTCACCATATCGCTTAGGTTCAGCACGAATTGTTCTGTCATCTGTCCCTCCCATGTCCGCCAGTGAGAAGACTTTCACAGAAGAGACTGTGTCTTATCCCAGGTATCTGGCATAGTACCTAGTTTATAATAAGCACTCAAAAAAAAAAAAAAGGTTTGTCGAATAGATGAATAGGTCAATGAATACATGGGAACTTTTCCATGGTATTCTCTTCCAATGAATACGATTAAGCTCTGTGGCCTGGCATTCAATGACACACACCTTTTTGATACTTGGCTTCCCTTAATACCTCCAACTTGTCTGCTGTACTGGGAAACACAGTGTTTTGAAAGGACCTTTTACTTCCCCACACGCCTATCTCTGCAGGTACCTATGGATGCCCTTCTACTAGCCTCAAACGTCCTCACCCATTTCTGCTACCAAAATTGTATATTTTTACCACCCCACTCAGGTGCCATCTTCCCAGGACCCACCGTCCCCAGTCTCTCTCCCTGCCGGAAGGAGTCCACCCGCCCCTGGATACACAATACTTCACTCACTCTTTCCTTGTGTTCTTTCTCACCGGCTGCCTTGCATGTTGTTGTTTTTGTTTGTTTTAATGCATTTACAGTATTGTTTTCAAGACTGAAACATCTGTGGGTTCAAATAAATTCACAGCTTACTCATCTTTGCTTCTGCCCGCTGAGCGTCGAGCACAGCCCCCTGAAAACTCAGTTTTGTTTTCCGGGATAATAGTACTTACCTCATAGAGTGTCTGTGAATATTAAATAAAATACACTATTTAAAATTTGGCATTTCGGGGCGCCTGGGTGGCGCAGTCGGTTAAGCGTCCGACTTCAGCCAGGTCATGATCTCACGGTCCGTGAGTTCGAGCCCCGCGTCGGGCTCTGGGCTGATGGCTCGGAGCCTGGAGCCTGTTTCCGATTCTGTGTCTCCCTCTCTCTCTCTGGCCCTCCCCCGTTCATGCTCTGTCTCTCTCTGTCCCAAAAATAAATTAAAAAAAAAACGTTGAAAAAAAAATTTAAAATTCGGTATTTGAAGGACTCCACGGAGGTGACAAGTCCTGTTAGCTGGACCTTCAAGACCTCTTTGGAATTCTGCTTTGTTTCCGCTGTTCTCACCCTGCTCCCGGCCGCGATTGTTCCTCTGGATACGGTGGTAATCCCCCACCTGCCCTCCTGCCTTCCACCCTCTTGCCTCTCTACCCCCATTCTCTACTCAGCGACCAGCTTGATCCTTGAAAAGCATAAACCAGATCATCGTTACTTCTCTGCTCAAAACCCCCCCGGGGTTTCCTGATCTCCGGATAAAATCCAGACTCCTTACTGAGGCCCAAGAGGCCTGATGTGGTCTGGCCTGCGGATCTTGCTTGCTCTCACTCTGACGCAGCCTCAGTGGCCTTCTTGCCCTCGCTTATCTGCGGCTTCTCGAACCTGCCAAGGTTTGCCCCACAGAGCTTTGCATTTGCCATTTCCCCTGCGTGGCGTGATCTCCCCCTCGCTCCATTCAGGTGAGCTACGCTCTCAATTCTCCCCTCCTTGGGAGTATCCACCATAAATGCAAAGTATCAGCCGTCACTCTCCATCATTTTATTTTATGGCTCTTGATACAACCTGAAAACGTATGTCTTTATTTGCTTAGATAAATATGTTTGCTTATCGTCTTTCTTCTCCGCCAGAATTGGAAGCTCCATAAGGATCTGTTCACTGCTCTATCCCCAGCCACTGGCACAGCGTGGGTACATAGCAGGTGCTCCATGACACTTCCAGAATGACTGAATGCTGACTGTGAACTCGTTGGATGGGGTCTTCGCGGACAGAAGCAGCATCCTGTTGCACGGGATTGCTTGCTTGCTACTGGGTTTGGTTGACCTACCTAGAGGGGATGCAATGCGGATGACCCATGTGTCCACACCTAGAGGACAATCCGACTTATCCACTTAGGTGCGACCGGGAGAAGACACTTCTGGGCATGCTTTCCACAACGGACTATGTAATACTCGAGTTCATTCTCTGGGGCTGACTGTGGGCACAGCAGGGGGAGCTGTGCCTCACAGTTTCCTGGGCTCTTCAGTCTCTCCTTTGTCTCAAGGCCCCGGGACCTGCTTGGCTGGCCAGGCCTGGAACAGCACCTGTTGATGAAAGACTCTAGAAGCCCCAGACCTGTCCTGAGACTGGCCCTTGCCAGGTTCATGACATCCAAGTGGAGGAACCTTGAAGCCCTGGTGGAACAGTGGGATGGTAGGATGAAGGGAAGAGCTTTGGATTCAGGACATCTGAATTCCAGGGGATCTGGGCAAGCTACCCCTCCTCTCTGGGCCCTATTTTGTCTTTAACTTGACATAGGGGAGTTAAGTTGAGCGCATCCGTAAAGTCGTCTTCAGCAGTGACCTCTTATAGTTGTATGAGCTTCATATACGAGATCTACCGGACTAGGCTGTTTAAGGGTAGAGCAGCCAGGAGAGAACCTCACCATGGAAACAAATGAACGGCTGAGTGGTAGGTGCCCATCATGGCCAGCAGGTGGAGCCATTGCCGCACCAGGGTGTTCAGGCCAAAGGTGGGGAAGTCTGAGGTTTTAAGAATGCAATGAATCCTTCGGGGCATGCTGTCCAGCCACCAAAGAGAACCAGCCGCAAAGCAACCCCCTAAATACACACACACACACACACACACACACACACACAGCCCTCTGCCTCTCAAAGCCTACATTGGCTGACAGACTCAGGGCAAAATACTACTGTAAGTTGCTGGGCCTGAGGCTAAACCTGTTTCAAAAGGTCCAGGTGCCTTTTCTTCTCTCATGTTTCCCAGGAGACGGCACACTGTCTCCCTGCCATCTTCAACCTGCCAGACCCTCATCAGGTCGCTCTCATGGCACGATGTAACTAGATGGAGGCCGATCTGCCTTCTCTTCCCAGATTACCATCTTCCCTTTCCTCCACCCCTTCCCAGAATCAGCCATCACCTCCTAGGGAAAGCTCTAGATCTCATCCCTTGTTTCCCGCCCCCCCCCCTCCCCGCCCCACCTCCTTTTCCCTGAGTCCTGCAGAGGAACCTCTGGTTCCAGCAGTTGGAGAAAAGCAAGGGGGAAGAGGGGGTGGGGGAGTGCTAAAGGGAAAGGTCTGGCTTTGGCCAGATAAGAAGGGAAGGATCCTTTGTTTGGCCCCAACTGCCTCTGCTACTGTTGATACACTCAGGAGCGTTTCCTGAAGCTCCTGGGCAGTGTTTGGCAGCGGTCCCTCCCCCACTTCCTATGGTGGGGGTGGGGGGCCTGGGAGCTGGGGGCGCACTTACGGACGTTTTTGGCAGTTAGGCTGGTGTCTTCACACTGAAGATAGAAACCACTCCCTCCCGGAGCTGGCAGCCAGAAGTTGCCCGCCCCAGCCTTCACCGTTCTGCTCCCAGCTCCGGGCAGGACGTGGTGTGGCAGTAAGGCGTGCATGGGGCTCCTTCGCCCGGTTATGCGTCTTCTGCATACGGTGACCCAAACGTGCCACTTCTCAGAAAGGCCACGAGGCCTCCAGCGCCTATGTCCTTGGCACACCACCCTCCACCCTCAAGGCCCCTGCTGCATCCTGGTCTGTCTTTCTGTGACTAGACGCGTCCAGATTTCCTGTGAGCTTCCCCCAGAGAGGGAGACTTGGCCAAAGGGCAGCACCCTGGGTTTTACCTGTGTCCCCACGATGGACCGACCTCTTTCCTGGCTAGCCCCTCTCCACCGTATCACTGCACAGTCTGGCCAGGTCTGAGGTCTGACGGGGAGACCGCTGGGGCATTCAGACACAACTGGCTGGGACAGTGACACAGAACAGATGTGTCTCAGTATCACTTTAATTACAGTATTTACACACACCATTTTTTTATTCAGAAATAAAACCCACCCAATCTTCCTCTCTCTGGAAAATTCGATTTCCAACCGTCACTGAAACCAGGATCCCTGCTTACCCCTCTGGAAAAAAAAAAAAAACACTGAAAAATACAAATGAGAACCTGGGTCACCTACAGAGGAGGTGGCTTGTGGTGAAGGTTCTCTGGAGATGTCAAGGGGCCCTGACTACATGGAGGTGCGGAGCAGTGAGGGGATTGGAGTGAGGGAGACAGAGATCGAAAGGAGTCTGCTGGGAGACTGAGTCCACAGCTCAACCCAGGAGTCAGGGGGAGGAAGGAAGAAGCCATGGAGATCAGAGGATAAGGCCAGGACCTAGCCTCTGAGCAAGGCGCTTCCTCAGAGATGCACAAGTCAAGAGGCTTGGCTCAAAGGTCTGGTCCCATGATCCTGTCCACTCTGACCCACAGGGAGAAACAGAGGCTCAAGACGAGGCTCCATGAGCCCCAGAGAGACAAGGACTGAGCCGTTCGCTCTCTCCCACTTGCCCCCACAGGAAGGAATGCATGGACCCATGTCCCCCTAACCCTGTCTCCCAAACACACACACAAGACGTTGTTCAAAACTTGGAGCCTCGTTCCAGGCTCAGCCAGAAAACGAAGCAGGCTTCTGTATGCAGATGTGGAGGGAGGTGTGGAGCTCAGGGGAAACCGGAAAGCATGAGGGAAGCCGGTGCCTGAATCCACAGTGCCTTGGCCAGGGCATAAGGGGGACGGTTTAGGATAACAAGTCTTTCTGGCTGCATCATTACAAGGGAGCAGGCGCACTGGGTTGCTTTGGTTTCCCTGATGTAGAGTAGACAGGTCTGAGGAAGAAACAGGAAAAGGCAAAGCCTCCTGGGAGGAAATTGTAGCCCAGAAAAGGCCCATGCTTCCCCTGGGAGTTCCTTTAATATGGCAGAGAGGAGGGAGAGGACAGAAGCCCACGTGTGAGTGATGCAAGATCATCACCTCCCACCCCCAACCCTGGTAGCTTCTCTGCACTTTGGCCTCCCCTCCCCCCACACCTTTACTCAGAGCCGACCCGATTCTGGGCTTAGCGAGCTGAACATGTAAATGGCAGGGGTTATCTCTCCTCCACCAAGGTGGAGAGAACCCTTCGGCCCGGTGCAGTACCAGGCCCCAGGAACAGCCTCCGAGGATGTGTGCAGCAGGAAAGGGTAGAATGCAATCGATGGTGCCTCCAGCGTGGAGGCAGCGTGTGGTCAGATGCAGGGAGGGGCCCCTTCCCCAGACACTGCCCAGCCTTGCCCCACCCAGCCGAGTCACAATTCGGTATCAGCCACCACGTGTTGTCTTGCTGAATGGCCGTTTCTGGATGTGGCCTGGCCGGTCCCGTTCTCCTGAGCCCCTCGGTTCACACTGGCCTTTCCCTGAGCCTCAGGGGAGGCCCCAGGGCCTGAGCTATAGCCCTGGCCTCCACCGTTCTCCGTGTAATAAGGGTCTTCGCCCTAGACAGTGTATAAATAAAGGAGCATTATCTGGTAAGCAGGGGAGTGAGGCAGGGGTGGGGGGAGATGAGGTGGGAGGGAGAGAAGGGGGTTGCAGCTGCATGTGCAGACTCCTTTCTTCCTGAAGAGCAGTCAGGGTTCCAGCTCCTAGAGGAGAAAGGACAGAGGAGAGGCACAACACCGTGCCACCGCAGCTCCATAACCAGCTCCCGCCAGACACCAGGCAGTTCCCAGGATGGAATGCCCTCCCCAGAGTGGGTAGCAGGCCAGAAGCCAAGAGTCAAACCCCAGCCTTGTCCTCCCTCATCCAGAACACTCCAAGAGTAGATTTTCCTTCCATAAGGGCCCTTCTGGTGAGCTAAGTGGCACCCACGGACATTTAATACACATGTCAATAAGTGTGATTGATTTAGCAGCCTGTTCTGGTATACCCAGCTGAACTATCCCGGGCAAAATCATAAACGGATGACATGAGCCATCTGCTGCCACAGTGAGCAGGTGGGCTGGCCCCAGTTAGTGCCTCCTTTCCAATCTGCTATATATTATTCAGACTTGTCCATGGACAGGGTAATGTGCATTCTGCACGTCCATGTGTAAAAGCATGGAAGTACCTTTTCTGGTATGTCTCCTCCCCGCTCCAGGACATTTATGGACCTCCCCAGAAGACCACTATCTTCCTCATTTCCTTTTCCCTGGACCCCCAAACTGACCAGCCTTTCTCCTGTGGGGCTCCAACTGCGGCGCTTCATCAGGAAATAGCCAGTGGTGCCCAAGACAGCCAGTAGGATCCCTGAGGTGACCAGGGCTATCAGGGTCTTGCGGGAATAGACCTGGTGGCTCCCAACATCTTGTTCAGAGAAGGCTTTGATCCCAAGCTTGAAGGGAAGACAGAAAAGACAGCCTGTCACCTGTGGGATGTGAGTTCTAGAAGAGAAGCCCAGCCCACGCTAGACCCAACAGCGGATGAACACAGGAAGTCTTGGACCTCAGGGATTTTTCTAAAAAGGACTTAAGACTGACATCTTTTAAAACCATAAACTTTGGTTCAAGCTCAGACAGGTAAGGACTGTTGGAGAAGGACGGAGAAGTAGGAAGGACAAGTCTAGAAAAGATAAGTCCTTTCTCTTCCACTCCAGTGACTCCCCTGACCCAATTTTCCCTTTGAGAATTCCCATCACCCTAGAGAACTTACCCTTTTCAGGTCAGGCTGGTGCTTTTTCAGAAGACGGAGCTTACTGGAAAGTTCTAGAATGAGAAACAGGGATTGCTGAATCTAGAAGCGGGAAGAGCTCATCCTCCTGGGCCCTCCTGTGATGTTCTAGATGATGCTCTGATGCCCAGGGTGCTCCATCTCCCAAAGTCAGCCTGGCTCTTCTTCCCAGCACCTGTGCTCTTTGAGCTAAGATACCAGATTTCTACCCAGGATTGTCTAACCTCAGCCCCACTCCCTCCCTAGACCCCAAGACAGATGCACCCCTTACCTGTCCTGTTGGCCAAGAGCAGCAGCAGGCAGTGAGGCTTCGCTTCAGACTGGGCCAGGAGCAGGGAACACATGCCAGCCACAGTGTCAGCCTGCTCCTTCTCACACAGGACTTGAGTCAGTTCCTCCCCATTATCCTTCTTAAATTCCTCCTGGCAACATAGAGAGAAATGGGGAACAGAAGTCGAAATTATTCATATACCCTGAGCTGCATCCAGAGTCTCAGGTAGTAATCCTGATGAAAGTCACACTATGACTCTCTAAACAAGAAGGATCCTTTCTTCCTAAAAAATTTAACTGGGGGAAAAAAAAATCCGGTGAACTACAGATGTGGCAAAACACAATAAGAAAAAAAAACTCAAAAATTTCCCCGTCCCGAAACATCTATCAGTGTCCTAGGTGGGGCTGTAAGAGGACCAGAGCAGAAATTCAGGAAACACTGTCTTATTTAAGGATTGCCCATGGACACACACACTATTTCAAATTAAATTCAAACAGCAAATATGAATAGTGTATTACTGATGGAGAGAAAATCCTTTGTTTCAAGATTATAAAAGCCCCAAGTGTTGGAGGAAAAGCCAAGGGAAGGGAGTAGAGAACAAGTCCGTGGCTATAGACCCAGTGGGCCCTTCTGTCTTACCCCCCAATGGGGCTCACGAGGAGCATGGTTGAAACTGAAATGGTGTTTCTGTCCAGTCCACCATCCCCCTTTCCCCACTAAAAGCATGGAAGCCAGTTTTACATGAGGTCCACAGATGGTTCCAGTTGCTGTCTGGTCCCTAGGACTCAGGAACTTGGCCCCAGGAGATAAGCTCTCATGACTCTTTGCCAGTTGAGTCCTGGGACAGAGATGAATTGGAAACACTGGCTGTGCCCTTCCAACACCCTGTTCTCACACCTCCCAGGATGTGTTCCAGCAGCTTCCAATCAGAGCGGCCTCCCCTGCACAGGAAAGGAACCGAAACCAAGACTCTCTCCTCTGTCCGGATGGCAGATGGTGAGGAGGAAATGCCTGAACGGCTCCGACAACTTTCCTGTTCGGGGAAAACTGCTGGGGCGTGTGAGGGGCATCCGAACTGAGCCTCCGTGGAGGAGACAGCTTCCTGTTTGCGGGGCAGGACTGCTCCTTGTGGGCCTCCCAGCTTGGAAAGCAGCCTGGGTATTTTCCTACTGCTGTGGCCCACGGCAGGAAAACCCAGGATCCTTTGCTTCTGCACACGGCAAGGTCAGGGTTGGCCTCAGGCCCCAGCTTTCTTCTATCAGCTGGACTTGAAGGGAGCTGGGTGGAACTCAATGGGCTTGGAGGAGGCCAGAAGAGCAGGGCTAGCTAACCTTCAGGTCACAGAGACAGGAGTTCAGAGGTAGCCTCAGAAGCCCCTCAAGAACCAAGGGCACAGAAAAATGCATTCTCAGGCCAGTGCTGCTTCAACTCTCAAGAAAAGGTCTCTAAAGGGGGCCTACTGGGTGGCTCAGTCGGTGAAGAGTCCGACTTCTGCTCAGGTCACGATCTCACAGTTTGTGAGTTCGAGCCCACGTTGGGCTCTGTGCTGACAGCTCAGAGCCTGGATCCTGCTTCGGATTCTGGGTCTCCCTCTCTCTTTGCCCTGCCCCCCACTCACACTCTGTCTCTCTCGTTCTCAAAAATAAATAAGCATTTAAAAAGCAAAGCAAAGAAAAGGTCTCTGAGGAAGTACTTGGGTAGAGGCTCTGTCTCTGGAAAAATCTGGCTCTTGGAAACAGCATTTGCTGTGGGCATTCTGGATACCACTGGATATGATCAGCAGTGTCCTTCTTCTCTAGGCCCCTTTCTCTTTGGGGAGCCTTACGTTGCTTCCCTGGGAGCACCCTCCCAAACACCATGCCTTCTGAATGAGGAGGAGGGAAGTCCCCGCCTGGACAACTCTGGCCTCCTGGAGCGTCTCTGGTTGAAATCTATCTCTCCTGAGAGAGGCAGAGGGACAGGGCTCCTGCACAATCTAAACAAACCACACAAAATGGCACGTCCTCAACCTGCAGAGTCCTAAGAAGCTGCACCTCAACCATATTCAGCTCTTCTGACATTTACCAAGCCCTGAATGGAAGACACTGTGTGCAAATCTCTGCACATGTATCATGGCGGGGGGGTGGGGGGTAGCTATGAATTCCACATAGCCAAAGCTCTTAGTATGCATGCATGGCAATGAAAACAAATGATGGTCACTATGCCTCAGGCACTGTTCCAAGTGCTTTACACACATTGACTCATTTAGACCTTGTACAACCCTTCAAGATGGGTGTTATTATTCTCCCCATTTTAGAGATGAAGAAACTGAGGCACAAAGAGACAAGTGACAGAGCTAGTTACACGGTAAGTACCACGAGGAAGGTACAGCTAAAGTTCTATGGACATTCAAAGGAGGGTGAGCATACATCAGGTTGGGGGTTATCAGAAACACCTCAAAGTAAGCCTTGAAGAATGGGGAGAATGCGTGCAGGGGAAGCTGGTCAGGAAAGGCCTTCAGATTGAGGGTGCCATTATGGGGAGCCCAAATGTGTGAGAGCCTGTGACCTTCACAGCCCTGCCTATATGAAAAGGAAGAACATGGCCCTCTTCCTTGGAAATCCCATCCATCCTTCAAGACTCAACTCAAACCCCAGCTCCCCAGTGAGACTGGCCCTATCTCCCATAGACCCGGCATCAACCTTGCCTCTGTGATTGACTAGAGTCTTTGCAAGACATACAACTAGTCTGAGCGTGAGGTTCCTCAGTTGAAGACTGAGCTGTGACTAAAGCGGTGTTGTATAAAGAGCCGCCAACAAAGTGTGTGGAACCCAATGGGCACTCGGCAAAGGGCAGCTGGTATTGTTACCATCGATGATAGTAATATACCATATACCGTAGCCCTTAGGACCCACACTTCGGTGTCTGATCATCTTCTGCCTTACTGTCATTGCCATTTCTCTCTGACTAGACAGTACGACTCCTTAATGGGGAGAATGGGCGTACGTCACATAATTTTGAACCCAGACGACACTAAACGTAGCACCAAACAAACAGAAGAACCCAGTGAATTGTTGTTCAGCTTAAAGTTCCAACTGGTCTGGCGTCCACGCAGGGTCCCTCCACCCTTCGCTTAGTTTCTTGGACTAAATTCAAGGGAATAACAGTGGCCAGCCTCCCACTCTGGAATCCAACAGCATCAGTGAATTGTGTTTGAGCCTGGAGAGGAGCAGGTGGATCCTGAACAAAGCACAATGCTTCTCCGGACGCTTGAAATAAACATCCTCCCCCCAGAGAGGCTGTGGGCAGATATCATGGGAGAGTGGGCAGGAGGAAGCCACAGACTGCCATTTTGTTCATGAGAATCAGATTTGTTAGCCCCTAACCGCATCTGCTCACACATGTTGCTCTGCAAAAATAATAACTACAATGATAAAACCATCTAACCTTTCTAGAGCAGCATTCTCAAACTTTGCCAAGACTCTTAACATGTTAAGGAAGCATGTTCATTAAGCACTTGGAGTAGGGAGAGAGGGACAGGTATTTTTCCAAATCATCCTGAAGATTTTTTCCCAATGTGGGGCGCCTGGGGGGCTCAGTGAGTTGAGCGTCAGACTCTTGATTTTCGCTCGGGTCAGGATCTCAAGTTTCGTGAGTTTGAGCCCCTTTGGGCTCTGACCTGACAGCCAAATCTGCTTGGGATTCTCTCTATTCTTCTCTCCCCGCCCCTCCCCCACTCGCGCTCTCCCTCTCTCAAAATAAACTTTTTTAAATGTTTGTTTATTTTTGAGAGACAGACAGGCAGACAGAGTGTGAATGGGGGAGGGGTAGGCAGAGAGGGTGACAGAGAATCCGAAGCAGGCTCCAGGCTCCAAACCGTCAGCACAGAGCCTGACGGTGGGGCTCGAACTCACAAAACACGAGATCATGATCCGAGGAGAAGCCGGATGCTCGACCAACTGAGCCACCCAGGTGCCCCTCAGGATAAATTTTAAGAAATGGAAAAAAAATTTTTTTTCCTAATGATGAGATTTTTAGGATCACTTTTCATTCTCTCTCCCTCCCTCCCTCTCTTTCTCATTTTATCTATTTTGGTGTGACCTTGACGTGGCAGGTAAAACCCTGTTTTCATTTAGAGACTGGAGTGAAGGACTCTGCTACAAGTCACCCCACCGGTGAGCAGCTGACCACGAGCGAGGAGTAAGACTGGCTCCAGATCTCAGGCTCTCACCAGGAGACACATGGTCTTCATCTGTCCTCCATCTGTAAGTTATTTTTTCTGCATGGAAACTGACCTTTAGTGTTTGGGCAGAGGGCAAGGAAGGCGTGGGCTGGGGGATATGATCTGGAGGCTGGAAGCAGCCTGCCTTAGATGAAGTCAATACGACAGAATAAGGGCGATGAAAGCCCGCTGAGGAAATACGACCTCTGCATGTAAACACATGTGGCTCTAAAGAAAGGTAGTTCTAAAAAACAAACTAGTGGGCAAAGGGCTTGAATAGAGATTTCTCCAAAGAGGATACGCAAAGGCCACTAAGCACATGAAAAGATGCTCGGCATCACTAATCACTAGGAAATGCCGATCCACAGTACGATGAGCTATCACCTCATGCCCACTAGGGTGGTTACTATCAGAAAAACCCAGAACATAGCTAATGCTGGTGAGAATGTGGACATGTCAGAACCTGTGCCCTGTGGGTTGCAAAATGGTGCCGCTGCTATGGAAACCAGTATGGCGGGTCTTCGAAAACTTAAAAATAGATTTACCATATAATCCAGCAATTCCACTTCCGGGTATGTGCCCCCCGCCCCCAAAATGAAATCAGAGTGTTAAAGAGGTATTTGTACACCCATGTTCATAACAGCATCAGTCCCAACAGCAGAAGATGGAAGCGACCCAGTGTTCGTTGGTGGATGAAGGGATAAGCATAATGCGGTATAGACATGATTCAGCCTTAAAAAGGAAGGAAATCCTGACACATGCTACAACGTGGATGAACCTCGAGGACATTATGCTCCGTGATATAAGCCAGTCACACAAAGAGAAATACCGGATGATTCCACTCCTATGAGGTACCTGGAGTAGTCCGATCACAGAGGCAGAAAGTAGAAGGGTAGTTGCCAGGGGCGAGGAGGTGGGGGGAATGGGAAGTTGTTTCATGGGTGTAGAGTTTCAGTTCTGGAAGATGAAAAGACCTCTGGAGACGGCACAACAATGCGAACGTTCTTCATACCACTGAACTATATGCGGACTTATACATGGTTAAGATGGTCCATTTCATGTGATGTGTCTTTTACCACCACTAAAAAATTTCTTGGTGTATTTCCCTGGATAAATGGGGGGACAGCATAAGAGAATAAAGTAAGCTCACATTGTGGAAACGATTTGGGAACCCATAACCACAAAAACTTAAATTACCCTGACACTGCAGCTGAGAGAATGAAAGTCAGACTCAGAGTGACGGGTCCTGCAAATGAGGGCTCTAAGACGGAGCAGCAGGTGCTTGAGAAGAGGGTAGGGGTTGCCCTCCCCCCCCCAGGCTGGTAGGGGTGATTTCTGCCTAGAGGTGAAGGAGGGGGAGCAAAAGTAGAGTAGTTGAGAAATGAATGCCTGCAGGATGCAGGTACAGAAGACAGGCGGAATAATCCACACGGTGGGAGCTGAAAGGTTGGATACTCAGTACGTCCCAGTGCAGAGTGAGTGTCTGGATAGCTGAGAACATGCACACGTATATCCGTTACGGAGTACACGGGAGGCAGGAGCATGCCGACATTGCACAAGTACTCAAGGACATAATGTTAGGGGAATTCAAATCCTTCATGCTTCTCCTTAGGGTGTGAGTAGGGCTTGAGTTTCCCACGGTTCGAACCAGTCCCTTAAGGCCCTCTGACACCGGGGGCAAATGCAACCTAAGGAAAACTAGGAGGCACCACGCCACTCACTCACGGCCTTGGGAACAGATTGATGATCAAATGAGCACGCAGTAGGACTCAAGGGAAAGGAATCTGAAACACAATCCGGAGCTTTGGCTAGAGATTCTGAACAAGGATTGCTGCCCGGGGGGGGGGGGGGGGAATTACCTTGGGGAGACTTAGGAGGCACTGCTGCTTGGGGACTAGGGAGGAGGAACCCTCAGGAAGAGAGGGGGGATCAACGGTGACAGAGGGGCCAGGGAAAAGTAGCACGACCAAGGGGTCACCAGAGAGTTGATTCACCGTGAACGGTGCAGAGGCCTTCTTTAGCATAGTGGAGGGACTGCTGTCTTTGCACGTCCCTGCTCACAGATGCTCCCCAGATCTCAGAGGAGAGAGCAGACCTTCTCAGCTGTGGCATGAATGACGAGACAGTAAAGACCACAGAGAGAAAGCAACCACAGTAAGAGGAGTTATTTCTGGAATAGCGGTCAGTTTCCGGCACTTGTCTTGTATGATGACCCTAGTTAAATGTGAGCCTTGAAGGGCAATGGACAGACACTTAGATTGCCCTGCAATTGGCTCTAAATCAGTGGCACGCAGAAGCAGCATTTTGGCACAGACCAGCGTGATACACAGGAAAATAAGTGCTTCACCAGGATATTACTAAAAAAAAAAAAAAAAAAAAAGTCGTTTTTTAAGCTATGATTAACAAAGGGTTTGGCGATGTTTTTTTTTAATAAGGAGAGTTGAAAATAGGTATCAGAAACACACAGAGTATTACTTGTACTTTGTATGCTCATGTTTAAGTTGACTAGTCTGCAAATTGCACTTAGTTGTTCTATTGTGTGAGCCTCTGTCTTTCTGTATGACTTGTACATTGTATATTCATGTTTAAGTTCACTATTTTGCATCGTGCACTTATCCTATTGTGCGAACTTATGTCTTTGCAATTCCCATTGTTTTTAGAAGTCCTGGGCTAAAAAAAGACCTTAGGCAAAATTCTAAAAGATCTGTGAGTCAGAATGACCCAACTGATAATCACAGGTATGATATGGGCAGTCAGAATGGACAAAATAAATAACTGAATGCCCTCTACAGACTATAGGCTACCCATGTGCGTGTGTACATGTCACACGTCACACATATAGTTCCCTTAAATGGATTCCCAACTTATAAGGAAATGTTTTTTCCTACAAGTGAATAGGAAGAGTCCTGTCATTCCATTCTTCGTCGAGGAAACTGTAACTGTCAGGAAATTGGATTTACTGAAACAAAGCAAGGACGTCTGCTATCAACATTCAAAGTTAACTCCGAGCTGTATGGTCTAACCCATGCAATAAGATGTGAAACTTAAACAAGGCATTAACTCCTAAAATAGGAGGAGAAAAACAATGTATGGTGGCAGACAACATGAGAGCTTGCCTTGAAACCAAAAAAGAACCAAGAGGTCTTGAAATTAACAAGTAAGTTAAAGAAAATGGCTAAACCTAAGATAAATTTTCAAAACTTTCAATATATGTTGGGAACGTATATTGAAAAGTTGGAAGTTTTCAACTTTATAATATACCAGCAATGATCGATTAGAATATTTAATGGGAAATCTGTGTTATAAATAAACTTTAAAAGTCCATAAAGCCTACCGGACAAACAAACAAACAAACAAACTAGCTTTTAGTTTTGAAAAGCTAAAAAGATAATATGCTGAATGATACAAGAGAAGACCAGAAAAATAGAGAGAGACTTTAGAGCAGTTCCAATGAAAATGTTAACATTTCTTTTTTTAATGTTGACAAGATGTTTCTAAAGTTTTTCTAAAAGAACAGACAAAAAAATAAACTTTTTATGGTGTAGTGAGCCAAGACCTGCATGGCTGGATATTAAAGAGTACCATAATATAAAAGTAGAATAATTTTAAAAAACTTAAAATAGGCAAAAAATGACAAACTGAACAAAATATCTCTGTAGAATATGCCCTGGGACAAATACAAATTTAATACAAGCTAAAAAACAGCATTCCAGTCAACAAAGGGGATCATTCAATAAACAATGTGAGGAAAGACGGTTATATGGAAAATGTGGCATTACAGCACAAAAGAATTCTAAACGGATTAAAGAGTTATATGTAAATAATAAGCAAACTGGCACTTCAGGTCACTAGTGTGTATTTCACTAAGGACTTTCTCAACATGAAAGCAAACTTAAGTCTGACATGTATATATTAAATGCACTACAGAGGAGGGGAAAAAGTGAACTCAATTTAAAAAAAAATTGTCCTTGCCTTCTTTGCCCGCCAGATGGGGCCTCTTACTCCCTAAACCCAAAGCTCTGTATTTGAAAGCGCCTGACCAACTAAGTTCTCCCCACCCCCACCGAAGTCTGGTCCAGTCCAAGAGGGCTTAAGGATGTTCGGAAGGGATTGTGGGAGAAGAGGGAGGAGGAAAGGGTAGGGGTGAGGTGGAGGGGAGTTTGACTTACACAGCTGGAGGTCTCATTTAGCTCTAGGCAGATACCTTGGGTCAATTTCACTTCTTTGACTCGGGAACATTTGATTTCTCCCTGTAGTAAAACAAAAACAAAGTAAATAAGCCAGTATCTTTGCCCCTCATTTTTACCCCCACCTCTTGTCCCGTTTGATTTCTGTAGGGGTGCTCTCTTAAGAGGTTTTAGGAAAAAGGAAATTTAAAAATGGCAGGGGACTAGATGTATACATTGGTGTTAGTCTCTTCCTCCTTCTTACACCCATCCCCATCAGATAATCAAAACTTTTGTTACCAGCCTGGGCTTGCCAACAAGTAGCTATTTGCAATCTTGGTAAACATGAGCTTGGCTGGTGCGGAAATGGAAGAGGGGACGAAATTTACCCATTGGGGCTGTTCTCCCTGCCGTGGATCATACACATGCAGTGAGGCCATATAAGCACTAAGGTAACGGGGGGTGGCCAGGCTGATCCTGGTGACACTCATTTTCCTCCTGGTCCCCAGGGCTCTCCAGATTCCTATTCTGGTTCCTTTAAAAACAGAAACCAGGCAGGTCCCTTGAGCCTGCCCCCAGGCACCACGCACCCTCATATTTTCTACCCTTCCTGCCCCAAACTGTTGACAGCCACAGACCCCAAGGCTGAGCTCACCATCCTTGGTCTGCCCAGTTCTTCACTGCTTCTCTATACCTGACATACCACCAAACTCTCTCATCTACAGGACATGGTGGTGGTCCTAAACATTGTTTGCAAGTCGCCCCATTAAATAGAGGATGGTTTCCAAATACGCTCAAAGGGAAATGGTGCCCGGGTCAAAGTCCAGACCAAGAGGTACTAGAAAGAACCACAGCCGACTGCATGGACCCCCAAGAATCCCCCTTTACTTTCAACTCCCTAGAAATGAAATACCCACAGCATATGTCAGCGACCTGTCTCCACTCCTCCCTTCCCCTTTCTATCTTTGCCAGCGATATTTAAGCTGCATATTTTCCATGTTAATTCTTACATGACCCAAATCTGACTGGCTGGAATGAGGAGAGGTTGAGGGGAGGAGAGGGTTTGCATACATACGAAGCGAGGGGGCAATCTGCCACTTTTGGCCCAATTCACCTACCTTGATGGTACTTGGGGTGGGAGAAAATGATGCAGAAGGCTCAGTGGAGGATGTCACACTGATGGTGCTGTTATATGGGGGATCGGAAACATTTCCGGGGAGCATGCTGGGCTTCAAAGTCATGTCTGAAGCTGAAAAGTTGGTTGTGGTGGAAAACGCCGTGACAGTTAAAGAGGTCTGTGGCTGGACAGAAGAGTTCCCCATTCCAGGCACTGGGGTGATCTCAGAGGTAGAAGTGAAGTTGACTGTAGTCTCTGAAATAGACCAAAACACATGTTTTGCATGCACATGTTTTCATACACACACACACACACACACACACACACACCCCTACACACATCTCAGTTCACTGTCTTGAATTAAAACTTTACAGATAACGATACTGACCTGGACTTCAAACCAGAAAAGGGAATCGCGGGAGTTAAGAGTTACTTCATATCCTAACCCCTACCAAACTCATTTCAAGCCAGCTACTGGAACCATGGCTATCACTGAGAATGTATGAGAGGTGCTTTCAGGATTCTGATGCTGAACTGGAATCTGGTTCACCCCGAAGAAGTCAAAAACCAGTGTGAACCTGTACATACTTTCTTTCACTTAGAAGAGATCAGAGATGTCTAGGGAGTCCTCATCTGATCCTTATTTTATCACTAAGCTGAACTCAGCATGAAAACAGGGTACAAGGAGAGTTACTGGTCAGGATCAGCAGCCAATGTGTTGGCCTGAGAAAGCCATCACTACAGGAATTGTCAGGAGTCTACCTCAGGGCACCCTAAACATGATGCACAAACCATGCTTCGCAGGACTTGTATGTTTCCATCTGCGGGGGAAGGCAGGGCTAAGGGAGGTCTCCAGGCATCCTAATGCTTTACCCAAGCACCAGCCACACCCTTCTGGGGCCCAAGACAAACACTTTTTACCTGAGATGGCTGTTGCGGTCCCATTGCGGTCTTGAGAGACAGGGTGTGTCATGGTAATTCCAAGAGGACTTAGTGTGGTGGCTTCCTGGCTGGACACATTTGCGGAAACAGTTGAACTTGTATGTGAGGTGGCTGACTCTGTGGTAACAGTGGTCCTGGTTTGTGTATTTGTGAACCCAGAGGCTATCGAGAAACAAGGAGGAAAAGTCAGAACCTAAATCATCCTGGAGACTTAGGACATCATGACATCAAGACTATCCTCCTGGACAGGAGAATTTCTCACTGCTAGATTTTCCCTAAGAAGATAAGGAAGGAAAAGCTTGTACGCATCAAGTGTCCAGTATAGTACCATTTGCAGGAGGGAAAAGTTGCAAACAGCTAAATGAATTTCAATGGGATAAATGCTGTATGCGCTTAACGTACCAGAATCGTTACAAATAAAGAAACATAAAAAAAACTAAAGCCACATGAGAATACGAGGCAACGTTTAGAACATGTATAATAAAATATTAAAATATCAAGTTATATCTGAATAAACATTGCAAAGATCTAAAGTATGGGGGAAGATTTCCTTTTTAACATATCTGTCTCTCTTTCTGTCATCCTCCAGCCGTTCCATTCATATACTCTGGGAATAGCCACTAGATTCATGCCGTCTCTATTCAATCCCCTTAAAAATCTTCTATCTGTCCAAGACTCCCCCATTCCCAAACTCTAGTCTTTCCCTCATGGCCTGCAAACCCATCCTCCTTGCCTTTTGTTGAGAAACTCAGTAAGTGACCCCGCGATTTCTTTTCAGAACCTCTGACCAGTGAATGCTCTGGAGAACTTAAGGCCTGGTTTCTCATCAAATGTAGGAAGATAGCTTTGTTCTGCCTTTTCCAATAACTATGTAGTTTAATGTGCGTGTGTGCGTGTGTGTGCGTGTGTGTGCGTGTGTGTGTTTACCAACCTCTAAAGTGAGGGTCTTTCCTTACCTGGATTGTTTTGGGAGAATTAATGACAAATAACTTAAATTGATGTAGTATAATATTCCTGGATTGAATTATTCTCTGAAGATCTTCGTCCTTGTCCTTCTGTGTTTCCTGGGGGTACCTATCAATGACATCCTTACATCCAGAAAGGAGAAACTTCCCTGAACGTTAGAGTCTGTATTCTATTCCTCCTCCTACTCTGCCCTGCTCCCAACCATGAGGTGTCCATGGGGCCAACAGAGATGTACCCTCTCATCTAGATCCTACACTGGGGACCAGATACTCCTAGAAATTCTTGCCCAAATGCCTCTTTTCTCACTTGAGGATCCTCATGGGGCCTTTTCTCCCAGTCCATCCTTCTGAGGGTGAACCGCAGTAGCAGGGTATGGACCTCCAAGGCACAAGGGTGGCCAAGAGGTGGCAGTTTCAGGGAGAAGGTGTACACATGAAGCATGCGGATGGTGTGTCCCTTGCACGCATGCAAGATCCCCTACAGTGAGCCAGGGTTGGGGGTAAAAAGAAGAGAAGTGGGACACGAGGGAGCCAAGGGCCATCTCTTCCTGCTCAGCGACACAGTGGCACTGAATTCTGAGACTGAGAGGGTCCCAAATTCAAACCTGGCCTTCCAGGTGGCCATGGGGTATGTTTTTCAAGGTAAGGGGATAGAGGACATTTCATTTATAAGCTCACAGGCCTGATTGTAACTTTGAAGTATTTAGACATATGGTATGAGGGCCTCTATTCCATTCTTGGCTTGGGCCCCATAAATGCTATAGGATCGACTTGGTACCCAGAGCTCAGCACCCACAGTACCACCCTCAAGGAAAGGCCCCTGAGGATCCCAGGCCACCCTAAAGCTTGTCTTTCAGTTTTCCTGATTGAGATCTACAGCTGTAATTTTGGGAGGTCTCCAGGTAAATGGCAATGTAGAGTGACAACTCTTCCTTCCCTCAGCATCAAGAGGGAAGTTAGGCATTAGTTTCAATGCTTCCCCTAAAAGCAGTGACAAGTCTCACTGTCCCACATCTGCCTCCCTTCCCACCTGCTGCAAGTTGATGGATATAAATGGTGAATACAACAATCATATCTTGACATTACGTGCACGTGAGCAGGAGGATGAAATGATAGTACCACCTGCATTTTAGAGATAAGAGCCTGGATCATGCAAGGTTTTGGCCAAGAGGGGAGGCCGTAGTTCAGCGCAGGGAACACTGGGGCCACTGAGGTTTAGCTGACTCTTGAGTAGAAGTAGCAAGAAGGTCAGAGAGTCGAAACTGCTAAGAACCAGGATGCATCCTCCGCACCTCTGGAGAGAAAAGGATGGGCTCCTACCTGGGTTAGGCAGGAGGTGGGTTTATCAAAATGAAATAGGTGGGAAAGCAGATCCAGTCTTCCCGGGCCCTTAGACAGGACCCACTCAGCAATCCGCCCCTAAGCTATGAACTCACCACAGGGGGCGGGTGGCCGGAGCAGGCGGATACTGACCTGAAGGATCATCCTCCCCAGGTACCATTCCAAGGCACCACTGGAGCTCCCCGTTGACATCATTCTTCCTGCCCACCCTTTCCTCTTCTTCCTTCCAACACATCAGTTCCTGGGAATCCTATCTGGCTCAGGCTGACCCAGCCCTTTGCGCTTTCCAAAGAAAGCTGCGCCTGACTGAGGTGATGTCATGCTTTTGAAGCCCCTCCCCAGGGCCTCCTTCACCCAGACAAACAGTTCTGAACTCTTCCAGATGTGAGCGGAGACCTGCTGCTAGCTCGGAGGGTGGAGGGTCTGTGCCAGAGAAGTGAAGCGACTCTGGACCCAGGCCAGCTGCCGACCCGCTGGGGTCGGGCTCCCAGCTGCCGCAGCCACCTCCCACCCACCACCGGGCCAAACGCTGAGGAGCAGGTAGCACGATCCACCTGTCAAGAAAATGAAACCCCAACCTCAGATGCCTGGCCCTGAGCCCGCTGTGAGCAAGGAAGCCTCTGAGACCCTGGAGAAACAGGTCAAAGAGGGAGGGCAGAAAGGCAAGGCTAGGTGACGGGATACGTGAGGGGGTGTAGAGCGAGGGAACAAGGTGGTGGAAGACCTGGAGACCAATCCAACCTGGGTGCTATGGTGTAGGGACTAGCAGGCAGGAAGTGTCTTAATTTCACAGTCTCTAGGGCTCCCTTTCCGGAGCTCCCACGAAAAGACTGCGCCTTGGAGGAATAACATTTATAAGAATCAAGACCGCCCACGTGTCTCTGTCTATCCTAGCTTCTCGCCCCCATCCAAGGCATTAAACTATCAAATGCTGACCTTTCTTGATCTGATTCTGTTCTCCAACTCTGTAAGGGAGCAATCGCGGCTTCCCAGTTCGATTCTAGGAGACGATCAACGAAACCTCCACTCCATTCCGTTCTAGACTGGAGCCTTCCAGACAAACAGCCGTTAGCCCCAACCCAACAGGGCGTTTACAGTGCAGTTTAAAATTGAACAAAAGGCCATCTTACGTTGTTTACCTTCCATCCTACCTTTATTAACTGTGTCCCCCTAAGTACCCTATGTGACTCTAGATATCCTATTTGATCCTAACTCATGAGCTTGGGGCAAAGGGAAGAGACAAGATGTCAGAAAGTTAGCGGAATAAGGATAAGAAGCCAAAAACGCCAAACAGAGGACACAGAATTCATGGAGTAAAAGTTTTGCATTTAACTTACAGGTACTTATTCAGAGGAAATTATTCTTGTTTTACACCAAATTCTAACAAGCTTGGTTATCTGATATCCTAGTTAAAGCTAAAAATTGGAGACTCTTAGAAGCAAACATCAAGGAGAAAGGACAGTTTAAAAAAGAAGAAACAGATAAATGAAAAACAGACATGAGTATTAAAGCCCACACTGGTCATGGGATGCCTGCCTGGGTGGCTCAGTCGGTTGAGCACCAGACTTCGGCTCAGGTCATGATCTCCCGGTTCGTGGGTTCGAGCCCCGCATCAGGCTCTGTGCTGACAGCTTGGAGCCTGGAGCCTGCTTCAGATTCTGTGTCTCCCTCTCTCTCTGCCCCTTCTCAGCTCGCTCTTTCTCTCTCTCTCTCAAAAAAATAAATAAATGTGGAAAAAAAAACACACACTGGTCTGGAATCACTTACAGTAGGAGGAAATAAATACATACACCTTAGTAAGCATTAACAAAGTCACTGAGCTGCACCATAACTAAATTATTTTCATGATCCATCTGAGTCATGAAAGTTAAAGTCCTATTTCTGAGGGGTACACGGAGGAAGCAAAGGCATAATGTAATACATATTTAAGAGATTCCTACCTACAATTAGTAAATTGGAGAATCTTTTCATCCTGAAAGAGGGCTTACAAATCCTCAGAGATCCAGAATGCTCTGCTACCTAAATAGCTAAATGCCTATGCTCTCCTATGCTCAGTCTTACTTTCCAAAGACCCCCTTAGGTTTAGTTGTGGTTTTTTTGCTTTTTCTTTTTTCTTTTTTTGTTTTTGTTTTTGTTTTTGTTTTTTCTTGTGGTTTTTTTTTTTTTTTTTTTTTTTTTTTTTTTGGTTTTTGGTTTTTTTTTTTGGCTGGTATTGTTTCCTGATCTCCTCCTGGCCAGCTAGCCCCATTCCACCATTCCTTTCCAATTCTGGTGCCCTGCCTGAGAGGAGTTTCTTCCAGAAAATCTTGGGTGTCTCAGCCCACAGGGATACAGTAGCAAGAAGAAGAAGCCTGGGGGACTCTGCTGGGAACCCACAGCCCATGTTTCTGAGAAGAGAAGGAAACCTCAGAAGAAAGAGCTTGGGCTCTGCAGTCAGACCATGTTCAGAGGCTTCTCTACCATGTTCTAGCTGTGAGGGCTTGGGGGGAAGCTTCTTCAACTCTCTAAACATTCCCTATAAAATGGGAATAAAAATATTCCCTAACTCCTAGTTGTTTTGAGGAATAAAGGAGACAAGAAGCATAAAGCAGTTAGCTGTCTGGTAAACGCTCAAGAAACAGCAGTTATCTTTAGTATAGGGCCCCCTTCCTTCTGCTTCTCAGAGACCCTGAGACACGTCTCTCCACCACTTATCTGGCACAAAATCGTAAACTCTGTTTCCTGAGTATAGGTCTTGTCACC
Source organism: Felis catus (assembly GCF_018350175.1). Lineage (NCBI taxonomy): Eukaryota > Metazoa > Chordata > Mammalia > Carnivora > Felidae > Felis > Felis catus. Next base: position 34,817,958 of record NC_058384.1, on the reverse strand, counting down.
TCAGTTACGTTATAAATTTCTTTAGTGCCGGAAACATCTCTGATACTCGTTTGTTTTCTCAGGGTGCTTAGCACAATCCTCTGAGTTCAGAAAAAGCACTTAGATTGAATGGCGACCATGTCAGCCATGTTCACACCAACCACATCTATGTAGCGTGGTCTCATTCAATGCCGTATTTTAGGAGGGAGTTTGTTAAATTAGGGAGTGTCCGTGAAAGGATAGGCAGAATTAGGAGAGCTCTAGAAACCAAGTCATATGGTTGAGGGCCAGGAGTTATTTCATCTAGATCAGGGGTCTGCAAATAGCTGGCGGACCAAATCTACACGCGGGCTGTCTGTTGTACGGCCAGGGAGCTAAGAAGGGCTTTTACATGCTTAAAGTGTTGTATAGTTAAACAGAGTAGAATATGCCTAAGAGACTACATATGGCTTCCAGAGTCTAAAATATTTCCTATGTGGCTCTTGACAGAAAAAGTTTGCTAACCTCTGATCCAGAAAAGAAGAATTTGGGGAGGGAGAATAAGTAACTTTCTTCAAGATTCATTTCACGCATGTATTCATTCGTATTGGTCATAAGCACCCATGACGTGCAAAGGACCATGCACAGAAGAAAAGAAGATTCTTTCCTGAGGTTTGGGGTTAAGGTCATTACAATTTCAATAAATCCCTGTCCTCAAGGAGCTTATAATCTAGTGGGGCCAGAAAGATCGTTAAGGATTGTCTTGAAGAAGGATCATATTAATTCCATGGTAGTTTAAAGAAGAGAATTAGATTAGAAGCCACTGAAGATTAGCCAATTCTAATTAAGAATAGAAGTTAATGATCAGATGATTCAAGAAAGCTAATTTCATTGTAACACAAAGTAAGGCTTAAAATGGGGGGGGTGGGGAGGTTACTATTATGTTTTTTAATGGAATGAACTACTCTGGGAGGTGGTGAGCCACCCATCTTCTCCGGGAACATTCAGGAAGCATCCTTGTTACAGGTCTCCCCGAGTCTGGGCATCTTGGACCAGAACAAAGAACTGGGCTGATGCCTTCCTAAGGTTTAGTGGCTCACTGAGACGTGAGCGTAAACCAAGCGTCTGTGGCCTGAGTGAACAGCGGACTCTGACTTCTCTTTAATATTCAAATACCTTGTCTTGGACCCCATCGACTTACCACGGAAGCCTGGTCTCCTGAGCTTTCTCTGGGGGCCCACTTTTCTCCCAGTCACCTCTTCCTTCATTCCCCTAATCGCCACTGACTCCCTTTCTGCAACTCTGTGCCTCCCTGTGCCCAGGCACTGTGGTTCTGCTTCACCGTAGGCCAGCCGAGGACTTGTTCCTTTATTCCCCGCAAAGCACACTAACACCAGGCGGGCATGTGTTTATCAAAGGTTTGAGAGCACGGAGCCAGATTACAGCCCAGCCCGGAAGAGACAACGGCATAAGCCTGAAATTCCAGACATTACTGTGCTAAGCATGCATGCCACACCGTAAGGAGTTTCTCCTCGCTGGGTCTTTTCCACCCTCAGGCACCACTGCCTCTCTGATGGTCCAGGCACCTCCCTTCCTCTCTCTCTGCTCCTTCTGGGCTCTGCATTCCCTCAGCCGGTGTCTCTCGGGCCCATCAAACACAAAGTTCCGATGTATTCTACCATGCTCAGCAATGAACCTCCTGTCTGCCGCTGCACCTCCAAGGCCCGTCCAGGGGTCCAGGTTACTTTCACCCAGAGACTCGTTAAGGCATTTTCTGCAACAACAGAACTGGCTACCTAGAGATGCCATCCCACTAAAAGGTACCAGCCGTGGGTTCTTTGGGGTCTCTCCCCGCCAAACCAGGAAGAAGCAGACGAAGCCAACTAAGCCCAAAGGCCTTTTCTTTTACATCCAAAGGGAAGCGATTGGTCCCCGGGGTGGGCCCCAGAGTGCAGGTGCTAAGAAGTCCACCTTGGCCCGTCCCCCGTTCATTGGCCTCTCACTCTCCCAAGACGCACGCATCTTTCTCCTTAGCAAAGTCAGGGGCCGTGGAGACTAAAAATTGTAGATAATGTGTTTTTATTTCGTAGCTGAGGAGGGAAGAGAATGTTCTCATTAGAGAAGTCAAGACCCAGACAAATAGGAAATTCTGCCCTGGCAACTTGGAGCATTTTCTTTTGGAGGGTGGTGTTTTTGTTCTTGTTTCCATACCTTCACCTTCTGAATTCTCCACACTCGGGGGCCATTTAAGTTAGATCAGGCAAAGTCAAGGAGAGAGGGAGGCCAGGCCCCCCGAGGGTGGAGCCGAATAGCCATCCAGCCCTGAAAGTGAGCCCAGGCCCTCCTGCCTAGGGTCTAAAGGAAATCAGGCAGTGAGACCATACGGAGTGGAATTTGTTCCTCCTTTTTTATTTGTTTTTGTAAGACTCTGCGCCCGAGTTTATCTGCTGCAGTTTGGCACTCCTCGCCCCGAGCTTTTGGAGACAAAGACTCAAAGTAGGAAGAACAGGAGGACAAGTGAACAAGGAGGCCCAGGAGGTGGAGCTAAAGGGATAAGAAAAAGATGCCCAGAAGTGTTTTGTCCGTCAAACGGGAAGGCCGTGGAAGACTTGCATTTGCAAAGGTTGTGCCAGCTGGACTGGCCCGACGAGGGGGACCACTGGGGACCACTGAATTAGTCAGAGGTCCCCAAGGCTGCTCCTCGTCGGTCGCTATATGGCAGAGAGTCAAAGGGTGGAGTCCTCTCTCCTCTGGAAAATATCTGATAAAATTCTTTTCCCTTTTCTTTTTTCCCCTCTTACACGTAGCCCCAGACAGGATATGGGTGTGGGGTCAGCATGCACGACGGAAGAAGAGGAATGTGAAGGGGCGGGCCTTGGGGGGGGGTGTCCTTACAGAGGGAGGAAGGAGATAGGCCATGGAGGGCTTGGAGGGGACAGATACCCGGAGGCCCACAAATGGGGCTTCCTAATAACCTGAAAGGCTTCTCTTACCTGTTGGTGGCAGGGGAGTGTTACCTGGCGCCTCACTCTGACTCTGGTGGCCCCCCAAAGCAGCTTCATCTGCAACAGAAAGAGTCTACTTTTGGTCGGACCGCTGTGCCCATCTTTACGCCAACTCCTCACAGAGCACAGAAAGACCTTCCCAGAACAAAGCCCTCTGTCAGTGTACATGATGAGAAGACCCCCGGTGCCCTAAAGTTTGCAATAATCGCACGGAACTCCTGCAAATGTCCCTCGGTCAGCGTTTCAAGGTACAGTCACTCACTCATCCATCCCCCAATGTAGACCAGGACAGAAAATGACTCCCAGTGTTAAAGAAAGAAACAAACCCTAGAAAGTTCTCAGGCAAGACGAAAGGCTACACGTTGGCTCAAGTAGTCTGGCAAGATTGAGAGTCGGGACCCATGTCCCAGCTGTCACCCCCAAAGCTGAGACAGCGAGATTCTCGGCATATCTGCCCCAGATTTTGCAGGAGTTAAGTCGCTCCCCCCACCCCCTGCTACGAGCCAAGGCGAGACTGAGACTGGCCAGCTGAGGAAATAAAAAAAAGGGTGGGCCTCACTCGGCCCAGGACCAGGTCATCACGAGCTGTGTAAAGGAGAGTGAAGCATCTGATCGGCTGTTGATCGGCTCCACTGTGTTATGAGGGTGCCGTCTAGCACCCAGGGGAGTTCCCCTATCCTAGTGTTTCCACATTGAAGTGACAGCTTTTTCTCTGCCCCAGAGGGCAGGTCTGGGGCTGCCGAACTGGTCAACTCAGAGCCTAACTTTGAGCTTTCCCAGGCCCGGAGTCTCTCTCCAACTGGGTGGGCCCAACGCAGGACAGCAGAGGACACTGAGAGCAAAGGAGTCCCTGGCAGGCCCAGGTCACTCTGTGGGGCCATAGTGGGTGGCCTGTAGGATGAGTACGTGTAGGGAACTGGGGGCCCTAGAGGGCTGGAAGCAGAATCTTGAGCAAAAAGGAGAACAGCTTACAATGTTTAAAACCCTCTAAAGGCAATGAGAGGAGATAGAGAATCCTCTCCCCAAATGAAAGCAATTAAGAATAAATACTGTCTATGATTTCTTTACCAAAGTGAGAGCAAGATCCTAAGAAGTAGGAGCAAGTGTGGGTGAGCGGAAGGGTGTCCATGAGCCTGCTGACATATTCCCTAGTTCTAGAACTTGGAGGGGGAAGAGGAAGAATGCTCCCAAGTGTAACAGGTTGGAGTTGGTGCCAGGGTCGGGGGCGGGGGGGGGGGGCTGGTGATGGGGAGAGGGAGGCAGGGCGCACAACAGACCCCATCCGCTGCCACCTTCTCTCCAGGGGAGTGGGTGTGGGTGTCGGAAGAGGGAGTTGTAATTTAGCTTTCAGATCTTAAATGCAAGCATTCTTTCCCGGACTGTTGTTCATTCCACACCCCCTGGTCACCTCACTCAGCCTGACTCCGGCGCCTCCTGGGCGTTGGAGCTGGGGCCTTGTCCCAGGTTGGCCTCCCTCCCATCCTTAAATTTCCGGCTCGCCCAGTGCCGGTGGTAGTGGTGGTGGTGGTGGTCGGTGGGCGCCTGCGCTCTCTTCCCAGCACCCGCTCCGGCCTGGGCTTTCTCAATCAACCCCCAGGCGCAAAACTTTTCCTGATTCTGTCCTCCCCTCTCCTGGCTCTGGCTCCAACCTTGCGCTCCGGACCTTTGGCCACAGCCTCTGGCATCTTCGAAGCGCTGTACTTTAGAGACAATGCGAACGAGTCGCACTGTTCCACTACCGGGAAGCTCAAAGAGCTCCGCCCGGTTTACACCTGGGCTGGTTGACACTCGCGGCGCGGTCGCCCGCCCTGCCTCCCCGTCCACCCCAGCGCTTCCCAGGTGGTGCGCCGGTCCCAGGGGGGCCCCGGTCCCACCAGAGCCGGGAGCCGCCGTGGGCGCGGGGCGTGGGTTGGGGCAGCTGGTGGGGGGGGGGGGTCCCTTCCCTGCGCGCCCCCGGGCTCTGCGCGCTCGGCTCCGGGAGAGCGGGGACCCTCCCCGCCGCCCGGGCGCGCGGCCGGTACTCACGCAGCAGACTGAGCAGGCAGAGCGCGGTCCAGCCCCGCGGCATCCCGCGCCCCGAGCGCGCGCCCCTGCCGACCAGCATCCTTCCCGCGCCGCTCCGCAGAGATGCGCACAGCCCGAGACGCGCTCGGCCCGCGGGACGCGCTGCCCCCGCCCTCCGCCCGGGAGCGGGGTGGGCGATCGGGCTTTTTCCCCTCCCCTCCCTCTATATTCCTGGCAAGGCCGGCCCCTCTCCTTGGCCGCCACAACCGTGAGCTTCCCCACTTGGTCCCACAGGCGGAGGACGTTAGCAGGGGCTGGGGTTGCCGCCGTGGAGGCCAAAAAAGGTGGAGGTTTGTGCGGGCCCCAGATACTTGTTCAACTTTATATAGAGGCCCCGTCTTACTCCTTCAAGCTCGACTTCCACTCGACTTTTAACCCCTTTGTGTCAGCCTGGCCGGTGGCGGGGGGCAAGTTTCCCCTGACTTCTGTGTGCTTGTGTGTGCGTGTGCGTGTGTGTGCGCGCGCGCGCGCCTGTGTGTGTGTTTTCTTTCCTTTTTGTTTTCCTTTATTTTTAACTTTTGAGCCGAGAACCATCTTGCCAAAAGGACTCTACTGTGAGGACCCTAGTTTACAAATGTGAGCATTTTGCTAATCAGGTAAAAACGTAGCCCGTGCCCAATCTGATGCATTTAATGACAGTCACACCAGAGACTGTGCTGCATGTTAATGAAGCATGAAGAGTGAGCAGGACACATAAATAACTGTAATTATTCATTTCACCCGTCCAAACCATCCTTATTGATTTTCTTTTCACTTTTTTCCCCTGCAAGATCTGTCTGTGTTAATTTGGAGGGGTTTTTCCTGTGACCGTTCCTAATTTTCCACGTACTTTGAGCCTGTCACCATCGCCATAAAGACAAAGGACTCTCCTGGCATCTGGGACACCCTCTCTCCCGTCACCTCCTCTCCAGCTCTGGGTCTGAGACTCTACAGGCTTTGTCTAGCTCTTTCATCAGGAAAAGGACTTCCCCTGACCCCACCCTCTACTACCTGTGGATCCTGGAGCTCCCTCTTCCTCACTAGTTGTTCTAGATGTTGGTAATCTGAACTGCAGAAACTCTGAGCTGGGCTGTCAGCCTTGTGGCAGACTGGATTGGATGGGGGAGGAAGACGCTGGAGGGGAGAGGGGCCGGAGGCGGAGATGATGGCACCAGGGAGCAGATAAGGGAAGCCACAGTCTGCGAACATGCTCTGAGATCCTGAATGGAATCGCAGGATTACTAACACCCAGTCGGGTCTCTCCCATGATATGTGCCCTGTACAGCCCAAGTTGGGAGGAAGGAAGGTCAGACCAGCCCCCTCTGATCTTTCCTGAGTTATTTGTCTGCAGACTCCCTAACATCACGAAAGCAGACTTATCTTTATGGTCCTTCTCTGATTTACTATTATTTGGTTTGTACAGGAGAGAGAAATGGACCCAGGTCTGGAAACAAAGCTCAAAGCTCTCTATTCCAATCTTGTTGGCTAACTTGTCTTTAAATACGAAACAAAGCCTTTCATCGCGTAATAAAACCAAAGGCTTAAGATGCAAATTTGATAGAATACAATGGTATGGGTATGAATCTCTCTCAAAGTGCAAATGGTGATTTGGATCTGACCACATTGTGAGATCTCAAAGGCCTGGAGCTAGGGGCAGAAAAAGCTGAAAAATACATGTTTAAATCAGGCCTTTGTCCTTGGGACTCCCAATTAATAGAGAAAAGAGGTTAGCTCCTCTCCCAACCCCTCTCTCAACTCCCCCTCAACATTCTCAGCTCCGGAGACTGGGTCTGCTTCACACCCAGAGGTTGTGAACAAAATGTGGAGTTATAATCCTTGCTAGATAGGAAAACCAATTTGGTCAGTGTGGATCTTCCTTCATTCTTAGTAGTTTCTTTTCGTTACTTCAAATGCCATTTGTCTGCCCTAGCTGGGCCCCAGAAGATAGGAAAGAATTTGTTTCTAGCACCTGAATTTCTTAACTAGCTCTGGAGCAGAGCTTCTCAAAGCGTGGTTTTACACAGAATGAAGGTTAAGGTGTGGGAATCTGCACTTTACATAGGTACTCTCCGTAATTCTTTTTTTTTTTCTTTTCAAATTTGTATTTTTAAAAAAATTTTTTTTCAACGTTTTTTAATTTATTTTTGGGACAGAGAGAGACAGAGCGTGAACGGGGGAGGGGCAGAGAGAGAGGGAGACACAGAATCGGAAACAGGCTCCAGGCTCTGAGCCATCAGCCCAGAGCCTGACGCGGGGGCTCAAACTCACGGACTGCGAGATCGTGACCTGGCTGAAGTCGGACGCTTAACCGACTGCGCCACCCAGGCACCCCTCAAATTTGTATTTAAATACTAGTTCGTTAATACACAGTGCAAAATCGGTTTCAGCAGAATTCAGTGATTCATCACTTACATAAAACAGCCAGTGCTCATCATAACAAATGCCCTCCTTAACGCCCATCGCCACCTAGCCCATCACGCCCACCCACCCTCCCTCCATCAACCCTCAGTTTCTCTATCCTTAAGGGTCTCTTACGGTTTGTTTCCCTCTCTTTTTTCCCCCTCCCATATGTTCATCTCTTTTGTTTCTTAAATCCCACACATGAGTGAAATCCTATGGTACTTGTTTTTCTCTGACTGGCTTATTTCACTTAGCATAATACACTCCAGCTCCAACCATGTTGGTGCGAATGGCAATAATTCATTCTTTTTGATGGCTAGGTAATATTCTATTATATATATATATATATATATATATATATATATTTAATTTTTATTTTATTTATTTAAAAAAAATTTTTTTAAACGTTTATTTATTTTTGAGACAGAGAGAGACAGAGCATGAACAGGGGAGGGTCAGAGAGAGAGGGAGACACAGAATCCGAAACAGGCTCCAGGCTCTGAGCAGTCAGCACAGAGCCCGACATGGGGCTCAAACTCACGGACCGCGAGATCGTGACCCGAGCCGAAGTGGGCCGCTTAACCGACTGAGCCACCCAGGTGCCCCAATATATATTTTTATATATCTTCTTTGCCCATTTATCAGCTGATGGATATTTGGGCTCTCTCCATAGTTTGGCTATTGTTGATAATGCTGCTATAAACGTTGGGGTGCATGTACCTGTTCAAATCTGTATTTTTGTCTCCTTCCATTTTCCGTGATTTGTACGCACACTAAGTTCAAGAAGCCCTAGTTTAGAAAGAAGACATGCTCCATGCAAAGTGGCTGGCTTACTTCAGAGAGGAAAGATAGAAGTGTAGGGAAGGGAGGCTGACCCATCCCTTCTTCTAAGAAACCAGATCTGTTCTTCTCTGGTCTGCACCACAACTATGACACTGGGTGATAACTGGCTACCCTTCCTATTTTCCAAGGTCGTTGAGACTCACCACTTCATGCACACACAAGCTTGCGGCAACCACCCACAAACTCAGGTTTAGCCAGGCCACTGGACACAAGTCTGTCCTGGGGCCCCTGCCTTATGTTTCCTCACAGTCATATAGAGGTGAGCTATCAAGTGTCTTCAAAGCTCTAGCCTTTCTTGGCTACCCCTTGGTGTCTCTGCCCCCTGCTTCATCCCATAAGCTGGTGCTAGAAGAAGTTACCCACATGGCACATAGTGGAGGGTACAACAGAAAGATCCAGAGTGAGAGGCTCTGTCGGGCCCTTTATAAACCTCTAGGTTATGACCACCCTCACCATGGGACATCGTCCCACCCCAGCCCCAACCCTTCCATGTCATATCAACCAATTTAAAATAGTCCTTCCCATCCCATGCTAAATAGACTAATTTGATATAAAAAAAATAAGGGGAAAGGTCTAAAAATTTTGAGTTTTAAAGTACATTCCTCATTTGGTTCTTGTAATTCAAACTTTATTACGTTTCTATAAAAGTGTTAAAGAGTTGAATTGTGGTTTACAAGTTGGCCGAGTTTACCTTTTATAGACGGTTGAGAAAACTTTTGTTCATTTTGATTTTCCAGTTTCATATTTTGGAACCAGCACCTTTTTCCCATGTTGCAAACTTGTTTTGGCTCTTTGAAAACTCTCAGGGTTTAAACCCCAGTTTGGCAGGGATGAAGCCTGGGTGGCAGAGGTGTTTGGAGGCCACAGGGAGGCCGTGAGGACTTGAAGTCAGAAGTGAATCTTTTCTCTTCCTGCCCCCCATTCTCTCTCCAGCGCATCCTTTAGGCAGAACCTAACTAGAAAACCACTGAAAAGGGGGTCTGGGAAATGTGGCATAGAGATTCCTGGCCCCAGTGTCCTGTGGGAAATTAGGCCCATGTAGTGTTAGCCTCCAAGTATGCCATAGGCAGGCTGTAGAGACCACGGACCAGGAAGGCTCAAGACAAATTATGATGATCAGATCACAAAGGTTATTGAATCCATTTAAAACATACAGTCTGGGGCGCCTGGGTGGCACAGTCGGTTAAGCGTCCGACTTCAGCCAGGTCACGATCTCGCGGTCCGGGAGTTTGAGCCCCGCTTCGGGCTCTGGGCTGATGGCTCGGAGCCTGGAGCCTGTTTCCGATTCTGTGTCTCCCTCTCTCTCTGCCCCTCCCCCATTCATGCTCTGTCTCTCTCTGTCCCAAAAATAAATAAATGTTGAAAAAAAAATTAAAAAAAAAAAAACAACATACAGTCAGAAACAAGAGGAAAGAGTGGGGGTAGGTTAACCTGCTTGGGATAGGAAGCAAGCAGGGTGAATGGACCCTACTCTCTTGTGTTATGCTCTGGTAGCGTAGTTATGAGGACAAGAATTGAGGTTCAGTAAGGGATAAGTAGATAGAAGATTGATGGAACCAATGTTGCAACCAATTGGTTCGCAACCAATGCTTGCTCTATTGGGAGGTGCAAGGACAGATTGGCCTGGCCACAGGTCTGCTCACACGGCTAGTCCATGTTCTGTCCCTTTTCAGCATTTCTGAAGCAGAGCATACAGAAGTCAGAATGGTGGCACCAATAGGTAGATAATGACCTGGCTGTCAACCCTTAAATGGTATGCTGTCTACCCTGTGATTTATGATTTAATGTTTCTATCCCTTTCTACCTGTAAGTAATAATCTTGTTTGTTCCACCCTTTTTACAGTATATTCCTCTTCTTTCTTTTTATGTTTATTTTTGAGAGAGAGAGAGAGAGAGACACTGAGTGCGAGAGGGGGAAGGGCAGAGAGAGGGAGACACAGAATCCAAAGCAGGCTGCAGGCTCTGAGCTGTCACTACAGAGCCGGAGGTGGGGCTCGAAATCACAAACTATGAGGTCATGACCTGAGTAGAAGTTGGAAGCTTAACCAATGAGCCACCCAGGTGAACTGCCCCCCCCCCCCAGTTATTTTTACATGTCTTCGCAGATTACAAACTTGCTACCTATTTTTAGCACATCTGAATTCTGCCTCTGTCTCACAAGACTTGCTTACTTATTATCTGTAGTTAATACAACTGATGAATTTTGCCCATCTTGTTTGCTTTCCTTGGCCTCTGTAGAAGAATTGAATGTTCTCACAGAATGGAGCAAACACACAGTGTATATATCCAGCATTGTAGAGGAGAGTATAGACGCGTGGGGTTGGGACTAAGAGATTCAGAGTAAATACTTGGCCCTAATCCAGTGTCATGTATGTTTCATGCAGATAACTACTTTCCCAGCTCTGTTTACTGAGTAGCCTCTCCTTTCCATGCTGATCTGAAATGCCGTTCTGCCCTATGCCAACATTTTATATAAATGTGGGCCTGTTCCTGGACTCTATCCATTGGTCACCGTGTGTATCTTTACCACTGCCTGATTTACTGCAGCTTCAAGGAAGTCCTGATATGGGTAGGGCAAGTGAGACTCTAAATTCTCTTCAGAAAAGTGGCCTGGCTGTTCTCTGCTCTTTACTCTTCCATATGCCTTAGAATCTGCTTATCAGGTTCTTCCCCGAAACAGCCCTTTGGATTTTGATTAGAACTTCTCTGTAGATTAATTTGGAGAGAACCAAACCTTTCCTTCCATGAATTTGGCATAGCTCTCCGTTGTTTGGGTCTTCATTAAAGTTTATGATTTTTCCTGTAGTGGCTTTAATTCATCTTTTGTTAGATTTATTCCTGGGTGATAGATGTCCTCTAATGCTATTATAAATAGTATCTTCTTTTTAATTATTTTTGTTGCTGGTGTGTGAAAATACAATTCATTGTTTTATATCCATCTTCTATTGAGTTACCTTGTGAAATTCTCCTACTATTTCTAAGTATTTATAGATTCTTTGGGTTTTCCATGTAAATGATCATATCAACTGCAGATAGTGATAATTTCATTTTTTCTTTCCAATCCTTCTTCTGAATTATTATTTTTTTTTAATTTTTTTTCAACGTTTATTTATTTTTGGGACACAGAGAGACAGAGCATGAACGGGGGAGGGGCAGAGAGAGAGGGAGACACAGAATCGGAAACAGGCTCCAGGCTCTGAGCCATCAGCCCAGAGCCCGACGGGGGGCTCGAACCCACGGACCGCGAGATCGTGACCTGGCTGAAGTCGGACGCTTAACCGACTGCGCCACCCAGGCGCCCCCATGAATTATTATTATTATTTTTTAAGTTAATGTACTGACAGGAACATCCACCACAAAGATTAAAGCTGTGTGATCTTCTACTTCCTGGCCTCATTTCAGATCTTAAAGGCGAATATTCTAATGTTTCCCCACTTAGGACTACATTTGCTGGATTTTTTATTAAATTTGTCTCATGCTAAACACATTCCCTTCTATTCTTCATTTACTAAAAGATTTCTGTCTTTAATAATGAACTTACTATGATTTCTTTAAATGTCTTACCTAGATCTATTGAAATGATATATGGTTTTTCTCTTTTAATATGGTAGTATAGTAAATTACATTTATAGATTTTCTAACATTAAACCAACTTTGCATTAAGGCCAACTTTGACATGGCTTATTATCATCTTTATACACTGTAGAATTTAATTTGTGAATCCAATCTTCTATTTATGATTTTTGCTTCTGTATTCACAAATGAAATGAGCCTGTATTTTTTTCCTCCATCACTCTGTCATTGTTTGATTTTGGTATTGGGGTTATAAAGTCCTTATAAAATGAGTCTTATAAAAAGAAAAGTATTTCTTTTCTTTCTTTTTTTTCTATTCTCAGGAAGAGTTTTTATAAGATTGGTATGATTACTTCCTTAAAGATTTGTTAGAACTTGCCAATGAAATCATTTGGACCTGGTATTTAGTGTGAGACCATTTTAAAATACTGTTGCCATTAGTTGTTATGAGTTCTCAGCTTAAAAAAAATTTCTTCTTGAGCAAGTGTTCTTATTTTCCTAGGAAATTATGTATTTATCAAAGTCTTCAAATTGTTACTGATAAAATTCCTTTTGTCTCATTAATCTGTCTTTATCTGGAGTATGTTCCCTTTTTAATCTGTATCATTACTTGTTTGTGAATAATGTGTCTTAATTTGTTACAAATATTTAAGTCACAGAAGTTTTCACAAATTACTTCTGTATGTATACGTATGTATATATACATTAAAATGCACATGTGCATATTTTAAGTAGGTTGGAGAATATTCTGATGTTGATATAACATCCCTCAGTTGCATTTGAATGGGTGGGGCTGTTCCTTAGAAGGGAGTGAGCTTGGGCTGACCACCCAGTGCAGGCGCCCGAGATCATCTGTTGGCATCTTTCACAGGCCCCTGAGGATATCATTAAAGGCAAAAATGATGATTAGAAAAGAGGCGTAAAATGTAATGTCTCATTCCCCCCTCCCCTCCAAGCATTGGCCTGGGGCTCCCATCTCAGTTTTTGCTCCTAAGGGACAAGCTTCTGAGTAAGAGAGAAAGGATGGAGCATTTCAGCTAGACTTGCACACAATCCATAGCTTTTCTGTGCATTACTGCAGCTCTTAAGAGCTGGTGATACGTAAGTGGAGATAAAAGCATGTCACAGTGTGATGCCGTTTTATTGCGGGAAGAGGGGAAAGGTCGGCGTGTGAAGCGATAACATGCATCCCGTGCATACACAATGATTGTCTCTGGTGACGAAGTTATGGGTGAACATCACTTTCTTCTCCACTTCTGTAGGCAACCTGTACATTTGGGTTTTACAATAGCCATCTATGCGTTACTTTTACAAACAAATATAATCAGCGAAACTATTTTCATTTTGAGAAGGTGAAAGTGTGGCAGTTATTCATTTATAGTTCTTTCCTTTAGCTTTGTCAGGACCTGGATGGTCTATGACAGCAGCCTTGTGATCCCTGAACACAGCTTGACTAAAGGGTGAACGTGTCTGTGGTGAGGACAACTTGGGTAAGGATCCTTTAAGTCCTGGGAAGCAGCTCTCTGAGAGTGGGTCAGACATCCACTGTTTGTGAATGTGAGTGTGTCTGCACTTCTGGCATTGTCTCTGCTCATTTCCCTTGTGTGTGTGTGTGTGTGTGTGTGTGTGTGTGTGTGTGTGTTTTCTAGGCTTTCAATAAATCTTCCTGATGAGGCAGGCCTATCTCAACATTGCTCATGAATGCTGCTGGGCAGTATTTATATTTCTATTCAAGCTAGAGTATCAGAGAGGGCCCAGACTACCCTGGGGGTCGGGGTGTAACTGATTCAAGAAAATTCCAAGAGGAAGACTTTACGGAGAAACAAAAGTGGAGCTGCTTAGCAAACTGCCTTCTTCACGTGGGAAATTCTCTGCGGTGCTACCTGAAGGTAGGTATAGGGAACCTCTGTCAAGGGGCTGGGTCATCTCGCACCCAATGTTGCCTCTAGTTCATGGGCCAATAGGCTTGAAAATCCAGGGGCCCATCAATCTTCGTCTCTGGAAATCCAAATGGAGAGCATTAATAACATACATCTTACGGAAGCCAAAGCAAAGAGGGTAGCTATTTTTAACTCGGGGCAGGAAAATGTGGCTGGAAAGGAAACATCTGTCCCAAGCTATTGACTCTTACGCTTTGTATAGAGGCCTTTTCTGTCTTGAAACCATCAAAAATAAAATAAGGTGGTTGGTGCAGGCCTGGTTCGGGAAGAAAAAGGCAAAGCATTCCTCGCTTCGCACTTCTCTCACTTCTCATCTTCTGAGTTGGGCCTGGGGCCCGGAAGAGACCACTTTGGAGGCAGAGGGTGGGAGAATGGCTCAAGGACTACCCAATTGCTGTGAATTTTGGGGACCCTCCTAATTTCGCATCTTCATCCAAGATGGCCTCACCCTTGAGGGTTCAAAATTTGCAGATGCCCCAGTTGGGGGTCACCAGACGTCTCATGCTGGGAGATGATCTCTGAGTGCCAGAATACTTTCCTTGGCAGTTCTGCCTGCTGCTTTCTGAGCAGAGAAGTCGTTCTTTCTTCCAGGGGCAGCAAGAAAGTTCCCTTCCCTCCGAGACATGCCAGCCTCCTGTGTGTCTGGCTGGGGGAAAAGGCGGGGGGCAAGTGTGAACCTGCCAAGGTTCAGAGACATCTTTTGGTCTCCACAGAAGCATTTTTCATCATTTTGGAGCATCTAGAGCAAGGCAGAATGTACTCATCTGGGGGCTCGGGATGGATTACCTGATGGAGGAGGCAGGGTCGAAGTAGACAGTGCTCAGGCTGTGCACTGCACAATCCAGCAGCACCAGCCACACAGACTTGGGGGATGCAAATAGCCCTCCCTGGAGTGACTGGAGATGGAGAAGAGGAGGAGGAGGAGGAGCAAGGCAGAGTGTGTAGCTGGTTGTGGAGCTTCTAGTCTTTGTCTTAGAAGACTGGCTGGTATAGTTCTGTGTTCTTCCTTTTTTTCATCTCTCTCTCCCTCCCTCGTCCCTTCTCTCCTTCTTTCTCTTTTCCTTCTCTCTCTCTCTCTCTCTCTGTCTCTCTCAGCTCCTTTCTGTTTTCAGCCAAAGATTGAACCAGGAGAGAAACACTGTTTGTTTTCCAGATTGAGTAGAGAGTTGCCAGGAGAAACGACCAGGGAAGAACAAGAATACAAGGGCCTAAAAAGAGCTGTGCATTCCCTCTCCCGGTGCACTCCCAGCAGAGCAATGTCAGAGCAGCAGGCCTTGGAGGGTGTGAAACGGGGTTGCCAAATTGCATGAGTCTCTAAAAAGATCCATATGTCTGGGCCGCACCAAACTTCTGCGCTCAGGGAGGGGGGCTGATAACATCATCTACTGGATGGGAGTACAGTTCTCTTCCTTTGGGGAGGTTTGCATGTCAGCCTGACTAGATGCTGCAGGACTTCTAATGATCCACGTTTGGAAACTTGGGGTGCAAGTGCTTGGGGTGTGGAGGAAGGAAGAGGGGCAGGGAGTAGAGTGAACAGGAGAGAGGAGGTCTCTAAGCTGGAGTCTATGAACAGCTTAGTAGGAAAGGAGTTGGAAAGCCCCAGGACATTGAGGTTCCTTTCAATTCGTTTTCCATGCCAGGAGAGAGTTTTGGGGGAGCCACGGTGCAGATGGGTTCCAGGCCGTTTGCCTACTTCGTGGGAAGTCTAGACTCATTCCTATAACTCACCCTCCAGAGCCAAAGAAGAGTCACTGTCTTCCCCTCACTTCTTTAACCCCCAAACTGTAGCTTCCTCTGGGGTGGAGGGTAGCAGATGGTACACAGCTGTGGGACACATCTGGTTTCGCAGGGATCAGAGGAAGGCACAAAGGCCACTTGAAGTCCCCAGGGCTACCCCGGAGGCATGTCTCCAAAGATGGGGTGGTACCCCTGACACTCTACCCAGATCCCATCTTGGACAGGCTTCATGTTTTTCCTAGTTTTCCACGCCTTCACTGCACTCCAGCTTCAACTGGATTAGATGATGATTTTGTGAGAGTGGCCAGGCAGCTGCTTCCCAGATGTGGGTTTTCTCTAGAGATGGCCCTATCCAAACTGGGGAGCTTGGGGAGGACCGGTTGGGGACAGCAGGGACAGGGCCTGGCGGATTCCTCTGAGGAGGTACTGACCTAGAGGAGTGAGCACAGGACCATCTGAAGACCCCACAGCAAAGCCAGAGGATTAGAACTGAAGAGGGAGAGGGCCGGTCCTGGAGTGTTCTCAGCTCTTGTCTCTAAAACCCTGTGTCCAAACATATGACTATATTGAATGTGCCAAATAATCTGACTCATTGTGTGTGTGTGTGTGTGTGTGTGTGTGTGTGTGTGTTTGCTTACAAGTAGAACATAATCTTGAGGAAAGTCTATTACTTCTCTGTATCTCCTGCATTTCTCGCCTGGAATACAAGTGGCCTCCAATCTGATCTCCCTCTGACCATTCTTGTGTTTCCCCTATTCATTCATTCTTCACACAGCAGGCAGAGATAATATGTTTAAAATTAAAACTGGGCCACTTCATCCCCCTGCTGAAAATGCTTCAATGACTTCCCTTTGCTCTACAAGAAAAGCTAAACCCCTCACGGGGGCCAATCAGATCTGAAGGGGCCGGCCTCCACCCTGCCTGCCACCTCTCCGAATCGGGCCCCCTGACCCACTCTCCCCAACACCGGCTGTCTCAGGTCCCTGAAGCTTGCCAAGGTCTCTTCCGACATCACATCTCTACTGGAGCCGTCCCTTTAACCGCTCGCTCCTCTTGCCCCATTGCTCTCTCTAAAATGGTTCCTCAACTTTTAGTCTTCCCTGAACACCTGATGGAAACTAAGTCCCCCCACCCGGTCCCTTCTGTTCTCTCTCACAGCACCCTCCTCTCAAAAGCTCATTTGTAGCATGCATCACATTTCACAGTTACGCGTTTACTTGTTTGTCCCTTGTCATCCCCATCTGGCTGTAAGCAACACGAGGACTGAAGCCATGTGTATGTTGTGCCCTGGCACAACGCAGGCCAGCAGCGGACCCTCTGGATATTTACTGAATGAATGAATGAACCGTGGCCTTATTTTCTGGTCAGTATTCTCTGCTTGATTGGTTCACATATATATTTTTAGCTCACACATCAGTAAGAGATGTTTTCAACGTTTTTTATTTATTTTTGGGACAGAGAGAGACAGAGCATGAACGGGGGAGGGGCAGAGAGAGAGGGAGACACAGAATCGGGAACAGGCTCCAGGCTCTGAGCCATCAGCCCAGAGCCCGATGGGGGGCTCGAACCCACGGACCGCGAGATCGTGACCTGGCTGAAGTCGGACGCTTAACCGACTGCGCCACCCAGGCGCCCCGAGATGTTTTAATGTTAGGGACTGACATGGGATTGTCGTATGCTAGCACAGTCGTTTTCATAAAAAGCGGGCCGTTTTCTTCCAACCTCAAGTTCATAAGAGCATAAACTCAAAAGAATACCCTTTCTACAAAAGCACAATTGGTGATCTTGTCCTATTTTTTTTTTTTTTTCCATTTTTCTGAGGACTTAGCAGGATGTTGTCACCGATAGCCTATGCCTTCTGCCTGGCACTTGGAAATCTTAGCCCAACCTTATAGCTGCCATAGCTTGTGACCCAGCCCGGCACTGGTTAGAGCTCTGGGTCAGACCCTGAGTATCCAGGTGGGCCTGGACAAATCTCTCCCCCGCTCTGGAGCTCAGCCTTGGCATCTGTGGAGTGATAGGGTTCCACGAAGGAACCGAGACCGTTCTCCCATCTCTAACCGTACCCACACACTGACCCGTCCGAGGGAGGCCGAGACAAGCTTGCTGCTGAGGGGACCGAGGGGGTGGCCAAGTCTGAGCCATAGTTGCTGCTGGGTTAGGGGAGAGTGGTGGTCATTTCCTTGTGTGAGGGGCAGCCAAAGGAAAGGGGGGTGGGAAGCAGCCAAAGTGGGTGGCCAGTTCCTGTCTCTGACCCTTGGGGCAGTGCCTGAAGCTCCTGCCAGGCTCCCACACCTTGGCTAAGAATAGTTCAGCTTCTTCCTGCTGGCCTGCAGTCCCCCGGAGCCCAGAGAAAAGAGAACCGGACTATCTAACTTCAGGCTGGGCTGTCCCTTCCGGCGATTCTCTCCTCCGTTGGGGGGATCAAAGGGCCGCCGGGGATCGCAATTCTAGTCTCTGACGCGACCACCTAATAATAGCACTGTGGGGCGCAGAAGAAGGGTGGTGTTTTCAGGCCACTGCTGAGGGGTGCTGGGAAGCTGGAGGCCTTGAGACTGAAAACTAAGGATTCTGGGTGCCCAGTGTTGGGAGGATGTGTCCTGGGGACTAAGGCCCTGGGGGAAAGGAAGCTCCTGCTTCTGACTGAGTAGGACCAAGGTGGGGCCCCGGCAGTTCCGCGGCGGACTGCAGCAGGTGACGGGAAGACCATTCTTCCAGAAATTGCCCACGATGGATGATTTGCCAGTTCAGAAAGCAGATCCCTGTGTGAGGGACTGGCCCTGTTCTGGCCTGAGGTAACTTCAGGGCATCACGAGGCCCCAGTGACTAGGGTGACCATCTAATCTATCATCCAAACAGAGACGTTTTTGACAGTGAAAGAGGATGTTGTTGATAACTACCAAGCATAAACAGAGTCTGTCCTGGGCAAACCGGGGCATCGGGTGGCTCAAACCACTCACCATTACTCCATGTCCATGCCCTCTCCTTAGATTTCTCAATAGGAAGAGATGAGATATAATAGAGTAGAAAGAAGAAAGAAAGAAAGAAAGAAAGAAAGAAAGAAAGAAAGAAAGAAAGAAAGAAAAGAAAGAAAGAAAGAGAGAAAAGAAATGGAGGGGCCACAGAGATCTGTGGCCCAAGCCTGCTGGCATTTCACAGATCGTGATCTTCCTAAATCGGGTGGGGTTTAATTATAGCCACAGAGGAGTTGTGCTCCAGAGCCGGGAACGAAAGAACATTTCTCAGAAAGTTCCACTGCTTGGCTGAGGTTGGGGGCTGCCTGCATGGAGAGATAAGCCGCGCTGACAAGCCAAGCACAGCTCTGTGCCTTGGTTTTCTGCAGCTGAAATCCTGGACTTGTAACAAACGCCAGGGAAAAGCCATGCACCTTCTCTTATTGCAAAATCGCATCAGCTTCCAGTTAACTGTCCGCATCCTATGCAGATCACTTGAACAAACAGGTCTATTGTTGATTCATGAACGAGCCCATAAGGAGCAGATCATGTGTTACGTGCCAGCTTCTGTGTTAATTTCTGGAGCTGTGAAAACAGACAGGGCAATGGCCCCATCTCTTAAGGAACTCTTCAATCTTTCAGGGGAAACAGAGGGCTAAACAATTTGGGCAAGGACGGAGCAGCGCTGCTTTGGTGGAGAAACCTGTTCCTGAGCCTCTTTTTTTCAGCACCGTGGAAGACTTTCACAACCTCCCCGTAAACAGACGACAGTTGTCCATGTGGCAAAGCCCTTGCTGAAATGGTGCTGAGAATTACTGGGAAGCATTTTGGAGTCGTTGTCAGGAGCGTGGGGGGCTTTGGAACCCATCAGACCTGGATCTGGATTCTGGCTCTGCCAAGCCCCAAATTGTGCACCTTGAGCAAGTTTCTGCGGGCAGATGGTAATGGTGCCTACTTCATAAAGCAGTGTGTTAAAGCTTTCATGGGCACATGAATCACCTGGGGACCTTGTTAAAAATGCAGATTCTGATTCAGGAGGTCTGGGCTGGGGCCCAAAGTTCTGCATTTTTAACAGGCACCCAGGTGACGTTAATGCTGCCCGTCTGAGGACCACGCTTTGAGTGAAAGGGCACAGAATCGTGAAAGATCAAAGAAGCTCTGAGCACCGTGCTGACAAGTGGTAAGTTAAGTACTCAGTAAATGTACCCTATTACTCTTCAAATGAAATATTAACATGTTTATTTAATATCATTTAAGTATCTCTCCATATATTTCTTATTATCCTAATTTAATATAAAATCTCTTGAGTCAGGGAAAAGCTCCCGGTTACATTTCTTGGGTACCACGCGGTGCCATGTTTTTTTGTTGTTGTTTTTTTTCATGGTTCACGGCAATGGGAAAATTCCAGAAGAGAGGAATGGGAGATTTAGAATTTGCTTCTATTTATTTTTTTTATTTATTTTTTATTTTACTTTATTTTTTTAAATTTTTTTTTCAACGTTTATTTTATTTTTGGGACACAGAGAGACAGAGCATGAACGGGGGAGGGGCAGAGAGAGAGGGAGACACAGAATCGGAAACAGGCTCCAGGCTCTGAGCCATCAGCCCAGAGCCTGACGCGGGGCTCGAACTCACGGACCGTGAGATCGTGACCTGGCTGAAGTCGGACGCTTAACCGACTGCGCCACCCAGGCGCCCCTAGAATTTGCTTCTAATACCACCCCACATCCTCCTGTCGTGAGGGGTGATGGGAACCCATTGAAAAGTCACATGTCTCCTGCAGAATATATCTAACTATGGATACTGTGAAGGCATCACTCCCAGATCCAATACTAGCCGTAAGGAAACAGGGGCTCAGATATCAAAAGCATGATATAAGTCTTGATATTTTCATAAACCTTGGTGGTTTTAAGATATGGCCCCAGATTTGTTGAGACTCCTACCGCTGAGAGGCGGGCTGTGTGTTCCTGCCCCTCGCATCTGATCTGCCTTGATTGCATTGGCTAATGGAGGACGATGTCGGTGCTGCTGGGGCACTTTGGAGGCTAGATCAGAAGGTTCCCGCAGTGTCCTCCTTTTGCTCTGGGAATGCCTGCTCTCTTGACATGCTCCCTCTCTGGAACCCCGTGGCCACACACTATATGGAGAGGCCCCATCAGGGTGCTCTGCCTGATAGCCCCAGCTGAACCCAGCCTTTGGGAGTCTGATCAGGCACCAGGCATATCAATGAAGGAGCCTCCAGCCATCTCTTATTCCCCAGCTGAGGCCCCACAGCCGTGGAGCAGAAATTAACCCTTCCTGCTGAGCCCCGACCCACGGAATTCTCCAACCTGATGTCATACTAGTTGTTTGATGTCAATATGCTCTGGGGGTCAGCGAGGGGGGATTTGTTACTCAACAATAAGTGATTCAGACATAGAGCAATATTTATATTTAGAATAAGAAAGCATAGTGAGCCCTTCTTTGCGGATGTTGAGTGTCATGTGGTCTCCAGTGCAGAAACTATAGGTAAGCATCGAATCTCGAACAACCTCAGTTTCAATTCTGTGATTAGTCTATTGTGTCATTGGAAGAGGAGGAGTAAAGAGTGAAAGAAAAACAAAATAAAACCAGGCTTTGGCATCAGACAGATTTGAATGCCAAACTTAAAACGTTATCAGTTGTGTGAAAGGCAAGTAGGTTCACTTTGCTTGGTCTCAGTCTTCTGATCTATCAAATGGGATAATAATACCTAATGCGTAGGGGTTGCGGGAGATAGCGAGTAAAAATAATTATAATGAACACATAAATAATTGCTATTATTCCCCAAAATATCTCTAGGGAAAAATGTGCACTGATTATAAGTGCATAGAAAATGGGAGCCTAAGCACGTGTGGCAGGGATGATAAGTTTCTGAAGAAGCTGTCCCCGAAATTAATCCTTCACATGACTAAGAATAACTAAGATATTCTCAGACTTTAGAATTTCAAAAATTTCCCCCGAATTTTGGGGACAGATCTAGGGGGAAACAAAAGACTTCTAAGAGCCTGATAATAGCCAAGACAATCTTGAAGAGAAACAGGTCTGGAGCTCTTGGATTATTCGATATTAAGGTCAATTATGAAGGTATAGTAACTAAGATCGTGTGGTTTTGGCGCAAGGAGAGGCAAACTGAGGAACGGAACAGACCAGAGTTCAGAAATGCACCCACACGCGTTCGGTCACCTGACTTATAAAAAACGTGCTAACCCAGAGACTATGAAGAAAACAGAAGAGGAGTAAGAGGTGTGAGGAGAACAAGGATGAGGATTTCAGAACCAAGGGGACCAAAGAAGTTCAGGGGGCCAGCGGAGATCAGCAGCGTCAAGGGCAGCCGGAGTCTGTTAAACCGAAAAGTTACCCCGGAGTTGACTTTCAAGTGACTGTTGTAACCCAAGTGTGAGCTCTTTCAGCAAAGGGACCAGAGAGGAGTGGTTTGCAGAGCGAGTAGAAGCGATGCGCTGGAGACAGGAAGTAGAAGGTGCATCTCCAAGAACTCCTGGTGAGAGGGGAGGCAAGACGTTCACAGCAGGTGTAAGTGACAGGAGTTTCTTATTTAGTCGCCAAAGACAGCAGCGGCTTGGGGATGTTTATACGCTGAGGACACGGCGAACGTTGGGAGAAAGGGGAACATACGTGCCATGAAAACATATGAGATCGGCCGCCCGGAGGAAATTCAGTGTCTTCTGGGGAGAAAGGAGGATGGAGAGTCAAGAGTAACATGTGGATAAACTGTATTTTATGAATCGTTAAATGTCTCCAGAAACTATTATATTCACATTTCAGTTGAAACAGCCCCAATTCTTGGACATCCTCAGTTATCTCTCAAAGGCATTTTAGCTGCTTAAAAGTATATTTTGGAATATTTCAGCCATAAAAAAGGCTATAAAAAGTGATGTAAAGAACTTGTGAGCCTTCTCCCTTAAGAAAGAGAACATTATCGACACAATTAAAGACCCCTATGTGCCCTTTTTCCGATCATAACTCTGTCTCTCCTCACTCTGCCTGCAAAAAATCGCCATCCTGAGTTTGGTGTTTATGTATTTCTGAACATTTCTTTATACTTCGAATACATTTGTATTCATCGCTGAGTGATATTTATTGTATTACCCATTTGTACATTTTAAATAAATGACGTTGTATCATGGGCTTTTTTGACCTTGGTTTTATCCCTCAAAATCTTTGCAAGATTTATTTGTGTTGACATATGTTTATTAATTTGTAGTGATGCCTGGTATTCTAATATGTGGACATATAATCTATCTTCTCTCATATTGATGAATATTTTCAGTATTTTCCAATTATAAACACTAACATCATGAATATTCTTGTACATATCATCTTGTACATATGTGCAAGACATTATTGGTGGTATATACGTACCTAGGGGTCAGATTGCTGGATTGTTGGGGAACGAACCCACTCAACTTTAGTACGTATTCACAAATTGTTCTCCAGTGTGGGTGCCACTGTTGATAAATTTGGGGGAAGCCTTAGTTATTATCTCTTCAAATATTTCCTCTGCCTTAGTCTTTTCTTTCTGGAACTCTGATTATATACTTCCTAGAACTTCTTGTTCCTTCTATGCCTCTTTATTTCTCTTTCATAGTTTCTAGCTCTGGATATCTGAGCTGTATCTCAGATAATTTCTTCATTTCTACTTTACCATTCAACTAATTCTGCTAATTCTCTCTTTAGCTGCATCTTATTTTAAATCTATACAAATAGAGATGTATAGATTTTAAATATATAGATTTATCCAGTAAAAAATCTCAGTCTTATGCTTATGTTGTAAAACATATCACGCATACAGAACTGTTGGATTGTGTCAAGAGATCTTTATATTTTCAGGATATTAATTATTTATTCGTTATATGTTATATAATATCTTCTCCCAGTCTGTGACTTGTCCTTTTTTTTTTTTTTAATGGTTTCTTTTGTTGGGTAGACATTCTAACTTGTAATGTAGTTGAATTCATCAATCCTTTTCGGTATGATTTGTGTGTTTTACATCTTGTACGAGAAGTTCTTCTCTGTATTGTAGCCTTAAAGACATCTTCCTATGATTTTGTCCAAAAATCTTAAGTTTTGCTTTTTACATTCAGTCTTTAACCAAATAGGAATGGATACTGTTTGTTGCAGTGATATTGGGACCCAATACTGTCATTTTGAATGAAGTCAATTGACCCAGAACTAATTAATTCCTCGTCTCTCTTTTCCATTCCAATCTTAAATGCCACTGTCACTTAGACACATGTCCCATATTTCTGGGCTCTCTTGTCTCTTCCAGTCGCATATTTCTATCCTTGTGTCAATACCTCACTATCTTGATTACTTCCAAATAAATTTTGGTGTAGCCATGCAGTGCCAATTGTCTCCACCTCTTTCCTTTTCTTCAAAAACATCTGGACTCTTCTTGAACTTCCATTTTCCCATATAAATTTTAGAATCAGTTTACCCAGAAAATCTGTTCGGTTTTTTTTTTTTTTGTAATTGTGTAAACAATATTGGGGCGCCTGGGTGGCTCAGTCGGTTAAGCGGCTGACTCCGGCTCAGGTCATGATCTCGCGGTCCGTGAGTTCGAGCCCCGCGTCGGGCTCTGTGCTGACCGCTCAGAGCCTGGGGCCTGTTTCAGATTCTGTGTCTCCCTCTCTCTCTTACCCTCCCCCATTCATGCTCTGTCTCTCTCTGTCTCAAAAATAAATAAACACTAAAAAAAAAATAATATCAACTGTGAATATGGCAGTTTTATCTTTTTCTATATATTTCGTATAACATTTATTTCTTTTTCCTGCTGCACAGACCACAACAGGAAGTACGATGTTCAATGGAAGCAGTGATACCAGACATCTTTCTCTGTTCCTGATTTTAAAAGATCATCAACCGTCTCTGACATTTCACCAGGAAGAATCCTATTCTCTAAGTGTGGGTCAATAGTTCTCAAACTTTCGTTCCCCAGCACTTCTGATTCAGGAGGTCCGGGGTGGGATCTGAGTATTTGCGTTTCTAATAAGTTTCCAGGTGATACCATTGCTGCTGTCCTGAGGACACATTTTGTGAATCGCTGGTGTAGACATAACTTGTGTCAAAGATTGCTATTTTCAATCCTGCCGTCTGTTCTCCTCTTGTTCCTTAGTAGAGAGCTCTGATTTTTCACTGGGAACATTGCAGCCCAGAGGAGACTAACAAGTCCCAGACTTCTAGGTCTTAGCCATGTGACTAAGTTTGGGCCAACAAAATGTAAAGCCAGGAGTTACATAAGCTGTCCAGGGGCGCCTGGGTGGCTCAGTCAGTTAAGCATCCGACTTCGACTCAGGTTGTGATCTCACGGTCCGTGAGTTCAAGCCCCACATCGGGCTCCGTGCTGACAGCTTAGAGGCTGGAGCCTGCTTCGGATTCTGTGTCTCCCTCTCTCTCTGCCCCTCCCCCGTTCATGCTCAGTCTGTCTCTGTCTCAAAAATAAACATTACATAAGCTGTCGAGAAGAACTCCTTCAATGAGAAGCGCTCAGGTTACACATTGTGATTAAACAAACCACAGAAACATAATGGGTTAAAGCAAACGTTTTACCTTGCTCGCAATTTTGTGGGTCAGGGACTCAAGAAGGGTTTGGCTGGATCGTTCCCCTGGCCAGGGCTGGATCGTCCACTCCAAGATAGGTTCTTCACTCATACGTCCGATATTTCTGTGCTTTTTCGTCTCACTTCACATGGTATCTCTTCAGAACTGTTTTACAATGTTTGGGCTTATCACAGCCTGATGGCCTCAGAGAAGTCACATTTCTTAAGCACAGGCCAGCTGTAACGAGCGATCGCTCGTTCGGTTAACTGGAGCGATCGCTTCCAGTTCGGTTAAAGATATGCCTTGAACTGGCGCAATGTTGTTTCTGCCATATCCTACCGGTCAAAGCAGTAACAGAACCTGCCGTCTTCAAGAGGGAGAGAAACAACTCCATTTTTTGGTGTAACATTGGAAAGGTCGTATTGGAAAAGAGCATCTAAGATCTCTATAGCCTTCTTTGGAAAAGACGAACTGCCGTAGGGGGATGGGAGGCAGAAGTAATGGCTGAACCATAATGGCCACATGGGACCACGAAAGTGAAGCCAGACTCTGTGATGGCAAAGCAGAGAGGAGCCTAGGTCCCCTGTGATTCCATAGAGCTGCCATGTCATCGCTGGTGTTTGTCTGAGTATCATCTAATGAGAGAGAAATTATCTTCTTTTGATATTTTGGCAGGTTTCTGTTAACGTGTAGATGATTCTGATCCTAATTAACTTAACACTTTTTAGTAGTCTAAGGAAATCCACACCTTTGTATCATGAACCTGCGTTGACATTTATTATATTCTTTCCAGCATTCACTAAGGTGATCATATTGTTTTTTCTTTCATGAGTTAATATAGAAAGTGATATTAATAGATTTTTTCAATGTGTGTGTATATATGTGTGAGTGTGAGTTTTAATACATTGCTGGTTTGGTTTGCTAACATTGTTGTCTTTTATTTTGCACCTCTATTTATCAATAGAACGGTATGTTATTTTTCTCTTACTGTCCTAGTATACTTTTGCTTTAGAGTTGTATTAAAAAATACATAATAAGTTGGTAGTATTTCCTCTTTGTCTATTAAATAGAAGTGTTTGCATAAAATCAGAATTATTTGGGGGTGCCTGGGTGGCTCAGTCGGTTAAGTATCTGGAACTTGATCTCGGCTCAGGTCATGATCTCACAGTTCATGAGTTGGAGCCCCGCATCAGGCTCTGCATTGGCAATGTAGAGCCTGCTTGGGATTCTCTCTCTCCCCCTCTCTCTGTCCCTTCCCCGCTCCTGCGCTCTTTCTCCCAAAGTAAATAAACCTTAAAAAACTAAAAATAAAAAAAAAATAGAATTATTTGTTCCTTAACTATTCTATAGAACTGACTGCTAAGTATCTGAATGTTGGGTGAGATTATATGTGCAAGTCAATTCTTTTTTTTTTTTTTTTTTTTAAATTTTTTTTTTTTCAACGTTTATTTATTTTGGGGACAGAGAGAGACAGAGCATGAACGGGGGAGGGGCAGAGAGAGAGGGAGACACAGAATCGGAAACAGGCTCCAGGCTCCGAGCCATCAGCCCAGAGCCCGACGCGGGGCTCGAACTCACGGACCGCGAGATCGTGACCTGGCTGAAGTCGGACGCTTAACCGACTGCGCCACCCAGGCGCCCCAATGTGCAAGTCAATTCTTAACAATTCATTCAATTTACTTAATAGTTACATTAATACACAGATTTTCTATTTCTCTTGAGTCAGTTTTGGTATGTAATATTTTTCCTTTTGCCTAAGTTTTTAAACATAAAAGTATATAATTATCCACCCTATTCTCTTAATATTCTAAAACATAGCCTATAATTATAGTTATAAATGATTTTTAAATATTAATTTTTTTAATCAATCTAGTAAAAAATGTCAGCTTTAAGATTTTCAAAAACATCAACTTTTGGCTTTATTCTTTGTGTACCTTCTGTCAGTTTGTGTAATTTCTTAAGACAGCGCACTAATTTCTATTCTTTCTGATTCTGTAATATAAACGGCTAAGCCTGCAAAATTCCCACTAATATCACCTTTGTTCACTAAACACATTTGATATGTACTATTTTATTATCCTTCAAATTTATGTGTTTTCCAGTTTCTAACTTGATTTGGTTTTTGATCTTTTATTTGTTTATGTTTATTTTTAGTTTTTTAATGTTTATTTTTGAGAGAGAGAGGGAGGGAGAGAGAGACAGCATGAGCATGAGCATGAGCATGAGCAGGGGAGGGGAAGAGAGAGAGGGAGACACGGAATCCAAAGCAGGCTCTAGGCTCTGAGCTCTCAGCACAGAGCCTGATGTGGGGCTTGAACTCGCGAGATCATGACCTGACCCGAAGTCAGACGCTTAACCAACCGAGGCACCCTGACGCAAGGACCTTTTACAAGTATGTTTTACAACCTTCAAACATGTATTTTTTAATGTTATTTCAAAGAAATGTGTAATTCTATTTTAGTCAGAAAAGATAGTGTCTGAGATATGACAGCTTTCCCACTTACAGAGACTTGCTTAATGGCTTCATAATACAAATTCAGTTTTCATAAGTGTTCCACGTGTGCTTGAACACAATGTGTATTTGCCAATTGTTGGATTTAGAGTCCTATATATAGCCCCTGGAATAAATGTGTTAATTACGTCATTCAAATCTTCTATTTCTAGCTAACTTTTGCCCGCTTGATCTATCATTTTTGGAGGGAATTGCATTAAAATTTTCCACCGGGTAGGTGGATTTTGCTATTTTCTTTTTGTAGTTCTATCAATTTTTTCTTTGTATATTGAAATTATGTTAGTAGATATGGAAAAGGGTAGGATTGTTATTTTTTACAGTGAATGAAAACTTATCAATATTTAACGATATTCTTAATCTTTAGTAATTTTTTTACATCAAAGTGTATTTTGCTTGATATTAATGTAGCTATATGAGCTTTCTTTCTATTTAGTTTTTACACGAAATACTTTCTTCATTTAGTTTTACACGAAATACCTTAATTCCAGATGAGGCCGGGCTGTCTCTCACTTCACCTCCCCCACCTATCCCGTTCACTCCTCTCGTCCCCACAAGATTAATTCCAGGAAAGACAGTTAAGTGTTTCGTTTTATAACTATACAAATTCTATTCAGGCGAATCAAGCAACTTTCTTGTGACGTTTATGTGTCCTTGCTTTAGGATGTGTCTTTTGTAAAAGTATAAAGCTGAATTTTCTAAAACCCATTTTAATAATCTCTGGCCTTTCATTGGTAGCTTTTCAGCCCACTTGTATTTATTATGATTACTTATCCATTGGAATTTATTTCTACCATTTGTTACGTGTTTTCCATTTGTCCTATTTTTCTATTCTTTTGTTTTTCTCATTCTTTTAGATTAGTCATTTTGCTTAACTCAACTTTTTCCCCTTACACTAATTTGGAAGTTTTACATTCTATTTCAATTATCATCGACACTAACTTTAAACTTTTCACAAGTATATTTGATTTTACAAAGTCTACCTATATGGATCTCCTGTGTTGTCTTACGTATTATTATACACCACTAATTTAATTTCATCCTCAGACATTTATTTTCTCATTCAGCAATTATTTGTTGAGTGCTTGCTATGTGCCAACACTGTGCTAGCAGCATGGGATACATCAGTAAGCGAAATTTTCCAGAATGTATATAGTAAGGAAAATTTTCTGAAATAAGGATTCTCACCCAACACCCTTATGAGGGCAGTCGTATAGTTAAGAGTTTTAGGGAAACTTGTTTTGTGTTTCTCCTCTCCCTCCCCACACAAGACCCAAAGTCCAGACAGAAATAGAAAAGTTCCTTTGTGATTCATTTTTGTATATAAGTTGTTAGAAATAGAAGCCGAAGGAGATCAAACTGCATGTATGTACACGCATTTATAAATACGTATACAGGGGCGCCTGGGTGGCTCAGTCGGTTAAGCGGCCGACTTCGGCTCAGGTCATGATCTCGCAGTCTGTGAGTTCGAGCCCCGCGTCGGGCTCTGTGCTGACAGCTCAGAGCCTGGAGCCTGTTTCAGATTCTGTGTCTCCCTCTCTCTGACCCTCCCCCGTTCATGCTCTGTCTCTCTCTGTCTCAAAAATAAATAAACGTTAAAAAAAATTTAAATACATATACATACATACTTGTATATGTATATACAAACACAAATCTGGTCAAAATATATTTCTACATAGTTTAAAGATTCCTGTTATTTCCAGAGTTTCTGGCCAAACATTAAAGAAAAAAGGAAGAAAGAAAAACCAGCATGCCTTTTCTCTTATTTTCCCTCTTCAGATCATTTTCCTCTCCTTTAGCTAATTCTTTCGGGCGTTACCTCCGTATTTCTAAATAACATGTTTGCATGACTACTTCTAGACTTTTCATTTTAGTCATTACACGTAAATCTCCTAGGTTGGCAGATGAGGCCGGGCTGTCTCTCACTTCACCTCCCCCGTTATCCCGTTCACTCCTCTCGTCCCCACAAGATTAATTCCAGGAAAGACAGTTAAGTGTTTCATTTTGTAACTATTTTATAACGATACAAATTCTATTCCGGCGAATCAAGCAACTTTAAAATCCACCCCCCCCCCCTTCCTGAACTAGTTCTGTTTGTCATCCCTGGAAATAACTAGAGTGTTGAGTTTTTATTTGCGTGAGTTCCTGTGCCTTTATCATTGACTCAACCCTAAATTCTTCACCCTTGTTGAGCTCATCTCTCAAGACATTCAGGTGCACCAAACATTCTATCAATTGCATCTTCTTAAAGAAATATTACCGCCTCCAAATGTGCTCTGGGCTGGACTGGTGGCCGTCTGTGTCTGAAGCACTGTCTCATCCTGGGCTGTCCCTACTCCCTCATCCCAGCGATTCTCTTTGTGTCTCTCCTGTGCTGGATTCCCTGTTTCCCGTGTCCTGTCTCCCTCTTTCTCAGCGTCCTCCCTCATTTGTGACACGTGCATCCTTCACCAGCTTTCTGAGAATCCGTGTCCTGGATGGAGGCAAACCTTTCCATATCTTATATGTTTGAAATTGTCTTTACTCGCACACTTAGTTTCGCTAAGAATAGAATGATTATAAGTTGTTTCCTTTTATAATTGTAAAGGCATTACTTCATTGTCGTTTAGGTCCCAGCGTTGGTATTCCAATTCTTGATCTTTGAATGTGGTATGTTCTCTTCTTTCTGGAAATCTGAGGGTATTTTCTTTGTTCCTTAGTGTTCTGAGAAGCCATGATGTGCCTTGGTGTGGGTTATGCTCATCTATAATGTTGGGTGATCAATACATCTTTTATCTGCCCATTTGGAAAAAATCTCTTGAATGATATTGCTGCTTGGATGTTGGACTTTCTGAACCAGTCTTCTGGCATTATCTGTTCAATAATATTTTCTGTCATGTATTTTTACTCTATGGTGATTTTCAGCTCTTTCATTGCATTTTAAACTTCTGCTAGAATGTTGTTTATTTCCAGAGTGCTTTTTAGTTTGTTTGTGTACTCAATGTTGTTTCTTTTCTTTTTCCCTGTTTGTGGCTTTCTATTTTTGTTCCATGGACATAAGGTCTTCTCTTATCTCTCTGAGGATATTTGTAATTGTACCTTTTTTTAAAAAAAATATATATTCTTCTTCCTGTATGGCCTCCATTTCCTCCAAGTGGCTTTCTTCTTCCTATTTGTTTGTTTGCTTTTTTTTTTTTTTTGGTCTGTGCCTCTCGCGATGGAGTCTTTCTTTGTTCTCTGATGACCCTTGAGTCTCTACTCATCTTTACAAATGGAATACTAGCAAGCTGATTGGAAGCCCTGAGAAAGGGGGTCTGGCTTGTCAGCTGTGGTCTCCACAGCGGGGGTGTTCTGGCTGGGATGTATCTTTGGAGGGCCCCTGGCATTAGTTGCTTTCCTACTGTGCTTGCCAGAGGCCCCAGAAGGTTTTTCCCTGTCTTCCATAGGTTTTTTGTCCTAGGTACTTGTAACCTGGGAACTGGTGGGAGAAGTGGCCGGGAGAATCCCAGCTTTCAGTTCGTGCCCTTATTATCAGAATGATGCACCTGTCTGAAACAAGGGCTGGTACCTGGCAGTCTAGAGACTTTGTGCTTCATATCTGTCAGCCCCTAACTCTCATCATCTTGCTGCATTTTGGGAGAAACCATCACCTATGGCATGGTGGGATAGGACAAATGGGGTCATGGTGGACATTTGGGAACCAACTGCTCTTCAAACAAACTGACCTTCAACCAATCATTTCATGTTTACCTTCAAATTTACCCCCATACCCTATAGGTTCCTCATGCCATTTGTGAATTTGGGGGAACCTTGCAATCAAAATTCTGCCATTTCTTAGCTTTCTGTACTGTAGGCTGAGGATTAAGTGCTCTAAGTATCTTCTGAGTTGGTGACCACTTTTCCATAGGTTTTCAAGCTTCCAGTATTTTTCCATTACTGATTCTCTCCTGCACTCTTCGTTCTTGTGGTTTGTTCATTAAAAAAAAAAAAGTCTCTTCCTCTGATTTTAGTGGGGCTTTGGAAACGGTAGCAATAAATGATGTATTTCTTCTCCATTTATATTCAGAAGTAGAGTGCATTTTTCTTATCCTCCCTTCACCAAGCAAGTAGCGTTTATGTGTCCACCAATAGTGTTCTCCAGAGGTTTTGGTTCCAGGCTCAACAGTGAGTGGGCTTTATTTCTTCTCCTCCTTGTGGTCCTTTAAACCCAAACCTCCACTTGCCCAGTTGCAAAAACCCCTCCAAGCAGCTTGGTCTGAGCACAGATTTATGATAGTTTTCCTATTCCTTTAAGGATTTCTCTTTGTATCTTATGAGCTCAACTTTGCATTTAAAAGGATGTCAATTAGGGGCACTTGGGTGGCTCAGTCGGTTAAGTGTCTGTCTTCCGCTCAGGTCATCATCTCACGGTTGGTTCCTGAGTTCGAGCCCCCCCATTGGGCTCTGTGCTGATAGCTCGGAGCCTGGAATCTGTTTTGGATTCTGTGTCTCCCTCTCTCTCTTCCCCTCCCCGTCTCATGATGTATCTCTCTCGAAAATAAATAAACATTAAAAAAATTAAAATAAAAGGATGTCAATTATATTTTATTTTGTTTTACAGCAGGAAATTTCAGGGTATCTGGTCTACCCTATGATTAAAGATGAAAGTTTCCTTTAGATTTTTAGTCTCTCAAGATGGGACAATGGTTACTCAAGTAGATAATGTCATATTCATTTGTTCATTTAACAAACATTAGTTGATCCCACATCCTGTCCTCGGAGCTATGCTTGCAGCTACATGTGGCTATGTCCTTGTTATACATGTGCCCAAGAGGACTGGAGAACTAAACAGAACAAAGCAGTTTTGCACAGTGTTGCTAACTGAGCACAAGAGGGCCTGCCAAGCTGGGAGGTTTGGAAGAACCGCACAGTCACATACAAAAGAGGGCAGGCTAACAGAGTCATGGCAACTGTTAAAGGAGACTGGGTGACGCGGCAGGACATCGATCACTGATCGTTGGTCATTGGAAAGGGACATTTCAATCTGACACAAAAAGAAATGGGGATGTTTCCTCAGCCGGAAGCGGTAATGATTAAATGGTGTTTCACCAGAAAATTCTGAGAGCTTTGTTCTGACCACTGGGTCAGGGAGACAGAGAGAGAGAGGTCACTAGAGATAGAGCAACCAGCGAGGAGCAGCCATGACAGTCCATGGACTGATGACGGCTTCCACACTCAATTTTATTTTTCTTTTTTTGAGGAAAGGAGAGTTCATAAAGATCTCAAAAATTCCAAATGTATTTTTTAAAATTTTCATTTAGGATTCCAACTTTATTTCAACATCACAGGACTACTTTGAAGTTCTGTTATGGAACATTATCTAGAGTCATATGTTTGCCAAATATCTCTAAGCGACATAAAAATATTAAGTTCTTTGTAGTCAAAACGGCCTTTCTAGATATGAAAACTTTAAAACAGATTTATTCATAACACCGTCTAATTGTGCTTTCACTCCGCGACCTCGGGCATCCTGTGTTGCACAAATCCAATATACTCCTGAAAATACTTTGGATATTGAAATTCCAAATAGCTTGAGCCCATATTTTCTTATTTTAAGTGAGAAGAATAAAAAAGCATTTCTTAAAACCCCCATCAATTTTCCCATATATCACTGAACCATTCTTAGGAATCTATGTAATAATCCACGGAGGATTTCTAAAAGTTATGATGGATTTAAACCATCAGTTGCATTTGGGGCCCCTGGGTGGCTCAGTCGGTTGAGTGTCTGACTTCAGCTCAGGTCATGATCTCACGGTTCGTGGGTTTGAGGCCCGTGTCGGGCTCTGTGCTGACGGTTCAGAGCCTGGAGCCTGCTTCAGAATCTGTGTCTCCCTCTCTCTCTGCCCTACCCCACTCACACTCTGTCTCTCTCTCTCTCTCTCTCTCTCTCTCTCAAAAATAAATAAAACATTAAAAAAATTGTTTTAAAAGCCACCAGTTGCATTTAATGAACTCATTAGTGAGTGTGGACACAAGCTCTGTGCGCCCATGTTGTTCAGTAGCCCATACACATTATCTTGTCCTTTCTACCTGCGTAAGGGTTTTATATTCATTCCTTTCTCTCAGAATGCTCTTTTGTTCTCCTCTCTTTTTCGTGATGGGGTTTTCTAGAACTCTTTGGTTCATGTACTTTGCTCACAGGCTTTTCCACTCCCTTAGAAGGCATTTTCTTTCACTTACCAACGGGGGGAAAAATGATTGCTGTAACATGCAAGTTTAAATAACACAATCGACAAAGCAAGAAGAGGGAAGCCATCTTACAGGGGAAACAGAGAAGATAGACTGCAGGGCGCCCATGTCCTCTTGCCCAGACTTGTGTTCAAATGATGAGTTTTTACTGGCCCCAGCATGCAGATACTTTATAGCAGGATTTCAATTAGGATAATGCATGTGGGGGAAAAAATGGTTCCAAGTCATTACAGAGAATATTTGGAGAGCGTGATTCAGGTAGTAAGTTCAATGTCGGTATTGTGTTCTGTGGACCCACTGTCTTTTCCTAAGAAGAGAAAAGAAAACTAGAAGCGGGTTTTCTATAATTAGCCAAATAAATACAAAACACAAAAATACAAACACTAAAACCAATTATATTTATTTAATGTCTTCTGGTTCGTACCCTGTCTTCTGATTAGACAACAAATCTTTTTGTGGAAATGACCTCATTTTGCAATTCAATCCAACAAATGATGCTGGCCGCCTACGTGGTGGCAGGCACCAGGCCAAGCAAAGAGCTGCTTATGACACAGACCAAGTACCTCGGCTGAATTTGTAAGTTTGTTCCAGAAAGTGTTTCTTTCCCCCCAGTTTCCACGTCTGGATTCCTTGCATCTGCCTCTAGGTAAACGGGTTGTTTCTCCATAGCACTCCACCTTCCCAAACAAGCAAAACCTTTTCCCAACCATGACCAAAGCAGCAAACAGCCGGGTCATTTATACTGATATCCATTCCAAATGTGATTATTAAAATAAAAGCATACATCGTTAGGTCACGGGTAATCACTAATCATTGTGTGCGATTCCTGTATATGTTGGAGAAAAAATAGAAATAGAATACGTAAGGACAAAATAAATATCCTTTCCCCATTAAACTTCGACTTTTAGCTTTCGTCTCTTCTTCTCCTAACCGCACTTTCCTTATTTTGCAAAAACAAGATTTCACTTTCTTCGATGAAGTTTCCAGGGTCAGAAAGTCCTAACTCTTCAAAGGATCCCAGAAGCTCGGAGTTTCTCCTTTTCTCTGCTTCAGGGTTTCTGATGGTTCTAGGGTCAAAAGCCTGTAAGCGATTTCCTTCACTTCCTAGAGAAAGGCATTCTCTTTCACTCCTTGGTGCTCTGAATAGACTCTGACGTATTTTAACTGGCTAGCCAGACTTCCAGAGGAAATCTGGCTTTAAGCTTCCAGAACTGACCTTCCTTCCTTTTTTCTTTTCTTTTCTTTTCTTTCCACTGTCAGAAGAAGAAAAATCAGGAAGACAAGGGCGAGCAGCGACAAACACTTATATATCCAACAGGACAAAAAGTTCTCCCAGTGGTCAGGGTGGTTATCACTGACCCAGGCTGACTTCCTCCCCTCCCCTCCTTATCCCCTGAAGGCACCTAAATGCAGTATTGACTGGGAGGCAGTTTTCACAGACTCCCCCAGGTCAGCACTGTCTGATAGCAATATATTGTAAACCACATATGTGATTTAAAACTTTCCTGCAGCCATGTTTTTTTTTTAATGTTTATTTATTTATTTTGAGAGGGAGGGGAGTGGGGAGGAAAAGAGAGAGAGAAGACAGAGAGAGCGAGAGAGAGAATCCCAAGCAGGCTCTGAGATGTCAACAGCCCAACGCGGGGCTCAGTCTCATGAAGCCTGAGATCAACCTAGCTGAAATCAAGATTTGATTGACTGATTGATTGATGTTTAAATGTTTACCCATTTTTGAGAGAGAGAGAGAGAGGGAGAGATAGAACACGAGCGGGGGAGGGGCAGACAGAGAGGGAGACAGATCATCTGAAGCCGATTCTGAGCTGTCCGCACAGAGCCTAACATGGGACCCAAACTCACAAACCATGAGATCATGCATGACCTGAGCCAAATTGGTCATATGCTTAACTGACTGAGCCACCCAGGTGCCCCTGAAGATTCTTTTTAGATTCTTTTCTTCTTAAGTGCATTTTGCACTTAAAGCTCAGCAAATTTGGATGGCTTGGTTTTTATGGGGAGTAAATGCCTTGTATGATTTTATAAATTTTATAGTTGGAAAGCATACTCATATACCTAAGTTGTTCCAAACATCCTTAAAAGTTTCCTCATAACTGAAAAATCATTCTCCTTTAACATTCACATCCACATTGATAAAACTGGGTCATCTTTTTAAAAGTAACTGCCTCGATTTAAAGCAAAAGGCATGATTTTCAAATCCAGGTCTGCCTAAGGAAATTCATTCATTCTTGTGCTAACTCAGTATTAACCCTGAACTCAAAATGGTATTGACATTGAAAAGCAGCTTTTGGTCAGTATTGAGCTTTTCATCTTTTTCTTATAGTTTCGCAGCCGGGTTTACAGAATGCTATCAATTACAATGAAGATCTTCTGCATATTGACTCATGAAAGAAAACCATAAAAATCATTAATGTTGATTTGATTATGAAGAGCTTCCATTTTAACTGAAGATTTTGCCTCTGTCTTGGTAGGTCACTGATAAGC
This sequence comes from Felis catus, assembly GCF_018350175.1. Taxonomy (NCBI): domain Eukaryota; kingdom Metazoa; phylum Chordata; class Mammalia; order Carnivora; family Felidae; genus Felis; species Felis catus. Next base: position 34,781,711 of record NC_058384.1, on the reverse strand, counting down.
TTTTCTTTTCTTCTGAGCTCCAAATTTAGCTCATTGATATGCAGTATGATATCGGTGTGAAAATCTAAGTCATGATGCCATTTTTTAAATCTCTAATTATTGGGTATTTGGTAAATATCCCTTTATTTTCAAGAATGAAAGTTGGAATTGAGGTTAACAGTACAGTAAAAGTTTGCAAAACTTTTTCACCACTCCAGAGTGTTGGCCATGAGCCCATTAGGTTGTCTTTTACTTCTTTCAACAGTTCTATTCACTTCTAATGATTGATTGCATTTGCATGTATACACTGACTGATTTTAACAACTGTATCCAGGACAAATTTCATGGAGTCTGCTTTGGAAAACTGGGCATAAATATTTGTAAGATGTATCATACAGTGAAACAAAGAAATAAAGGAACATCAGTTCCTTTTTAAAAATTTCAATAAATCTGTGATTTGAGCTAACATGGCTGGAAAATTGTTTATTGTGTTAGAAACTAACTTTTTAATATCCAGCCAAAATTCTTCTTTGACAGATGTAAAATAAAAAATATCCATGCCATGAGCTTGATATTTTAGGCTATGAATGGACAATATTTCTTCGTAAATTAAGAAGCCTTTAGAGACAAAACATACCCTAAGGACTCACTGGGCAGTGTTATACCTTGTGACTCATTTAAGGCTAAAACAAAACAAAGCAAAACAGAACAAAAACTTGCAATTTTTCAGATTTTGAATCAATTGAACTTTGATATTGTTAAAGGGGTCTTGTCTTTTATAAGCAATTGTTTGGTGGCTTAATTGAAGTTCTTTTTGCGAAATATCTTTTTTTTTAGTATTTTCCTCATAATTTTCTAAAACATTTCTATAGCTGAAATCATAGTTTCTTTTACCATGTCTCCAACTAAAAATGTATGCATATGTATGTATGCATGTGCGAATCAAGGCAATCTTATATCTGGTGAAAGTGACAAGCTCAGATCCTATTTAAAACGTCTTAAAACTTCGTGACAACACGGGTAGACCTGGAAGACATTATGCCAAGTGAAATACATCAGTCACAGAAGGCAAATACTGTACGATTCCACTTACATGAGGTATCTAAACTAGACAAACTTAAGAAAGCAGAAAACCAAGAAGCGAAAAATAGAATGTTGGTTGCTAGTGGGTGGGGGGAGGAGAAAATGGGGACTGGTTCAACGGATATAAATTTAGTTAGAACAGACGAGTAAGTTCTAGAGGTCCATTGCACAAACTGGTGCCTGTAGTTAACAATGGAATATTATGCACTTAAAAAATTGTTAGGAGGGTAGATCTCAGGTGTTTTTAATACACACACACACAGCAAAGGGACACAGGGAAACTTTTGGAGGTGATATATGTTTATTACATTGATTGTAGTGATAATATCACAGGTGTCTACATATACCCAAATTCATCAAATAAAAAAAAATTTAAAAATTTGAAAGAAAGAAAGAAAGAAAGAAGAGATTGTCTACAAAGGGGAAAATCTGTCTTAGATATTTGATTCTGATTTGAAGTAACTAATTTCAACAACCCTTTTTTGAATATTGAGAGGCAATTTAGCAAATTCACCGTGTATTTGGTGAAAATGTCTCTTACTGTTGCACACTTCATTACCTTTAAAAACATCTTTATACCAAAATCAGCTTTCTCATTTGACATCCCGTCAGCAAGTCGCAATCACCATTCACTGTGACGTTTACAACGTATCATTTCCATGACAGCACCCGCTTCTGGACCTCTAAGCAATTCGGCGTCAGTGGTATGCCTTCATTTTTAAAAAATTTATTTTGAGGGGCGCCTGGGTGGCTCAGTCGGTTAAGCGTCCGACTTCAGCCAGGTCACGATCTCGCGGTCCGTGGGTTCGAGCCCCGCGTCGGGCTCTGGGCTGATGGCTCAGAGCCTGTTTCCGATTCTGTGTCTCCCTCTCTCTCTGCCCCTCCCCCGTTCATGCTCTGTCTCTGCGTCTCAAAAATAAATAAAAACATTAAAAAAAAATTTATTTTGAGAGAGAGAGAGAAAGACAGAGAGAGAGAATGCCCAGGGGAGGGGCAGAGAGAGAGAGGGAAAGAGAAAATCCCAAACAGGCTCCCCGCTGTCAGCAAGGGGCCCGACTTGGGGCTCAAACCCGCAAACCTAACCATGCGATCATGACCTGAGCCAAAATCAAGAGTCTGCTGCTTTACTGACTGAGCCACCCAGACGCCCCAGCATGCCTTCACTTTGAATTTCAACATCAACTGTGTTACGATTAAAATGTCGATGTAATCACCGACGATGATTTACGGATATCACTGTAACTGGCGCTGTCCGCATAAAATATCCAAATGAACACATCATAAGGTCACACTGGTGTATAGAAAAAAAAAAAAGAACTCATTTGAATTGAATCAATAGGTGGCTATCAGCTGCGTCAGTGAAACGCTTACGGGTAATACTAGAAACAGGGCACGTGCTCGACATGAACACCCTCAGGTTAAGAGGAATGTTTCATGTGTGGTCCTACCAGGGGTCAGCTTGTGTGACGAGAAAAATACTTTACGCGACTTCGGTTTTTACATGCAAATTATTACCGCGAAGCAAAATTTAAAAATGCGATGCCGCAGCAGCAGCAGTCACATTTTGAGTGCTCAGCGGACCCCCGTGGCTAGTGGTCACCACCCTGGATGGTGCAGTCTCGGATGATGTACTAACCATCCCTGGTTAGACTCCTAGCTGAATCTAAAACGCCTCTCTCAAGGGGTTTTGCTTCCGTTCCCTTAAGTGAATATTCAAAACCACACATGAAGAGATATTTGAAAAATATGATTATGCTATAATTCAGGTGGCTCCTCTACACAAGGATGTAATGAAAGAACGATATAAATAAAGATTTTTAAAAAGTTCAACTTTCAGAAATCTAGCTTTCGCAAGTTCCACATTTTTATTACATATTGGATTAAATAGGCTATCCCATGTAAACCATTTAACATAATAAAACATAAGCAATGCACCTGTTTGGGTTTTTTTTCCCTGTGTCATCTCATTGCTGGTTATTTTGAGCCAAAAGAAATTGGTGCTGTTGTCCTTTTGCTGTTGGGGTGGGTCGGGGGGAGGGCCAAAGGTGACTGATGTTCGGGAGTTGAGGCTGGGCTTGGAAGGTAGCAGACGTCCTCGTCAGCATCCCCCTCTCCAGCCCGTGCCCCCATCCCTGACTGGCGGGGAGTGGGGCTTGTTCATCACAGGAGCTCATCATCTCGAGCTGGGGGCTTGCTAGACCCCCTCTTCTCTGACCACAAATACGGGGAAGGCTGGCCACTGAGTGGGGGACCTTACCCAAAGGGGAGCTTAGAGCTCACTTTCATGCACAGCAAGTTCATGCAGCTATTGTTTTGGAAATGAAAAAAAAAAAGAGAGAGAGAGAGAGAGATCGATCTTCTTCCCTCTCTACTCTGATCCCTGTGTATCCTGAGCAACCCGAAGAAGGAAGGGAGCTGCTATGGGTTGGCCTTGAACTCCTCGTCCACAACCATAGCTGCTTCTGTCTGGCCAGCTGTGCCCATGAAAGATCTTCATATGTTCCAGATGACTGGAGTTTGAGTAAGGTATTATTTACAGGAAGAACAGTTAAGGACTCTTTGGTCTTTAGCATTTGGGGAAGATAGCCCATCCCATCTTAAAACATGGAAGCCTATTGTTCAAATTCTGGATACAGGACTTAGAAACACTGTCAGGATATGTTGTCAGGAACACGTAGCATAAATGAGTAAAAGAGAGTTGTTAAGAGTAAAAGCTAGTATTTATTGAAAGCTCGCCATATCCTATCTCATTAATCCTCAAAGAAACATTTGTTGGGAATATTTTTACCTACAATTGTGAGATGATGAACCTGAGGCAATGAGATGATAAATAACTCGTCCGAGAACATACAGCTGGTAGAGGATGAAGCTAGGATTCAAACCTAAACAGTCTGAGTTATGCAAAGAATGGAAAGAATCTGATATCTTTGCATATATATGTCTCTATAAAAATAAGTATGATAGGGGCACCTGGATGGCTCAGTTGGTTAAGCATCTGACTTCAGCTTGGGTCATGATCTCTTGGTTTGTGGGTTTGAGCCCTACGTTGGGCTCTGTGCTGACAGCTCAGAGCCTGGAGCCTGCTTCAGATTCTTTGTTTCCCTCTCTCTCTGCCCTTCTGCCACTCGTGCTCTGTCTCTTTCTGTCACTCAGAGATTAATAAAAATATTTAAAAAATTAAAAAATAAGTGTGATATATGAGATATGTATCTACATATCATGGCTGTCTATATATCTATGTATAGGTATATGTCTCTATCTATATATTATATATAAATATATAATATGTGTCTATATGAAACATCTCCAGTATTGGAGCACCCTGGTGGCTCAGTCTGTTGAGTGTCCGACTTCGGCTCAGGTTATGATCTCACAGTTCGTGAGTTCGAGCCCTGCATCAGGCTCTGTGCTGACAGCTCAGAGCCTGGAACCTGCTTTAGATTCTGTGTCTCCCGCTCTCTCTGCCCCATCCCCACTCATGCTCTGTCTCTCTCTGTCTTAAAAATAAATAAAACATTAACATTAAAAAAAAATTTAAAAATCTCTAGTATTTTTTACTTACCGCTTCTATTTAACCCTTTCTGAACAGAAATCTTAAATACTGTCCAGTGATTTACTCACATGTGTTCATATTTACCTACTATTTTTGCTATTATTGCTATTGTTGAATCAAATGAACTATCTACTTTTTTTTCATTTAAGATTGAAAATTGAAGGGGCGCCTGGGTGGCGCAGTCGTTTAAGCGTCCGACTTCAGCCAGGTCACGATCTCGCGGTCCGGGAGTTCGAGCCCCGCGTCGGGCTCTGGGCTGATGGCTCGGAGCCTGGAGCCTGTTTCCGATTCTGTGTCTCCCTCTCTCTCTGCCCCTCCCCCGTTCATGCTCTGTCTCTCTCTGTCCCAAAAATAAATAAACGCTGAAAAAAAATTTGAAAATTGTACTGCCCTTTGTTCAGAAGCTCAAGATAAGGTAACTAACAGAAAGTACAGTCGAAGGATGCAAGGAGAGTAAACAATTAGACACTTAAAGGGAACGGATTGGCACATATGGGCAATGAGATGGCTATCAGCTTTCTGACAGTGAGAACAAAAGCCGAACACATTAGATTTCATAGTTTTCATTTTCGGACAATAAGAAGAATAAAATTCAGCTGCAGACAACTCGAGAAGGAATTAATGTATGAACCTTTAAATAAAGGGAGATAGGCAGCACTGTGGAAAATACCTAACTCTGTTTTTTTTTAAGTTTATTTATTTTGAGAGAGAGAGTGTAGTGGAGGGACAGAAAGTGAGAGAGAGAGAGAGACAGAGAGAGAATCCCAAGCGGGCTCTGTGCTGTCAGGGAGAAGCCTGATGTGGTGCTCGAACCCATGAACCATGAGATCATGACTTGAGCCGAGATCGAGTGGGACGCTTAACCGACTGAGCCTCCCAGGTTTTTATGCAACACAGAAGAGTCAGATAGTTGATTGTCATCTTGAGAGCCTCTACCCTTACATACTAACCTCCTACTTGTTAAAGCATCTCCACAGGCTGAAAAAATGTGATCCTGTATTTCCTTCAAGGCCTAAGAAGATCACAGGTGTAGAACCTGGGGAATCTCTGATGGGTGGTTTATATGCTTTGACCCTCTCCAATCCCAGACGCCTAAGCAATCGCCGGGCACATGCTAAACACCTATAAATAATGACCCAAACGTCTAAACGATATAGATTTTTCTGGACTGAATGAGAGCTATCCAATCAAGATGGGAAAGAAAGAAACCTGTCCTTCTATGTTGTAATATTAAGATCTGGACTTGGCAATCCTCTTCAGGCAGGCTACCCACGGCAGAGTTGCAGGAACAACATGGGATGGGGCAGGGGAACAGCTTGGAATAATGCTTGAATGATGTGCTGGGCACCGTTCTAAATAGCTCTATGAAGGAGATACCATTATCATCTACATTCTTCCAAGAGGAAGTTGAAAGCCCAGAGAGATCAAAGGTCACATATAAGCATCCCTGAGTGAGGAGACCCTGTTCTCGACAGAGGGCGACAGTGATAGGACAGACTTAGGAATTCTAGTCCGTACTGCTTGGGAAAACAAGACTTTCATTTGACAACCTGCTTTAGGCGGTGACCACCTGTCTATACCTTCTCAAAGCGAACTCCTCTATTATTCTGTACTTTTTGCTGAGGAAGGCGTCTATTAGGCGCCACAAATAAGTAATAGTGTGGAAAAGCAGCTTAAATAGCAGAATGATTCAATTTAACCAGTGGGAGAAGATTGTATAAAATTGTTCTTTTTAAACTTTTGATGAATGCTTACTTATTTCTGTGATTTAATTATGCTGTAATTTATATTAATTAATGTTCCTCCTGGCAATAGCTAAAGTACAAATTCAATGGTTGCTTCAGACCTTTCCTAGGCAAAGACAATAAAACAATGCCACTGGTTCAAAGGAGAAAGGCTAGCCTTCCTGTTTCCTAAGGCAGAGGGACATGCCCCTAATTTTCCTAGTCTTATGAAGATTAAAAAAAAGGAGCAGTTCTAGGTCATTGCCCCATTTGGTGCCATTTAAAAGTGGTGCTGTTTCTGCCTTGAGACTCTAACTAGTCTAACAGCGCTGTTTTCCCAAAGGTGCTGGAGAGTGAGACACTAGCCTGAAGTCTGTGTTCCGTATTAAATGACGTTGAGTGGCCCGGGTGTCCTTGATGATTTCCCAAAGTGGAGGAGAACACTCTCTAACAGAGCTTTGTTCTTATACAAAGCACTTTTTAAGAGCAATCGTAGGAATGGGAAAGTGGGTGTAGATAGGAGGTCAAATGAGTGCCTGAGGGACCGTGGAGATCTGAGGGGCTATGGGAGAGTCAAAGATGAAAGGATTTTAAGTTTGGTTAGCTCAGGTGATGGTGCCACCACCGGTACAAGTAGGAAAGTTAAGAACCAGGTAGGTTTGGATGGTGGAGGGACTGAAACCACAGGCAGGAATCTATTTGCACATAGACAGTAGGGGCCAGTAAGTTTCTAAAAAACGAACAGTTGCCCACCTCCCTTGTTTAGGATCTGTGCTGTCACTATTTTCCGTTAATATTGACATAACGTCAAGGGTCCATAATGGTCTGATAAAGGTCTGAAAGAGGCCAAAGACTCATAGAAGTTGATACCGCCGTCTCACAACCTGACGCAATTTATAGAACCAATGCCAGGCCATTCTTCCCTCCGTTCAAATTTATTCATCCATTCAACCAGCATGTGTTTCTATGATCCAGGCACTGCAGGGACTATGCTAGGTGCTATGGATAAAAAGGTTGATAGCATAAGGAGCTTAATAAGAGACGATAAGAAAACAGGCAATAACGTCAGAGTGAGTACGCAATGGTAGGGGTAGTGGGCAGAGCTCATAGGAGAAGCACCTTACTCAGCCCTGGTGAGCCAGAGAACCCTGCCTGGAAGAGGTGATGTCCACGTGTTAACCGAAATGATGGGGAGCAGAGAGCTGGGGCAAGTGGCAAGGTAAGAGTTTTCCAGGCAGGGCAGTAAGCAGGTCTACATGGTTAGAGCGGAAAGGGGTATTCAGGAGCTGGGACTGAATTCAAGAGCCGTGAGATGCTATCTACTGAAAGATTAGAATGATCTCTCTGCCTACAGTAGGAAGGATGGAGTGGGCTTGGGTAGTGCTTCAAGGAGTACTTTGCTGTCTTCTGATCAGCTGGGGACAAGTGCCAAGGGTTCCCACCTCAGGGAGGAGCATCTTGGGAAATCAGAATCGGAACTTTGGCCCCAGCACTGTTAGACTCCCACTCTGACGCTCTCCACCTTCCGCTACCACTGTAGCGGCCCTTGTCAAGGAATCGTAAGAACCTATATTTCAGAAGCCCTTTCTTCATCCCAGCCCCGATGTAAGCATCTCACAGTTTCCTCCAAACAAGCCTATGGGGTAGGGATTATTTTTATCTCCATTTTACATAGAAGGAAGCTGAAGCTCCAACAATTTGAGCGGCTTGCCCCAGATGGCACAGGTAGTAAGTAACAGAGGGAGGATTCGAACCCAGGCGAACTGTCTCGAGAGCCCACACTTGTGACTGTAGGGAATAGGAAAAGGCAGGTGGCATTCATCGTTCTAACTGGGATGTTGGCGTATCACAGGAGAAGAGTCTGAAAGATAGAACCACGCTTTTTTGTGGGAAAATTATATATAATTTATTATATATTAAAAATGCCATTTTAACCGTTTCTAAGTATACGATTCAGTAGCGTCATTCATGTTCATACTGGTGTGCAACCATCCCCACAATCTGTTTCCAAAAACATTTCCATCATTCCAAATAGAAACTCAGTACCCATTAAGTAATAATTCACCTTTGTTTCTTCCCCCAGCCCATGGTAATCTCTACTTTCTGTTTCTATGAAATTTCCTATGTGTTTCTATGTATTTCATATAAATGGAATCGTACAATATTTGTTCTTTTGCCTTTGGCTTATTTCATCTACCATAAAGTCTTCAAGGTTCATCCATGTTGTAACAGGTAACAAAACTTCATTACTCCTCATGGCTGAATAATATTCCATTATATTATGTACCACATTTTGTTTATCCCTTATCTGTTGATGGACCCTGGGTTGTTTCCACCTTTTGGCTACTGTAAGAAAATGTTCTAATGAAAAATGCTCTAAGTAACCATTTAAATCCCCACTTTGGATTATTTTGAGTATGCACCTGGAACTGGAATTGCTCGATTGTAGGCTGAGTCTATGTTTAGCTTGGTGAGGAACCTCCAAACTATTCTCCACGGCGACTGCACCATTTTATATTCCCATCAAAATGTACAAGGGTAGAACTGTAAGACTTTAAAAGTGGAAAGGATCCTCAGTCTATTTAATGAGCTCCTTTACAGCTGGAGGGGTATTACTGATTTAAAAATTAGTCACCATTTTTGATCGTTGACCAGATGTCAGCCATTTATGTATAATATTCCACTGAGTCCTCTCCAAACCCCTATTATCTCAATTTTACAGACAGAGAAACTGATGCTCAGAGAGGCTGGTTTAAATGCTCAGTATCTCCCAAAGGATAAATGTGGAGCTAAGCTTTGAACTCAAGCCTGTTTCTAGTCTCAAGCACACTTAAGATCCTAAACACGGGGCTTCTCTGTGGCATGGGGTTACTTCCTGGAATTGGTTCTCAGTTTTGTCCATTCTCTAGGATGACTGCAAAATGTTGTGTGCTAGTGAAAGCTTTTAATTATGCCTGCAAATTTATTTACAGATTTACCTGGCGTGCGTACGTATGTGTGTGCTTTCGTATTACCTGGGTTCATGTTTTTCAAATGCAGCTTCATTGTCCATCAACAATGGAACAGGCAGGAAACAAAACACTTTGTTGTTATTGTTGACTAAATATAGCACTGGTGTTGGTTCTTCCTCTTCTGAACCTTCTCCAAAGTATTCCTCTGGGTAGCTATTGTAGTCTGATTTATAATAAACATTCTGCTAATTTGGATGCTGTTAGTAGTGGGAGAACTCATCAGATTTTTACATCTGTCTTTTTGTCCTTCATGGGCGTGCTTATCACCCATCGCTTGTCTGATTTTCTTTGTTATAGATTGAATTTCCATATGCTGCCACACCGTGCCTGTAGCCTTGCTTTCCAACCATCTCTTTACCGTGCAAGACGTTTCACACCCTATTGTGAAGCACAGGCGTGTGTTATCTTTAACCAACGATAACATTTCCCCCAAGAAATCTCCTTCTGCTTCTCCTCTGCTTTATAGGTGTTTGATTTCATTCATTTGTTCTGTTTAATGTCCTCATTACATAACGTATTACAGGGCGGCTTCCTTTTTCTCTTTTGCTCTCTAAACAACTTGGTCGGCCGTTCTGGGAATCATATTACTTTTTTTTTTCATCTAGGATTTTAAACTCTGTTATTAGTGATACCGAGAATTAGTCTAGCCTGCTTCCGAGTGTGTTCTTTTTTACTTGAAGAATGAAAGCACAGCCAAGAGGAAAAACAGTCCTTGCAAATGGTCCTCCGTACTTTCTTCAAGGGGCTCTTCTCATTAGTGTTCTCCTACTAGGTGTCTAGAAATTCTAGCTGGGATTTTCACTGTCGCTGGCTCGCCCGGCTGCCCCAGGCATCCTGCTGGTTGCTTTGGCTTTACAGAAGCAATTGCTTACGTTTGTATAAAGCCTTATACTTCATAAACCACATTGGAATACACCGTGTGAGTTGAGTCTGACTTAAACGCAGTAAGTAAGCTTTATAAACCCTGTTTGTGATGAGAAACTGAGACACAAGGAGGCTAAAAAAATTTTCCAAGGCCACACAAACTAAGTGGCAGAAACAGTATGGACTTTACATTTTTTGCATATTTTTCTTATATTTTATCAGCACTTAGGTATATTTAAATTCTTATTGGTTCCTAGTAATCAGATAGTGAATTAAAAAAAAAAAAAAGAAAAGTATGAAGAAGATAGTGGTAAACAGCAGGTGGAAAGAACCAGAGTAGAAACGAGGCAAAGATGGACACATTTCTAAGTCTTCAAGTTTGAGCTACGGTTTTTCTTCATTGACCTGTATTTGTGTCCAACGGTTGCACACAAAATCGTTACAAACTTAACAGCTGAAAACAACACCCGCTTATTCTCTCTGGATCTGGGTCTGGATCTGGCCGGGTCCCCCGCTCAGAGTATCCCAAGGCTAAGGTGAAGGTGTTGACCAGCCTGGGCCCTCATCTGGGGGCCCTGGGAAGGAATCCATTTCCACTCTCATTCTTGCTGTTGGAGAATTCAGCTCCTTGTGGGCGTAGGACTGAGATCCCTCTCTTGTTTCTGGGAGTCAGCAAAGCTACTTTTCTTAGAAGCCACCAAATTTCTTGACAAGTGGCCCCTTCCCTCTTCAAGCTATCAGTAGTGACTTGAGTCCTTCTGCTTGAGATCCCTGACTTCCCCTTCTGCGACCAGCTAGAGGAAATTCTCTGCCTCCAAGGGGCTCTTAGGATGAGGTCCTACCCACCTGGATGACTCTTCCTATTTTAAGGCCGACTGGGCATTTTAATGTAACCTACGGATGGGAGTCAGACCCAGGCTCTTCATGGTTCTGAGGATTTTGCAGGATGTGCAGGGGTGGGGTGGGGGCGGGGTGGAGCGAAACACCTTAGACTCTTGTCTTCTGGAAAAAACTGGCCCTGTTCCTCCCCACCATCTTAAATAACACCAGTGTCTGGTACTCCTATCGTGTGGCCTTCAGGGATCCCTAAAATCTCTCCAACACTCACTGCTGATTTCCTCTTCGAGTGTGGCCTCAGGCAGCCATTCCAGACTTCTGAGTGCTCTCAGACGTCTAGTTGACCTTGCTCGATGCTAGGCCCGAGAATTCCTAAACATCTTTATCACTCCCCTGAAGATCCTTTGGCTCCCCAATCCCGAAAAATCCCATTCTTATTCCTGACCCATCTCCTAATGCCCTGAGTGGTTTGCCCTGGCCTCATTCACTGACTGGTAACCGTGGCTTCTGATTCTTTCCTCGGAGGCCTAGCTGGTGTCAGGCCCGGGTCCTGTCCCAGTTCCCATGCAGCGTAAAATGATGAGTGACGCCTGGGCTCAGCTCTGGAAGCTACTTTGGCTTCCTCTCCATTTCCTGGTCGGAGGAACAGGAGCGAAGCTGTCTTCTTCCCAAGATCCCACGATCCACTTGGCACTTTCCAGCCACGGCTCGTTTCTGACATTGCAGGACTCAGTCAATACCACGGTCTAGAGATTCAGACTATGGTTCTCTCAAAGTCATCCGATAGCCCACCTGCCCCCCGGGAGGGGGTCTTTCGGAATTGCAGCTTTAACATATTAGGACGTTAGGTGTTCAACATCTTCTCAGGTGCCTCACTGCGTAGAAGGAATACGGCAAGCCTGCGAGGGAAGGAGTATTAGGCGCATTTTGCCAATGAAGGCATTGAAGCTCAGAAAGTTCAAACAACTCGCCTGAGGATAGAGAACTAACAAGTGACAGAAACACCTCAGTTTGCGCCTCTTCCGTTCCTGTGATTGCTTGCTCTCAAGGAAAGAATAACACACGTCCGATCAGGATGCCACAAACACAGTGGAAGCGAGGTCGTGCTCTCACACTTGGGCTCCTTGTTGCCGGTATCCCCTATGCTTTTTTAAAGCGTGGCTTTAGGAAACATTCTGCTGCGGTCGTTTGCTGTCCCTTCGGCTCTCAGTTCCGTCAGCGCGGCGGCTGCGGGCACATCCCAGCACAAGGCGGCACCGCGAAGGCTTTCCTGATGCGGCACACAACAAAGCAACCCAGCAGACGGTTGCCATAAAGTGCCATATGGAAAAATCATGTGTGGTGTGCGCGTTCGGGGCAGGCAGCAAGGGCGCCTCCTTCCTGCGGGGACCCACCCGGGGTGGGGATAGTCTCTGAGCAGTTCGACTGTGCGTCTGGAGGCAGATTGAGGCACCCGGGCACACGTTTTGGCCAGACCCCCCCCCGGACTGTCGGGTGTATGACAGATCAACAGCGGAGGGGGGTTGTGGTTGGAGTGGATTCCTTTGCTCTGACCCTGGTTGGCTCAGCACTGCCATTTCATTGTTCCCCGAGAAGGCTGTGGTGGCAAGTCAGTCTCAGTACCTGCCAAGGGCCTTGTTTACTTGTCAGGGAGGCTTCCCAGCCCACGGCCTCTGCCTCGGGCTGAGTGGGGCTGGCCACGTTCCGTATCCACTCTCCTTACCAGGAGCAGGACCCTGATTCAACGACAGCCAATGCACAGACTGACCTGCGACCCAGGAGGAGGCCCCACATGAGAAGTCCTTCCCCATCAGAAGCTGTGCTGCTCAACGAGGCGAGTCCGGTTCTCATTGTTGAAAATCTGACCTGGAAACCGGAGAGAGTAAGGGCCAGTGGGCAGAAAGTGGAAACGACAGACACAAAAAGGGACCGACAGCGAGAGCAACAGAGCCGGAAACTCTTGAGACAGGCAGATGCGGGACGCCAGCCCATCTAAGGCCTAGCGTTGTCAGAGCCTCTGAACGTCCTCCTGATAACCCCTCTGATGCCGCACGGGACTTGCATTTCTGCTTGTGTATCGCAGGGAGATTCTGGTCTCACGCGTTGTATTCGGAAGGTTTGGGCTGCAAAAGAAAACCGCACTTGAAGCCGTCTAGATAAGAAAGATAATCCATCTCATTTAACAGGAAAATCCCAAGGCGCGCCCCTCCCCCACCTCTCCAAATCCATGAACAACATCCTGAAGATACCAAGTGTTTCCTAACTCTCTTCTCTGCCACCCTCAATATGCTGCCTGCGCCTCTAGTCCAATGTGTCACTGTCTTTTCAGAAAGACTGTAGTGATTCCGGGCAGTGGCATCTAGAGATAAAAAAGGAAATGCATGTTTCTTGTGACCCTGTCAGACAGGGAGGAAAATTTTCCAACCGCTCCCCAGCAAGCTTCCCTGCTCCGTCACTGGTTGGAATCATACCTGGTACCCATCCCTACATTAAGCACTGGGGACAGCTGGGAGGAGTGCAGCCTGCCCCCCCTTCCCCCCCACCCTTCCCGGAAGCACAGCCTGGCTCTACCCTTCAACTGAGTCAGGGTCAGCTTTCTGTCAGCCAGGGAGAACGAAACAGCAGTGTCCGCTTCACGTGTTTCCTCGTACCTAGCAATGCTGTTCCACTGCGTGACGTGACCTGGTTGCACCAGTTTCTTCCAACTCAAAGAATCAGTGAACATCCAGATCATCCTTAGCAAGTTGAGGGACTGGTCCACAGCAGGACCACTCGGTGTGTGAGTCGAGTGGGTGTGTGAACGCAGTATTGTGTGGCGCCCTGAAAGACCCCATTTCTTTCCAATCTCTTATGTGGCCCCAAAGGTTTATCCACATACGCACACGTGCGCGCACGCGCGCGCTCGCGCGCGCGCGCGCACACACACACACACACACACAGAGTTAACAGAGAATCTGAGCAATGGACCCATCACACTGCTGCGGATCGCCGGACCAGTTCATTTCTTGCCTTCTCGGACCTCCTCAGCAGTGCGGCAGTCAGGCTCTTGGATTCAGAGTCTGCTTCTGCAGAGGTTTTTCTAGAACAGTGGTTCCCAGAACTTCAGCATGTATCACAGAATCCACTGGATGGTTCCTTAAAACAAAATTGCTGGGCTCCGCCTCCAGAGTGTCCGATTCAGGAGGTCTGGGGTGGAGCAGAGGTTGCGGATGGACTTCTTACAAGTTCCTGGGTGGCGCTCCCGCTGCCGGTCTGAGGACTAGGCTTTGAGAACTACTTGCCCAGGGCAAGGAGTGCTGATCCTCCTTGTAGCTGGAAGGGAAGCATCTAAGAAGGCCACTCACAGAACGTGTCCTGCTGTAAGGACAACCTGCTTCCTCATCACTTGCTATCACTACCTCTCCAGGCAGCAGAAGACGAGAAGGCCTAATTCTCAGAGAAATAGAGGCCACCGTCTGCAAGAATGTTGCAGGGGGTGGAAATGTGGCTTCTCGCTGAGGGAAGGAGAGAGAGGGAGAGAGAGAGGGAGAAGGGGGTCAGCCTTTGGTTGACAGAGCTTGGCTAGGCGAATGGGCACAGAAAGTCGGGTCTTTCTCACTCCTAAGACTTCTCACCTGTAAAATGAATAGGTACCAGCTCTGTCTGCGTCACAGGGTTGCTGTAAGGATAAAGAGGAAAGATGGGTTGAAAGCGCCCAGGTAAAATACAGACCTGTTTATGTTTACAGTCTTGTTAATGACAGTAAGGGGATAACAGGGCTGTGTAAGGCCCCTTTGTGGCTCACGACAGGTGAGTTTCAGGGGCTCAGCACAGCTGAGTTTCAGGGTTCCCCGTTCTTGTCATCTTCCCAAAGCAGGTGCTCACTTTCAGGAAGTTCTGCGCGCAAGGCATCTCAGCGCTGGGCCCCAGGGCTGTCCCGCCTGGGAACAGGCGCGGGGCGGGTGGACTGCTTTCGTGGGGAGTGGGACCGCATTTCCTGTCCTCCCACGATCTGCTCAGGGATCCCAGGCACGCGCCAGAACAGGGAGTCCCGAGGGGCCGAGTGGGGTTGGAATCGCCTGCTGCCCGCCCTCGGGGCCGACGCGGCGGTGGCAGGGCCCGGGACGGGAGTGCTCCCGCAGCGGAGCGGGCTGCGCGGGCTCGGGGCAGAGGCGCCGAGGGAGGCCGCCCGCCCCTTGAGCGCGTCCCCGCCGAGCCCGGGGGCTGCGCCCGCCGGCCAAACATTATTCAGCACCCCGCGTCAGCCTTGGCTCCCGGCGCTGGCGCGAGCCGGCCGGCTTTTGGCTTCCTTGGCCCCGTCTGAACCCTGCAGGCGGCGGGCCAGGCCCCTCTCCCGTCGCCTCCCGGCCGCCCCGGGCCGACTTCGCGAGGCCTCCCCCGGCCGCCCCGGGTTCCTCCCGCCCCGCCTTCGCGCGGACCCGACACGCCTGCAGAGGGAGAGCTTTGCGGAAGGGTTTGCAGATGTGCGTGCGCCCTGGCTCCGTGCGCTCCCGGTTACTCCCCGCTGCCCCAGGCTGCCCCGGCCCGAAGCGCTCGCACCCGGGAGCGGAGGCGCGCGGGGAGCTTCGCCAGCCAGGCTGTGCCTGGCGCCGCTCCGGGGTCCGCCCTGACCGCGGGCTCAGTGCCCCTGTGCTCCGGGGCGGCGGTCGGGACAGCGGCCGGAGGGAGGAGACGCACGCGGCCGCCCTGACGTCTCCCCGCGCAGAGGTTTCGGGTCGCGGCGCCGCCCTTCGGGGATCCAGCCGGGAGGGTTGCCAGTTGTGTGCAGCTGTGCGGCGCTCAGCTTCCAGCGGGTTCTGGGTGGGGGCCGCGCCCAGAAGCAGCCCCTGCTGCTCTCTCTGTGTGAGCCGAGCTGGCAAGATTTGTCTTGGGGGGGGGGGGGAGGGTGGTTGTCCCACGCCGGGCCACAGATGGTTGTGGGAAGTGGAGGGCCTTTGGATGAGAAACTGAAGACTTGGGTTGAAGATGGGGTCTTGATTCCGTTTATCAGCTGCCCAACTTTGAGAAATCCACTTCCCCTCTCGGTTTGTTTGGCTGTAAATAATAGAGCTGTCATTTGAGTGTTTCCTATTTTCCATGTATTATTTTTATCCTCCCAGCGATTTGCAGGATAGGTGTTACCCACATTCTGCAGAGGAAGCGCGATCCAGGCAAAGTGACTTGCAAGCTCCAGGGCAAGCTTAGACCCCTGATATATGGGGACCTATGGCCCGAAACCGTCTCTAACCAGAGACACCGCTGTCTCTGGGAGGTTGTGGATGGCATCCAAAGAATTATGGGTACCGCTCTCTCCTGACGCTCCCTTCCGCCAGGCCCTGAAACCCGGACCGGAAGCATGCCCATCCCTCCTGCCCGCTTTCACAGTAGAGCCTCTGTAGGACAGTTGGGGATGAGGAGGGGGCTCAGACTGGGGACCCCTGACGGTCAGCCTGGCCTACCTGCCCTCCCCCGCCTCTTTTGACCTCTTTTCTTCCCATCCAATTACTCCACGTCCTTGAGAAGAACAGTGAAAATGGTTTCACAGTGGTGCAGTTCCCCGCTGCCCCCCGCCTCCAAGCTGGGCAAAAGCACTTTTCTTCCAGGTTCAGAGGTTAGAAGCCCAAGGAGTTGCACACAGTAACTCTGGGTGGCCCTGAGCTCACAGTCTCAGGACCCCTCCAGGCCCACAGCACCTCCACATTCTCATCCCTGGCCTAGAGTTCACCTTGCAGAGAAAATGGGTGGGCTACCGGGGACAGAAGGGCCTGGGTGTTGGAGAACTTGCGTGAGACAGTGAAATGTATTGGTAACACTACTCGTGGTCTTGCCCGACCCCACGAGAGTTGTGGTAGGGCTCAAAATGGGGAATGGCTGCAGAAACGCTTGGGGAAGTGGGAGATGCCTCATAAATGCAAGGCGGGGTTATTCATACAAGGCAGAGGAAAGGACCAGGACCTAATGAGGAATGCCATCACGGAAAAGCGCAGGCTGGCAGGGGAAATAAAAAGGGCTACACAAATAGTTAAAATAGAAGATGCAGCCGCAGGCAAGTACTGCGCCGTATATCTCCGTGGTGCCAGCTCACACCCGTGTTGGAATAAGAAAGA
This sequence comes from Felis catus, assembly GCF_018350175.1. Taxonomy (NCBI): domain Eukaryota; kingdom Metazoa; phylum Chordata; class Mammalia; order Carnivora; family Felidae; genus Felis; species Felis catus. The sequence goes on along the minus strand of NC_058384.1, from coordinate 34,764,574 downwards.
ACCTACGTATACATCACACACGTGGGTAGCCTCTGACATTCTTACCTGCGTTGCAGGAGCCCCTTGTCTTCTTAACAGCTCTTGCCCAGTTGTCTCCTCTCCCCAGTTCATCCCCTTCTATGAATGTGGGTCTACAGCAGGATTTTCTTTTTTCCCGGGAGGGGTCGTGCATTAATTTCCTATTGTTGCTGTTAACACATTACCGCAACCGTGGCAACTTGAAATAACACAAATTTACTATCTTACGCTTCTGGAGGTCAGAATTCCAAATGTGACTCCCTGGCCTAGAATCAAGGAATCGGCAGGATTGTGTTCCTTCTGGAAGCTCCAGGGGAGAATCTGTTTCCTTGCCTTTTTCTACCTCTTGGAGGACACCTGCAGTCCTCGGTTTCCAGACCCTTCCTCCAGCCTCAAAGCCATCAGTATTCAGCTAAATCTTTCTCGCACTGCGTCACTCCAACCTCTGTTTCCACTGACACAGCTCTGACTCTGACTCTTACCTCCCACTTATAAAACCTTCTTTTGATTACAATAGGCCCATGTGGATAATCCAGGATAATCTCCTGAAGATCTTTAACATAATCACATCTGTAAAATTTCTCTTGCCGTGTAAGGTAACATTCACAGGTTCCAGGGACTAGGACCTGGACATCTTTGGGGGTGGAAGGGGCACTTAAGAAAAAAAAAAATCTAGAGCTTTAATCAAAAAAGTTTTTTTTTTAAGAGAAATATGAAATACCCAACTGTCCCTTTTTCTTCAAGTAAGTAACATAGCAGAGCACTTGGGTGACTCAGTTGGTTGAGCATCTGACTTTTTTCTTTAGAGAGAAAGAGAGGGAAAGAGAGAGAGAGAATCCCAAGCAAGATCCACACTCAGCACAGAGCCCAACTCAGGGCTCGATCTCAGGACCCTGGGATCATGACCTGAGCCAAAATCAAGAGTTGGAGCCTGCCCAAGATTCTCTTTCTCTCCTTCTCCCCCTCTCTAAAATAATTAAATCAAAGTAAATAAAATAAGGCGAAAAAGAGAAAAAGAAAATTATCCGGTGAGCAACTTTCATGTATGGATAGCAAAATCTTTGGAAGCCGAATTTCACTAATTCTTACTTCTCTTGGCCATCAAAGAAAAGTATATATATAAGAACAAAAAATAAACGCCCCAGTAATATAAATAAATAAATAAATAAATAAATAAAGAGGGGTGCGTGGGTGTCTCAGCTGGTTAAGCATCTGGCTCTTTCTTTTTTTTAATGTTTATTTATTTTTGAGAGAGAGAGAGTGAGAGAGCGTGCAAGTGGGGGAGGGGCAGAGAGGGAGGGAGACACAAATCTGAAGCAGGCTCCAGGCTTCTGAGCTGTCAGCACAGAGTCTGCCATGGGGCTCAAACCCACGAACCGTGATATCATGACCTGAGTGGAAGTCAGATGCCACCGACTGAGCCATCCAGGTGCCCGTGATGCTTGATTTGGGCTCAGGTCATGATCGCACAGTTTGTGAGTTCGAGCCCCAAGTTGGGCTCTGTGCTCACAGCCCAGAGCCTACTTGGGGTTCTCTCTCTCCCTGCCCCTCTCCCACTCCCTCTCTCTCAAAATAAACAGATAAGCTTAAAAAATAAAAACAAAGGACACAAAAGAAGTAACATAGCGACTCTTTGTGTAAATCCAACAAAATCTGAAAAAATACCTCCCAGTCCCTTGCTATATCCATTAAACATCAGACTCCCCATTGGGTAGCAGGGAACAGACTCCATATAAAAGGAAAGGAATGGGGCTCGGTGGGTCAATAGGTTGGCAGGTTGGCACGTTGGCTAGTTGTGATACGTACTTTACTGAGAACATAGGCTATAGCCCTTTGAAATGATTAGCTGTTAATGATTGTTCACAGCTTTTGAGCTGCTCTACATCACAATCCTTTGGTGCCGTGGACTCAAAACTTTCATGAAGCATTAAGAGGAATCTTGGCTCTTCCCCCCCCCCCCCCAAGAAAGACCTAAATAAAAATGGTGCTGCTCGGATTGAAGTGGGCACATTGGGCCCCTGGAACACTTCTGCCAAACTGTAGGAACGCGGTTTGAAATCTCTGTTTGGCGACGTCATTTCTCTAAGTAGAATAACCAGAATAGTAAGTTAGAACTGACCATTTGGAATACAGAGATTGGGAGAACCTCATGTTCCAACACGCCGTTGGAAGTTTTTCTCCTCGCCGCCGAAGCAAAGAACGTGATAATTCTGCCAAGAAGTGACTTGCATTTGGACACTTGGTTTCCCCTCCTGTGCCCTATATCATAGGCCCTTCTATACCATAAATCTGGTTATTTTAGTCACAAGAGTGAAAGGGCCAAAGGGCAATGTAGTGAAAAGTACACAGGTCCAGAGGCTGGGGCCTTAGATAAGCTAGCTCTGGCCCATTCATTCATCACATAGTTATGGAGTCCCGATCTTGGGCCCAAGACTGGCCTAGATGCCGGGGACATAATATGAACGTGGACTTACTGTAGGCCTTTCACAATCTGGGCCGAGAAGAGCACTACAGGAGTGAACAAACAGGGTGGTGCGTGGGGGCTACCCCCAGCATGTGCTGTGCAGGGTTCCATGTGAGGATCACAGGGAAAGCACGGGAAGTTTTCCAGGGGAAATGGCGTGTAAGCCAAAGTCTAAACGTTGAGCAGGAGTCAGCCAGCAGAGGCTGGGGCCCCGGGGAGGCTGGGGTCGTGAAGCCGCACATGCAAAGTCTAAGATGGGGCAGAACCAAGTAGAAAGGGGGCGGGGGGTAGGGTGTATTGGAGAATAAGCAGGGGTAGATGGAGCTGGAGGGCCTGGAGACCATCTTCAGGAGCTCCCACTTTCTCCCAAAAGGTAGGGAAACTATTACTGGGTCCTGCGTAGGGAACAGACAAGGTCTGATTTATTCCTCCCTGGCAAACTTCGTGACCTGGACTCATGTACTTCCCTCGTTTCTTCACTGCTGCCTGGCCGATCCTTTAAGTCGTTTCCAGCTCTGACCGTGCAGGTCTTTATGCGCAGTGAGGGCCCGCAGCCCACAGCCCCTTTACTGGGGCTGCCTGTTACCTGGAGGTTCCCTGTGGCCGGTGCCCGCTCCCGGGGACCCCTGGCCGGTGCGACCTCCGGAAATGAGAGGCCAAGGCGACCTTGCTCAAAAAACAGAGCCAGACTGGCAGAGGGTGGGCCGCGGGAGGGGCCCTGGGCCTGGTGGGAGAGCGGGAGGCCGGCGGGGGAGGCCTGCGAGCCCCGAGGTCAGTCGGCGCGGAAATTCTAACCCCTGGGCCACGACCGAAGCTCACTCCTCTTATCGCGTCTCGGGGGCCTCGGAGGAAGGCTGGTCGGCCCCGACGGATGAAATCCGCCTATTGTTCCCTCCCGGGACCCAGAACCGCTGCTCCGGCTGGAGGCCCTCGGCAGCCCGCTCCGCCCCGGCGGCCGGAAGCGCGGGCCGGGCACTAGGCCACAGCGACCGCCGGTCTGCGCAGGCGCAGGCGAGTCGGCCCGGGAAGACGGGCGCGGTCGGGGGTTCTGCGGCCCGCGGCTGCCCTCTCGTGGAAGTTGGGTGCCATGGCGTGGCCGGCGCTGGCCGGCCGCGGACCCGCGAACCCAGCTCTGGGAACTGCGCCAGGCGCTGTGTTTTTCCAGGTCCGCTCAAGGGCCAGGGGAACCCTGCGTGTTTGTTTGGTGGGAATGGCTTACTGGAAAACTAGACGGAAGGTACCCTGCAAATCGGCATGCACTGTATTGTTTGGGAGTCAACAGCCTGTAAAGTAAATGTCAGGTGATAGCTAGTGCTGGGAACCACCGCCCGCTCCCTGACCTTGAGCAAGGCTCTGCTGGCAAAACAACTCTGCTGCGCAGGGTAGAGGGAGGGGATGGCAGGGGAGTGGAGACTTACAAGAAAGAGCCAGCTGGGCCCAGCCCACAAATTCCACTCCTGGACCTTTAAAGGGTGGGGGTGGACACCACTCCCCCCCACCCCCCCACCCCCCCACCCCCACTCTGCCCACCCCACAAAGACATAGTATGTATGGACTAGTCACACTTCCAGGGAGGCAAGCTTTCTGCAAGGTGGGGGTGAGGGTAGAGGGGTCGCCAGAGGCACAACGATGTCTCAAGGGCAACCCCAACAAGGGAGGGTTTAGCTGAGAAGGGTGAAGCCCCAGAGTGGAACGAGAATTAACATGCCCCGCTCCTCTCAGGGAGCCACACTGCTTACAGTTCCCTTGAAATTCACCCTCACTAGCCGCGTGTGCGGAGTCCTCCCCTAATTCCTGATTCTGAGTTGTCCTTCGTCAGCTTGCGTCCCACCCTGTTCTTGTCTCAGGCAGTTACTTTGGAATGTGTTTTCCCTCATCAGGGATAGAAAGATTTGTCCTGAAAATCGTCACTCGCCTCTGCCTCTGTTCACTTCCACCTGCATTTCCCGGGCTGTCTGCCAGGGAAGAGCTTCCTTAGGGCTTTTCCTCTTTATGGGCTCTCCCAGCTCTCGACTCCGTCCCCACTGATGGACGTGATCCACTGCAGGCAGTTTTGGTGGGAGGGGAGCAACTCGGGGAATGGAGATAGGAACCCTCAAAGGCTGGGCCACTGTTGCAGAAGTCAGGCATTCCATTAGAGGGTGTTTCCTTTCCCCCCGCCCTGGCTGCACATACCCGCGTTTACTGTGGTTAGCAGGGCACTCTGTGATGGAGGGGTCTGTAAGGATTTCCTGCGGAGGGGGATGCCAGTGACAGAGCAAAGGCTCAGGGTGTAGACTCTGGGTGGTGACACTGATGTTCAAGAAACGTCGAGACTGGGTGACCTCATGGGAGATCTAAGTCCCCGCCACACAGAGGGGCAAATTAAGACCCAGAGAGGGGAAGTGACTGTCCCAGATCCCCCAGCAGATGCCTCACTGTGTGTTTGGGTGCTATGGGGGACACAGACATATAAGAGGAGGACCTGCCTTCAAAGCTTGCTGCTCAACCGGGCAGGTAAGACGTGCCTCTTAGCATCATCTCTATATGTACGTCCGTGATTTTCATGCACATCGTCTTCCTCTCCAACCTCTTCCAAAAAAGAGGCTTGTAGAAAACACCGATTCTGAATTGGTGCAAATCCCTTCTGCAAAAGGCATCCCAAATCCAGTTGCTGCTACTGTCCTATTGATGGACCTCATCCGGTGGCCTTGGAGAGGCAGTGGGCAGCCCGACAACAGCCTGTAACAAGGAAAGAAAACCCAGCATCCACCCTGCAGTGAAAAATAGAAGAAAAAGCCGCAGGTGCCTACACAATCAAAGCACCGAAGCAATAGTGTCTCTGGGTTAAACAGCTCATCGGAGCCGGCTAGGGCAGGCGGTGGGTGCCATGGACTTTCCGGAAGGGAGGACTGGGCTATGGAGGAATCTGCAGGTGGAAGGAGGACTTCTGAGCCTTATAAGACACTCTCCTGTGGCCCTCTTGGGTGGGGAGGGGAGTCTTTCCTCTATCCTCCTTCTCCACCACCCTCACCCCTGAAGCCCGAGAGACGGAGTGGGTGGGGCAGGTGAGGAGGAAAGAACGCTGTGCAGGAAAGATCCGGTAGGAGACACTGGATCCCTGTGCTTCGGCAACGCTGAATCACTTTGTAGGTCTCAGTCTTTCTTTCCGTAGAATGAGGAGGTTGATACGTGGCCTTGAACCGTCTTCCCCCTTTCTTAAACTGCATTTCTTTGAAAGGAGGCAGAGAGACTCTGTGGCTTGGGCGCCCTGTCCAGTGACTTCTAGGCCATGCCGAGTGACTGCCGTAAGGGTCCCGGAACCATCTTCAAACTCAGTCAGTGAACCCCAGAGGCAGCAGCAGGACGGCAGGCCAGAGAACGATATTGTTTGTCCCCTTACCCCGCCTGCCCCCACTTGCTGGTAGAGAAACTGGCCTCAGCCTTACAGTAACATTTTCGGGATGGATTATTATTGGGATCTTTACCTAATTTTTACCGGGTTTGGAGATGATGATGTTCATGTTTGGGTCTTTAATTTTTTTTTTAACGTTTATTTATTTTTGAGACAGAGAGAGACAGAGCATGAACAGGGGAGGGGCAGAGAGAGAGGGAGACACAGAATTCGAAACAGACTCCAGGCTCTGAGCTGTCAGCCCAGAGCCCGAGGCGGGGCTCAAACTCACGGACCGCGAGATCATGACCTGAGCCAAGTCGGCCGCTTAACCGACTGAGCCACCCAGGCGCCCCTATGTTTGGGTCTTTAAATACATATGCAGCTCTGGTAGAAGCCTCTGGTGCCATGAAGTGCTCTGGGGAGTTTTGCAGGTAAGTGTCTCGGTCAAGAAGGCCCCCAGGGTCCATCACGCTCTCTGAGAACCACACCTTGACTGCTCCTTGTGAAAGTGTGTGAGTGAGCGTGTGCGTGTGAGCGTGTGTGCCCTGAGGCAGCCTGGGTCCCGGGCCTTTTGTCTCTTCCCCTGAATGAGACAGGGGCGGACATAAGTGTATAATTAGAGGAAGGAATGTGTCAGTCAGGAAATAACCGTTTTATTAGTGAGAAGCCGTTGAAAACCCATCGTGTTGCGGGTGAGCGCAGGGGCCTGGAGGCAGGTGAGGAATCTCAGACCAGGCTGGGGAGAAACCCAGCCCGTTATTAAAGACGGAAACTCCCATGTTTGATATAAACCTGAGACTCCCGCACAGAACCCAGTGCCTGGGGCCACCCGGAAAGAGCATACGGGTGTGCACAGCACGTGTACAGCTCCACACGGGCACTGCACGGACGTGTGAAGGCACGCCTGCACGCACGTGTACGCCGACCATCCTCACAGATACATTCAGTGTGTAGGGCAGAGCCCCGGTGTTACGGGTTGGACTGTGTCCCCCGCAAAGATATGCTCAGGTCCCAACCGCTGGTGCCGGTGAATGGGACCTTATTTGGAAGTAGGGTCTGTTCCGTGCAGTGTAAACAGGCTGAGATGAGGTTAGACTGGAGTTGGGGGGGTGGGGATCCGATGTGGTTGCTGTGCTTATATGAAGAGGGAAATATGGGCACAGACAGAGGCACAGAGGGAAGACGGCCGTGCGGGGCATGGAGGCAGAGATTGGAGGGACACCATCAGTCATAAGCCAACGAACGCCTGGGGCTCCCAGAAGCTGGAAGAGGCAAGGAAGGATCCTGCCTGAGAGACGTTGGCCTTCACCGGCTCTTCTGCTCCCTCCCGCAGCCCGGGCCTCCTGCCTGCTGAGCTCGCTCTCCTGCTCTCCCGGTGGCTTCAGCCCACCATCAGCTGTCACATCAGCAGCCACGGCTTCAGCCCACCATCAGCTGTCACATCAGCAGCCACCATTTACTGTGTGCTGTCCCCAGGCTCTGTTCTAAATGCTTGAGGCCACTCTGAATCTTTACAACAACTCTGACGTAAAGGCTCCCTGTCCTTGGTTAGACCTGCAGCGTGCTGTTTGATGATGGAACAGCAGGATGGGGGCAGCGTGGGCTCAGGGCTTTCCTCCTCCTCCCCTCGCTTGTTCTGATCGAGAAATAGTTTATTCATCGAGGAATATACCGTACCGTGTATACGCGCACATGTGATGTGTGCAGTTTGATTTGCAGTGACAAATAAATCCAGTCACGGAACCACTGCTGCCATTAAGCAATGACCCTTTCCATCACGGCGGAAAGTTCCCTTGTTCCCCTTCCTCGTCAGGCTCCCATCTCCACCCCTGGAAATCCTGGACCCCATTTCCGGCGCCTCAGAGTCATGTCGCTTGTTCTCGAACTTCATATGCATAGACATACATAAAATGTCCTTTCTGGTGTATCTGGTTCCTTTTACTCAGCCTATCACTTCTGAGATTGATGCGGGTAGCAATATAGGCCCCCATAGTTCACTCTTTTCTTCACTGCTAAGTAGTATTCTATTGTATGGATGTACCACAATTTGTTTATCCATTCACGTGTTGATAGACAGTTAGGTTGTTTCCAGTCGTGGGCTATTGGAAATAAAATTGCTGTGAACATTTGTATACGAATCTTTGTGTGGACACGTGTTTTCAATTCTCTTTGGTAAATACGTGATAACTGAAGAGCTGGTGTGTGTCTAACTTTTTAAGAAACTGCGAAACCCATTTCTAAAGTGGTTGTACAATTTTGCATTCCCGCCAGCAGCGTATGAAAGTTCTAGTTCCTCCACAGCCTTGCCAGTTCTTGGTATCGTCTACTCTTAATATCTGAGTTGCGCTATTGAGTACAAAGTGGTATCTCATTGTGGTTTTAATTTAACTACAGGTGTTGGCCACCTTTTAGCGTGCTTGTTGGACATTTCTCTACCTTCTTTTGGGAGCGCCGTCTTTTGCCAATTTTAAAACTGAGTTGTTTGTTTTCTTATTATTGAGTTACAAACATTCTTCGTATATTCCGGAGGTGAGTCTTGTGTCGGATGTATAAACCGTGAATATTTTCTCCCAGTCTGTGGCTGGCCTTTTCCTTTCTTTTTAAGACAGTTATTTTGAATTCTTTGTCAGGCAGCTCGTAGATGTCCATTTCTTTAGGGTCAATTACTACGGCTTTACTTTGTTCCTTTGATGGTGTCATGCTTCCCGGATCCTTCGTGATGCTTGCAACCCTGCTTTGGTGTCTGCACATTTGAAAACGCAGGCACCTCCTCCAGTTTCTACAGATTGCCTTCACTGGTCAGCTCAGCCAGAGACTCTGGGAGGACGGCAGGTGGTGAAGGGTGGCTACTCGTAAGTTCCCCGAGGGGGCCTGGTGGCAAGGCAGGACACTCACTGAAGGAAGTGAGCATCACATTTATGTTCTCCGATCATAGTTGTAAGTTCCTGTAGCGCTCCCTTAATAGCAGATGGGTCTGAGTAAATGCCAGTGTAAAGCCAGCAAGCGGCAGAGAGTGGCTCCAGTCCCTGAACCTCTCTATCTAGGTAACCAACTGTGGCAACACATCTATGCTTGGAAAGACAAAGGGACAGAGGTGAGCAGAGAGAGCAGGCAATAAGGATTCCAGTCCTGCCACCTCTCTCGCCCTGCATGGGATCCGTGACCGCCCCCTCGTACCCCAGAACACAAGGATGGGCACACACTGTGTGGCTTCTTTTCCCCCGTCCGCTCCCACCCCAAGCACAAGTGGCAAATAAGATTACAGAGCCGTGGAAGGCAGCATTTGGAAATTTAAAAGATAAGCGTGCACGGGGTAATTGAATAGCATTCTGGTGAAAAACGAGCTCTCAGAGCTCATAATCAAGCCTATGCTTTACCAGAGGGGCTCTCCCCTGCCTCCCGTTGCACACCCAGCAGGGTTAACCCTTTGGGAGGGCTCTGCTAGGGGAAGGCAGGTTTGGTCTTTATCTGAGGACTCACTGAACTGAGATGGGACTAGCCACCCGCATGGCAGGTAGAAAGCTCCTTGTCCCTGGCAGTGTTCAGGCAGGGGATGGCGGGGTGGGGGGTGGGGTGGGGAGGTGAAGGCTCAGGTTGTTAAGGGGCTTATCAGCACTGAGATTCTGATTCTCCCATTCTGATTTCTCAGACTCAACCATCCGGTATCTATCCAGAGCATACTATATGATCAGCAGCAGGCTCGGGTCTGTGGGATAAAAATGCAATAGACAGTAGTTTATACGGCGCTCAGTCTGCCCCAAGCACTGGTCTAAGTGCCTTCCATGCAGGAACTGATCTGATCCTAGTAGCAGCCATGGGAGGTAAGTGCCAGTGGTGTCTCCATTTTACAAGCAAACAAAACACCGAGGCGCAGAGAGTTGAAGTCATTTGCCCAAGCTCGCTTAGCTAGTAAGGAGCCCCCGGGATTCAGACTCAGGTGACAGGAGAAAGTATATGATGTACACCCTGATAACGCCATCCCGGCTCACTTGAATTCGCCATCTTGTTGGGGAGAGCAGAGACTCTGAATGTTGGAAGATGGGGGAAGGGAGATAATGGATGAGACCAGGGGTTGAAGGGTGCCCAGGCCCTTTTTGTCAACCTCCCCCCACCCTAGAGGGGGCTGGGGACAGATGTTGTTGTCCCCTGGAACCATCACTCACAGATGTGCTGGCAACCCCCACCCCTCCAAACCCACCTTCCTCTCCCCCTTTTTTCTCTTTCTCCGGTTATCGTAATTATTTGGGAATTTACAGAATAATCTGTCACCAAGTCCTCCAGAACAAATTGAATGTCAGGTTTATAAAACAACCTAATAAAGCAGATGGCATTACCCACTGGTAAATCTCTTCCCCATTTCCTGCCCCACCCCCTACCCACTTCAGTGTCTCGGAAAGCTGACAGATTATCCATTTACAGGCAGATTAATCCTGAACAGTATAAACATGGGGAGAAAATTACACTTTCTTGTCTCCATAATTGATAAGAAGGACGCATTAATCTATAAAGCCCAGAGGAAAGGCCCATCTGTCTGCCCAGGCAGACGTGGGGGTGTCTGGGAAGGAAGGAGTCCCGTTCATCTCTCTGTCTGTCTGACTTTTTATCAGAAAGCACTTTCCCAGGGGCGGCCCTGCCTCTCCCCGGCCCTGACAGCTGGGCACCTGCAACCTTAGACTCCTTCTATCCCCGTGCATGAGGCAGGCAGGGTTCAAGGTCCAACAGCCCAGGAATCCAGGCCAGGGAGACAGGCTCTGCCATCAGCTTTCTTTTTCTTTCTAGAAGCTCTGACAGAGGCTCTACTAGCCTCTCTCTGTGGTGATGCCATAAGTTTGCCTCAGGTGTCCACTCTCCGGCCCTTGAGGGGATTCCAAGAGGCACCTGTTCGAGGAGATTTTGATTCAGTTCCCTCGCTATTCTCTACTATGATTTCAAAACTTTTTGCAAATTTACACACTTCCCTCCCTCCCCGCCTTCCTCCTCTTCCGGCACCTTCCCTAGTAGAGGCAGCTGTGAGGCATTAATTGTCTCCTTGAGGCCTGTCAGAGCTGTCAGGAAATGTCACACCGGCCAAATCCTCTCTGCAGAGGGATGTGGGTGGCGAGAGGGTTTCTGAGGAGACTCGGCTCCAGAAACAACCATCCCCCTCCCCACTTAGAGACATACGGTGACATGGACGACAAACACCCCCATCCTCACCCCTCCAACCTCATCTGAGGAATTTGGGGCAGGCCGCTCTGCCCCTGTGCCTGTGATGTCTCGACGTGGGGAATGGAAGGAGAATGGCAGGTGGGTGCATTTGTCTAGAGTGGGCGAGACAGTGCCGTGGACCGAACTGTCGTCACCCAGGGCCGCTTCCCTCTGTTGGCGATTTGTGCTCCCAGCAAGTGCTCCAGTCTTTGTCTTTGAACTCCAAGCTCTTTGCACAAATGACACATGCTGCTCCTGGGGGCGGTTTGAGGATGCCTGTAGCCAGAGTCTCCCAAACTGTGTCCCCGGGAGCACCAGTGGGTGCTCGGCTGTTCTCTGAGCTCCATAGTTGCATACATTTGAAGATGCTGGGTCAACCAAGTTAATGTCATTTGCTCTGTTTTCCTTTTTTTTTTTTTTTTAAATTGCCCTTCTCTTCTCTTCTCTGATTTTTCTCTGGTTCTCTCTGTTTTTTCTTCTTGCCCTCCGTATTATAAAGCCTTAATTGTGGGTTTGATGCAAGCCCAGTGAAATTGTAAATACTAACTCATTTTTGTTTCATGCTTTCCTTTTTAAAATAAATCATTAAATTCTACATATATATATATTTTAACTTGACAATTACAATTTTAAAGAAGAAAAAACTAAATGGCTCTGACCCTAAGATCCTGAAAGCTTAGAGGTAATATTATTCCATTTTCACTTACTAATTTTAATAAAAATCATTGCAACATGAATTGTAAAATAATGATATGTAAATTATCTGGAGAAACCAACAAAGCACTTAATTTTAGCCCCTTAAATATAGTAATTAATGCTGGATAAACTTCTAAGGTTTGGAGGGTTAGTTTTAATTGGTATAAGTTTGGGTGAGAAAATGATTTTTTTTTTTTTGCTTATTCTGTTTCTAAGAGTCAAACTGCTTCGACCAATTAACTTGTTACTATCTAAAAAGGCAGCTTTTTTAATAGGAAAAACTGAGTTTCTTTGTTCTGCCACTGTATTTTCATAAAGCGACAAACCAGAATTAGTCCCCACATGCTGTCCAAAGCACAGCGGTGTTTCCGTTTTTTTGTTTTTGTTTTGTTTTGTTTGCTTGTTTTAATTTGTGAAGCCCCTTGTTAGACCTCCTCAGAAGATACAGAGAAAGGGAGAAATGCTATTTGTACCCTTGAAAGGCAGGACAGAGTGAGAAACCATGTCCCTCCTGGAGATTTCGTTAAGAATTTCACAAAACAGGGACTCTTGGGTGGCTCAGGTGGTTAAACCTCCGGCCTCAGCTCAGGTCATGATCTCACGGTTCATGGGTTCGAGCCCCGCATCGGGCTCCGTGCCGACAGCTCAGAGCCTGGCACCTGCTTCAGATTCTGTGTCTCTCTCTCTTTCTGACCCTTCCCTGCTCATGCTCTGCCTCTCTCTCTCTCAAAAATAAATAAACATTAAAAAATAAGAGTTTCACAAAACAAAGCCAGATGGTTATCTAAAAAAAAAAGAAAGAAAGAAAGAACATTTTAGAAAGGTAATGTGAAGTTGAAGAGTCCTGGAGAATGAGGAGGTGAGGTCTGCATGGTCACACGACACGGTGTTGCTCACTCCCACACCGCCTCTCCCACACTCTGCAGCCTGCTCACATCCATTCCCGGGCATCTCTTTCCCTTCATCAACTTGGTAGAACCGACTGCTTCTCTTCTGGCCCCTCACTGTATCTGCTTCAGGCTCCCATTAATATCTTACTGAATTTTAATTGTATTTCACGTTGATAGATTCAAGACTCAAGAAGCTTAATGAACCCCAAGCAGGATAAAATTAAAGAAAACCACACGTAGACCCATCATAATCGAATTGGTGAAACTTAAGGTGAAGAAAAGCCTTTGAAAGCAGCTAGAGGAAAAACTACACTTTACATACAAAGGAACAAGAATTCTAATGCCAGGAAATTTTTCATTGGAACCCCGAAGGTCAGAAGACAGTGGAACATCATTTTTAAAGTGCTGAAAGAAAAACACCATCAACCCAGAATTCTATAGCCAGCAAAAATATCCTCCAGGTATGAAGTCAAAATGAAGCTATTTTCACATGAAGGAAAACTAAGACAGTTTGTCACAAGAATACCTGTATCGTAAGAATTGTTAAAGGAAATTCATCATGTTGAAGGAGAATGATAACAAAAGGCAGCTGGGTCTTGAGGATTGAAGGAAGAAAACCAGAAAGGAACAGAAACAAATAACTGGGTAAGTATAAGAGACCATTTTTTTTGTCCTTTTAAGTTTTTTAAAACACATGTCATCACCAAAAGCAAAGATTACATGATGATATGATACAAATGACAATGATAATATAAAGATCAGTTGAGGGGAATAATAAGGGAGTCTATATGATTGCAAAACTTCTACATTTTACTCAAATATGAAAGTATATATATTTGTAATCTCTAGAGAAAAAAGTACAAAATAATACAAAGAGATGCAGCCAATATGCCAATGACAAATTAAAATAAAATGCTAGAGACGCCTGGGTGGCTCAGTTGGTTAAGCATCCAACTCTTGACTATTGATTTCGGCTCATGTCATGACCTCATCACGGTGGTGAGATCAAGCCCCACATCAGGCTCTACACTGGACGTGGGACCTGCTTGAGATTCTCTCCCTCCCTCTGCCTTTTCCTCTCCCTCAATTGCACTCTCTCACGTTTTCTCTCTCTCTCTCTCTCTCTCTCTCTCTCTCTCTCTCTGTAAAAAAATAATACATACAGGGGCGCCTGGGGGGCTCAGTCGGTTGAGCATCTGACTTCGACTCAGGTCATGATCTTGCACTCACGGGTTCGAGCCCCGCATCTGTGCTGACAGCTCAGAGCCCGGAGCCTGCTTCGGATTCTGTGTCTCCCTCTCTCTCTCTGCACCTCCCCCACTCGCACTCTGTCTCTCTTTCTCTCTCAAAATAAATAGACATAATAAAAAAAATTAAAAAAATAAGACATACATGAATAAATAGGTAAGTAAACTGATAAACTAAAATGGAATGCTAAAAATTATTTAAATAATCCCAAGGAAAACTAGAAAAGGAGGATAAAGTTACAAAAATAAAGGGGAAAACAGAAAACAGATGGTAAAATGGTAGAAGTAAAAGCCAGCAATATTAATAATTACATTAATTGCTAATGGTCTAAACCCTTCAATTAAAAGGCAGAAATGGATACAAAGGCAAGTCCCTACGATACACTGCCTTCAGGTGACAAATTGTACCTATGAAGATTCAGCTGGGTATAAAGTGAATAGATGTCATGCAAATAGTAAGCATAAGAAGGGTAGAATGGCCATGTTAAGACCAGATAAAATAGGCTTCAAGATAAAGAGTATCCCTAGAAATAAAGATGGACATTTCATAATGACAAAAAGGACAATTCATTAGGAAGATATAATAATTATAAGCTTATATGAACATAATAACAGAGCCATTTCAATCTTAGGAATGAAAACTATAAACAGGATTGAGCTTTGATACACAACATGAATGAATCTCAAATCATATTTAAAAAATTTTTTTTAATGTTTATTATTTTTGAGAGAGCGACAGAGTGCGAGCAGGGGAGGGGCAGAGAGGGAGGAAGACACAGAATCCGAAGCAGGCTCCGGGCTCTGAGCCGTCCGCACAGAGCCCGACTCGGGGCTCGAACTCACGGGCCGTGAGATCACGACCCAAACTGAAGTCAGATGCTTAACTGACTGAGCCACTCAGGCGTCCCTCAAATCATGTTTAATGAAAGAATCAAAGAAAAATACATATCCTATCCTCCCATTTCTACAAAATTTGAGAAAATGTACTCTATTGTATAATGACAGAAAAAAGATCAGTGGTTTCATGGAGATAGAGGTACAGGAGAGGTGGATGTTGGAGAGTACAAAGAAACTTTCAGGAATAATGGAAATGTTGTCTTTTTGGTGGTGATGGTTTTGTTTGAATGTACACTTGTCAAAACGGAACAAATTGCATACTTTAAGTATATGCGGCTAGTGTACCTCAGTTATATTGCAATAAATTTGAGGAAAAATGAATGCTTAAAAAAATCAGGTATTCAGGGGTGCCTGGGTGGCTCAGTCGGTTAAGTGTCCGACTTCTAGCTCAGGTCATGATCTCACAGTTCGTGAGTTCAAGCCCCACGTCGGGCTCTGTGCTGACAACACAGAGCCTGAAGCCCACTTCGAGTTCTGTGTCCCTCCCTCTCTCTCTGCCCCTCCCCTGCCCCTGCTCACTCTCTCTGTCTCAAAAATAAACATTAAAAAAAAAAATCAGATATTCACACCTCTAATTCCAATCTACTACTACAGGAGGATTCTTCCTCTCCTTTTCCCCTTCCTTATGTGTCTCTCATTCTTGCACGGTGATTCTCTCCGACAGGTTTTCAACCGCCCTGGTTCTCAGGAACATCAATATATTTACTCATTTGCTCATTGTCATAATACGTACAAAATAGTTTTGGAATAGCCATGCCCATACCACCATCGAAACAATACTGTTGGATACAGTTCAAAATTTCTTTGCCGCTCTTATTTTTAGAGAATGTCTCACTGAGAATGTACAGCCCAAATACCATGCCCAAAAGTTAATTGGGTTGAATTTTTTCCCTTCTGTATAGTTAGTTATCTTATCAGTTTAAGATACACACAGGTTCATTTGTTTCTGTTTACATTCAACTTCAGGGTCGTTCCTCCGTGTTCCATGATTTAATGTTATTTTGTGTGTAGTAAAATATTTACATGGGTCAAAAATCCAAACCATACAAACAGTACATTTGGAGAAGTTTCTGTCCTTCCCTCAGCACTTACTCCTTGCTTTGAATCCCTCCCTGCAGGTAACAAATTTCACCGAGTTATCCTTCTTATGTTTCTTTTACAAAAATGGGCATGTATTCTTATTACACTTTCTTTCTTACAAAAATGTAGCACACTATCCCAGTCTTTTACATAAAAATATCCTGGGAATCACTTCACATCCACATCAACGTATAAAGATATTTTTCGGTTTCACAGCTGCGTGTTATGCCCAGGTATAGACATACAATGACATTCTACCAATCTGTTCTGCATGTACATACACAGATTGTCCCCAATAATCTGTTGTTATAAATAATGCGGCAGTGAATAACCTTGTGCACCTCTTGTTCCCTATTTTTTGGAGCTGGAGCTTCAGAGTGAATGAATGTAAATAGGATTAGTGGGTCAAGGTTAAATGCATATGTAGTTGTGTCAGATACTGTCAAATCCCTTTTGTGGGGTTGTACCATTTTGCATTCCTGCCAGTGGTAACTTTGAGTGCCTGTCTTCCCATATCCTTGTCAACAGAATGTTTTATGGAGCTTTTGAAATTTTCCTATCTTGGAGTTGCAGAATGGCGTCAATGTAGTTTTAATTTACATTTTTCATATTCCAATGATCTTTTAATATATTTAAGGATCCTTCCCCGTCTCCTTCTCACCCCCCAACCCCTTCCCTCTTTCTTTGGTTTAGCCTGGACTTTTTCTCCTTGATGTTTGTGAGTTGTTTACATAATAAGATATTAGCTCTGCATCTGTGCTATGCATTGCACATATTTTCCCAGTATGTAATGTGTTTTCGGCTTTGTTTATGGTGATTTGGGCCATGTAAAAGGCTTTTTTATGCAGTTGAATTATCTTCCATTGATTCTGAATTTTGAGTCCTCGTGAGAAAGCCTTTGCCCAATCCAAAATTATAAGGCAATTCACCTGTTTTCCTCTAATACTTGTGCAGTTTCATTGATACATCAAATATGACTGATCCATTTTCAGAGTGTGGGGTATGATTCCAATTTTATCTTCTCCAAATGATTATCCAGTTGCCTCAACATCCTTTATTTAAAATTCCACCTTTTTCTAGCGATTGGAGATGCCACCTTTATCATATAATTAATTGCCTTTTGCACTCAGGCCCGTTTCTATATTATTTCTGCCATATTATTTCATATTCTCCATTTACTCTATGTTTGTTTTTTAAAAATTTTTCTTCTCTTATGGTTTCCATTACAGAGACACATTTTCTTATGCTTATTTAAAAGCTGTATCTTCTCTTTTATTATTATGGTGGTTATCTTCAATTTAAAATCTGCACTTATGTTTATGTGCCTGCTAATATCTAAAACCTTAGTTTTGAGGGTTATAAATATGTGTTTTATTTTCTAATCTTCTGTTGATACTTGCGGTTTTAGACACGCTTTACTAAGGAATTTGATCATTCTTCCATCAAATTTCTCTTGCAATACTTTCCTGGATTTATTTCTCTTTTTATTTGAGTGCGCTTTCAAGAGAGTTATCAAAATGGGATTTTGTGTGGCAAACCTCCTATGCCTGAAAATATCTTGGTGGCACTCGTGCACATAAATGACAATGTGGCTATATATAAAATCCTAGGTACAATGTTCTTTTAATACTTTGGAAAAAGTTCTCTGTGTGTTCCTATATCCAACGTACTGTTAAGAAATCTGATAAAATCTGAGTCTTTAACTTATTTTTAGATGACTTGTTTTTCTTTTTGGAAACCTAGACTTTTTTGTGTGTGTCTTTGATTTCTTAATTTCACCAAAATATGTCTAGGTGTGCGTGTTTCTTTATTATCCTATTGGGACTCTATAACTCTTTCCAGTCTGTGGTCTTTCATCTTTAAAAAAAATTTTTTTTTTGCATTTATTTATTTTTGGGAGACAGAGAGAGACAGAGCACAAGCAGGGGAGGGGCAGGGAGAGAGGGAGACACAGAATCCAAAGCAGCCTCCAGGCTCTAGGCTGTCAGCACGGAGCCCGACGCGGGCCTCGAATCCACAAACTGCGAGATCATGACCTGAGCCCAAGTTGGACGTTCAACCTACTGAGCCACCCAGGTGCCCCTCATCTTTTACTCTTATTTCTTCAAATATCTCCTCCCCTCTTTTTTTCCCTACTTTCTTGAAATTCCGTTATCTGGATGTTAGTACTTCTGCGTGCTTACAACTTGTCTTAGAGTTACTTTAAAATTTTCTATCCTCGTATCTTCTTTGCTGCCTTCCAGGAGGATTCCCCGATGGGATCTTCCAACTTACACATTCTGTCTTGTGGATTATCCATCTAGCTATTTATCTCTTCTACTTATTTCAATTATGATTTACACACAATATTTCTATTAGTTTATTTTTTATGGCTTCCAGCTGCTTTATATCTTTTAATAGTGTCTCTTTTGTTCAGAATATTTATTATGCTCATTTTAAGATCTTGGTCCATCTGTCCCAATTATCCTGCTTCACGGGACGCGTGATGCTCAGTTTGTTGTTTTCTTAAAAAAAATTTTTTTTAATTTTATGTATTTATGTATTTACTTATTTATTTGTTTGTTTTCAAGAGACAGAACAAATGGGGGAGGTGCAGAGAGAGAGAGAGGGAGACAGAGGATCTGAAGCAGGCTCTGTGCTGACAGCAGAGAGCCCGCTGTGGAGCTGGAACTCACGAACTGTGAGATCACGACCTGAGCTGAAGTCGGAGGCTTAACGAACTGAGCCACCCAGGCGCCTCTATTATCTCTTTTTTTTAAAGTGTTATTGTTCCTAAGGGTCAAATTATGTTGACCTGTAAACTTATGTTCTCTTGGGGATACAGTTATTCTGTTGTAATATGTAGGGGGAGGGTCTGAAATCCTAGTCTGTTCCCTTCTGGTGAATTTCAAAAAGAGGGGAGGGGATGAACTCCAAGGCAGAGAGCGCCTGGATGAGGGAGCACCCAAGAGCACCCGGAAGCACACTACTGGTCTCATTAACTCTTATGCCAGCAGAGTTTTAAGATTTCTCTGATAATTTTGGAATCCCAGAGGTCTGGATTGTGATGCTGCTTGTCCTAAGTAGACAATGGTCATCTCAAGGTAGCTTGTGTGTGTGTGTGTGTGTGTGTGTGTGTGTGTATGTGTGTGATAGAGAGAGAGAGAGTGGGTGAGGGTGTGGGCGTGGGTGTGGGTGGGGGGGGAGGGCATACAGGACCAGAGCTGGAGAACCCACCTAGTCTCCCGCTGGGGCTTCTCCCCCTCTGTTCCCTTTCACCCATCCACCTGTGCCTTTCACACACACAACTATTCCCAGTTTTCAAGGAGCCTTCTGTCTCCCAGGGATTTCTCACAGTTTTATGTTTAGATCCTCAGATACATGACTTATTTTCTCTGCTCTCGTCTCTCCAACATTAATTTTGGGTGAGGAAGCTAGCAGTTTATGCTAGTTTGCCATCTTTTCAGGAACTGGTGACTCATTCTTTCTGGGTAAATGCCTTCTTTCTTGGAGATGCCTTCTCCTTCTCCCTGGTCCTCTTCATTGTGTTTGATAAGACCCGATGCTGCCGTGGGGAGAAGGATGTTCTAGACTCACGCATCATCATTCCCAATGGCCTGCTCTCTCCTGCGGGATGGCTGATCTGGGCTGGTGCCCGGCCTGATGACCCCCGAGGCCCCAACTAGTTGTTTGGGGCCTCGTGCTGGAATTCACCATTAACATCTTTGGTCCAGTTTTGTGACTCTGTGTGGGAAGCATCTGTAGGTAGCCTTTCCATCAGACCTCAAGGCTCCGCTGGTCCATTAGCCCACCAGGCAGCTCTGAGTTTGTTCACCGGGGCACAGGAAGGTCCTATGTCACCCCTGCAGGCCGTGAGAAGACCTAGCAAGGACCCAAGGGTGGCCCCAGGCTCACTGAGGTAGCAAGCATCCTCGACAAGGCTGTCCCTGCACTCTGCATCAGTTGGCTGCCTGGATACTGGGCTTCTCTTAGATTGAGATTTCTAGTCTCCCTGAACCTACTCCCTGAAGAGGGTCCTGCTGTTCTCCTATTATTCTTGATCTCCCCACATCTATCTAGATGTTTCCATAGTGTTGCCTCTAACCATAGCCTATAGAATTTTATATACACTTCTTTTATGACCTCTTTCCCTTTGCATCATAAGTATTTATGTTTCTGTCTCCACGGCAAGAGCACACGCTCCCCTAGGGCAGGTACTGTTAAATAGTTTTCCTTGAACTGCTTAGTGTCTGGCTTAGGGGTTGGCGTAAAATAAGCATTGGATAAATGTGTGTTGAGTCGAATTGAATAATACAAGTTAAAAAGAGATAAGTGCCTTAAAAGAGGTGTTTGGGGGAGAAAGACATTATTTATGGTTGGGGAATATGAAAAGTTCTCTTAAGAAGGTGAGTCTGAGGGTTTTGACTGATGGAAAGAGAAAAACATTGGAGGTACAGAGAACATCAGGAGCAAAGGCATAAAGGCGAAAAAGCACAGGAATCTTGTTCCTTTTCTTGAGTTTCTTTGCAAACCCCTTGTGCAGTGCCTTGGACATAAGTGGCATTAAGAATAATCCGCACTGAGTGAAATAAAAATCCCTGTCTCCTCTTTCCTTCCTAGGAAGGTGAGCCAGGAGCTGGGGATGCCCAGTGGTCATAGAAGACTTGAGATCAGAAGGAAAAAATGGAGCGCCTGGGTGGCTCAGTCAGTTAAGCGTCCGACTTCGGCTCAGGTCATGATCTTGCGGTCTGTGGGTTTGCTCCCCGCGTTGGGCTCTGGGCTGACGGCTCAGAGCCTGGAGCCTGCCTCGGATTCTGTGTCTCCCTCTCTCTCTGCCCCTCCCCTGCTCATGCTCTGTGTCTGTCTCTCAAAAATAAATAAACATTGAATTTTTTTTTAATTTTTTTTAACGTTTATTTATTTTTGAGACAGAGAGAGACAGAGCATGAACAGGGGAGGGTCAGAGAGAGGGAGACACAGAATCTGAAACAGGCTCCAGGCTCTGAGCTGTCAGCACAGAGCCTGACGCGGGGCTCGAACTCACAGACCACGAGATCATGACCTGAGCTGAAGTCGGCCGCCCAACCGACTGAGCCACCCAGGCGCCCCGAATTTTTTTTAAAAGATAAAAATTTTTAAAAAGAAAGAAAAGGACATTTCTTTGGTATGGACATGTCCTCCATTACCGCATTTCACACCTGGATCTCTCAGTCAAAGTCCCTGCAGGAACTCAATGGCACACCCAGACAATGCAATTGAGAAGAATTTCAGGAAGGAGCTATTTGCAAAGAGGTGAGCTGTTGAAGGAAATCAACAAGGAGTGGTCAGGCACCTCAGGGCCAAAGATGGCCCATCCCGGGGCCTGGAGGACAATGGGAGAAGGAGCCGCCCCATGTGAGGGGCTGTCCGACAGGAGCTCTGCCTCCTCTAGGGACACTGCCCAACTGTGGGTGTGCACACATGTGTGCCCCTGTAGGAGGGAGACAAGCCGTCCAGCCTCTTTCTCCTGCCGCCCTCTGTCATCCCCCACCAGTGCCTGCCATTGGCCAAACCCAACTGAAAGCCTCCAGGGGTTCAGCGCAGGGCGTGGAAAGGTGGAGAGCGGGCTCACAGATGGAAAAATCTAGTATACACCGTCTCACTTAATTTGCACAACGATCTGAGGAGGATGCCTGTAACCATTAACATCTGGGGCTGACGAAAATAAAGCCTGAGAAGTTGACTCTTCCAGGATCAAAGGCTACTCCGAGGAATAATTGGATCTTTATTGTCTATAGGAGCACACATTGTCTTGTGTGTGTGTGTGTGTGTGTGTGTGTGTGTGTGAGAGAGAGAGAGAGAGCGTGCGGGGGCAGATGGTGAGGACAAGGGACACACAGAAAGTTGGAGCCCTCCTCAGCCACCTTGAAATGGAATCCCTGGGGAGGCAGGGGGCGCATTATGGTCTAGGTCAGACATTATGGATCAGGATCTGGGAGCTGAGGCTTGGAAGCATGAAGAACACTAGGGCCCCAGGCCCAAGGAGAGGTGACAGTGGCGGTGGGGAGTAGTGAGGCAGAGCGGGATTCTTTAGCTTTCTGGTCTGAGGAGTCCTTCACTCTCTTAAAAAGCATCAAGGGCTCCAAGCAGCATTTGTTTCTGCGGGTTGTATTTCTAAGGCAATCTTTTCCTGTACTGGAAACCAAAGCGGGCATTTTAAAACACTTCTTTTCAATTTATTAAAAATTAACAGTAACACAGCTCTTACGTGTTAATATAAATAACATTGCCTTGTGAAAAATATTTTCCAAAATACAAAGAATTTGTGAGTAGCGTGCCATTGTTTTACATTTTTGCAGATCTCTCTAGTGTCTAAATGGATCCCATCTGCTTTTGCAATCAATCTGTTGGGATGTGCTGTTTTGGATGAAATATGTGAAGGAAGTCCAGCTCCATCCAAATGTGTAGGTAGGAGTTTTTAATCGTTTTTATCAGAATGTGGCTATTCAGTTTTGATATTACACTAAAACTCAAAAAAGGACAGTTTCTTCTTTTACAGTTTTAAAAGTCTATTTATTTATTTTGAGAGAGAGAGAGCAGGGGAGAGGCAGAGAGAGAGAGGGAGAGAGAGAGAGAGAGAGAGAGAGAGAGAGAGAGAGAGAATCCCAAGTAGGCTCCACGCTGCAGCACAGAGCCCGATGTGGGGGTGAACCTTGAGATCATGACCTGAGCAGAGATCAAGAGGCCAAGAGTCAGACACTTAACTATCTGAGCCACCCAGGTGCCCCAGTAAAGGGCAGTTTCCTAAAGGTTATTTGCAATGCAGAGTTTTAAACCATATCAATGAACCCTTTGTACTCAATTGTATGTATTGTATGAAAATACATTGGTGATTCTCCTACTTCCAATGGCTCTTTTATCCATGTGTGATCTTGTAGAATCGTGCATTGGACATTTGGAAATTATTATTTCATTGAGTTATGTGGATCTTCCAAATGCTGACACATTTCATTATACAAGATTTAAAAAACCCCATCAGACTTGTTATTATCACCACTGACCTCATCAGGAAAGATTTCAAATTTGGGGAAGCCGTCCAGTTCATGGTGACAAGGACACGTTTTTCCAAAATTCTAATTTTCACATGAAAGCCAAATTTTATCATCGCGCACAAATTTGTCAATTGGTTTAAGTGACAGGCTCATTTTGTTCCCCTTCGTTTTTTGTGTAATTAAACCAACAACTTTGTTTTTTATTAAAAAATTTTTAATGTTTATTTATTTTTGAGAGAAACACAGAGCGCGAGCAGGGGAGGGGCAGAGAGAGAGAGAGAGGGAGACACAGAATCCGAAGCAGGCTCCAGGCTCCCAGCTGTCAGCACAGAGCCCGACACGGGGCTCAAACCCATGAACCATGAGATCATGACCTGAGCTGAGGTCAGATGCTTAACTGACTGAGTCACCCAGGCGCCCCAACAACTTTTTTAAGTTTTAATTTTAATTCCAGCAGTTTCAGGTGTACAATATAGTGATTCAGTAATTCCACACATCACCCGGTGCTCTTCACAACCAGTGTGCTCCTTAATCCCCATCACCCCTTTCCCCCACTCCCCACCCACCTCCCCTCTGTTAATCATCAGCTTGTTCTCTATAGTTAAGAGTCTGATTCTTGATTTCTCTCTCTCTCTTTTTCCCTTTGTCTGTTTATTTTGTTTCCTAAATTCCACACACGCGTGAAATCATGTGGTACTTGTCTTTCTCTGACTTACTCTGCTTAGCATTATACTCTTTAGTTGTATTCATGTTGTTGTAAATGGCAAGAGCTCATTCTTTTTAATGGCTAAATAATATTCCATTGTGCCTATGCGCACACACACACACACACACACACACATATACACACATATGTATTCTTTCCCGCTTTGTTACAGGTTAATTGACCATTTAATTGTGGGTTGATTTCTGGGTTTTCTATTCTTTTCTGTTGAGCTACGTGTCTGTTTTTGTGTCAGTACCATACTGTTTTGATCACCGCAGCTTTGTCATATAACTTGAAGTCTGGAATTGTGATGCCTCCAGCTTTACTTTTCTTTTCCAAGATTGCTTTGGCTATTCAGGGTCTTTGCGGTTCCATACAAATTTTAGGATTGTTGGTTCCAGTTGCATGAACAATGCTGTTGGTATTTTGATAGGGATTGCATTAAATGTGAGATTGCTTTGGGTAGTACAGACATTTTAACAATATTTGTTCTTCTAATCCACGAGCATGGAATATCTTTTCCATTGCTTTGTGTTGTCTTCAATTTCCTTCATGAGTCTTTTATGGTTTTCAGAGTACAGATCTTTCACCTCTTTCGTTAGGTTTATTCCTAGGTGTCGTATTGTTTTTGGTGCTATTGTAAATGGGATTGTTTTCTTAATTTCTCTTTCTGCTGCTTCATTATTGGTGTATAGAAATGCAACCGATTTCTGTACGTTGATTTTGAATCCTGTGACTTTCCTGAATTCCTTTATCGGTTCTGGCGGCATTTGGGTGGTCTTTCAGGTTTTCTATCTCATTTTGTTCATTTTCAAGAAAATCTCTGCCCAAACACAAGTCAGGATAACCATAGCTTGTCAGTTCTTTCAAATAGGAATGGTGTTTCGTGTAAGGAGTAACTAGTTCAGTTCTCCACTTGATCCCACAAATGCTTTTTATTTGAGACGAGGACTGGGCTTCAATATGCAGCAGGAAATGTGTACTTCTCAGTCACACAGAATATTAAAAAGATAAGTACTCAAGGGTGGAGATTTAATAAAATTAATGATTTCCACTGCCTCATAAGAAACGTCCGTAAGTAAAAGTGGCTTTTTTTTTTTTTTTTTTTTTTTACTGTGAGCATGTGGCGAGGAAACAAATAAAATGAGTATTAGTTCAATTTGATGCTAATATTTTGGTTCACACGGCATCAGCAGTTTTGCCCACCACTGTCTTCGCACCATGGTGCAAATGTCAACCCCCTGAGAAAGACAAATAATGTCTTATTATTATAAAAACATTTTGACCTTAAGGACCCTTGAAAGTGTCTCAGGGAACCCCAGGGGATCTGCGGACTCTACCTGGAGAAGTGCTGGGCCACAGAATCAGGAATAGGGGGCAGCAACGACTGGGAAGGTGTCCCCTGTGGTGGGAGGACCTGCTTCCGGCCACGTCCCCACTCCCTCCACAAGGCTGGGCCTTTGCTGCCCGCACAGACGGCAGCATCCAGGCCTGTGGGGGCTGTGGTGGGGGTGCTGGTGGGCCGGGGATAGACACTTGTACTGGAGGCTCAAGTAGCTTTGCCAAGTTAGACAACGCAGCCTTCAGAGAGTGGGGGACGGGAAGTGAAGCAGAAATTGCGTGGGCAGCAGTTGTTAAAGAGAAAGATCCCGAAGGGCCCTTGAGTGGGCTTTTTAGCAGACGCTCCCAGGAGACTGGCTACGGGTGCGCTGACATGGCTCTGGGTTCGGGCTCTGGTCCCCGCCTGCCCACCTGGTCCCTCACCCCCCAGCGTCTTGGGGCCGTTTAGGCTCTGTTTTTCCTTCTTTAGGTGCATAGAAGGGGAGAGTCTGCAAACGGAGGGCAAACATCTCCCAATCGAAGCTCGCGGACCTGAAGGGGAGTCAGGAATTCGTCTTGAGGATCTGGATTTGGTTTGATTTCATTTTAAAGTGCTACATACATCCTACTGGTGCACTGAGCCGGAGCCTCATATATGCAACCCCGATTGCTTCTGAAGTCTGATGGCTCACGGTTCTCACCTCCAAACCTGAGTTCGGTCCATTCCGTTCTGCCTCCCACCAGGAATTCTTGACACCCTCATGTCAATCCGCTTCCCTCCTCTGCTTTAAACTTCGCTCAGAATTCACCTCCCTCAGAAATTGTTCTCCACTTCTCTAGCCCTCCTCCGCAGAAAGTACTCTCTGATTCATTTTTAGTTCCTCAGTGCTCACAAGAAGTAAAGCTATCATCTTTGAGCAGCAGTTCGTGTTGGGTGTTATGCTGAGGATGTCATGTATGGTGTTTCTAATTCTACTTTTTAATGTTTATTTATTTATTTTGAGAGAGAAAGAAAGAGAGGCGCACAAGCGGGCAAGGGGCAGAGAGAAAGGATCCCAAGCAGGTTCTATGTTCAGGCTGGAGCCCGATGAGGGGTTTAATCCCACGAATGTGAGATCATGACCTGAGCCAAAATCAAGAGTCCAATGCTTAACTGACTGAGCCACCCAGGCGCCCCTTTAATTCTTATAATAGGGGTCCCTCCCCCCTCCCCTGCCTCTTGTTCTGGTCCTAAAGTTGCAACAATCAGTCAGGTCTGTTAATTTCACCTCTAGTAGGTAACTTGCATTTGTTGTCTCTCCATCCCCACTGGGTGCCCAATTCCAAGACTTGTCTCTTGCCTGGACTACAGCACAGCCCCTTTTTACTCTCTCCCAGACCCCACGCACTAGAACAGAAGCTTCTTTAAAAATTATTTAATGTTTGTTTATTTTTTTTTAGAGGCAGGGGGGAAGAGAAAGAGAGCACTAGTGGAGGAGGGGCAGAGAGAGAGAGAGGGACACACAGAATCCAAAGCAGGCTCCAGGTTCCCAGCTGTCAGCACAGAGCCCGATGCAGGGGCTCTGAGTTCATGACCTGAGCTCAAGTTGAACACTCAACTGACTGAGCCTTGCAGGTGTCCCTAGAACAGAAGCTTCTTGAGGGCAGGCTTTTCTTGTCCTGTTCAGAGTTCAGTCTCCCGTGCCCAGTACAATGCCCTGTACAGTAACTTACTTTTGACTAAATGAACCGGTGGAAAGAGTGGGTAAATGAAGAAATGATAGCTGTTTTACAGATGAATATATTGAAGGTCATTAAGGAATGTTCCATGATCTCATGATCTTGCTATGAGAAGGGGCCACAATGAGATCCCAGCTGTGTGCATGGGTCACTAAAGCCTGTAACCTCCCACCTGCCTTTCACCCTAGTCAGATATGCATGTCCATTTTACCTACGTGCATTTTGGATCAGCCCAGGTGGATTATAAACTTCCCAGGGAGGGGAACGAAGGGAAACGTCCTCATAAGTCCCTGCACCCAAGAATTGCCCTGATTTTGAGTTGGGAGACTCAGGATTTTGAATAGTATTCGTTATCCTTAAACAAATAGCTCCACCTCCCAGAACCTAGTTTCCTGGTCTGGATGATAATGTGCACGTCGACCACTCAGCGATGCCATAGGGAAGCAGGGGGCTATGCCTGGGACCAGGGCACCGGCAGTTGGGGTGGAGAGAAGCAGATGGGGCATAGATGTGTACTGGAGAAGAATCACCGAGCATCATCGGCGTAAAGGATGGTCATTATCATTCCTGGTTGGGGAATAGGACTGCACTGCAGGCCACAATGAATGTTCCGTCCCTCATTGGCTTTCTTCCCCACACGGGTTGCCTCCTCTGTCCAAAGGTGTTGAAAACCTCCTCTTTTTTCATGCACAAAGCCTTGCAGCCACCCTGTGTCTTCTCTCATCCAGTGTCCGCAAAAGCAGCTGCTCCGGACCGTATGAGGACTCTCTCTCCTTCCAGTTCTCTAGGTCTTTCTCTATTCCTGGACATCTGCATCTCCGTCTCTGTCAGAACGGTCTCTTCAAAGCACAGGGTCCCCTGCCACTCCCAGCTCAGCCGTACAAGGGCTCCCCACTTCTATGGATCTGCCACAATCTGAGCCTGGCCTCACCTCCCACACGTGGCCTTCCATCTGGCCTTAGTGGCCTCTTGCTTTCTCAGGATGCTCCCCGTCAGTCAGACTCAAGTACTCTTCAAAATTTGCCCTTGGAAGTCCTAAAATCCTTACTCCGGAAGAAACCTGAATGACATCTAATCCAACCTCTCACTCAACTCAGGACTTCCTTCTAGATTCATCTCTAATAAATTGTTCCCTCTGGATCGAAGTGGTTTCCACCAATTTCCTTCTCCGAAGAGGCTCCAGAAGCTCCTGTGCATTTTGTTTGGTATTTTGCCACTTCCTGTGCCTGAACTCCTGCCAAGGCGGCCTATCCCTCCCTCAGGGCCCCATTCAAACCTCGCGCCTCCAAGCGCTAAGCGCTGGCCACCAAGCCAGCAGTGACCTTTCGTTCTTCTTTATCCCCTTGGGGTGGTAGTTAACACGAGCTGTTTTGGGTTTTGTTTGTTTTGTTTTTCAAGTGGTCGTAAAACACACATACCATAAAAGTTACCATCTTGGCCATTGTGAAGGGTGCAGCTCTGTGGGCATTAAGTACATTCACGTTGCTGTGTGGCCATCATCACCGTCCATGTCCAGAACTTTCTCATCAACTCATTAAACACGAACTCCCCATTTCTGCCCCCCCTTCCACCCCACCGCCCGGCCCCTGGCAACCACCCTTCCGTGTTCTGTATGAATTCGACGACCCTAGGTACCTCATACAAGCAGAATCACACGGTGTCTGTCCTCTTGGCTTATTTCACGTAGAGTAACGTCCTCACGTTCATCCATGTGGCAGCCTGTGACAGCATTGCCTTCCTTTTCAAGGTTGAATAATATTCCATCGTACGTCTAGACCACATGTGGTTTATCCACTCCTCTGTTGGGGGCACATTTGTGTTGCTTCCACTTTTTGGCTTCCGCGTGTGAGTAAGTGACATGAGTTTTGCATCAGACACAACAAAGCTTAAATCTCAGCTCTGTTACCTTTTCACCTTGGGTGGGACACCTAACCTCCAGGAATCTCCGGTTTCTTCCATATAAAATATGATCGTGCTGTGTGCCTTTTAGGATTTTCACAGGCAACGAATGAGGTAAGGGACGTGGAGTAATTAGTGAGCCGTCCTGACAACTAGGAGGTGCTCAGTGAAGCCGGGAAGCCACTCGTATCACACCGTGTCACTTACCAGCATGACTTGGGTGTATTAGCTGCTTTCTTTTTGAAATCGACAGCAGTTCCATCCCCATAGCTCTTGTTAGAATCTCAGGGGGCCGGGACTTGAACATAATAAGTATAGTCACTGACTCTCGGCTGATTGCTTGACTTGGAAACGGTTGTGTGTGCGTGCGTAAACACGCGCGTGCGAGTGTGATCATGTGTGTGTAAGTAGGCCTGCGTGCATGTGTGCGCACATGGGTCACCGGGGAGCACGAGAGAGGCTGTGAGGAAGTGTGCCTGTAGAAGACAGGGTCAACCATAAACATTGCCTCTGCTGTATATGACTCCCATGCAGCATATGAGGGGGGGGGTGCGGCTCCAGGTCACTGGTGAATGTTTTGTGCTTGCTTCCTCTGTGTTTGCTCACCCCCACCCCTTAGATCTCATGCTGCTCCCCCAGGGGGTGGAGTGTGTATGGAGTGCATAAGTGAGCTGGGAGTTGCGAAACAGGGTAGGAGGGTACCCAAGGAGGATGTAGAATCGCGGATCCTTTGTTCTGCCCAATGGTCCCCTGCCCCCACTCTATGCACACCCTGAAGGGCTGTTTTCTGTGCCAGCCCGGCCTGCCCATTCCCGCAGCCCAACAGAAGGCCTGTCCCCACTTGGCTTTTGCACACTCTGGCCTTGTGACAACGCAGTCGCCCTCCCCGCGCCTCCCCCTCCCCTGGCCACTTTGCTTTGGCAGGTGTGAAATATTAATTGCCTCACTGGGGACTGGGCTCTTTCTATCTGTCGTGTCTGACCAGAATATCATTCTCTTCTGCAAATATAATTACCAGGGTTGGGGGGGGGTGGAGGGGGTGCTGCAAGGTAAGGAGGAGGGGAGGGGTGTGTGGGAGGGGTGTTGAGAGGGGCGGCAGCTTTTTTTCTTAATCGCCTCTCGCCTGTCTGTTAATTAGGAGCCGTGCTTTGCTACATGCTGAGATATTTTGGTTAATTATGAAAGAGAAAAGGACAAATTTGTCACGTCTTTTGTTTTCGTTCCGCCACGTCTCATGGTGACAGCGGTGTAAGGCTGACGGACTGCTCAGGCGGCACTGCCAGATGCTGACGAGCCCCTCCTCGGGAGGCGGGAGGGGCCGGGGGACCGAGGTGGGCAGGGGGCCATCTGCGCTGTGCCTCCGGGGTCTGAGGGACAGAGTCACATTCTTACACGTGAATGTGCAGCGGATGCCAGGGAGGAGCCCGCGGGAAAGAAGGGGTGGCGGAGGCACTCTGTCCGCTCTGCCTTGCTGGCTTTAGGCGGATACCCAGTGGAGCGAGCCTGAACTTGCCGTTAGCATTCAGGGCGGACAGGTGGCTTGCCCAGCCTCCTAGGGTCTTGAGGAAGTGGGGGGCACGCTCCTGTTGGAGTGTGGGGGTGAGTACAATACAGTGCAGTAGTCTACGGGCATGTCATGGGATAGACCGCACAGGGGACGTGGAAAGATGTGCTAGTTCTCTGTGCCGTTGTTCACCGGGCTCAGAATTTAGTCTCTGCTTGTACCTTATTCCCTAGAGCAGGATAAGAGCCCCACCTTTGGGCTTTAGGGTTCACTGAGCTTCTGTTACGTGGTGGTTGATTGTATATGCTGTCTTGGCTAGGCTGTGGAGCCCAGTTGTTGGCTCAGAGACCAGTCTAGATGTTGCTGCAAAGATATTTTTTAGATGTGATTGATATGTAAAACCAGTAGACTTTGAGAGAACTAGATTAACCTCCATAATGTGGTTGGGCCTCATCCAATCAATTGAAGGCCTGAAGAGCAAAGACTGAGGTTTCCCAAAGAAGAAGAAATTCTCCCTTAAGACCGCAGTATAAAAAATTCCTGAAGCTTCTCACCTTCTAGCTGGCCTGCAGGGTTTTCTCTTTAATGTTTGTTTATTTTTGAGAGTGAGAGAGAGGACAGAGAGAGAGGGAGACAAATGATCCGAAGCGGGATCTGTGCTGACAGCAGAGAGCCCGATGCAGGGCTTGAACTCACGAACCGTGAGATCATGACCTGAGCCTAAGTCTGACGCTTAACCGACGGAGCTAGACGGGCGCCCCAGATTTTGGACTCTAGACGGCATCAACTTTTACCTAGCCTGCCCACTTTCCTTCCAGATTTCAGATTTGCCAGCTTCCACAATGACATAAGTCAATTCCTTAAAATAATTCTCTCGCTCTCTCAGCACGTGTGTTATAGATAGATATCTGTATCCGTACCTATACATGATATATGATGTTCACGATATGTATATATCCTATAAATGTTTCTCTGGTGAACCCTGACTAATACATACCGCCCCCCCCTCGCCCCCGCAGCCTTTGCCTTCAACCTGGTCTTGGATCTGGTTCAAGGTCTAGGGGACCTGGTTCCCTTTCTGCGATGGCAGGAATTGACTGGGTCCCCCAGCATCCCCTGGGCCTAGAATAGGGCCTTCCTGTAATAGGCCTTAATATGTATTTGTTGCACACTGAATGAGTTCATTTGGAAAACAAGAAAGACCTACCCCCCCCCCCCAAACCAATCAAATAACCATCCAAGGCAGCACAGGCAGTTCCTGACTTATAAATGGGTTGAGTTCCAAAAATTCATTTGAATTAGTTGTCTGAAGCTTTTTCCCATAACAACAAGGATATCAGTGCTGGCATGGCTCCAGGGCTGGCTGCCAAAAACCTATTTAACCCGTAGTATAGATTAAGTACTGTGCATTTGCCATGAAAAATAGTAGAAAACAATACTCTTGCAAGGCTAGTAATTAAAAGAGAAATATGATAGTATTGAATAAAAATAGATGAAATTTTTCATTTTGAACATTGGAGTGTGAGGAAAAATAGGAAAGGATGAGCAAGTAGAGAGAGACTTATGGAAAATCTGGATGGAGTTTCTGAGTGGTTTCGAAGGTTTTAGAAGCCGATGGGGCCGAGTCTTTATTTGATCTAATTTCTGCTCGGAACTCACGGTTATTCTTCCCCTTCCCCGTTTGCTATATAATGAGGCTCCTTCTCATTGGTCTCAATTAAAACCATTAGTTTGTCCACAAAGGTAACAAAAAGAGGAAGTAAAGGCACCCGGGGCTGCAGGAGCAAAGAGAGAGAAAGCCCGCAAACCATTGAGAAAGGGTGTGCACCGAAATGGGAAGGGGCAAAGGAGGCCAGGGTCAGTCAGCCATGAGCCCAGCTCCAAAGCTGTGCGGGGAATGCGGAGCTGCTGACTCTGCAGTGCCCCGCGCCGGTCACCAGGAGGCACTGTTGTGCTGTCCTCACCCACGGCCGGGGGTGAGGTGCCTTTGAGGAGTAGGTGGGGAAAAGAGGGAGGGAGAGCATGTGGTGGACCTTTCCAAGCTGAGTGTTCCTCCTGCAAAGGCATTCTCCAGTTCTAAAGATGGAGATGAGTGTTGCAGACCAAAAAACGCCCAACATCCAGAGTGGGGAGTGTGGACTGTGGGAGACTCACGGGGAAGTTGAGCCCAGGACTGACCCTTCTGGACCAGCATTACAGGGCCGGCGGCAGGAAGGCAGGGGGCAAGTTTCAAAAAGAGCCATTGGGAGCAAAGTTCCTGAAGCAAGAGGGGGCCCGGTGAGTTCTGGGAAGGGAAATAACCCTGCGACATGGACTTTGTGAAATAAAGCAACATAAATGGGGATGTGAGGATAGAGAGGTCTTGTCGGTTTTTTTTTTTTTAACGTGGGGAGGGAGGAACAAGACGATGAATTCTTTGGTAAAAACCAAAAAGCTTTTGATTTTGAAGTTTTTTCAGATTTGCAGAAAAGTTGCAAAGATAGTACAGAGTTCCACGTACCCTTCACCCAGCTTCCCCTAATGTTAACCTCTTACACAATCACGGCACATGTATCCAAACTAAGAGATTAACACCGGTACAATGCTAGTATGGAAACGAGATTTTATTCCACTTTCGCCAGCTTTCCCACTGAGCGTCTTCCGTTCCGGGATCGTGCCGAGGATACCGTGTTCCATTCAGTCCTCCGTCTTCTCCAGCCTGTGTCCATTTCTCAGCTTTCCCCCATGTTTTTGGTTTTTAGGAAGAATACCACAGGGGAGAAGTATCCTTCCCATTGAATTATATCAGGAGGCACATGATCTCACTATGACTTATTACTGGGGACACGAGCTCTTGAAGGCTCGCTCTCTCTCTTTCAGCCTAAGTTTCCAGAATAATGTAGTATTCCTGCCTCTACGTACCTTAGTATCCAGATGGACTGGAAAATCTTTCCTGCCCCTGGGAAACTGCGTGCTTTATCCTCTGTGGATAATTGATCATCAGGATTTTCTGTTGAAACATCACTAGCTCACTCTTCCCATACTTTGTTAGAAGCGGGTCACTAAGTCCATACCCAAGGAGATGGAAGTGAAGCTCCACCTTCTGGAGGAAAGAGCAACGAAGGATTTTTGGAGATGTGGCAAAAAACCACCAGGTAATAATGCCCATTTGGGGGGGAGGTGATTTGAAGCTATGCGAATATTCTATTTCGATGAGTTCATGATTAGGAATGTTGACTCGCTGTAACTGTAGGACAGAGGACGTACTTAGGAGAGAGCTAGAGACATAGGATGAGGGCTCTCGGGTCGCTAAGACTGGGGATTTGTGTGTGAGAGCCAGAGAAGGTCATTCTTTTGTGTGTGGTCAGCCCCCAGCGCCTTGTTGCCAGGGCTGGGAGTAGCTGAGTGTTGAGAACCTGGATGGGGCCTCTACAGACGTGGTCATAATAGTGGTGGAAATGGTGGGGTGCAGGCGTGGGAGGAGAAAGGTGCAATCAGCATGAATTCCTAGTAATGGATCCATCTTTTGCAGGGGAGAGGGTTCAGGAACCCACCCGGCTGCAAGAATTCAGTCCCTCTTGTCTCCTGGCCCTTCCTGTCGGCCCTGGGATGGACAGGAGTGGAGGAGATGGCCTCCAGCTTCTTTGAGGGCCTTCCCTCTGAGTTGTGTGACAGCAGCCTGCTTCCCGGTCTGCTCGGGAGCTGTGGGTAACCTCCTCTTTAAGGCTGCAGCCTGACACAGCCCAGCTTGCCGGTCCACTGATTGTCGTCGAATCTCGATCAACCTCCCCTGCCCCACCATCTCCCCAGATCTGGGGACAATGTGTAACTGGGACTCCTTTTAGCTCTGCTGATATGCAGATAGCAGCAATGCACCAATATGGGAGCTGGTGTCCTAGTATCAGGACCCTTGAGGTTTTGCCCCTTCTGTTTTTTCCTTCACAACCTGGCTTTAAAGACGGTTGCCTGGATTAGGGAGCTGTTTGTTCCTGCAGAGCTGGGGTTTGGATCAGCTGCAGGGTGCCTCATGGGCTGGTTGGGACCTCCTTTCTCTTTTACTCAGTCATCTCTGTCACTGTCCAGCCATTGAGAGACAGGCTGGCTTGGTGGGGTTCAAAGAGCATTATCCCAGAATATCTCCCAGGATTGATCAAGCCTGGATCCTGATGTCCTGGCTTGAATCACTTGTTGCTTTAGGTACACAGCCAGTTCTCACCACGTGTATGTGTGTGTGTACATGTGTGCACACGAGCACATGGGCGTTAAATGAAGTGTCTCTTTCGCATCTTCAGCCTGTCTTTGATTTATTTGATTTCATGGATCTGTGAGCCGGTCTATCTCACCTCTTTCAAAAAGCCTTCCTGGATTAACTTTACATCAACCCAATTTTAATTTAGCTAATTTAACCTCAGTTCTGTGCTATCTCTGTAAATTTAAATGTGAACGTTCAGCGTCTTCTTGTAGAATGTAAGCTCCTTGAGGGTATCTCCTGCCTCCCTAAGTCTGTATTATTGCTAGGCAGGCTAAAAGATGAAAATGGAAGTTCTTTGACCAAAAAGACAAAACGGAAGTTCTTTCATCATATATGGTCTCTAGTGACTTGTGACTCAGCCTGTCCTCTGGAATGGTTGAAGACCTGGATCAAACTTCCAGGAACCTGGGGATGTCACGTCCATTCTCCTGCTTGTGTGCATGTGCGTGCATGTGTGTGTGCCTGTGCGTGTGTGTGTGTGTGTGTGTGTGTGTGTGTGTTTGTAAATGCCTCTTATTCCAACCTTGTGGCTAGGCCTCTCTAGTTCCCAAAATAACTTACCAAGAGGGTTCAAAGAATTGCCCCTACCCTGAGGCAGCAAGCCCTCCTTGTCCCCGCGGAGAAAGGGCCCAGTGCTTAGAATAATGAAAACGCGGACACCTTCCATCCGTCAAGAAGTGGGGAAGCATGCTATTTCTATCCGGGTCTTTTATTCTTCTCCTTGTCTCCTTATTTGCATTCAGTGAGGAGGTGACACATTCTAGAACATAACCTCCCGTTTTCATTCCAGGAACCTAATTGTTATTTCTGTGTTTGTGAAAGATAAAGGATTAGCAAGAATGCTTTGCATTAAGGTGCCATTTGTAAATGCTTTAATTATTTATGAAATTATCCCACATTTTATAGCATGGGAGATAATAACTTAAATTGATGTATTAAACATGCACAATCATTATTTTAACAATATTAAATGCACCTCTGTAGAATAATCATTTCATAAATACGAAGAAAGCATTCAGAAGTGGCACCTTAATTTAAGACATTACAGGATTCGTGACACCCAAATCCACGACCCTTTTTCTTGAAGACAGATGGAGTTTCTTATCTGGCTGCAGTGTTCCTCTTTCGTGAAGTGAAAATGAATTCTTAAATTAAAAAATATATTATCGAGGTAATTTTGGCAATGTGATGAAGCAATGGGAGAGGAGATAAGCAGAATTTCCAGGGACCAGAACAAATTGGACAAACCTTATCTGTGCTTGTCTCTAGCCTCCCCACGCCCAGGGTACTGGAGGAGTCATCCGGTCTCTGGGTATCTTGCAGGGTCCTGGGGAGGAGGTAAGAACGGGCTAATGGTGGAGACAGTTGCATGATTCCCCTCTAATGCCAGGGCTTGGGGGGGGGGGGGCTGTTTTGAGCAAGAGAAACCCTAAGATAGAAGATCCATTTTGCACAGCGGTAGATCTCGGCAGTGAGGGGATATAAATCTAAATCCCAGCCTGTTATTTGTGGGAAGCTAGTCTATTTTTTCACCGGGTTAGCGGATCCAAGGCAAATAAGCCAGTCTCCCTGGCAGCGCAGCGCCACTGTCTTTTGCTGGTGGTGCCCTCTGCTGGCCACTGCCAGAATTTCAACACCACATCTTCCACCTCTCCACCAGGAAGGAGCTTTCTAGGCTCTGTGCCTGTGCCCTGTGCTAAATGTTTTGTTAACATGGTCTCATTCAATTTTTGCAACAATCACTGGATGACAAGACTGAGCCTCAGTGAGTTTAAGTGCAGGCCCAACCTCTTAACCACTGGACTCTCCTGAGTTAGCAGGCTAGGCCTTGAGTAGCTCGTTCTCCAGTCCTGGGCCCAGGGAGGAGTGCAAATCTGCTCTGCGCTTAACGACCATGCTCCACAGCCTTAATGGGCTTATTTGGAAGTGCCCCTCAGACTCCAGCTTAAACCTAGCAATCTCTCAAGTGCAAGTCCTTTGAGGGTGCACTGGGTCTTTGAAATGTATAGTATTTATTCTAAGATCTCGTCGTGGCCCCTGTGCATTCAAATACTGGAAGTTACACCAGCTCTTCTTTCTTTCTCACCTCATACCCAGGAAAATCTGTTGGCCTCACCTTCAAAATATATCCAGAATCCGGCTTCTTGTTTTTGTTGAAGGTTTATTTATTTTTGAGAGAGAGAGAGGGAGCGTGCCCGTGCGCGCGCGCGCGCGCGCATGCACTCACACACGTGGGTGGGGGAGGGGCAGAGAGAGAGTGGGGAACAGAGGCGCTGAAGCAGGTTCTGTGCTGACAGCAGACGGCCTGATGCGGAGCTCGAACTCGCAAACCATGAGATCATGACCTGAGCCAAAGTGGGCCGCTTAACCGACTGAGCCACCCAGGCGCCCCGATCCAGCTTCTTTTTAACCGCTTCCACCATTACCATCTTGGTCTAAGGCCTGCCATTGCTTACTGGTGTTACGGCGACAGCCTCCTGATGGACTTCTATAGCAGTCAGAACGAGTCTATGAGGACACAAATCAGAGTTGTGTTCTTTCTCCTTCTCATTCCAGGTAAAAGTCAAACGGTCTCCCAGTGATCTATAGAGCCTTACAAGGCTTGGTGTCTGGCCATAGTTTCCACCTCTCTCCTGCCCTTCCCTTTTGCTCACTCTGCTCCAGCCGATGGGCCTCTGTGGAATTCCTTGAATATGTGAGCCAAGCTCAGCCTCTGAGCCCTTGCACTGGCCGATCCCTTTGTCTGGAATGCCCTTCCCCCAGATATCCTCATAATTTGCTTCCACACCCCCTTCCCACTTGGCTCAAATGCCACCAACTTAGTGAAGCCCACCCTGATCACCATATTTAAGATGGCCACCCCCCACACCTCCCCGCCAATCTTCCTTCCCTGTTTTGCCTACCTCCATCCATTTCTAGTATGTTCTATAACGTGCTTACTTAGTATGTTTATTGTTTATCTCTCCACTCGAATGCAAGTTTCCTGAGGGCAAGTGTTCGGTTGTTGGCATCTGCCCATTTCCCAGCCATCCGGAAAGTGTCTGGCATGCTGTAGGTACTTAACAAATACTTGTTAAATGCACAATGTTGCTTTCTTGTCCCCAGTGGGTGGAAGACAGAGTCACCAACTGTCCTGGTTTGCCCAGTACTGACCGGGATTTAGCACTGAAAGTCCAGCAGCTTGGAAAACCCCTTAGTCCCGGGCGAATAGGGACAGTTGGTCCCCTGGATGACAGGCAAGGAGAGTATCAAGAAGAAGGGACAGCTGTCCCCAGGAGCCAGTCAGGTCTTCCCCCCGCCTGGGAGTCTGGAGGGGGCGCCT
Organism: Felis catus; assembly: GCF_018350175.1. Classification (NCBI taxonomy): domain Eukaryota; kingdom Metazoa; phylum Chordata; class Mammalia; order Carnivora; family Felidae; genus Felis; species Felis catus. The sequence continues at coordinate 34,727,008 of NC_058384.1, read as the reverse complement.
GTCCTCACCACATCACTGGAGGATGGCTCTGTCTCAGAAAAAGCCTTTAGAGTTATTGAAATTGCAGCTTATTAAGAAGAAGAAAGTGAGTTTCTATTTCCCTGTAAGTGGCACAAGAGTAGAAAAACGATAGTGTAATGATGTTCCAGTGGAACAATTATTTTCCTGAGACGGAGGAACATAAAATATCACTTTGATTACACTCTCTGCCTTCTTACCCCACGCCCTCCGGCTGAGTTCAGTGGCCAATAAATCTTCCTCGAGCCTCCCTGACCTGTGGTTGCCGCCTCCGCAGGGACTCGCTGGCTGGCTGGGTCCTCACTTTCCCCACCGACCCCTGCTTCTCCTGACTGTGCTTTAGGGTGATTGATCGGGGCCAGAGCCGAGGGCAGAGGTGAAGGGAGACTGAGGCAGAGGAAACGGGGCGGGGGGGCAGCTGGGACGCTCAGGACATGACCTTGAACCAGAGATGAAGGCTTGCCCTGGGGCAGGGCAGGGGCTGTGGCAGAGAAATGGAGAGAGGAGCGGAGATGAGAAAGCGCTTTTAAAGCCCTCCTCGTTAGGATTGTGCGGGAATCAGGCAACGGAGAAAGTTGGGTCAGAGGTTGAGGGTGGGTCTGGACGAGCAGAAACCACAGGTGGGCTCGTCCGTGCGGCCAGCTCGGGAGGTGTACGTGCAGACCTTTCTCCCTCTTTCTGCAAAGCCTCAGTATTTACTCGCGTTGTTTGGTCTCTGAGTCTGCCTGACTGAGTCCGCTTGCGTGGCCGTGGCGGAACACCCCAGACTGGGGGCTGAAATAACACACTTGTATTTCTCACAGTTCTGGACGCTGGAAGTCCGAGATCAAAGTGCCGGTGAGAGCCCTTCCTGGCTTCCAGATGGCCTTCTTGCTGTGTCCTCACAAGGGAGAGGGGTGGAGGGGAAGGAGAGGGAACGTGCGTTCTGGTGTCTCTTCCTCTTCTCATAAATGCACCAACCCTGTTGGATTAGGGCATCCCGCCCATGACCTCATTTAACCTTTATCACCTCCTCACAGCCCGGTCTCCAAATACAGTCTCATTTGGAGTGAGGACTTCAACACACGAATTTGGGAGGTGTGGAAGGGACAGGAGAATACACACGTCCAGGGTACAACATTACCTTGGGTGATTTCCTCTTGGCTCCCGGGTTGTCAGTCACTTTCAGCCTGAGGATTATATCTTGTCCCCAGATATTTAAAGCAGTGGTTCTCAAAGCGTGGTCCTTGGACCAACAACATCAGCATCCCCTGGGAACTACTCAGAAATACAGATTCTCAGCGCTCCCCCCACCCCTAGACCTCCTGAATCAAGGACTCCAGCACTCTGTGTGTGTGTGTGTGTGTGTGTGTGTGTTTAAATGTTTATTTTTCAGAGAGAGAGATGGAGTGTGAGTGGGAAAGGGGCAGAGAGAGAGAGAGGAAGAACAGACAGAATCCAAAGCAGTCTCCAGGTTCTTAGCTGCCAGCACAGAGCCCATCACAGGGCTAGAACTCACAAACCACGAGATCATGACCTGAGCCGAAGCCGGATGCTTAACGGGCTGAGCCACCCAGGCGCCCTCCGCAGTCTGTGTTTTAACAAGCCCTCTGCGCAATTCCGTGCAAGGCAGAGTTGGAGAACAGTGTAGGGCCCTGTACCCAGGATCACAAGTTGGTTCTCTGCCCCTGGCCAGGCCTCTTTTATCACCCGTATTTCTGGACCTAAGCCGGACCCTCATCAGGGCGTCCACGACCCACGTCTGATCTCAGCCAGGTACCCTCGCTGCTGGCGGAGCCTTGCCTAACCTGTGTTTTGATCTCCTTCCCTAGCACCCAGGTCTTGTACATCACTGGGTCCTTGTTTTAATTTCTGTCCCTGAACTTAGATGCTCAAGCCAGGGCCCTCCTACTGACTTCCAGGCCTTACTGCTGGCTTTTACTCCTGCTTTTCCTGACTTATTCTGAGTTTGGCCTCCTGGGAGTTGTCCACCTGGGACTTCCTTCCTCTGTGTTTCCTGAAGACCTGGGCCGAGAGCTGCTGCCATCCCCTCCACACCCCCCCCCCCCCGCCCCGGCATCCACACCAGCCCCAGGCCTCACGGGGCTGGCCCACCCCCGGGGCAGTCCTGGCCGCAAGTCCACTCACCTCTTAGCCCGCCCACCAGCTGCGTTATTCTTCCGGGCTGGATCATGTCGTGGGCCGGGACGGGCCCCAGGTTGTTCCCGGGGTGATGCTGGCACTGGGAATGCAGCATTGCGCAACTCCACGTTGCTGTGGCCACGGAGGGGTGGGCCGAGGTATTGGCCGGGCTCCCAAGTCCTTAGGAGTAAGGACAGGTGGTGGGGTTTTATTTCATTGTCATCAATTATAGGGGTCCTTCAGCAATTGCTGGCTGGGAATGAGAGGGATGAAGAAGCCTATGGTTTTTGTCCTAATTTGTTTGGTTTGGGGCTGGACCCCAAGCTCGGGAACCACAGTAATTAGCCCAGCTGCAGAATTGGGCAAATGTAGCACACGGCTGTCGCTGCTCCAAGGGGCGGGGCTGGCACCAGACCCCTTGGCTCTGACAAGGCCTTTTGTCAGCTGGGGGTGGGCTGTGATTGCAGCAGCGGATGTGGAGGGGGCCGGGGCTCTGCGTTCCCAGCCTCCCCTCCCTGCTCCCTCTCCCCCACCCCTTTTGGCTTGTGGAGCCGGCCCCCCCCCCTTTGCTGAGTCTGGGGGTGGGGATTAGGGAGGGAGACGACCCTGGGGTTGGGGGGCAGAGGAGAAGGGGCGGCCCAGCCTCTGAGCATCATGGAGGCTCATTTGATGGAGGAGTTGGCGTCTGGCGCTGGATGAGCAGGAGAGAGCTAAGAGAAGGGGCATTGCAGCCACGTGCACATGGAGGCCGTGCAGAGGCCCGGAGCTCTGGGAGAGGGTGTCTGCAACTTGCCGAGGCGACCAGAAGGGCCAAAAGATGGCTCGCCATGCAGAGCCCTGGTGGGAGAAGGGGAGGCAAGAGTCAGAGAAGCGAGGGGGGTGCTGGGCTACGGAGAGGGGCTCCACGTCAAGCACTGGCAGGGCTGGGCCAGGGAGCTCCCATCGTGGAGACTGCCACTTTCACCCGGAAGCGCATTCACGTGGCCTGTCCACGCGCCTACGGGCTGTTGGGAGATGTGTTCGCTGACACGCGTCCCTCGGCTTTCCTGGAGCCCCAGGGCCTCTGGCGGGGCTTCCCCCCACCCTGGCTTTCCTTCTGTCCCCCCGAAGTCCTACTCGACAGGCCGCATCCTCAACTTTCCAGTGTGAATGGTTAACGCCTTCAGGCTCTTGACCTCTGTGTGCTGCAGAGTGTCCAGAAGCTGTGACCTTACGCTGACCCCCGTTCTTTGCCTTTAATTGTAGAAGGAGATAAGAGTGGGAGGGATTTAGGGCGGAGACATTGGGAAGAAAGTCTTACTCATCAAAGTAGGTGAGGAATGGAAAAAGTGGGGGTTATCTCAACAGTCGACTCCAGAGCTGTGATAGCTGACCTCTCCAGAGGCTGTGGAGGAGGCCAGCAACCAGAGACGTCTCGGGTTCTCTGAGCAGACTTAAAGCCAGATGCCTACCTGGGAGCTAAAGACTCACCAGCTGCCATTTTCTTCCATAGCTGAGTTGTCTTCCTTGTAGTATGCCCGGAGGGTCAGCCCTCCTAGTACCACAAGCGAGCGCAGGGCCATTAAGCGAGGAGTAGGGGAGAGGGGACGCTCGGCCTCTGCTTATCTTTGGCCAGATGCCCCTCGACCTCGCCCATGTAGAGTTCTCTTGGACCTACCTCCTTCCTTTGTCTGTCAGCAAGACTGGAGGACGTAGCCTTTCACGAACCCATGGCAAATGACAGCCGTTGGCTTCTTCTCTTGCTCTTGCCACTCCCAAAGATTCTGGGTGGGCAAGGAAGAGGCAGGGAAAGGATGAAAAGGCCCGTATCCTGAGAGATGGTCAGTGTAGGGAGAGGCCAAGGGAGAAATGAGGTGAGTTAGGGCGGGAGCCCAACGCTAGGTTTTAGGGATGGTGGCCCAAAGCCAGGGCCCAGGTTTGGGGTGAGAAAAGTTTGGAGGGGCGTTTTCCTCAGGCTGGGTCCCCTATAGATGGGCTACAAACCAGAAGGCCACCGACTCTGCTGTGCTGGTGGGGTGGCCTCGATATGTCTGTCGGTACAGTTTCATCCTAAGGACCTGATGTCCTCCTTGTGAGCCTCATTGTCCTGCCTCTATTTCTGTTTCCCCTCCAGAGTGAACTTTGGTTGAGTAGCAGTGATGTCCATTTTGCTCATCCTTGTGTCCTCTGGGCCTAGAACTTAGCAGGAAGTCTCTAACATTGGTTACATGAATTTGCCCATGAGAGAGAGATGGCTGCTGGGCCCGGAGCTGGGCGTGGTGGCATTCAGACATTTCTGCTGTGGGCTCTCCCATCTAGTTTCCTTCTCTTCTTGTACGTCCTCCCTTCTTCATACTCTAGTGCTGTCAGCTTTTCTTTTCTCATTTTCTCTGTATCCTCTCCATAAACTCGACCCGGTCCCTGGCTGTTATAACCATATGGGCAGATGTATTTGCAGCGTGCCTTCTCAATAGGGACTTCCCTGAAAGCCCAGTCCCCGTGTGAAAACATGGAGCCAGGGTCCCACTGTGCACTCCTCTCAGGGTCCTTCCAAGGATCCACCTGTCACTTCTCTCTCCAAGGCATTCGGATGAGTCACACTTCATCCAGCCGGGCTGGGCAGGCCCAGAATATGACTTGGTTAGGTTACTCTGACCACACGTCATATCCCAAGGTCCCACTCGACCTGTTGGTGTCACACTCCTTTAGAAGAGCGGAAGCCTTTCACACACCACCATCAGAAATAGACTTCGTCCTCCCGATGCAACTGACTAGGTATTGGAGCTCGGCTCCCAGAAGATTTATCAGACAAGGCAGCACTGTGAGAAAATACAGACAATTAGAGGTTGGTGCCTTTTAGAGAAGACGCTAATTTGTAGCACAGACAATAGGAATTTTTGAGGAGGGATCAACGCGATGAGAAGGCAAGTGTCAGAATGACGTCAATGAGTTGGGCAAAAGTCGACTTCTAGAGAATATCTGGAAATCGCTAAATAGTTACCTTAGCTGTCTATACCTTCTATCTCAACATCTGCTGCCATGGAAAACAATAACCAATATGGATGATGAAGAAGCCAGAAATTTTGCGATATTCTCATCCATCAAAGAAATTGCTCCACACGCTGGTGTCCAGCCCGTAATGTCCCTTTAAATGAACCAGGCTTGGGAATCTTTATGATGGCCCCCAGAGGTCCCTGCCTCTTGGTTTTCACCTCCTTGTATAATCCCTTCCCCTTTGGCATGGGCTGGATTCTTGATTTGCCTCTAATGAATAGAACATGTCACTTCCAAGATTAGGTTATAAAAAGACTGTGATCTTCATCTTGGGGGTTTGCTGTCTCCTAATTTAATCTCTCAGTTTCTGGTTTCTGTCTCTCTCTCTCTCTTTCTCCAGTCATCAGCGACCATGTTTTGCGGATGCTTAGGCAGCCTATGGAGAGGCCCATGGGAGGAGGAATTGAGGCCTGCCAGCAACCACAGGAGGGAGCTTAGAAGTGGATCCTCCCCACTGTCCTAAGAAAGCCTTTAGAGGAAGCCACAGCTCGGGTCTTCAGCTTGACTCCAACCTCGTAAGAGGCTTTGAACCCCAGTCATCTGGCTAAGACATGCTCGGATTCATGATGCACAGAAACTCTGAGACAGCAAATGTTTGCTGTTTTAGGCTACTGAGTTTTGGGGTTTCTTGTTACACGGAGCGATAGATAACTAATAAACCTGTATATCACCAATCCTTGATCTCGGGGATTCCTTCAGACTCCCTCATTCACCACTGTCTCCACTCACCATTCTCTAGCACCTTGACTCTAGCTCCCTAACCCCCTAACCTCTCATTTTGACCCTTTCTGTCTTTGGCCTCTTGCCTGGCTTCTTGGGTTGATGGTCAGGTCTTGGCCTTATCATGTAACTTTGACCTTGGTTCTTCTCCAGACACAGCGTTGAGGATCTGCCTTCTGGCACCATGCTTTATAATCTTGTGGAAGAAACTATAAACTCCTAAACTCTGCTCTGGCCAGGCTCACCTCTCACCTGCTCCAGGTCTATGCAGAAGCAGGATCAGAAAACCAGCTTGACTTAGTAGAACAGGAAAGCTTAACCAGACACTCTGGAAAGATTTTCAGTGAAGGCTGAAACAACCTTCTTATCATGAGAAAATCCATACATTGTAGCCCTTCGTCCCCATTCTGCTAGCGTTCCTATCAATCCGGACTTTCCTGCATTTGTTAGCTGATGGATGGCAAATGACTGGTCCATTGCTTTGTAAAAACAAGATGTTGTTTTCAGATATTTATCTTTCCCCCCTCTCCCTCCCTCCTCCGCTTCCCTGAAAAGCTTTCATTTGTCAAGTCTAGTCGGTATTTCATTCATTATTATTATTATCTTTGAAATTTAGACGTTAAAACGATCGGGTCTGGGTTCCATTATGGGGCTCTGGTGACTTAGGGTAAATATGTAAATATGCTCTGAGACTGAGAGAGTCTGTGGCTACTTTTTCTCAGTCACCCTGCTTTCATGATAGCTCAGGCCTCCGAGGAAACCCACGGCTGACTCAGCGTTGGGTACAGAACCAGAATTTGATCCACATCCACTGGATTGCCTATGATAGATACTAGTGATTCAAAATAAATTCGACGTGGGGTGCCTGGGTGGCTCAGTCCGTTGAGCATCCAACTCTTGATTTCAGCTCAGGTCGTGATCTCACAGTTCTTGGGATCAAGCCCTGTGCTGATGGCACAGAACCTGCCTGAGATTCTCTCTCTCTGCTCCCTCCCCCCCCCACACATACACACACACACACACACAGAGTCTCTCTCTCTCTCTCTCAAAATAACATTTAACATTAAAAAAAATAATAAATTTGACATTTCTATGGGGGTTGGGGGACACCTAGCCTAGGTTGGAAGTTCCTCACCTCTTGTCATCAAGGACATAGTATACTAATAGATAGAAATGCCTGGTAACAAGACGTAAGTGCCTTGCCCAGAGAAGATGCATGGTGTTTGATGAGAGGGTGAACAAAGATTGTTAAAGCCCACTGAGGACTTGTCTGGCCCCTCTTCCCACTCCCCCTGGATGATTTCATCTGTGGCCACACAGGACCCGAATGCACCTTATGTCTTTCACTCAGAGCAGCTTCTCATCCTCTCTTTCCCATCTTCTAACATCCCTCCACGTTGCTCAAGCCAGAAAACCCGGGGTCGGATGTGACTCCTCCCACTTCCTGACGCAGCCCCCCCCCCCCCCCCCCGGTGTTCAGTCGCTGACCACATACCTGTTGAATGGAGCCGCTCCTGTCCCTCCTGCACTGTCCCTAACTGGTCCTTTGCTTCCAGGATAGACTGTGGCCAGGTAATCTCCACATTCCTGCCAGACACATGAACACCAAACGCAGTTCTGGTCACAGCACTTTCTGTTGAAAATGATTCCGGGGCGCCTGGGTGGCGCAGTCGGTTAAGCGTCCGACTTCAGCCAGGTCACGATCTCGCGGTCCGTGAGTTCGAGCCCCGCGTCGGGCTCTGGGCTGATGGCTCAGAGCCTGGAGCCTGTTTCCGATTCTGTGTCTCCCTCTCTCTCTGCCCCTCCCCCGTTCATGCTCTGTCCCTCTCTGTCCCCAAAATAAATAAACGTTGAAAAAAAAATCTTAAAAAAAAAAAGAAAATGATTCCAAGATGTTTCAGTTGCCCTTGGGTAAGCTGCGCCCAAGTTCTGAGGAGAGGCAGCAAGGCCTCACCTGATGTGATCTGACCCTGCTTCTCTCTTCAGCCTTACCCGGTTTTTCATTACACGCCTCGAATGTTTTATCTTCCAGGCACAGCGCCTCCCTCACACCTCTGGACACGGGATTTCCCGGCCTGGGTATCTCCTCCCCCTTGTCTTGCTACTCGGCCTGGGTTTCTTCCAAGCTCAGCTTAGCTGCCGTGTCCCCCGAGAAATCTCCGCTATGCCCCAAGTCCGGGTTGCCTGTTTCCTGGTGGGGTCCTACGGCACCCTCTGCTTTCTCCGCCATCACGAACGCCTGCCCTCCTCCCCAGCGCGGGGCCAGCCACGTGGCCCGGGCCTCAGACAGTGCCTGGTCCACAGCACAGGACTAATCAACACGTCGTCGCGGGGCCACAAAGGAATGTGCCAGACCGACCGAGGGCAAGTTTTCCACCTTCCAGGTGCGGATACATTGTGAAAAACCTCCACCCGCCCCACCCAGCCACCCAGGAAAATCAGCTCGTGTAACGTGACGAGTGCCAGCCTCCGGGTCCTGAATCCCGCTCTGGGAAGCAGGAACCATGACAAAACCCAGACAGGGCTGGTGGGAGGAGCACACAGGCAGTGTATGCCAAGGTGCCCAGCTCGGTAAGTGCCTGGCGAGAACGGAGTCCTCCCCTCTGTTCCCGTAGGAGCCTGCACCCAGGGCAATGAACTTGTGCTTTCAAGAGCAAGGCTGACAGAGCAGACTTGATAAGCAGCCTGGTTGTCGGATATGATAATAACAGTCTCATTTATTAATATAAAGGCCCGCTAATAGAGGCGGCACTTTTAATTAGCCAACACGGCCACGATATTAATTTTTATCCACAGTTATTTAAGTCCGGGAGCCTTCCTCCCCTCTTCTGTTAGCACTTAGCTGCAGGGCGATTGAGAACATTTGTAATTGGATTTCTGTGCAGGACTTAATTATAAGGAGACAATAAAGCCCCTGAAATGCGCAGGTTCTACCCTGCTAACTATTATTTTCCAGAGACACGCTCAGGCCAATGAATGCACAGATTTATCTAAATTATAATTTTTAAACTTAACAAAGCTTTCCTCTCCCCGCCCCCCCCAGGACCGAGAGGAATCTGCCGGGAGTACAGATTTGCAGGGAGGAGGGCACAGAGGCGGCATGCTTCATTCCTGTAATCAAGTGCCTCGCTCCACGGGCCACCGAGCGGCTTCCCCGGGCCCCTCGGGATCTCAGAAGTGTATTTTCTTCCCTTGGCCAAATGGCTTATTAATAGAATTGGCTTATTTATATCTCACCCAGAAAATCCCAAAGTGATACAGCAACAGGGAGATATCGAGCCAATTAGTTGTGGGACTTGTTGTCGTGGGGGGAAATCTAGTTATTAATTTACTGCCCTTCACCAGCGGCAGAATCGATTCGCAGGAAACCAAAAGGCAAAGAAGAAGAAGAGGAAGAAAGCCACGTGTTTCGGACCATCTGGGAAAACTCAAAGAGACGAGGCGAAACCATTTATACCTTCAGCAAAGCTCTCTCGCTGCAGGCGAGCAGGGAGCCGGGGGCCCCGCGTGTGGCCAGCTCGGTGCGGGGTGAGCATCGGGGTCTGAAGAGCGTCCGCTGGGCGGGCCTGTCACCCACGTGAGTGCATTTGCTTCTCGCAACACCCCACGAAATGGGTTGATTTCCTGCACTTCACAGAAGAAACGCCCGTTCGCTCACTCATTCGTTCAGGAGGAATCCCGAATCTTTGGAGATACAATAGCGGATGGGAAAGAGCCTGCCTCCCTGGAGCGTACTTTTGGGTTCAGATGGCGAGCTGCCCAAGGTCATCAGCCAGCATTCGTTCGTAGGTAGTAGGACTGAGATAATAGGTTCTGCCAAGGTCAAAGTCTGAAGCATTACTTTGCCGTCTCCTGGGGGCTGGGTCCCGTGGGTAGCTTGGCTGGCCACAAAGCAGACTGTGTGAGGGTCTATCTGTCCTCCTAACGTCAGAGGAGGAACAGAGGTCACCAAGGAGTGCAGTTTAGGACCTGGAAGAAGAGAGTCTGCTGGGAGGAGGGTCTGGGAGTACCTTCTGCTACCCTACGAGAGGGGAAGATGAGTCCAGAAATACAGTACTTTCTTTAAAAGAAAATGAAAACCAGGACATCTGGGTGGCTCAGTTGGTTGAGCATTCGACTTCGGCTCAGGTCATGATCTTGCAGTTCGTGGGTTCGAGCCCCGCGTCAGGCTGTGTGCTGACAGCTCGGAGCCTGGAGCCTGCTTCCGATTCTGTGACTCCCTCTCTCTCTCTCTGCCCCTCCCCCGCTCACACTCTGTCTCTCTCTCTCTCTCAAAAATAAATAAACATTAAAAAAAAATTTTTAAGTGACAATCATCATTATGCTTGTAGAAACTGTTCAGATCACATTGTAACATATTATGAACACTTTTCTAAATCATAAAAACATTTCTGTGGCTATAATTTTATTTTATTTTGATTTTTTTAGTGTTTATTATTTTTGAGAGACAGAGACAGAACATGAGCGGGGAAGGAGCAGACAGAGAAAGGGAGGCACAGAATCCAAAGCAAGCTCCAGTCTCTGAGCTGTCAGCACAGCCTGATGTGGGGCTTGAACTCACAGACTGTGAGATCATGACCTGAGTGGAAGTGGGATGCTTAACCAACTGAGCCACCCAGGCACCCCTAATTTTATTTTAATTAATTAAAAAAAAATTTTTATGTTTATTTAGTTTTTGAGAGAGAAAGAGTGCAAGCGGGAGACGGGCAAAGAGAGAGGGAGACACAGAATCTGAAGCAGGCTCCAGGCTCCGAGCTGTCAGCACAGAGCCTGATGCTGGGCTCGAACTCATGAACCATGAGATCATGACCTGAGCCAAAGTCGGATCCTTAACCGACTGAGCCACCCAGGAGTCCCTATTTTAATTAAAAAAAAATATGCTTATTTATTTACTTTGAGAGAAAGAGTGTGAGCAGGAGAAGGGCAGAGAGAGAAGGAGAGAATCCCTGGCGGGCTGCACATTGTCAGCACAGAGCCTGATGCGGGGCTACATCTCTCCAACCATGAGATCATGACCTGATCCGAAATCAAGAGTTAGACACTTAACCGACTGAGCCACCCAAGCACCCCTGTGGCTGTAGTTTTAAACGATAATATAATATTCCATCTTGCAGGTATACTATAATTTATTTAACTTTCCAAAACTTGTGAATATCCAAACCTCTGTGAATATTTGTTTGTATTTATTATTACAAATAAAAGAGATGAACACGTATATGTGTGTCCTTATTTTTTACTTGCTCGAAATTGAATAATAGAATTATTCCAATAAAATTAGAGTAAAATATTCCAATAAAATGGAAATATTGCAACAACGAGAATGAATATTTTAAAGACCCTTGAGGCTTATTATATTGCATTATATTGCATTCCAGAAACATTGTATAAATTTCTACAGTGCTAGCAAAGTGTGAGAGGACCTATCTTTGCACCGTGGCTTCCTCGATACTCTGCATCGACTTTTACAAGTATTTGCTAATCTGATAGGGCAAAAAAAAAAAAAAATGTATTTCATTACTGTGTTTTCTTCCTGTGTATTGATTGCCAGTGAGGCTCAACGTTTCTTTGTGTGCTTAACCATTATTTGTATATCTTCTGCAAATAGCCTATTCTTGTTCTTTGCACATTTTTCTTTGGGGTTTAGTGGTTTTTGTCACGTATAAATGCTACTTTATATTTTAAGAACATTAATTTTTTGATGTTTTTGTTGCAGACATTTTTCTCAGGTTGATTTTGCTGTTTATTTTTATTTTCTATGATTTTTTTATAGAGATGGTTTGAATTTTTATGCAGCCAAATATATCTGGGGTTTTTTTCCTTTGTGATTTCTCCAATTGCTTTTGTGCTTAGAAATTCCATCTCCACACTGAGATAGAAATAGTAATCTATATTTTATTCTAAGTATTTTATGGTTCTATTTTATTTACCTTCACCCTTTAATTCATCTGACATTTATTTTGTTCTATCTTGTGTGATAAGGGTTTAAATAGATTTCCCCCCTAAATAGTTAACCATTAATCCCAGCATCATGTATTAAAGAATGTTTTCTTTCCCCATTGGCTTGGATGCCACCTTTATCACATGTTGAATTTTTTTTTTTTTTAATATACAGTTCACTGTTCTGAGCTGTCTTATTCTGTTCAGTTAGTTCTTCCATTATAATCACACTGTTTTAATTATTGCATCTTTATACATTCACATATTTTAAAATATGACATATTTGTATATGAAATGTAGCATTTTATGATCTGGTGGAACAAATCTCCCACAATTACTCTGTTGAAAAAAAAAAATTGGCGTTTTCTGCTCATTTTCCAGATGAATTTTAGAATCATGCTGTCTAGCTCCAGAAAAAAAAAAAAAATCCCATTTGGGACTTGGAAAGGGATTAGATTCAACATATATCTCAATTCATGAACTGTTTGCATCTTTGTACTATTCAGTCTTGCCATTCGGGAAAATGACATGTTCTGTTTCCCCCTCCCCGCCTCCCCCCCCCCCCCACTCCCACCCCCCCCTTTTCTTTGTTTTTGCAGGTTTAACTCTTTGATCTGAGTGAGATTTTAGTGTATACTGTGAGATGAAGATCAAAACTGATTCCTTTTCAAATAGCCAATTTCCCACAAGCCCAGCATTTGCTTCACTCACACTTTCTCCAGTGAATTGCAAAGCTCTGTTCTCATTTATTAAGTCCTTAAATATATATTAGGGTCTGTTTCGAAGCTGCCTAATCCCGTTGATCTGTCTGTTCTTGGGCTAATGCCACACCATTTTGATTCTTGTCTGGTCTTTCCCAGGACGAGTTGGAAACGCTACCACCTTCCAGATGGCTCTTGGAGTCTCCTCCCGCTTCTCCCAAACCAGGATTCATTTCCTGAATACAGAGTCAGCCCCTTGATCTGGGCCTCTGGTCAGAAGCTTTTCAGTGCCCAGGGGACTGGGATGGGGCAGTTTGAGGCCGGGTTTTTGGTTTTTAGTTGAGAAAACACTGAGGACGGTGATGACCGAGACCTGATCCCTGCTTCTGTCCTTCCCACAGTTCAGCTCGGCCAGATGTCGGCTGTGGGGGAGTTCCAGTCTCCAGGGCGGACGAGGGAGAAACAAGGGCCAGAATGTTGCAGGGAGGCGGTGCGAGTTAATGCTGCCACAGGAGAGCCCTCCTCATTCCTCAAGGGCCTGCTATGTGCCCGGCCTGGGCTAAGGACATTACACACGCTTGTCTAATTTTTTTCCAGAACCACCACATTTTCTACATTAGAAGTTGGGCTCTGGGGGAGTGAGAAACTCCTCACGTCACCCAGCTACTAAGTGGCAAAGCCTATGTTTCGCCCCCATCGTGCCTACTTTCTGTGCTGTGGTTGACTCAGCAGAGCTAGACTCTTCTGACTGGGGAGCGTTATCACCTGGAGAAAATGGTTGAGGCTACCTTGAGCCTTGAGGGGTCTCTAACACAGAGCGTCACGGTGATAGAATCTGGTCATGTGAGGTCCAGGCGTTTGAAGTTGGTCACGTGAGTGCAGACTCAATGGTCACCTCTCCATCCAGGCTAGTGGGGTCACCTTAGGGTCCATGGCACTCGCAGCCATGGCAGAAGCTGTACTTCTGGTCCTGCCTCCCCTCCCTCCCTCTTCCCAGCCAGGCAGGCAAGTTTGCCTTTTCACCTGCTGATTTCTAAGACTCAGTGTGTGTAGGGCAGAGCCTGTGTGCCCACTGAGGGTGGGAAGCAGAGGTCTGGGGCATGGGGACAAAGCTGGGAGAAGGGGGTGGGGTGGGGGAGCAGAGAACCTGTTGCTTACCAGAGGGTTCTGTCCGAACCAGTGGCTGAGGTGGCTAAAATTTAAGAATAGCAAGCATTCATTCATTTAATCTGTATAAATAAAAGACTACAATCTAAACTTGCCTCTAACCTTGGTCAACACGGTCACTTTACCACTCGCGTGGTCAGTACTCGCTTGTCCCCGCGGAACCTCCCCTTTTCCACTTCCATGCACCGATCCAAGTATCGATATATTTCCCACATTTAGTTTATTATGGCCTGTCGCATTCCAGCATGCCAACGATCCATATTTTAGCAAAACATATTTCAAATGCTGTCTGGAATAGGCAATGCATGAACAGACGTAGTGTTCATGATAGTGAAGGGTCTGGTCACAAGGAGATAAAACACATTTGCTTCGTGGGGGATTTCACCTTTCGGGGGGCATGGGGAATGTCATAACGCCGATTATTATTCTGAAGACCTTCCTCTGAAGCGGGCAGAGCTCTGGGCTAGGAGTCTAGGTACCTAGGTTCTGAGCCTGGCCTTTTCTGGTATTTACTTTGTGCATCTTGCATACTTTCTTCCCCCGGTTCTCAGATTTTACTTGTTCCCTTGTGACAGTCACAGCAATCAAGAAGCCACAGAGATGGAAGCACCTTACAGATGCCTTCGTCGAATCCTCTTGTTTTACAGATGAGACAAAATGAGCCCAGAAGGTCAAGTGACTTGCTCAAGATCACAGAGTCAGCCATGGGCCTTGCAGACGCACCCCCGCCAGCCTCAAGGCTCTGGGAACCGCGTCAGAGACGGAAGGCTTGGCACCGCCTTGAAGAAAGACCCTTCATCATTACTCACGCCAGCTCTCCGCACCCGCCCCCCGGGGAACCTTTGGAGTGTTTTTCCATCTGAGCTGTTGGCATGTACCTGCTGGACTTCTGTCTCTTGTTCTGGACACCCCGTGGGGCTGACTTGACCAGACTTGATGGAAAAGGAGACAAGGGCCATGAGGTTTCCACCTGAGCCCCGGGGCTCCCTTGTTTCCTTACAGGACCCCCCCCCCCCCCCCCCCCCGTCTCACGGCTCTTGTCTTTTCCATGCGTATGAGCCGTCCTCCAAGCTGTTTTTGGAACAGCCCAAAGCAGCCGCAGCATTGGTATTCTGCACTGGCAGAGCCTGTGAACTATTTGGCTTGTCATAATTATCTCACCATCTTGCTATGTTTCTATCTCGGTTCACAGAAAACTCAAAGTGAACAAAGACACAGGCACAGCGGGCGAGGGGGACGGGGACAGGGTGGGGTTGGATCAGAAAATCGACAGCTAGGAAGCCTCGGGTTCTGGTGGAGCCTCCCCTAGGGAAACTGTTCTGCTGTGTGGAAGGGACCGGAACGAGGCCCTAGGAGCAGGTCTCGTCCATGTAATGTGTTCATAGAACAAGACCAAGTCAGTGATGCTGCTGAACCAGGGCTAGGGTGGCTCCAGAAAGGAGTGAGACCAGGTCAAGGCTGAGGAGGAGGGAAGCATGGCCGTCGGTGGTAGGTGGGTCCGTGTCCCTTTCCATCGCCTACAGGGACCAAAGGAAGGAGCCCCTGAAAGGAGACGTGGGCATCCTGGGGGGAGTGAAGGTGGGGCACCGAGAGAATAGAGAAGCACATCACAGCTTTCCAAGTTCAGAATTTTCTAAAGACTGAGATCAGAGAACATCAGAGGAGGTTTCCTCAAAGGGGATGTTTTGGACGAGAGCTCTCTGAGCTGGGCACTCTGTCCACTGTCCTCCTGGCTCTTTTTTGTGTCTCAGATAAAATGCGGTTTTAGTTCAGGGCAAAGACACACAGAGGAGGGGGGGAAAGGGTAACTGGAGCAGGAGAATAGGGGGCGGGCAGTGGTGACGGGCAGCCTGGGCTGGTGGGAGGGGACTGGAGTCCAGCCTCCCCAACACTGAGTGCAGGGCTATGTTCTGACTCTCTCCTGCCCAGGGTTCCTTAAGATGGCGACATGGAGGCATTGTCCCTGGAGGTTTCTCCTTGCCTGGGTGGACAGAGAGGCGGAAGGGGGATAAAAAGAAAAGGGAAGTGCCTCGTTTAGTGCCCCCCGTGGCCACCCGCCATCACACATGGTCCTGTGTGTCTTTCTGGTCCTTTCTCTCTTGGTTTTAGAGGAGGAACTTGGCCGGCTCCTCTGTCTCGTTACCAGCTGTCCTGTCTGCAGGTCAGCTCTGGTTGGGAGCCTGGCTCTCGCCAGCACAGTCCCCATGCATTCTTAAGACCCTCTCAGCTCTTCACCAGATGAAAACAGGCAGGGTTTACAAGAGAACAGACCGGGGGCCAGTAACGGTTAAATAAATCTCAAAACCCTTCCTCGTGGGTCTTCATTCAAGTGTAAACAGATTGGTTCCAGCAACCTCGGAGTCCGAATCTCTCCTTCTTCCTCCTCGGGTGGTGCCTCAGGGTCTCTCTCAACCTCCCCCCACACCCAGAACCACGCCCCCCCCCCCCCCCCAGGCCTCTCCCTTGTTCTCTGTCTCCTGGTTTAGCAGGAATCTTGTTGGTTCTCCGGAGATAGGAAACTAGTGCCCCAGGACCCAGTGACTTTTGTTTCTTTACTCAGAAGGCTTAAGGGACTCTGCCCCTGTGCTCTATGGACCACTCCCTGACACGGGGACACTGCTGAGGATTTGGAGAAAAGAGCCGAGGCTGGATTCGGGGACGTGGATGCTTGCCCATGGAAGCTCCTTGCAGGAATGCAGAATTCCCCTCCTGGGGGGCTGGAAGTCTATCGAAGGCAACTTCATCCTTCACTCTCAACTCCGGGGTTGCTCCAAGCCCCTTGGACTGTTGTCTCTTGGCTATTCCAGCTTTACCCTATCTGAAATCACTATCTCCATGTTGGCTCCCTTGGTCTCCTCGCAGTTCCTTGGAGCTGAGGTTGAGGTTTGAACTTGGATTCTGCTTTGACCTTTGGCACTTCCCTCTACCTGGTCGACACCTCGGTTGTGGGTCGGAGGCACCTCTGTCTGGTAGGGAGGAGGGTGGCCCCTTGATGGTCACCTTCTTCCTTGGAGTCCTTAGAGTTTGCTCAGGGGGCAATTCAGGGTGCGACGTGGGAGGCGGAGGTGGGGGGAGACCTGGGGCAGGAAGGGGAGGTGCAGGGGGGTGGGGCTTGGCTCCCTGTCTCTATCTCCACCAGGGCCACTCCACTTGGATCTGGATTCTGTATGAGCCTTTCTTTGGTAAAAAGTTGAAAACGACTGATCTTTTCTAAGCCCCTTCAATTTATAAAGGAGAAAGCTGAGATGGAACAAAGGCAAAGGATTTGTCAAGGTCACCCAAGTGAGTTAGCGGTGGATTAGGGCTTTAGGAGGGGACAGGCCCAGTGGCTGGGGCGGACTCCTGAGCACGCTGACTCGGTGGCCTGACCCACCCTTCCAGAAGTCTTGTGGGTTGCGGTGGGTTGCCCTCGCTTGGCTGGCACAGGACTGAGGACCCAGAAAACTTGAGTGCTGTTGTCACAGGCTGTCTCTGGGAGCGCTCTGTGCTGGAACAGACGAGGCCCCTTTAATAAGCCCTGAAGACCACTGATGCCACAGCTTGTGAAGACCTGGGGTCAAGTCCCAAGGATGCCACTAACCTCAGTGCGATTCTGGATTTGTTATGTGTTCTCTCTGAGCCTCCATTTAGCTCGCCCGTGTGTGCACGTCTCCTCCCCTTGCACCTTACCTTACCCCATTCAACAGGGTTGACAAAGAACTCGGGACCCCAACACTGGGGGAACTGGCCGAGAGGAGTGACGACGTCTGCTTCTGTTCTCTGTCTGTGTCTTTACCCTCCTTACAGGGACACCGAGTTGCAATGGAGGCTAAGAGCTGCCTCTAACGTAAAAGAAGAGGAGGAGAGTTCCTGTAGTTCCCGGAGCTCGAGGTTTGCTGTTGTCAGCTGGGATTTAGCTCCCATTGGGGTTCGGGGCCCTTTAAAATCACTGTGGGTCGTCCTGGGTGGGGGTGGAGGCAGACTGTGGCAGCGCATGGATGGAGGGCTCCCTTCCTACCCTCCCGGGCCCGCCCCCTCGGGTTCCCCTCCCGGGGAGCTGGGGGTGTTTCGGACCCACCAGAGCGCCAGGCTCAGCTTTTCTGAATTTTCTAAAATGCATCCTCAGAGTCAGGGGCACTTGAGGTGACAGCCAGCAACTGAGAAGTTGAGCCAAGTGAAGATGGGGAGCCAAAGGAAAGATGAGACTCGGAAGACGGACCTGGAATCACGGAATTGCGCGCGACTCTTGGGGATTAAACAACTAACTTTTTTGGTACTAGTGCCTGGGGTATGCTTCTTGGTGGGGCTCTTATAAATGGACTAGGATGACGGACATTTAGGAGCATTCAGGAGAAAAGCCAGAAAAGGGAATGGTTTCTGGTTTTTCCCGCTTTCTATTGTTCCCCGTGATGACTCCGAGAGTCAGCCCCTCTTCCCCAGTCTGGAGTTGGAACCCTCACCGTCCCTTTGCCAGGCTTGGCCTCGAGGTCACTGCCTGCCTCGTTGACGTTCGTCCCTTTTCTTCTGTGCTTTGCCAGCAACGATTGGGATTTTTCAAAAGCAGTTTATACCAGGAAATTAAGAGTGAAAGAAATCAGATTAAAAAAAAAAAAGCATCACGTTGTAAAATAGTGGATGTCAGGGGCTTGGGGAGAGGAGCACAGGGAGTTATTGTTTAATGGATACGGAGTGTTGCAAGATGAAATGAGTTCCAGAGATGGATGGAGGTGATAGAAGCACAGCAATGTAAATGTACTTAATGTGCCTGAACTGTACGCTTAACAATGGTTAAGATGGTACATTTTCCGTTATGTAGATTTCACCACAATTTAAAAGAAAAAAAAAAAAAAAGCATCCAAGTAGATGGATTTAGAGATTCCCTTACACGGAGTTTCGCCTCAGTGTTTCACAGGAAGTGGTTTTTTCCTCATTGTGATGGTTAATTTAACGGAGCAGCTCAGCTAGACTATGGTGCCCACGTGTGCGGTCAAACACCAGTCCCAATGTTGCTGCAAAGGTTCTTTTCAGGGGCGCCTGGGCGGCTCAGTTGGTTAAGTGTCCAACTCTTGATTTCCACTCAGGTCTTGACCTCATGGTCGTGAGATCGAGCCCTGCGGCGGGCTCTGCGCTGGGCGTGAAGCCTGCTTAAGACCCTGTCTCCCTCTCTCTCTCTCTCTCTCTCTCTGTGCCTTCCCTACTTGCTTGCATGTGCGTTCGTGTTCTCTCCTTGTCTCTCAAAACAAGGGGGGTAGTTTTTAGATGTGAGTAGGATTTATAAACAGTAGACTTTGAATAAAGCAGATCGCCCTTCACAGTATGGGGAGGACTCATCTAACAGCTGAACGTCTTAAGAGTCACAGTGAGGTTCCCAAAGAAGAATAAATTCTGCCTCCAGACAGCGTCTGGGCTCGAGACTGCAACATCAGCTCTTGCCCGCATTGCCAGCCGGCCTGCCCTGCAGACTTCAGACTCGCATGTGAACCAGTTCCAGAAAGTCTCTGTCGATCTACCCTCCTCCCCACCCCTATGCATACACGCCAACGCCTGGACCCGCACCGTATTGCTCTGTTGGTTCTCGTTCTCTGGGAAACCGTGACTCATACACTTACCTGGATCCAACTGGGGAGGGAGGTGTCCAGACTTGTCCCTGATGGGAGATAGGAAAAGCACCCCTCCCAGGTCTGGTGAGCACTTCGTTTCTTCTACTCTGCTGCCCTGGCTTCTCGCTGGGAATCGGCCCTCCTGGGATCTATGTCCTCTGCCTCTAGCCTATGCGTCCTTCTCTGGGGCCCCTTCTCTGGGCCTGTGGGCCTGACCTGCCCCTTGGCTCTCTGGGTGAAGGCTCATCTTTCCTACTAGACCCCAAACACTTTTTGGACCCGGGCCCTCCTCAAGCTCTCAGGAAGCCACCTACTGACTTTGGAACCTGCTGGACTCTGTCTGTAGCTTTGAGTACATGGGGGTTGGCTGGAGTCACTTCTCTCTGCTACTTTCTATCTGCTTTTAGCAGATTTCCTGGCTGCTTCATGGCTGTTTTTGCCTTTGGGTAAAGCCTTGATTCATCTCCCATTTTCCTTGGTCAACATCCATGCCTAGGCTCCTAAGGGCCTGACTCTCAGGCACCAGTTGCCTTTGTGAAACGTATGAGCATTAATTCAGCTTCTTCCCACAGCCAGATAGAGACTCCCATTTTCTCCTGCCTGTAGGTCCTACTGGACGGCCTATAAAAGAAGGATGGATGCTTAACACTTTCCCTCATTTGTCTATAATAGTATCTATGGAGTCCGTTATATACATTATCTTACTTGAGCCATTCAAAAGCCCTATTTAATATATAGTATCCCCATTTTATAGATTGGAGAATTGATACACAGAGAGGTTCTGCAGCTTGTCCCAGATCACACAGCACGGGAGGGGAATTCAACCCCAGGCAATCTGAATCCAAGTCCTAGGCTCTTAGCCAGGGATGGATTCGCGAACTCTATCTCGAAAGGAGAAAAGGGAAAAGAAAGGAGAGAAGAATGAGGGATAAAGATAGATAAGACAGATATAAAGCAGAATCAGGAGTAGGATAAATATCACAATCGCATATGCATCAGAAGGTCCTGAATGTGTGCCACGGGTGGGCCACGAATTTGGCTCCAGGCTTCCAGCAGCCAAATAAGGTGGGAGCCTCCTCTGTGTTTCCGCTCGCTCGCTGAGCCGAGAGGTGTGATCAGCTCATGGTGTCATTGTTGATCAGGCACAGATTTCCAGCAGTCCCTACTTCCCCGGGTTCTCTCGAGCGGCTTATGGATCGCGCAGGGGTTTCCTCAGTTGAGGGGCCCAGCTCTCTGATCATCCTACGGCTGCAGTTCGGTGAAATTCTTTTGCACTTATAGTGAAAATGGTATGTCATTCCCACTAAGAAAAGGGTTGGGTCCTTCTCTCTTAGAATAACGATTCGGTATTGACATTAGACTGTACATTCTGGGAAAGTTGCAACTTAAAAGCTTAGCTTTCTTTTCCCGTCTACACGTCTGACAGTGCCTAATCCAGTGTTGTGCTCCCTGCGAGTGATGAATAGACAGAGGCTGTACTGAACAAATATGAATGTTAGCGAAGGCTGACAAGTGCTCCCACAGCACCTGCTTGTGACAAGAGGGAGGACTTGTTTCTGGGGAAGACTTCCGAGTATTAAATGGTCTAGAGCTAACGAAAGGCAGCGTAGTGCTGTGGAAAGAACATGCAGTCCGAACTCTGCAGTCGCTGTGTGACCTTCAGCAAATCCCTTAACCTGTCTGAGCCTCAGACTACAAAAATGGAACACGCCTACCATAGGAGGAGATGTTCTAGTACCTGGAATACGGTAGGTGGTCCCCAAACCGTATTTGT
This sequence comes from Felis catus, assembly GCF_018350175.1. Lineage (NCBI taxonomy): Eukaryota > Metazoa > Chordata > Mammalia > Carnivora > Felidae > Felis > Felis catus. The sequence continues at coordinate 34,705,958 of NC_058384.1, read as the reverse complement.
TCAATCATTCATTCTTTCCGAACATTCTTATTGGCATCTGCCGTGGGCCGGACCCTCACCGTGCTCTGTCCTGGGCCTATGACAGAGAGCGGGACAGACAGACACCCGTAGATTCCCCGTCGCTTCCTTCCCTGACAGGCACCTGTAGATTCCCTCCTCCCCCATCTCTTCCTTCCCTGAGGACGGTAGTTCCTGCAGCAGATATTTAATAATAGAGGTGCCTGAAGTCCAAGTTGCTGAGGGAAGAGACGGGGAGGCGCAAGAAGATTGGGGAAACAGAGAAATGGCCCCCTCCATCGAATCCACGAGGCCCAGCGTCCCAGTGCAGCCGACCCCATCTGACTGCCCCTGCCCCACATGGGCACAGGCCATGGGGCTCACCAGGGCCGCATGAAATGATTGCACCTTTGCCCCTGTGGTGGAACAGAGGGCCTCCAGTGCTCTAGATCTGCGTTTAAAACAGAAGCGGAGAATGCTTTATGTTGGTTTCTGCGCTCACCAACAAAACCCTCTGTGCAGTGGAAAACAGTGTCCTAATTATACACAGGCCCCAGCATTGTGCTCTTCTCCAGGCTCTTCAGGGTGTTGTGTTTGCATTTCCTCACCCTCGGGACGACCATTTGCATCTCTCCTGTCTCTCAGGGAACAGTGTGTGTGTGTGTGTGTGTGTGTGTGTGTCCCCACGTGCATGCGCACAGACCTCATAAACTCAGACGCTGCAGAGAAAGGACTGAAAACTCGTAGCAGAGATTCTCCCTTTGAATCCATGACAAGTCTATAGCCCCAGCATGCACTGTATTTAGGTACATGCACCTGTTTATATGATTTGGTGCTTCGAGTCCCAGGCCCCATTCACCCACGTGTTGGCATCCGCATGAGACGGGGCTGCCTTTGAGAGCAGGGTCCGTGTCTCCGCCGTCAGGCTGGAGGCACCTTGAAGGCAGGGGCTGTCTCCCCCAGCAGATTGGAGGCCCGCTAAGGGCAGGGCTGCACCTCATCCTTCAGAAGCCTCTACTCTTGACGTGAGCTCAAGCCTGTGTGCCCGGAAAAGAGTTCTGACCTCAACATCATAAAGAGAGCCTTCAGTGGTTTCCTGGCACACAGTTTTCTGAGATGTCAGACTGACAGTCTCTTGGGCTGACTTCATCTCCTCCTTTTACCTGCCGAGAGTGGACAGTTCGGGGTACCAGAGAGAGAAAAACGGAAGCACAGAAGAGAGGAAGGGGTGTGGCATCCTCAGGTCAACCCATCAACTCCCTACCTCTCAGGCTATTTGACTGGACTCCCCATCAGCCCAACTGATCCCGGGGGCCAGGGCCCACCCTCTCCCTCCCCTCCCACACCCTGCCCGTGCTGGATCTAAAGGCACACACTTTCTGGCATCATTCCCTGATTTATCCTTAATCTCTTAACTGAAAATGAAAGGAAAACCACAAAAACACCCTTCTCGTGGTGTGGCCAAGACATTCCTTTTTCAGAATCCTTGCGCTTTTCACCCCCCTGAAAGGTTGATGAGGGGAAAAGGATCATGTGTTCTTCATTTATGATTCCCACCCCACCCCCACCCCACCGTGCCATGACGCCACACATCACGCTCAATAAATGTTTTGTACATATGAATGAATGTAAATTTCAGGAAGGACTAGGGATGGATCTCCTCATTCTCCTGAGACCTCATTCTTCCCTGGCAAATGGTCTCAACCCAAAGTATCTGCACGATCTGTCTTTTGTTGGAAAAAAAACCCTGTATTCTGGGGTCTTGGGCCTAGGGGGCAGTGTTCACCTATTGGTACAGGCTGGAGCAGAGTGTGTGTGTGTGTGTGTGTGTGTGTGTGTGTGTGTGTGTGTTGATGATGAAGACTGGACATTAATAAGCTCTGGTTCCAGAGAGAATTCTAGAAGTCCGTTAAAACAACTTAGCTCATCTTCCCCCATGAGTAACTTGCTTCTTGTATATGCCTGTGAAATGTTATTCAGCGTCTATGTGGCTGAACAACCAGGTTTATTTGAAGATAGAAGGTGTTTTTTTTTTTTTTATCCAGTAAACTTTATTTATATATAACAACAGTACAAATGGTGTCCTTGGCTTGCAAAATAGGAGTGTTTCGTATTTACAATAGGTACACGATAATATATTAGAATAACCAAAAAAAAAAAACCCCATTTTATTGGAACATTTTAAATACTTAATTTTCTTACAGTTTTTTTTTCCACAACACCTGTAAAAACAACAAAACCAGACAACTATCATTGTATTTTCTTAAAAATATATATAATACAGATTCCAGTGTGTCAAGAAGAGAGAATTTGGGTAGGAGAAGTTGGGGGGAGAGGCAGGTGGGCTCAGGTCCCCAGTTTCGTGGGCTTGTCCCTTGTTCCCCAACAGACTTGCTAATGTCTGCCCTGTATGGAGGGGGACCACGTTCCACTATGTTCTCCACTTGAAATGTCAACATAGAGGGCAAATAAAGCCAAAGGCAGGGCCTTGACTGATGTCCAAAGGTGCCTCCCATCTTCCTGGAGGCTAGACAGGAGGAGTAAGCTTCACAGCAGAAAGAACAGAGCCCCGTCTGAAGGTGGAGCCCTGTTACAGCGAGGAGAAGGAGACAGACATCCACGAGAAGCCCAGAATCTCCAGTCTGCTTGTTGGGCTGGGGCCCTGTTTGACAAGCAGTGATCTCGATCAGTCAGCTCCTAGGGCATCCCTGATACCAAGAGTGAAACTTTCATTCATGGTAACACTGAGGCCCGGGTGCTAAAACTTCCTCCTCTGGGGAAACCAGGAGAAAGTCAAGAGACCGAGAAGAGAGACTCTGGAGTTATGAAGGGGATCCTGCCATTTTTGCAAAGCTTGTTCCGGAGACAAGGCCCTGAACTTCATCTCCCCATCTTCCCGCGAGATCTGCTGCCACAGCCCTGTAAGTATGAGGCTGTTTTGCATTTTCTCACCGCTCCCCTTCCCCCTGCCCCAAGAGCCTCGGCTCTTTCCCGTCAGTAGCCAGGCTCCAGGCGCCTCAGATGCAGCACAGGTGCCTGGGGAAAAAATGGCCTCCCCCGGGGCGGCTGCTGGCCCAGTGTTTACCTGCTGCAGGTTAATGGGGGCCTGTGTGGCAACTGGGATGCACCTGGAGATTTCTCAGCCAGAGGCTTTCAAACATTCTCTTTTTGTTCTGCCCGGATCATTTTTAGTCCAGCACACCCATCCATCGCTTCTGCTTCATGCTCAGCAGGGCCAGAGGCCTTGAACGCTATTTCTTGTCCCCATTTGGTGGAAAGGAAGAAAGGTCAGGAGCTCAAGCAGCAGGGGACGCGCCACCAGAAGGGACAGCGGCAGGAGAAATGATAGAGCCTCTCACTGCACAAGGAATGCCCCCAGAATAAGGTAAGGCAGCTGGGTTGGTCCACTTTCTTCCTTCTTCCGGTCCCTTTTCTGCACAACTCATGCCCTCTGCAGGTGGTGGGGGAGAATTTACCTACTAAGTTGGTGGCAGGGACCAGTAGCCTGGAGAGTGTAAATCTGCTAGAAGGTCCTTCTTGGTCTTATTCGTGGCTGTGTTTCAGCACCCAGAACAGTGCCTAGCAGATAGCTGCAGCGTCTGAAGGTTCCCTGAATGGATGAATGTAGGAACCAGTCCCCACCCTCCAGCGAGGTTAACAGCTGATTCACACTTTGAATGACTGAGCTCTGCAAGGAAGGGGAGCTCTCTGCAGCGGTGGATCCGAAATGATTTGAGAGCCGTGCTGTGGGGAGAGGTAGGAGGGCAGACACAGAAATACCTGCCCTCCACCCCCGTGCTGAGGGCGGAGGCAGCAGGCCAGGTGAAGTGACCTGCTCCACCAAAATGGACATCTCGCCCATCTTCGTCTTGTCCGTTAGCACCTTCTGTCTTGCCAAGCACATTGCTGGGGGCCTTTTCCAGACAACTGTCGCTGGTGCAGATTAACGAAACACAACGAAGCTGGGTTGGTTTTTGAGAGGCGTTGCCCTTCCTGCCTCCCTCCAAGATGGCTGGCTTCGTGGGGGGTGGGGGGTGGGGGCTGTGACTTTTTCCTTACGTGAGCTCCAAATATCTCCAAATTGGATAATAGGGAGGACAGAGGCCAATCGACTCCCCGTTCTCCCCATCCTACAGGCACGGACTCCATTGGTTCTTGATGACCCAAAGCCAAGAGCTGGTGGAGGAGGGACAGAGGGGAAGCTGGAGAAGGGGCAAGGCTTGACAAGTGTGCACCCTCACGGCCTGACTTGAGTCGCACTGAGTCGTCCTTTCTTGAATTCCTTCCTCAGAGACGCCCCTGTGCCACTTCCTTTGCCGTCCCCACATGCCCCGCACTCTTAACGGAATCCTGAGGAATGTGGCCAGACCACTCACGCCAGCTCTGGTTCCTCTCCTCTCCACTCTCCAGTTGGCTTATCCCCCATCCTTCTCCCCACTCTCCAAACACCTTCAAGGAACAGCCCCAGGGCAGCAAAGAGTCACCCCAAGTAGCTCCTGGTTGACACTCGGGTGTCCACCCGAGATGCATAGAGATAAGTGTTGGTTGAGAAGCTGTTGAAACGTCAAACTTCCTTTTCCTTCTTGGTGGAACAAAACCCCGGATGCTGGTCCGTGCAGGGGCGTGATCAGAAAACCTTCACTCGGAGCTCACGTGTAACAGGAGGGCGGGCTGGGATTTTTCTGTGAGTGGGATCAAGTCCCCGGCTCACATGCCTCTTGCTCACATCCTCTCCCCTTTCATCGCCCTAAATCACAGGCTCCAAGCTGAGAAGCTTTGGGTGCTATGAAGAGCAAACACTTTGGCTTAGTGCGGAAGGCCAGTCATTAGTGTTTCTTTCAGGCTATTAATAGGGTCCAGAGAAACTTTAGCAGAAGTGGATTATCGGAAGAAAGTGGCCTTGGCATGGCTGGTTGTGAATTATGATGAAAAGAGCGAGTTTCCTGAGTATTTTGCTGAAGGCTTTTCTCTTTCCCTCTGTCAGCTGCATTCAGGCAAGAAACTGGAGCTGGGGAGCCCGGGCGATGTCTGCTGTGTGGTTAGCACGGCACTCCACAGCCACACGCCGGGGACGGAAGCCAGCCCGCAGAGCTCCCCCTCCCCCAGTCCTTTCCTGGGAATCCAGTGTGGTCAGCAGAGCCTTTGGAAATTGGAATTGTTTGGAGGTAAATCATGGCACAGAGAAGCTGGGGCCCAGAGTTAATTACAGAGGAAATGACCCCGGTCTGGTCTCTGTGGGGCTGCCTGGTCCAGTTTCTCAGCACCGCGGGCCCTTGTAGAAAGTAGGAAGGGAGCGGTGGTCCTCTCCTGCCTGCCTCCTTCCCACCCCTTGGCCTTTCTCTCGCCCTCCTTCTCCTTCCCTCTGATGCTCTGACAGAGAAGCTGGAGCTGCCTGCTTGGATCCTTGCCAGTGTGGGAGGCCTGGAAACTCTGGTGGCTGTCCCGGTCACCTAGGCCTTGCCACCAACAGAGCCATGACTCCCGCTGGCTTTCGCGGCGCCTTTGGACCCGGGTGTGGAGCTTTGGTCTCTTGGTTTAGAAACTACACTCGGGAGAGTGGGTCATCCATGGTTTTAGGTGTCAGCAGAAGAGAGTGAGGAAGAAAGGAGCCCAGTGAGAAGCCACCCACTCGTCCTTGAAACTCATGAGGACAGGAGAGGCAGAGAGAGAGGCAGGAGACAGTAACGTGGGGACGCTACAGTCATTTCTACCGAGGCCAGGGCTCAGCCGACCAGGAGCTCCCACACAGGAGCGGAGGGCCGTCTCCCCTCCGCAGGCACAAGAGAACGATAGAAAAGCGTCACAATCAACATGGCAGCATCTTTAACCTACGCTCTTCAAGTATTGCTTGCTGTAAACAGTGTTTGATTTTTGCTTTCTCTCGAATTGCCAAGAAACCACGGGCGGACTGGCGTGCAATCTAAAGCCAGACACCCATGTCCCCCAGTCAGCTCCCAGATGGACTCTCCCGGGGGGGGCCACACACCTCCAGGCCCTTTCCCCAGGGTGCCCGGTTCAGGACCGTGACTGATGTAAGGCAAAGCTGCCCGGTGTCCGCAGGGAGGCCAGGCGTCGGGTCTGGGAGAGGCCCAGCTCTCCGCCGCGTCTCCTAGTAACTTTACAGACACCAAAGGGAAAAGTACCAAAGGTCAGCTCCTCGCTTCTTGAGGTTTGAGATGAAACAAGAGGAAAACGAACACAAACGCAGTAGCAAAAAAGCACTGGTAACTGTATGGACACAGAGCTCCTCTCCAGGGATGAGAGCCCACGGGGGTGTGGTAGGTGAAGCTCTGCGCCCAGCCAGCCGGGTTGAGCCCCCTCCACGGCGCTGCCGTCTGCACCGCGCTCTGTAGCTCCCGTGCTCCTGTGGCTGCCGGGTTTTCCTGGCCTCTGTTTCGGCGAAGCGTTTGGGGTGAACTTGTGCGCGTTCTTCTCCTCCTCCTCATTTTCTCGTAATTTCAAGGGGAAGGAAATGATCGTTTTCCCTCCAATTTCTCTCAGGTTCTCTTTGCAGGCTTTTTCTGACATGTGGGAAGAGGAGTCACTCGAGGAAGGGGGGAGGGAAGAAGGAAGGGGGACAGAAATCAGAATGAAACAGAAGTTGGACGGGATTAACAGGGAGGCTTTTTGTTTTATTTCTGGTTTTTTTTTTTTCCTTTTCTTAAAAAAAATTAAATAAAGTTCTCATTATTTCCCCAATATACATCAAATGAGTTTTCATGCAAAGCAGCAGTCACAGAGGCAGAACTGTCCCCAGTTCGTGCCTCTCGGCTTGAAGAACCGCCTTCTCTGGGCCCCTGCTTCTCTCGGGTTCTCACTGTGGAGGGACGGCGCCCGCGGTCTCTCCCTGCGGGAACCGGCTGCGGCGAAACGTGGCTGGCTTGGGGAGAGGGGCCCTCCCCTCTCCCCGTGATGGGGTCTCAGGGGACACCAAGCTCTGGGGTCTGATCCCCTTCACTTGTCCTTCTTCTGAGACTCGCAGGGTGACGGCTTGCATGGGTCCCTCTTCCCGGGAACGTGGGGCTCCGTCTCTCAGCTCTCAATGGACAGGGACATGGCATTTATGAGCTGTTCTACCTTGTACGCCAGCCGCTGTCGCCGGGCCTGCTCGTCCTGCTCTAGGGCCCCGAGGAGCTGAGGAACAAAAACAGAGGTGGGGGAGACTTCAGAACTCAGTTTAGAAGAAGCCATGCGCTGAGTCTTTCGTCCTTCTTTCTGCCTTTCCATCCCGCCCTAAGGAGCATGACCTGAAATCATGTAAATGATTAACTGAGTGTATATATGTATATGGATATATCTTTGAAATTTTTTTTTAACGTTTACTCATTTTTGAGAGACAGACAGAGCACAAGCGGGGGAGGGGCAGGGAGAGAGGGAGACGCAGAACCCGAAGCGGGCTCCAGGCTCTGAGCTGTCGGCACAGAGCCCGACACGGGGCTCGAACCCACGAACCGCGAGATCATGACCTGAGCTGAAGTCGGACGCTTCACCGACTGAGCCACCCAGGCACATCTGTGCCTGGGTGTATCTTAAAACAACATATTTAAAACAATACCTGGCAAGGGCACCTGGGTGGCTCAGTCGGTGAAGCGTCCGACTTCAGCTCAGGTCATGATCTCGCGGTTCGTGGGTTCGAGCCCCGTGTCGGGCTCTGTGCCGACAGCTCAGAGCCTGGAGCCCGCTTCGGGTTCTGCGTCTCCCTCTCTCCCTGCCCCTCCCCCGCTTGTGCTCTGTCTCTGTCTCTCAACAATGAATAAATGTAAAAAAAAATTTTTTTAAAGAAATAAAACAATATTTGGCATATACGACGAAGTGCTAAGTATTAGCTATTATCATTATCATTATTATTATTATTATTACTAATGCTAATTTCAGGTACAGTGTCAGTGCAGGTCTTGTAAATCCTCTAAAGCTGTCTTATTCAACCTCTCCTCATGTTAAGGTCCACCTGCGTACCTAAAATGTAACTGACGGATGTGCCCAAGTGCAAAGAACAGTCTGATTCACTGTTTAAGAAAGAATGAAATTAATTGCCCAACACTTTGAAAGGAAAACTAATTACATCATCAAAGTCTTGTTTGTTATGTTGCCAAAGGGTGAAAGACAATGGAATGTGTAAGAAAGCACTGGACGAGTTGGAGACGATAAGGCTACCTTCTAAGGGAATGGTAATGATTTTTGAGCTCATGGGTTTTTGATTCCATGAGTGTTTTCTCTAAACTACCCTCTGTCGCTGTTACTTAGAGGCTGGACCAGGCGTTCTGTTCAACTGCCTTTCTGGCTGCGTGTCAGTCTCTGTCCCCTCCAGGGCCCTGCCTTACCTCTTCGCTATATTTGCTGACGTAGGAGTAGATCTCATTGAGGGCACTCAACATGTTGAACTCCACAGCATGCAGACGGGACTGCTCAGCGAGGTAGGCGTTCATGTCCTGGTCACTGATGGCGGGGAGCTTGGCAATGTCTGCATAGTATCTGCCATAGAGAGGACAGACTCCGTAACGGGGACCTGGCACACATTTGCCTACACTACTCCGACCTCGGGCCCCTCGAGAGCACTGGATGTCCCCAGTTACTCCTGCCTCCAATGTCTCTTTCGATGTGTTTTCCTCTGGCCTCTTGCCTCAAGCTAAGGGCGAGGCCTGGAGACTGTTGCTCAGGAGGCCAGACTCCATCTAGCTCCGAGCTCCCACTATAGTGTCCCCCCGCCCCCGGAATGCATAAAAGCCCAGACTCTGACCAGACTCCAACCAGACTCCTTGTATTCCAATCCCAGCTCTACTACCTGCTAGCTGGGTGACCTTGGGCAAGTTACTAAGCCTCTCTGTACCTCAGTTTCCTCATTAGTCAAATGGCGATGACAACAATACTTACTTTGCCACTCTGTTGGATATTATAATGAGAGGACGCATAAAAAATCTTTATCACAGGAATGGTTGCTTAGCATGTGCTCAATAACAGGTAATCAGAACGATAATGGTCTGAGCTCCAAGGGCACAGGGCTTCCCCTCCTTCCTCTACCAGAAAGCTTGGACAAGGGGGAAGGAGGGGAACCTGAGATCTGAAGGTACCTCAAACACGGTTGTGAGTCCTCAGTGAAGCCCACAGCGTGGGGAATGGAGCAGACAGGCAGGGGTGTGGGTCTGTCCCAGGGAAGCTACTGACCTCTCCACCCAGCTCTTGTAGCTGGGGATGTCCTTGGCATAGAGCAGCTTGTTGGAGGGGGAGTCCTTGCCCAGCCGGTGCTCTGACGTGGAGCAGGAGTCCATGAAAGTCTGGGCCACCACGGACAGGCAGGCGTCCGTGATGCTGCCCTTGTGGATGTCGAATACAAACTGGGGGTTCTTGATCACGTTCACCCAGAAGCGCAGAGGGAGGCTGTGGGTAAAGGCAGAAGGGACCCTGAGGGCCGAGCCTCCGCCGTGCCCCTGGTGTCGTCCACTAACACTCCTCTCCTCCTTCTACGAGTGAAACCTCTCTCTCCCAAGGGCAAGGGAATGTAATCACAGAGGACTGGGCCAGCCAGGGCTGCTAATTTAGCCTAAGTGATTCTTGACCCTGGGAGAAGCGGAGAGGCGCCATCGTACCCTAACAGGGGGGCCGACCCTGATCCCTACCGGGAGGTAGATAGACGGAGGTGGGTTCTGTTCCCTCCCGGCAGCCTTTGCCAAAGGCTCCCAGGCCCCCAGGGAAGCCTAAGTACAGAGAACTGCACAGTTTTCTCAGAGCTTTGAACAAAGCCCCCAGACTCCTGGAGTCCCTTTACACAGTGCCATGGCCCTTATCCGGAAGGACGCAGCCAGCAGCCCCAGGCGCTGCCTCGGAGCCCCACAAAGGGCGCCACCTGCGCTCCCGCCCAGCCTGGCCCCCTGCGCCACTTCCCAGGGCAGGCCAGGCCCGGTGGGTGGGGCTGAGGAGTGGGCCCCCCAGGGGGCGCCTCTTTCAGGGCTCTCCCCCGGGGCTCTCCTCTATCTGGGCAGGGGCAGAGGGAGGAGAGGAGGCCATTGTGGGCATGCTGGGAACGACTCAGTGTAGCTCAGCGTTTTCCCACCCCAAGAGGAACTGATCAGTCGTTAGGAGTGTTCCTTCTGCGGCTTGGGAAGTTACAGTCAGAGGAGAATGAGTTTTCTCTGCTCCTGAGGCCATAAGGAGGAAAAGCCCATTTATTCCCCTTCAAAATCAGAACAGCTGCTGTTTCTGTGCCTTTTCCAGCTTCGTCTTCTCTTCCAGCTGCCCGCAGGGCCTTAACTCCCGGGCTCCTGTGTGAGTGAGCTTTGTTCCCGGGCTTGTCCTTCTGGCCTGAGATGACGGTCCAGAAATCCAGCCTACCTTTCGTCTCTCCTTCATCTTCTCTTGACCCTCAAGCGCCCCAGACTTTCCCAAACGCCTCAGTCATGCCAAGTCTTGGGAAGGGCAACTTTGCCCACTCCAAACACTTCCATTACGATTTCTGCTTATCTTCCAAAGGACGACAGGGTCAGACACTGTCCTGTAGCCAGCAGAAGCTGCCTCAGGCTGAGAGGTGACTCATCTGTTCCACTCTCCCCTCCTCTGGCAGCTCTGGGGAGCATCTAATATTCTTTCCTCGGACATTAGCTGTTTGAGGTCTGGGGAAGGGGACTCTTTCTGCCACAACCCCAGGGCAGGGCATTTCTATGACCGGGGCCTGTTTGGCAACAGAAGGCGGAGAGACGGGGATAATCCAGAACTTTCTCTTCATTTCCCTGAAACCGCAGCACTGGGCTGGGGAGTCTTCCAAAGCAAAGGAGACAGGCAGGGCTCTGCCCCCGGGAATCCAGACGAAAGGCCTGCCCTGCTGAGGCGCGCCGTGGGCTTCTCCCCCGCGACCACCGGCCACCGGAATCTCCCCATTTCACTATCCTGTGATCAAAGCTGCGGGCTCCAGAGGGCCAGCAACCACAGCATCTCGGAGAAGAAAGGATTATATGGGATGGGGGTTGGTTTTTTCCAAAGTGTTTTGCCGGTTGCTAGGATTTTTGATTCCCAAATAACAGCCGGGGCCCATCTGTGTCGGCTCTGTTTTCTGAGGAGATCGCTGACTCCAGACAGCTGTGCGGGCTGCCTGCCCAACCCACATGCCTGGACCTCCGCTCTCCCCTCTCGGTGCTCTTTCCTGGAGGAAGGTTTTTGACTCCGGCTCTTGGCCAGGCCCCGTCTGACCTGAGAGCCAGTCCTTAGCTTGGCTGCCGATGCGGGTCTAAATCCGAGGACAGAAAAGTCCTTTGCCGGGGGCCTGCGGGAGCCACTTGTCCCACCGCGGTCTGGCTGCCGAGGTTACCTTAGGGAAGAGTCACGCCTGCAGGACACCCTGCCCGCTGCTTCCTGAAAGCCATGGCGCCGGGGTAATAACTTGGCCTTAAGGGATCAAGTTTGCAACGACATCCTCCCGGCTGGTGGGCTCAAATCTATAGCAGGTGCAAGCTCTCTCCCCGGGGTCTAGGTTCAGTTCAGGGCTTCCCCGTCTCAGGAAGGGCCGTGGGTTCTGCCCCCCTCAGAATGCCTGACGCTGACTGGCTCTGTAGCTGTGCAGCTCGGTCCAAAGGTGGCTCCTTATGTAGGTTCCTCCAGCATCCTTTCTTGAGAACCAGAGGTCTCAGGGTCAGGGAGGAAGTGCTCCCTGGGAAAGGATCTCCACCTGAAAGGGCAGAGCTCAAGCACGCGTCCTGGTGCCTGGCCCTAAGCCAGGCGGGCCCCACTGGGCGCTGGCAGCCCGGGGACCGTATTGGGGATGCAGAGCATATGTGCGCTATTTGTCCTAGGAACCTCGGAGTACCCGGCCCCGCGAGGAACGGGCTCCCCGCATCTCCCGGGTCCGGGCCGGTCCCACCTCCCACACCTCGCGGCCTCTCCAGGCCGCAGCTCCCCCTGGGCCCCCCGAGGGGTTACCAGTTGCTTTTCCAGGTGTGCCGCACATCTGTGTCATGGATGCCGTGTCTGTCCGCCTGCTCATCCAGGAAGTCAAACATGTACTTGATGGCCAGGGGGAGGGCGCTGCCCCGGTGCACAGTGCTGAACAAGGTCTCAAACAAGTCGTCCACGAACTTCTGCAGGGTGCCCTGGGGGAGGGACGGTGGGAGAGTGTGAAGGGGAGGGTGGGGGAGGGTGGGGGTGCAGGCAGCAGACGGGCAGACCAGATGGTGCCTTGGACTGATCCCGCCTTGGAAATTTGTCTGCGGCACCAGGCTGCGCAGACCGTGTGGTGGGGGGTGGGGAGGGAGGGGGCTGCGGGGGTGTCGGGGAGGGGGGAGGGGCTGGAGAGGCTACAGATTCCTGGGAAGAACCTCTCCTCCAACTGGCAGCCACATGGCACATGTATGCTTGTGTCCGTGCCGGGCGGGCGTAGGCACGGGGTGTGGGGACGGGAAGACCGTGAGTCCTCGGAGCCCAGGCTGCCCACAGGGGATGGTGGGCGCACGCTGGGACGAGAGGGTGTCTGCGGAACAGCCTGGAGGACGATGAGCCTCCTGGCAGGTCGGCAACGGGTCTGACTGAAAGGAGTGAGGAGGTTTGTGGTATCAGTGGCCTGGGATCAGTGGCGTCTGGGAGTGGGTGCTGCGGGTACAAGGGTCCAGATCCAAGGACAGCCAGGCCCAGCCTTGACCCACGGGGCCCTGGAGGATCTCTGGGCAGGGACAAGGCCGGGCCTGCATCCCACAGTTGACAGGTTCAAGGAACACTTCTGACGGTTAGGTAAATGTCCAACCTTTTTTCTGGTGTCCTGTGTTCGTCTCTCATCAGCATATTAGCAAAAGCAAAATTTGAGACACGTGGTCCGAGGGTGTATTTCTAGGTCATCTTTGGGAGCAAGTCTGAGAGCTGCAATCTGGATGCCACTGCGTTAGAATTTCAGCGGCATTTCTGTGGGGTCTGTGGTGGAGAGCATTTGAAATCTGACCTGTGCTGGCAAATATGAGCCACATAACTGCCATCCTTACAGGCGGATTTGTTCTCCGCCAGGGAAGCTGGAAGACGGCTTTTAGATCACAGCTTCCAGCACCGTGGGCCCCTCACTTCCATCAGCACTCGGGGGCAGGTGGGGTGGGATGGGGAAGGGGGAGGCTTCTCTCCAATTATTGGCAGGTCCAGGCCTTTATGCTTTCCCTCCCGATGTGGCCGGAAAGCGGGTAGAAAAGGCAGTGGTGGTGGAGGCTGGCATATCCAGCTGACATCGATAAGAAAACCCTAACATTTTCCTAAAAGGTACAGGCACCCAGAGCCGAGAGAGCAGTTCCTTTGCAGAGTAATGGTGGTCTTGATGGGCCAGGGGCAATGATATTGTTGCAACCGTTGCCAAAGGGTAGGGGAAAAACAGCAGTGGCCCGATCCTCTGGAAAGCCTGCTCTGGGACCTGGGTCTGATTGTCTGAATGGGTCCCCTTAAAGCACAGACTCCATGAAAGTCTTCTTACCCTGGTGGGCGGGTGGGGTGGGCAGGACATACCCCTCTAAGGAGCCCTCCCGGGTTGGGGAGAGCAGGCGTTACCTTGGTGGCCAGTAGCCGGGTCAAGTAGATCTCAGACACCATCTTGCTGCCCCGGTCACCCTCCTTCTGGTCCCCATGGTCATGGTTCTTCACCAGATGCCACACCTTAACCCCACTCTCCAGGTCTGGGGTGATCATAGGGGCTCGGGACCGCAGGCTGTCGGGACTGCCGGTGTACCTGAAGGAGGAGTCTGAGGAGAAGGGGGCAGTGGAGGCCCATGAGACACTGATTTCGCCATGCTTGCTTGTAGAATCCTTCTAGAATCTCTGCCCGCCTACTGCACTCACTCAGAATAAACTACTTGCGATTGGACGGGGACCCTTGGGACTTCATATTTGGTGGGTTATTGTAGGGATCCTTGGTTGGCATGATGACAGAGGAGACTGAAACCCTTTCTTTTAAAATAAAATTCAGGGGCACCTGGGTGGCTCAGTAGGTTAAGCACCCGACTCTTGATTTCGGCTCAAGTCATGATTTCATAGTTTCATGAGTTCAAGCCCTGCATCAGGCTCCTCGTTGACAGCTTGGGGTCTGCTTGGGATTCATTCTCTCCCTCTCTCTCTGCTCCTCCCCGACTCGTGCACGCTTGTGTGTGTGTGCATGTGTGCACATGTGCGTGCACGCTCTCTCTCTCTCAAAATAAACTTTTAAAAAATTTAAAAAATTAAATAAAAAAAGTAAAACAAATTAAAAATAAAAAGGAGTTTGGAAATTCTGTGAGTTGGAGACAGCCTTGCAAATATGGGAGCTCTCCTCCCCTGATGCTTGCACGGCAAAGAATAATCAATAGGTAATATGTCAGCCGAATATTTTCATAGGGGCTTTGATTAAAACTCTGGGTGCTAAGAAGCTGTAACTTATAATGCTCCCTCTTGGGAGTCAATGGGTCCTTCTTACTTGGAGCCTAGATTATGGCATTGCCTAAGCCATTTTTGGAGCCACTGGACTCAGTCCTTGAGCTGGAAAACCCAAAGAAATGGAGCAAGAGAGGGTGAAGCAAGGTAACCTCATGGCCCAGCAGGCACTGGGGGCCCTTGTGCCCTTGGGGGTGGATAGGCCAGGATGGTCAATTACTTGCCAAATTGGGACCCTTTTGGGAGTAAAGGGGGGCTAGTAAGAACTCAGCCAGGACAACAGGTACAAATTGGGACTGGACCAAGGACTGGCATGTGGGAAACACCACCCAGGAGCCTCCCTGATTCTGGGCCCCTCAACCTCCTTCAGCAGGTGCAGGCTGTCAAAGGAAGGGCACGTGGTGCGCCAACTCCCACAGCTCTGAGGACGCAGCCGTGCCGGGAATGACTGCACTAGGGGGGAGGGAAGGAAATGAGCGAACGTCCTTGACTGGACAAGGGCAGCTGCGAGGGCTGCCTGCTCGTCCAAAGGTGAGAGGTCCGTGGTAGATCACAGAAGCTGCCTCCAGGCTGCCCAGGCTGCCTTTCCAGGTCCTCACCGTATCTGCTGATGGATGTGCGCGAGATGCTGGCAGACGCAGGGATGTTGTAGGAGGAGGTCTGTTTGGGGACCAGAGCCACCACTGATCTGTCTGACACCTGAGAAGGGTAGGAAAGGTAGAGTGTGGTTGAACCGGTAAAGCGAATTATCAAGTACTTCTAGAAGGTAACGAAGGAGGCGTGGGGTAGAGCACAAGGAGTTCAGGGATATTGAAGATACTATGGTTGCTACTCGCCAATACGTCCAACACGGTAGTTGTTCGCCACCTGTGCTAATCGCGCACTTGAACTTCAGTTAGTCCCAACGGAGATACATTGTAAGCGTCTAAACTATAACACGAGCTATTATGCTATAAACGCATAATATACGCTGGGTTTCAATAGCTTAGCATGAATGAAAGAACACAAACTATCTCATTAATAATTTTCATATTGATTCCATGTTGAAATCATATTTATCTTAGAATCAATTAGGTTAGAGAAGATATATTGTTAACATCAATTTCATCGGCTCATTTCTACTTTTTAAACGTGGCTAGTAAAAAGTTTTAATTTACACACGTGGCTGGCATTATGTTTCTATTGGACAGCCTGGGCTAGACTCAAGCCTCCCTTCAACGCCGTGAGTTCGCACGATCATTACCATTTTACAGATGAGGAAATTGAAGCATAGCGGGGCTAAGCAATGTCTTCAAAGCCACACAATGAATGAATACATGGTACAGCCCATCCTTGTAGCCAGGTCTGTCAGGCTCCAGAGCACACATGTTCTCACGTTATATCCTAATTTGGGATTTCATTTCAAGTCACACTGGTCTGCAGCCCATTTTCCCTTTTGGCTCTGGCTTTTTTTCTGGCCAGGGTCCTATAATGCCCGGGCCACCTTGAGGGGTTCCACCAACAGGGCAACTGCTCTCGGGGAGGCAGAGAGAAAGACGGCTTGTCGCTCTGTCCTCTGTGAGGGTACCCAGGCTCAGCACCCGGCCTGGGGGGAAAGGGCTGATAAATGACAAGCCATATTGAAGACATTTGGGGCCATTTTGATTTAAGATTACCCTCCATCCAATAAAAACGGAGAATCCCCAGAATTGTGGCGATCCAATTAAACCCCTAACGCAGAGGGAATAAAACAGCTATAATAATGTTATGGGCCATAAAACATTCCTATTAAACCATTTTTTATTTTAACAATTTTTATGAACTTTATAAGTTTGATTGATAGCTGCACCAGTCGTAAAACCATCTTTCTGGGTCTTAAATTGTCAGTCCCTCTCTCCCACCAAAAAAGAATTAAATGTTGGGAAGTCAAACTATAAATGAACATTAGTGCTAACGAGATTCCCTGATAGCCGGTTTTAGTAGTGGTGTTTAATTTTACCCTCCCTATAAATCTGCGGGAACCCAGGAAGTTTTTTAACATCTCTTTGTTAATTAAGATTATGCAGATTTTCTCCTGGAGGGACTTCCAGGACCTTTGACTCCAGGGAGAGTAACAAGGGGGCGATGCTTTGACTTGATGACATAAAGCTGAAGGGCCCTTTGCTCTTTACGGCATCTGGAAAGTTCCAGTGCCCCGTTACTCCCCAGCCGGGGTGGCTCCCTGGACTGCCAGTGGTCCGCACCATCGGTACCGGGTCTGGAACTGAGGGGAACCTCTCCACCTCTGTCCTTCAGGGACTCTCCTTGCAACTGGCAGTCTAGAAACGATACTCTGAAAGCCTGGCAGGGGCAGGGGTTTCTACTCCCAAGAAGAACAGATGATGCTCTCCACGTGTGGTTTGTTGTCACCTAAAGGAAGATTCACAAGGTGACGCGAATGACCACAGTTCAATTCAGTTCCAGGTCTCGTCACTAAATCTCTCTCGTCTTCAGTGCTCGGTCGTTCTTTCTCTTGACTGACAGGCGGTGCAAATCCACGGTCAAGATGCTTGGCTGGGTCCGACCTCGGCTCTGCCATTTACTAGCTACGTGACATCAGGAAAGTCGGTTAACCTCTCCGTGTCTCTGTCGTCTCATTTGTCGATGGGGATGCTAATGGCATGTAGGTGTATCATGAGGCTTAAAGGGGTCAGGACACATAAAGGCCGACAGCAGTGCCTGGCGCCCAGTGGGCACTCGGTAAGTATCGGCATTAGTGTGGTTATTATGGGCATCACCATCATCATCACAGTCTCCCAAAGGGAAGAACGATGGCTGGTGTTTCTCATCACTCTGGGCCAGCATGTGGGAAGTACCTTGCACTCGGCAAAGCTCAGTAAATATTTGAGGAACGAATGAATACATGAATGATAAATGACATCGGGGAATTGGAAGTGCTTTGTATGATGAGCACTGTAAGAACAGAACATTCCATTCTGATTGGAAGCCTTAGGACGGACGGCTCAGTAACAACCGTCAGGGCATCACAGACAGGAAAGAAAGGGCTCACTCCTGCCCTTGAGAAACTGATGATTTGAAGGCACAATGCTATTCTCTTTTGCGCTTTCTTCTGCCGTTATAACCAGCTCATTGCAAGTGCTCTACAGGACGCATCGGCACCTTGTGAGCGGGATGGGGGCGGAATCAACAGGGAATGGCTCTAAGTCTACCTCCCGCGTCCCTCACCCGTTATTTCTAATTCTTCCAACCACCCTCACCAGCCCTGGCTGTCATCTTCATTTTACAGATGGGGAGCCCAGGTTCTGAGAGGTGAAAGTCACACACCACCAGTGAGTGCAGAAGCGGGGGTTTTAATACAGCTTGAAAAGCCTTTACTCTTCTCAGACACCACACTTCCTCTGTCTGGGGCTGGGTGTGGTCAGGGACCCGGCACAGCTTACGCAGGCCAGTAAGGCGGATGGAGCCTGCAGAGGAGCGTTTCTGGGGCTGCCCCCGGTGTCCTCCACTAGCTTCCTTTGTGCTTCGGAGCCTCCCAGCCAGCTCCTATTGGCCTTCAGGACCCCCAGTGGCCTGGCTGACGGCAACCTGGTGCCTGCCAGTCCCTCCGCACCCTCCCTGTGCGCGGCGTGGACCTGGGAAGATGTTATTAATCAGGCAATCCCTTAGGGTCTCACAGCCTGCGGCGCTTCCTCTGGTTGGTTTAATTTCCCTCGGTGTCTCTCATTTCCAGCTTCTATTTCAGTATTTTTCCTGAGTCCCAACCAGCCTACCTGTGCTTAATCTTACAGAGACCCCCAGCCACGAGAGCAGTCGTTACCACGGGAGGGAAGGGGAGGCAGGAATAGATACTCCTGGATCTTTTGTTCTTTTGCCGGAATTTTTTTTTTTTTTTTGACTGTTCATTCATTCAGTGCATCTGCCTCTGTGCCGAACACTTTACTGCACTGAATCGACTTCACACAACTTTATGGGGCGGGGATCACTTTGAACTCCATTTTACAGATGAGAAAGAAGAGAACTTAAGTAATTTCCCCAAGGACACCAGCTAGTAAGTGGCAGAATGCAAGACCCGGAAGACAAGTCTACCCAATTTCTTGCTCCGTGGCAAGTGAGAAGTGTAGGCTGCGTTGATGAGATGCTGAGGACAGAAAGCAGCAGGTACCCACGGTCAGTGTCCTTTCAGAGGACTTCACAATATGCCATTTTTCGGTGGAGGTAGAGACACACAGAATAGAAATGCCTAGCCTCACCCAGACCACTTAAGTCAGTTTCTTGGGGCGGGGTCGGGGCACTCGTCTTTTTGAGAAGTTTCCCTAATGATTCTCATAGGTAGTCATGGCTGAAAATCTCTGTTTTATACTCAGAGGGGAGGAGGAAAGGGTAGATAAGAAAATCTCTTCTAGGCTTCTGAGGGCCTGAGAGCAAACCCTGGAGTGAAAGGAACGTTTTGGGGAGTCAAAGGTCGCGGCTCAAAGCCCCTGCCCTCACCTGATAATGCATCAGCGTGTTCAGCCGCTTCCAATCGCCCTCGATCTTGGTGGTGATGTCTTCATCTTGCAGCACGACCCGGGCGATCCGGCCTTGACGCCACTCTGGGGAGAGGGGGTAGTGTAGGTGAGGGGGCGGTGGGGGACTATGAACCAAGGTCACCCAGTCCTGCCTCCTCTAGGGGCCTGGCAACCCCAGCTGGTGCCACTCATAGTGCTTCGAGACTTCAAGGGCCCCATGGGGTCAAGGCAGCTGGGGAGAAGTGTGGACTTCACCAGAGGTGGCCACATCAGAGCAAGCAGTGCCCTGGGAGAAGTATTTCCTACGGCCCCTTGCCTGGGGCAGGACTGTCCCCAGGAGCGGCCTATGCAGGACACGGCTTCTCATTTTCTCACTTCATTCCATGCCATGGCCCGAAGGCCCTCCTGGAAGCCACTTTCTACCCCTTGCCCACACACTCCAAGCCCAGGCCTCCTACCCAAGTCCATGTCAACAGCCCTTGGCCGTTGGGAGTAGGGCACGTTCTTATAGACGGCATCGAGGATCTTCTCCTTGACCTGCGTGATGGTGTCACAGTTTAGCACCTTCACTGGGATCTCGGGACTGTTCTCGTTGTCGGGGTTGACGCAGTTCAGGATCTACAAGTGACGACGGAGGGGGAGCAGGATAGGAGTTCAAGGGACAGCTTGAAGGAGTGGGAGGAAGCCCTTGGACTACTCCCCTTTTATGACTTACCCTCCCTACAAGCCCTACAAGAGAAATGTCCATGCCTCGGGTTCTCTCGCCTTCCTGCCATCTGCCAAATGATAACCTGAGCCATGCCTACCCTGCCCTTCTCAAAGAATTGGGACTCCACTTTCTAGTTCCTGGTTGGCTTAGGAGCCGCTGTAATCCCGGAACGAGGCGTCCTAGGGGTTCAGAGATGGCTCCAGGTGTATCCAGGGCTGGCCACCCACCTCCCAAAGCCTCTATACTAGGAATTAGCAATTTCATATTCTTCCCCATAATGCTAATTTCCCCATACCTAATGGAGGGGGTCTCACCCCCACCCCCACCATATCATCTAGGGTAAACTGAGACAGACAGGGCTCTTTAGGCCCACCAGCTGAGAAGGGGAGGGGAAACAAAGGCATGTCTGCCACACTCTTGGAACACTTGGCACGCCCCTTAGACTTGCCCCCAGGCCATATCCTAGCCTCTTTATTGATTGGCTTTGTGCTTGGAGGGCAGAGAATGGATCTGAGACAGGAGGTTTGCTGTGTCCCCTAAGTTTCCAGCCTCCTCACCAGGGTCTTGTACTCGATCTGCTGCCGGATGAGCTTGTCCTCGCTCAAGGAGTAGCGGGCCTCACCCGTGATGGCGTCGATGGGACCCTTCTCCATCTGCTGCTTGATGGCGCAGTAGAGCATGAACAGTGGCTCTCCCGCACACTCCTGTGGACACAGGCAAGGGCGTGGGCTGTGCGGGGGCACCAGTCTCCTCCTCTCCCTCTCCTGGCCATGTTCCCAGGCCTGCTTTGCTTTGGAGCACCCCCGCCAGGCAGGTTCCTACTCCTGAGGGGTCCCCCTGCAAGCCCCGATGGCCAGGCTTGGAGCAGCCCCCCTCCCATCTTACTCTCAGCTCTAGGTCCCGGCTCGCTCCCAATCTCACCTTCAGGAACTTGTGCAGGAGGAAGGCAAACCAATTGGTCAGCATCTTCTCGGCCACAGACTCTGTCCTGGGGAGGGAGCAGGGGTGAGGGGCGGTCCTTTGTGGAGGGGGTCTCGAGAGGGGGGGTCATCTGGCTTGTACGCACCGTGGCCCAAGAGAGCAACAGGGCATCAAAGCATGCAAGGCTGGGAGCCAGGACACCAGAGCGAGAAGTGTGACCTCAGGCCAGAGGCTTCTTTCTGGGCCACAATTCCCTGTGGAACTGGCACTACGGGTCTGCATAGGAAGGTGCCAGGTACCCCTTTCCACAGGGCTATCAATGACCAGTTCTCCTTACTTCCTGCCGGCCTGAGGATGATCAACTGAGTTTCTCTGTCCCTCTGGGATTCCTTGCATGCCTAAATACTCCATTTTCATACCCCAAAGGCCCCTGGTACCTGCCCCTCCAGCCACTCAGAATCAGACTTCCTGTATTCCAAGTCTGACTCTGCCACAGACTGCCTGCGTGACCTCGGGCAAGTCATTTCCCCGGGCAAGTCATTTCCGCAGTCGCTGGGTTGCTGGGTTCGTTTTCCCCATCTTTGAATGGGGACCATGATAATATCTATCCCACAGGGCTGTTATCAGGATTGAATGAGTTAAGTATGTAAAGCGCTAAGAACAGCACCTGGCACCCGTGAGCACTGTTCCGTAAGTATTAGCTGTCGTTACTGCTATCGCGTGGGCTTGTGGATCCCAGCCACTCAAGTGGAGAGCGGTGTGCATGAGTGTTCAGCGCACAGGGGATCTGTTTTGCAAGCACCACCCCTCCCCATCCCCCAACATGGGCTGCAGATCTGGGGACTCGGGGAAGGAACAAAGCAGCTGTAACAGACCCTCCGTGATGGGGATGGGGATGCCGAGGGGTATTTTAACACCCTACATGTAGTGCAAATTATACCCTCTGGCTGCGGTAAATCCCAGGCATTTGCCAGGGCTGCTCTGCAATCTGGGCCTGGGAGAGAGTGACAATGGCAGAAGAAATTGTAGCTTTGTCCCCTGGCCCCTCCCAGCACCCTCTCCCTGCATTGTGCCTGAGATTAGCTCTAATTTAAATACAACAGTTCTTAATGAGAGTTTCTAATGCTCAGATTGGCAGGATGGGGGCTCAGAACTCCTAAAACAAAGCCATTCCTCCTCCCTCCTCACCCCACGTGGGGTCTGGAAGCCTGCGACCTGGCTGGGAGCAGGCTAAAGAGGAGGGTGGGGAAATGGAGATGGTGCATTCCAACCTCTGCTGCCAGAGGGGCTCAGGAGCTCTGCTCTGCTCCCTGGGGCCTCCAGGGAGGGTGGCCTTGGGGGATGGATGCCAAGGTCTCCAGCCCCCTCTCCTGCCAGTAAAAATGGCAAGGGCGGAGGGAGCCTGTGGTGGCTGCTGGTGATTCGGATCCTGGGAACTGGGCGCGGAAGGGAAAGGCTGCAGCAAATCTCCAGCCAGCCTCTGTCCCACAGAACCTTCGGCGAGGATGGAACTGTTCCCTAAGTGTGCTGTCCAATATGGTGGCCGGCGTGCGGTGACTGAGCCCTTGGCATGTGGCTAGCGCGACGGAGGAACGGAATTCCACGTTTTAGTTCATTTTAATTCACAGTCACGTGTGGCTACCACACTGGACAGTGCAGCTCTAGAGGCACAAGGAGGGACAGAGACTGGGAGACAGTGTTACCGATGCCATTTTGTCAGTGAGGAAGATAAACAGCAGAGAGGCCGCGTTATGGGCCCCGGACCACACCGCTAGCAGGTGGCAGGGCCGGGGTTCGAGCCGGGGTTCGAGCCGAGCTCTGAGCCGAGGTCCGGGCTCCTCCTTCACACTTAGCAGGTGCAGACACAGCCTCCCGGGGCCACGGGGAGATCAGACTCTGCGCCGCGAGAGGCGCGGACACAGGCCACTGCGCGTGGGCGTCATGTCTGCGGTGGGGAGCCTGTCGTGCTGCTCTAGCAGGGCCCGCGAGCCCGCTGCGACCCCAGGCCCCCCTCCCCGCCCCCTGCCGCGGGGCGCACCTGCGGAGGAGCAGCTTGGGGTGGTTCTTGTTCTCCAGATTCTTCTCGATGAGGTCGGACAGCAGCTGCTTGAGGACGTCGGTGGCGTACTCCAGGCGGCCCTGCAGGCCGGTCATGATGAGCGAGGCCACGTTGCCGCGGTCGCGCATGGAGAAGCTGCGCTGCAGCTCCAGGGTGCGGATGAAGGTCAGCAGGAACACCTTGTTGTTGATGAGCTGGGCGAAGAGCTTCAGGGCCTTCTCCACGTGCTGCTGCCCATTTCCCTGCACCTGGGGTGGACGGGACGGGCGCCCCCTCAGAGGACAGGCTTCCGGCCTCCTAGCCCGGCCTCTCCCCGAGGGTCTTGCGTGGCGATAGTTGTAGGACTCTGTCCGTGACGCCTACAGCCACCCCGCCCCATCTCCCGCACCCGCGATGGGGTAGGAATGGCTGGGCTCTGAGGTCCACTATCTACCCTGGCCGCCCCCTCGGTTGTGGGGGTCGGCTCCAGGCAGAGCCCTCGCAGGGGATGCCGTCCGTCCGCCTGTCCCAGGGGTACCACAGGAGATACTCCATCAGACTTGCTTGGTTTGCTAGTCTCCCTTTAATCCTCTCTGCCCTGATTTATTATCTTTGGCAAAACAAACCAACAAATGAGCAAACAAACTTCACAGAATCGTAGGTCTTTCCTTAAGCCCCCTTAAATCCATTTGAGAATGTGGCAGAATCGTAGTTAATTAATTTAGTCGTTAATTAAAAAATGACAATCAGCCTTCCCCTGGAATCATCCTAAAGAGCCTGGGTGCCCCCCCCACCCCCACCTTGGCCGTGATCCGCCTGATGAGAAACATCCCTGTGGGGGTGATGCTGTTGTAAGCCGTTTCTCCTCCTTACTCCTGATCTTTCTCTGAGCTATTGGGCCCCATCTGCATTTCCCAGGTCCTGCGTTCCTGCCGGGTGGCTTGGGGAGAGAGGCAGGCGTTACCTCCAGCTCCCGCAGCACGGGATGGTCCTCGATGCCGGGGAACAGGACTCGCATAGCATAGGTACGATAATCCAGGTAGGGGATTCCAGAGCGGTCCAGGTCGCTGGTCAGCTCATTGATATCTGTCTGGAGCTCAGCAAAGGCTATGAAAATGCAGGGAGACAGGGAGGCTCAGGAGGGCGACCGGGGCAGGGGAGGGGAAAGGCGGGAGAAGACGTCTGTGAAGGCCTGGGGTGTGGAGACAAGGAGGGTTGTTGGGTTGCATCTCCAGAAGGTGTGAGGTATCTCCGGGCCTCCTTTCTTAGGTGGTAGGCACGTGGGCCATTTCTGTATCATTTCCTCCTGTCTGCCAATGCCTAATTTTGCCTTTTCTTGCTGCGTATTACAAGTGTAGTTAAAACAAAGAAAAGGGAAGGACACCATGACTAGTATCATGCATGGGGCTGCAGGTTCTCGAAACAGCGGAGAGGCAGCGGCCAAGGGGATGAAGCCAAGCGCAGAACAGGCAGCCTCCCTCCCCTTTTCTTCCAAGCAAGAGAATAATGAATCAAGATGCAAAGACCTTGGACAAAAATGAACATGAAAACCACCATGAGATCTCGCCCATTAGGGTGGCTATAATAGAAAAATGGACAACAGTGAGTGTTGACGAGGATGTGGAAAAAGTGGAACCCTGTGCTGACAGCTCAGAGCCTGGAACCTACTTCAGATGCGGTGTTTCCCCCCCCCTCTCTGCCCCTCCCCTGCTCACGCTCTGTCCCTCAAAAGTGAATAAATGTTAAAAAAATTAAAAAAAAAAAAAGGAAAGAGATTCTGACACTTGCAACCACATGGGTGCCACAGCACGGATTATGCTTAATGAAGTAAACCAGACGCAAAGAACAAATACCGTGTGATTCCATTTATATGAGAGTCCTGGAGAAGTCAAATTCATAGAAACAAAGTAGAATGGTGGCTGACAGCAGCCAGTGAGTGGGGAGGGGGCCGTGGTTACTGTTTAATGAATACAGCGTTTCAGCTGGGGAGGAAGAGAAAGTTCTGGATGGTGGTTGTGGTTCCATAACAATGTGAATGTACTTAATGCTACCGAGCTGGAAGGAAGAGCCCTAGGGTGTGGAGACAGTGAGGGTTAAAATGGCAGATTTTATGTGATGTTATGTGTACTTTAACACACACACACGCACACACACACACACACACAGGGAACTAAGAACACCAAAGCCAGCCTTGCGGC